>NC_060138.1:707608265-708232366 GCF_021461385.2 Schistocerca piceifrons
AACATAGGATGGTGCCATGCGGGTGCTCATAGCTGTACCGTGGATTTGTTTACTGGTAGTGCCTCTAAAGGAGAAGTAATTGTGAGTGGGATATAGTTGGTCATGGAGACTATGAAGGAGGTTGTTGGTTTGGAATCCATAGGGCACCTGGAAAGGTAGTGTTTGATAGCAGTAAGGCCATGGGCATTAGGAATGTTAGTGTGCAGGGAGGTGGCATCAATAGTGATGAGCAGGGCACCATGTGGTAAAGGGAAGGGAACTGTGGAGAGTAGGTCGAGGAAATGGTTGGTATCTTTTATATAGGAGGATAGGTTCCAAGTAATAGGTTGAAGGTGTTGGTCTATGAGAGCAAAGATTCTCTCAGTGGGGTCACAGTAACCAGCCACAATGGGGCCACAATGCGTGGTTAGGTTTATGGACTTCAGGAAGCATGGAGAAGGTGGGAGTGCGGGGAGTGGTAGGGGTAAGTAGAGAGATTGACTCTGGAGAGAGGTTCTGGGATGGGCCTAAGGATTTTAGTAGTGACTGGAGATCCTGCTGGGTTGCTGGAATGGGATCACTGTGGCATGATTTGTAGGTGGAAGTATCTGATAGCTGACAGAGTCCTTCTGCCACGTAATCCTTGTGGATCAAAACTACAGTGGTGGAGCCTTTGTCTGCAGATAGGATTATAAGATTGGGATCCGTTTTTAGATGATGGACTGCAGTTCTTTCTGCAGATGTAAGGTTAGTATGGATGTTGATTTGGGGAGTGATGGTGAGGCAAGGTTTGAGGATAAGAAATTCTGGAAAGTTAATAGGGGGTGGTTTTGAGGCACTGGGGGTGAATCACAGTTGGATGGAGGAGCGAACTGAGTTAGGCAAGGTTCAATATTGGTCTTTGGTTGAGTGGTTTTCCGCTGTCCACTGAACCTACACAATATACTCATCTATCCTTACACAACCCCTGCTCCCAATCCCTTACCTCATGGCTCATACCCCTGTAATAGACCTAGATGCAAAACCTGTCCCATACACCCTCCTACCACCACCCACTCCAGTCCAGTCACTAACATCACCTATCCCATCAAAGGCAGGGCTACCTGTGAAACCAGTAATGTGATTTACAAGCTAAGCTGCAACCACTGTGCTGCATTCTATGTAGGTATGACAACCAACAAGCTGTCTGTCCGCATGAACAGCCACCGACAAACTGTGGCCAAAAAACAAGTGGACCACCCTGTAGCTGAACACGCTGCCAAACATGATACCCCTCATCTCAATGACTGCTTCATAGCCTGTGCCATATGAATCCTTCCCACCAACACCAGCTTTTCTGAATTCTGCAGGTGGGAACATTCCCTGCAATACATCCTACATTCCCGTAACCCTCCTGGCCTCAACCTTCATTAGTCACTGTCCTCACCCATCCAGCCCCCTCCCTGTTCCCATTCCAGCACTACACAGCCGTCATTTCACTGTCACACCCAGTCTTTTAATTAATTTTTGTTTTTATTTTTATTTCTCTCCTTTCCGATACTTATGCCCTCCCCCCTCCGCACCTTCTTTTATGCCCTCCATCTAAACTGCAACACTTCACTGTCTGCCACTCCCACCATACTATCCCTCCTCCTCCCCGCCCCAGCCTCCTCCTTACCCCCACCCAGTCGCCACTCCCATCATGCACTGGTGCTGCAGCTCGCAGTGTAGTTTCACCTCTATGAGACTGCAGACTTGTGTGCAAGTTGTGCTTGTGTGTGTGTGTGTGTGTGTGTGTGTGTGTGTGTTTACCACTGACAAAGGCCTTAATGGCCGAAAGCTATGACTGTGTGAATGTTTTTATTGTGCCTATCACAACTCAGCATCTCCACTATATGGTGAGTAGCAACTTTCCTTCTCTCTTATTGTTACATTCCATCCTGGATTCTGCATTGTTCAATGGTGGCAACTATTAGAAAAATAGTAAAAATAAATTCTTCTTGGGAAAAATGTTTTTATGAGGCTTCTTTTTCCAAACTGGTACATACTTTCTGGGCATGCCTTGTACAATAAGAAAATTGTTGCTGTATTGGATGAGGGTAATAAAATTAAGTTGGAATTAACTGAAACTGAAGAGCCTTTGATAGCTGACTGCAGTCTGAAGCTTATCAATTTTTATAAAATATGTAATTATGAAAAAGGATAATGAGTATAAGAAGCTATAAATCTTCAACAGAATCATCTCCACAGCAAAATACAGTCATTTGTGAAAAGAAACTTCTCAAGTTTGTCTGCAGGTCTACAGCATAAGTTTAATTCACAATGCCTTATAGAAAATGCAGTGAGACACAGCCAAGAATACATTTATAATCTGATCTCCATTTTCAAAACAATTACAGGGACTAGTGTATGGCTAAGTGTAGGAAATAGATTTCTACATTTTCATCTTAAAAATTCTCTGTAGTTTTCTTAGCAAGAACAAGTTTACTTCAAGGAAGTTTGATCAAAAGGAGCAGGAAAATTAAAGGAATTTAAAAGTGACAGCACCCTTGATGGCACCCCCATCTCATGCAGACAGCTGTGTTAAAGTACAAAATAAAATTTGGTTCTCACTCATTTGTTTTTTATGAATTTTTAATCTCTCATGATGACTAACCTATGAAACTATCATGGATGCTTCACTTTTGTTTATTCAGATAGTTTAGT
The DNA here is from genome assembly GCF_021461385.2 of Schistocerca piceifrons. Classification (NCBI taxonomy): domain Eukaryota; kingdom Metazoa; phylum Arthropoda; class Insecta; order Orthoptera; family Acrididae; genus Schistocerca; species Schistocerca piceifrons. The sequence goes on from NC_060138.1 coordinate 707,610,930, forward strand.
CATTGTTTTACTGCTAACATTTGTGTTTATAGCGAAGTAATGGAATTAGTTGCAGAAGTTCTGCATGGGCCCCTAGCAAAGACTTTAGGAATTTTTCTGTGTATTTTAGTGGTAATGAAAATCTTTTAAAATGTATCAAATTATATCCTTTAAGAAAGGTACTATGGGCTATCTTCCTTCATAGAACTTACATAGATGACAAACCTTGTCATGCACTATGCCCACCTGGCAGTTAGTCATGGGTAGGTGCCAGAGGGTTACTACTCAAGGTAAGATCCACAACCATAACCATTCTTTGCTATTTGCTACAATGGAAGTTGTAAAACTTATGTATAGGGATCTTACTGACACAAAATTGTTAGTGAAGTTTTTACATGGTACACCTGAAAACCGAAATGAGAATTTTAAGAAATGTATTTGGAAACATACATCAGTAACTGTTCTGGTGGGATTAAATATGTTGGAAATAGGTATGCTGAAAATAGGTATGTTTCAATGATGGGGCAGTGTCAATGTATAAGTTTATGAAATTGATGAAAATTCCTGGTGGACTCAATATACAAACAGCTTTAATTGCCAGTTGTTAGCAGGAGACTCTTCAAAGCATAGAAATCAGTGTTGAAAACCACCAGAGAAAGAGGAATAAGAAGAATACTTCTAAGAAAAAAGGAGGATAAACAAGATCATTGTGGACCTCCTGGGCTATTTAGTGTTATGTATTTTAGATACAGAAACAAGGTTTAAGTCTAACTTGATGTTCCAGAAAGTTCACTTTTTTATGTTCTAGTATAAACTCTTTAAAAACTATACATAGAGAGTTGAAATTTTGTATACTGCCTTAAAACATAATTAACTAACATGAAGACTATTATTATGACTGAAATTTGAACATTCAAGATTTTTTAAACAAAAGCTGTGAGTTAATTACTGAAATTTTTGCTAAATTTAATAAATTTTTAACATAATTTATGGCAGCAACATCTTTTTAAAGGTCTACCTTAAAAATTATTGTGTTAAGAACTTTCTCAACCCCTCAGTGTGTGCACATGTGAGTAAAGTGCACCAATCACATTGTTGTTTTACAATTGCAAGCCTGTACTTATTCCTTCATTATTGCTTCAGCTAATGCAGTAATAAGCTGTGCTCTCTTATATCCAAGTGAGATGTGGTAATATAAAATAAAAAACAAGCAAAGTGAGAAAAACTTTGTGTGTGCAAGAAAATGAGCCAAATTCTGAGCTAGCAACACAGTCCCACAATGAGGCAATTACCTATGAGATAATTAGTAAACAAATAAGTGGTTGGAAGGAATCTGATCCACCTGCACTGTTTGATGCCTTGTGTGGTTTCTTCATGGAGCACTTTGAGGAGCAGGCTCTGAACTCTGCAGTGTTGTGTCCATTTTGCTTCCTTCCTGATATAGCCTCATGGTGAAAATACACTGCAGCAGTGTATTTGTCTACTCCAACATTAAATTTACCATCAAGATTGAGAAGGATGGCAAGCTACCATTCTTAGATGTTTTAGTTGAGCAGAAGGCAGGAGGCCAGCTTGGTCATTCAGTGTACAGGAGACTGACACACACCAATCAATATTTGAACACCAGCAGTTTTCATCGCCCTGTACACAAGAAAGTGGTCTTGAACACATTAATACACAGAGCCAAAGTTATTTCTGACGATGACCACATACAGTCTGAATTGCAGCACTTGAGGCGCGTGTTCAGGGAGAATGGCTAAAGCAAAAGAGAAATTGCAAATGCTTTCAGATGTTACCAAGGAAGCACACCTCGTGAATCAGCAGAAGAAGCCAAGCTAGTGGGTTCCTTGCCTTATTGTGGGACAACGAGGAGCAAGTTAGGATGTGAAGTGCAGAGACATCGACTGAGACCAGTGTTCCTGCCCTTCCCCAAGATACGAGATATGTTGCGACCTGTTAAAGATGACATCGCTCTTCATGTGTCCAGTGTGTATGGTGTCCCTTGCAAGTGTGGCAGCACCTACATAGGCCAGACAATTCACACAGTTGTGGAGCGCTGTACCAAGCACAAGACATACTAAGCAAAGGGAGCTCAACAAGTCAGCTACAGCTAAGCATTGCCTCAAAAACAGACAAGAAATACAGTTTGTAAACACATGAGTCTTGACTCATGTTGTCTACATACTGGGACTCCATAAAAAGTGGTGGCTGAGATTAGAATGAACAGCAATAATTTCAATAGACATCAGGGCTACAAACTGAGTAGGGCATGGGGGCGGGCTTTGGATGCTTGACACTTGTAGGGACATGAGAGTGGCAGCCCCAAACATGATGCAGGTCCCTTGCACCACCTGACATCACTTAGCCCGGGGCCAGAGCTGTTATGAGCTGCTCAAAGTTGCAATCCGCACATGCATTGTTTTGGCCCTCTCTGATTGGTGCCAGTGGCCATACCATAGGAATATAAGTGGGAAATAGTACCAACCCTGGTAGTCAGCAGTTTTACTCCTGATGACAATGGCAGAGCTAGCCATCACAAGCTAGAGAATTTTTTTGGAATTGATGTGGCTTGAAAACCAAGATGGTTTGATTCTGTAAAAGACTCTGAGGACACAAGCAGTAAAGGAGACCAAAGAAAAATTTGGAATAGGAATTAAAGTTCACTGAAAATAAATAATAATAATAATAATAAACTGAGAGGTTTGGCGATGACATTGTAATTCTGTCAGAGACAACAAAGGACTTGGAAAAGCAGTTGAATGGAATGAACATTGTCTTGAAAGGAAGATTAAGATGAATGTGAACAAAAGCAAAACAAGGATAACTAAATGTAATAAAATTAAATCTGGTGATGCTGACAGATTTACATTAGGAAATGAGACACTTAACATAGGGCATGAGTTATGCTATTTGGCCTGTGAAATAACTGATGATGGCTGAAGCAGAGAGCAAATAAAATGTAGACCTGCAATGGCAAGAAAAACGTTTCTGGAAAATATAAGTTTCTTAACATTGAATATAGATTTAAAAGTTAGTAAATCTTTTCTGAAAGTATTTGTCTAGAGTGTAGCAATGTGTGGCAGTGAAATGTGGATAATAAACAGTTTAGACAAAAAGAGAATAGAAGGTTCCAAAATGTGGTGCTACAGAAGAATGTGAAGATTAGAGGGGTAGATCATGTAACTAATGGGGAGGTGCTGAATAGAATTGGGAAGACAGGAAATTTTGGCACAACTTGACCAAAAGAAGAGATCAGTTGATAGGACACATTTTGAGACATCAAAGGAACACAAACTTAGTATTGGAGGGAAATGTGGGTGGTAAATATTGTAGAGGGAGACAAAGAGATGAGTATGGTAAGCAGATTCAGAAAGATGTAGGTTGCAGTAGTTATTCAGGGATAAATAGTCTCATACAGAATACACTATCATGGAGAGCTGCATCAAACCAGTCTTTGGACTGAAGATTGGAAGAACAACAATTTCAAGCAAGCTTAACTGCTTTCTCATTCTGTTACTTGAGTCTCTCACAAATCCTATCCCTTGTCCACATCAGACAACAACATGTAGTAGGGGATTTTCTGTACTGGGAAAGTACAGTGGGGACTTTATGTACCCCAAGATGATTATGATAGCTGTGAAGGCCTTTACAGACTCCAGAAAGTGACAATGAAAAGGGGTGAGGTAAAGTCACATTAGATGTTGCAGAATAGTGGTCAAAAAAACCATGTTCTCAAAACAAAAAGGGGTCTTGGGTGTAAAACAAAGCACTCAGAACAATAGTATCAAGGTGGTATCAGTGACAGTTCACAATATTATGTTACACAAATTACCAGAACAAGATTTAGACAGACTATTTAATGGGAACATTGAATATTCTAATGTTGACAAACAAAGCTGAAGAACTGGTCAGCCTCATGGAAAGAAGGATATTCCATCCTGTCAGGTTGAATACATAACAAATTATCCATGAAGTTTAGAGACTACAATTTTGTCCCAAAAAAAGATGTCTTATTTTCTGAATAGCCTGGAACTCCAAGTAGCTGTGCAAATCTAATCATAATACATGATTCTAAGGCACAAGTTGGCTTACAATGAGCAGGCTATGAGGATATATGTGGTGGGTTCAAAAATAAACTGAACATTTGTATAACACATTTATTGCCTATTGTACAACATTTAAGCATGCAACACTTTAAGCACTGTTGCCTTCAAAATAGTCCCTACTCCTGGCAATATACCATTCTCTTCTGGATAGAATCCAGCAATACATTTTCTGTGATGGTGTATGTGTCTCTAGTTGCATTGCCCTGAATCTCCTCTGTGGTTTGGAACCAACATCTATTCAGAGCAATTTTAAGTTAGGTGAAACAGGGAAAAGTCCAGTGAGGCTAGGCCTGAGAATATAGTAGGTGGGACACAGCAGGAATGTGATGTTTTGGAAGATAGCTGTGGACAAGGAGTGATGTGTGAGGCAGCACACTGCCATGATGCAACATCCAAGTCTGATTTTGCACAGTTCAGGTCTTTCCTGCACACAGAATCCCTCATGCACGCTAGAATTCATCAGTAGCTTCTTGAATAGTTAAATGATGGTTTCTGTGAATTGAGTAAGGTACACCTTACTTCATGCAAAACCAGGGGAAGACCAAGTGTAGTAGACACGAGTCTATCTATTTACAGGCAGACAAAAATATGAAGTGAACAGGTGCCAGTAGCTGAGAAGCAGAAATCCAGGATAATCTGGATATCAGAATAACAAAAGATGGGAATAAAAGCTAGTACACTGAAGAACTCAAAATGAATGTATCAAATTGGCAGCATTTCCTAGTGTTGAGCTGTTAGTGATAAATCCAAATATTACAAAAATTCCAAAGGTATTTTGATACATCACTGAAGTGTAATGGAGATGGTACTTTGTTAAACTGTAAAGGAGATACCCTCTCATGCATAAGGAACTGCACATTCTAGTACCAAGAAGGCAGATAGCTAACTAGCTGGAAGCGGTGGAAGCAATATTTAAAATGAAAAATAACCCATCTGCTGGAGCAGATGAATTCAATGTAGGAAACAGCCAAGCAGTTGAAAATATTTGGCAGCAGTGGCTGTAAAAATTCATAAACAGAACTGGTAAGAAAATATAATACCTAATTACTGGAAGTGAGGAGTCACAAATTCATTATATATAAACAGTGAGAGGAATAAGTGCACCAACAACAGATTTATCCTCTCTTTTGTCCATATTTATATGGTACTCAGACAGACATAACACATCAGCTATTTTTGACACAGATCCTAAATGAGCCCCATAATAAATGGAAGCCATGACTATAGCTATGACTCCAGCAGTTGGAAAATAGCAAGGCTATCAAGAAAGCTTATCTTTCTATGTTGAGAAAGGGAAATTTACCCTTGTTTTCCCCAAGACTACCCCACAAGGTACACACATTTTATAGAGTAAACCCACTGCTCAACAGAAAGTTCAGAGAAAAATAGGGTGTTATTCAAGCAGAAGTGTTATCTTAGAGGATACCATAAGATGAGGCATGAAAAAGTTCTAAAGAAAATCAATAGGAACTGGAAGCCAAAGGAGAGTTATTGTGATGAGTTCTCATTACACGGTAGTCATAGGTTAAAACACTGATACTGAGTTTTAAAATCTGAAGGAAATGTTTGTGCAGTCTTGTTCCTGAGAATCTTTAAAGAAAGAATGTCTTAGGTATGACTACCAATGACCATGGTTTATAGTGAGCTGCATGTAATTTACAACTTGCTCAAAGGAAGCCTTTAAAGTGAAGTTTTGGTCTGAATGGTCTCAGGAAAAAGCTTAGATTGAAGTTCCTATATTTGAAGTTCCATATAAGACAAGGGGAATATAGCATATGTTCATGAAATGAAGCCTCAGTAAGAACAAGAATTTAGATGAATTTACACAAGAGGGGCACGCAACTGTGACAAGTAGGTTATGTCCAATTATACATGATACATGTTCAGAGCATGAATCCAATTAATCAGTACATTGATTACCATTTTTAAAAAGGGTTGACTCTTAAAAGAAAACCTTGAGGAGGGGGGGTAGGAGGACAAAGAAGGAAGGAGTTTTTGCTCACAGGAAAGTGAAAGAACTGAAAGTCTGACTCACAGAGAATATGAGCTAAGAGATGCTAGAAGAGAAAACCAATTGAATTATGTGTTTTTGAGGCAGGATGGCTACCCAAGGGAGGGCAGAAATTATTAAAAAAAGGAACAGGCATAAATTTTTTATCAGAAAAGTAAGAATGAGGGTGATTATTGAGTAGACTGCAAATGTGAGAGCCATCAGAGAGTGGTCCAGTTTATAGTGCTTAATAACAATGAGAAAACAACAGTATATTTGGTTTCAGGATAAGGATTATGCTAGGCATACATTTAACAAATAATGATATCAGTAGAAGTTGTAGAATGGGATGTAGGATGCTGAGATCTAATAGCGAAGTTTGCATCATACAGGAAAAGATCAAATATCTTCAGAGTGAAGAGGGAACACATGAACTCAGATCTGACAATGCAGGGATCTCACCTATGAAAGGTTACAAGCTTTTAACAGTGTGCTCTCCAAATTTCTGCTACAAAATATGTGGACAAGTAATGGCAGGACTGTTGTGAGGACAGAAAATGGAAAAAAATCAGTAATCAGGGGAACTGCATTCAAAAATCAGTGCTTTTAAAGCTAAGTATATGACAACTTGTGCCTCCATTAGTTCTGTCAGTGTACCTGGAGTGCTACTGCATGGTATGGAATCCTTCCAGATAGAACTAATGGAGGAAATCAAGAAAGCTCAAATAAGACATCTCATTTTGTCTATAACAAACTAGGTGAGAGAGTGTCATGGATGTCATAAGCTAGGTGGGGTGAAAAATCATTAAAACAAAGGCATTTTTCACTGTGGCAAAATATTTTCAGAAGATTACTATCATCAGCTTCCTCCTCCAAATGCCAAAATATTTTGTTGACTCCCATTTACTTAGAGAGAAATGACCAAAATCATAAAATAAGTTTACATTGAAATATTTGTGTGTTAATTTTTTCCATGTACTAATCAAGAGTGGAATGGCAGAGAAATAGTGTGTAGGTGATTCTCTTAACCTTCTGCCAAACACTCATGTGTGAACTAAAGATCAAGCATGTAAATACAGAACATTAACTAGCTGCTTCTATTACAGACTGTAAAAAGTCACAATAGTTTCAAAAAGCTATACACTAAAATGAAAAAATAAATGGTAAGAAGCAATGCATCAAGAAATAAAAAGTACTGCAAGATAGTTAAACTTGTGTCTTTCTGCAGGAAAAAGAGCCATTCCATGTTAATGTGTGTACAAAATAAAAGTGAATTCATACAGTTCAGTTCATATGTTTAACGTTAGACTAGAAATTTAATGTATTTCACAGCAAAAAGGTATTGATTATGGCGATATTCTTAAGCCTGTAACACATACATTCACTATTCAAACACTCGAATATTGCTGCAAATGAAAATATGAAGCTTACTCACATAGATGAGTAGGTCCACTGCTTTTTTATGGTGTCTTGCAAGAGACTAACTACATGAAACAACTTGAGGGATATAATGATGGTACTGATACAGTTTTTCATTTGAAGATAGGTCTTTATGAAATAAAACAAGTACTCTTTTGAGGGAATAAAAGTATCAATGGCTACATAATTGAGTAGGGATTTGAAGGAAATGAAACTGATCCCAGTTTCTCTGTGGACCCCAGTTTCTAATAAAGTATTATTTGTATTTTATGTTGATGATGGCTCAATGGTGGCTAACAGTGAGTATGAACTTCATAGATTCTTAAGTTATTTGAAGGAAGCATTCAAAATTACTACAAAGCCAGTCTCATTTTACGTGGACCTCAAAATTCATTAAAAGGAAGATGGTTGTACACAAATCTGTTAGTTTCATTATGCGAAGAATATTTCAGAATACTTTGCTATGAGTAGCTGCAACCCTGCAGCCTCTAGCATATCTAATAATTAAAGATGGTGATACAGAAGAAGGGTCACACATGTTGTTTTCCCTTACATACAAATAGTGGAAGCTCTTTTATTTCAAAATTCATCAAAAGGAAGATGGATGCATGCAAATCATTCAGTTTCATTACACAAAAAGGAACTTTTTTCGATGAGTGATTATAGGCCTTTAGCATCTCAAAATACAGAAGAAGGATCCTTTAATGTTGTCTTACAGGTAGGCAGTGGAGGTTCTTTTGGTTCTGATGTGTGGAATTGTATGTGATACAGTACATGCAGTACCAGTTGTACTTAAGATGCTAGAAAATCCAACATATCATAATGCAATCTGGTATGCCTGTGTTACTGGATCAATTGCTAACAAATGTCAATTGCTATATGCACAATAGAGGCACAGTGTTACAGCTAGTGAGGTAGCTGAGAAAACATCTGGATTAAATGTCTCACCTAATTGACCTCAGTCAGCTTAACATAGTGCCCAATTTAAAAGTTTACAGAGAAGATACAGTTTAACTTACAAAGAATCTGGAGTTTGACTGAATAACAAAGCCCATTAAAATAAGAGATTTAAATGTCCACAAAGCAGTCACTGTTGGCAAAACTAGCATATCAAGTGTTGATACAAAGAAACAGCTTGCAGATGTTGTGACTAAACCATCACAGGTACAGTAGTTAGATTTCAGCTAATATTCAATGACAAACAGTTTGTAAGTTATTAAATATTGAAGAGTGTTGCCGTTTAAAGACATTTATTTCATTTAATAACTTTAGTATAATTTCAAACTTTGTTCATATTTTTTACTCTGTACTCCACTTTCTTCTTCATTTTCCATGTTTACTGTACTTCTCTAAAAATGTGATTCAATGCAGTGTTACATATTCATGCAAACCTTGTATTCTGCACAGACATCTTAAGTGGGCCACTGTGCGTCTTAACTTTTCCAATGAAAAACCAGTTGTTGAAGGATCACCTCACAAAGTTGATGCTTTATTGCAAGAATGTACTTTTTACAACAGATTATATAAAGAAAACAGATAACCATGTCCCAGATGTTGTACCTAGGCAACCGAAGGAAATAAAACTAAAGGACTGCATAGAGGAGCATAGAGAGACTGGTTCTTCATCCTTTTTCTTGAAGTCAAAACACTTCTGATTTTATTCTTGGCTGAAATATTCTCCAATGTGAGCACACCAGGTTGGCATAAAAATTCATTAATTGGAATAAGCACAAGAGCACATCCAGGATATGAGCTAGGAGAAGGGGGATAGGTGGGAGGAAAAGGGGGGGGGGGGGGGCAGGGAAGAGAGAGAGAGAGAGAGAGAGAGAGAGAGAGAGAGAGAGAGAGAGAGAGAGAGAGAGAGAGAGAGACTGATACTGAGTTGATATGTTTATCTGTATGGTGCAGCAAAAAGTGTGCTTAAGAAATGTTGATGAGGGTGAATTCTGCAATGAGCCTAATGCCAGTTCTAAATTCAACACATTTCTTGTACTGCCAAAAATATCCAACCTACTATCAAATAGTTTATCAAAAGAAAATAATAAACAAGATTTAAGGTTTTAAGTTCTTGGCTGTAGCTCTTCACTTATACAAAAAACATATGGGCAGTTCAGTAACATTTCTATTGCAAGCATCTGCTTAAACAATTGGGAGTATTACCTACAGCCTTGCTTTACATTTATTCACTCACAGAATTTCTTTTCAATGACCCATTGCAGTTTGAAAGTGTGCTATTCACCTATACAATACCAGAAGGAAAAATAATTTGCACTTCTTTCTAAGTTTGGCATAGAAAGGAATGTAATACTCAGTCCATAGAACATTTTGATAATTTGCCCAATGAAATAAAAAGTCTGAAAGATAGCAGAAATATTTTCACATTTAGCAGCATACAAAGTGAGTTGACATGATAAAAGAGTTTGAAAAACTGCTGTATATGTGATGTCACATCTGGCAACACAAGTGTATTTGTCCAGAAGGGATAAACAGATGATCACTTTTTGCAATGAATAGAATGCCCTATTACGGGAGAAAAGTGAAAAACAATGGAAGAGGAGAAATATGGAGCAGGTTAACTAGAACTGCATAAGCAAAAAAAAGGAACACCTGTTTGATAGATGATATAACATAGTTAATTTGGTGTTGTTTTTAAGGCCACCTGTTGAATGCAAAGTATAATAAGGATAAAAAGAAATTTCATTGGTTTGTGAGGTGCCCTATGTGACAGAAAAGATGCCACACTGTAAGGCATTGCACCCTGTATCCCTGTACTCAGGAAGATTAAGGAGATGTATATTAACAAAGATGCCAAATGGTTAATACCTGAGAGACCACATGAATGTGAGATGGAATTTTAATTTAATTTTCAAAATTAAGGGTAAGGAGGGTTGCTATCTACCAGAAGATGGAGCCACTGGCTCTGAAAGCTTGTAAAAGTTAAATCCTTTTGGGCGTATGTTCCCCCTGCCATTGCTTGATGAGTAGATATTTTTTTATCTCTTCGTTTACATTATTGAACCATAATATATGTAGGATTACATTACTGATTAGCATGTAATGAAATAACAGTTGAGTATTTTATGAATAATTAATGATGTCTCTCGGTTTTGGGGGGGTTACAGGTATTTCTAGAGGGATATTTATTTTCAAAGAAAATGCAGATGAAGCTTTGTTTAATGCATTTTTTAATGTTACCAGCATCTATCATGTATTTGGGTATAGAAAGTCAGATCCTGATTTTAATTTGATTTTTCACTAGTACATTATCATGGCAGAGCTGAAGTGAACACTGAGATCACTCCATCTTTTCATAGCAAGCACACCAGCTTTTTGGGTTTATCTTTTTTCTTCCTTCAGTTTCAACTTCCCTTTGTTTTTATACTGTTTTCTCACTATCCTCATATTAGCATCTCACTCCATGTTATGCAAGGCATTTTATTGGTCTGAAATACTGGATGGAAGATGTTCTTATTGAAAAACACTGCTTTTCTGTGCAGTAACTATGATATTACCAATAGTGATAAGTGTGAAGATTTATACGCTGTGAAAAATCTAGCATTGTTGCATCCCTGCTAGAACCAATAACTTTTCAGTTTGACATTTGTGGAAAGCAGCTGAAATTAAGTTGAAAGGAAGATGAACTAATAATAACACCATTGGTGCCAAGATGTGATTTATTTGCATTAACAGCCTGAGAAAGGTACTTCACACACAATTTTGTTGAATTTTGCTCAAAGAAAACAGTTACCATGCAGAAAAATTCAATACCATATATAAAGAAGCTTTTTAACTATTTATAGCCGTCTTACTAGAGATTTTTTTATTTTTAATTTTATTTTTTTTAATCATATGAAAGGATCATTTAAATACATATCCTCTATTTTAATTAAAGTGCAGAGACTTGCAGAGGTCCAGTGTGAGCTGTAATTGCGGAACAAATCTATGCTGGAAAAAGTCATTAGTTCCAGTTTTGGCCACCAGGTGCAAATCTGGCACTGTGAATTTAAGACAGACATATAAAAATATTTCCTTATGTAATGGATTAGTTAGAAGACGAGGGCAGAAAAGTTCAAACAAGTGAGAAAGGCATAATGTTGATTTTATTATTAACCACCACTTACACAATTTGTTCAATATGAGTGCTGGAGATGTTGAGACATGCTGCATCTGTGAAATGACATGATTCTGGTGGAATCTGAGCAATGTGTTTCTGCATACTGGCCTTCAGATCAGCTAGAGACCAAATTTGTCCCTGGTAAACACTTTCAGGTATCCCCAGAGCCAAGTATCATATTGATTCAGATCAGGTGGTCTTGCAGACTATGCATTTGGAAAAACTCTGGAGATAAAATGTTTGTCGAAGATTGCATTAAGCAGATATGGATGAGCAACATGAGGTGTTGCCTCATCTTGTATGAAAACAGTGGTTTCCACACAGTTATGCTCTTTGAAAGCAGGAATCACATGCTGTACATGAAGGTCTCAATAATGTGCAGACATTACAGTACACCTGACAGGCCTCTGGGTGGATTCTCTTCATAGAAGAACAGACTGTAGACAAAGGGACTTATGAATCCACACCACACAATCACACACAGCACATGCAATGGCTCTTCATGGGCAACATGTGATTCAACAGTATCCCAGATTTGGCAGTACTGTATATTCACTGTATCCTGCAGTGTATTTTGTGCCTCGTCCCTCCATAGAATACTGTCCAACCAAATGTCCAGCTTTAATCCATTCCAGAAACTGGACAGCAAATTCAGAATGTTGCTATAGATCAAGATCTTTCAGTTCATGCACCATATGGATCTTACAATGGTACTAGAGTAAAATAGGCTGCAATACTTTCCGCACTGTTGAACATGGATTAGACAATTCTCATGTCACTGTATGAGTACTAGCACTAACTGGAACATGTGCTGCGGGATCAGTCACAGCAACAGTAACCCTGTCAATAACTTCCACTAGGATAGGATGCCTTCATCTTCCAGGTCCCACATCAATTTTTGAATTTCTTTATCATATTCTTTAAAGCATTTAATGCCATTGGGCCTCTCCTCAGACCTTTCAGTCAGTGATGCTCTCTCAATGCATCACTGTAGTTGCTGCTGTTCACATAATCACACACAGTTTCACTAACAGCAAACGGTCTGTCTTCTCGATAGCCATACTGTTCCCTCAAGTTATGGCTTTTGAAATGATACTTTTGATGTCATACCAGTGTACAGCAACAGATTTGCAACTGATGGCCATAACTTGAACTAATTTGTTTTCCAGCATAAATTGTTCCCACATCAACGTGTTGGTATATCTTATCAAGTTTTGCTGACATGTAATATTTCTGGGCCACACCGGGCATTTGTGAGTAGCCGCACTTTAATTATAAGCACCGAGTACTTATTGAACCATATAGTAACATTTAGGATATGGTATGGAAAGTTCTAGAAGAGTGTGCGTAACTTAGGAGCAAAGATAACAACTCACCAAACTGTAGAGACGTTGAATCATTGACAGGCATGCAAACAAACTTGAAAATTTATCTAGTTTTTGAACAAAACCTTATCCAAGATTGAGCACACCCCCCCCCCTTCTCCCGCCCACCCCCCCCCCCCCCCCCCACACACACCAACACACACTATTCTAGGGCAGCTGAATTGTGAATTCAGCCACACAATGTAGGTGCACAGATGTGTGTGTGTCTGTCTGTGTGTGTGTGTGTGTGTGTGTGTGTGTGTGTGTGTGTGTGTGTGTGTTGTGTGCGAGCATGTGCGTTTGCACATATGCTCTACTTTGAAAAAGCTAGTGAAGTTTCCAGTCTTGTTTGCATGCCTGTCAATGATGCAACACCTCTACTATTCAGTGAGTTGTTAGCTTTACTTCAAAATTATTCACTATGTAACATATAGGTATGAATACAAAGTAGTACCTCTTTACTTACATAATTTCTTTCTCCTGCCTGTCTAATAACATTCTCTGATGGCATCTCTGTCGTGCTCTCAGTATTTTGAGCATTGCTTGATCTATGCAAGACTGTATTAAAATCTTTAAAAGAAATAACTCAGAAAGTTGATTATCAAATTTCAGCATTCCCTCCTATTAAAAGAAATAATAATAAGTTTTTGTTACAGAAATGGACACAAAAAATATACCTTGCTTTAAGTATAAAGTGGGATCACTTCTTACCCTAACTGTATTTGAAAGTGTTTTGAATTCTGACTCCAACATCTGTCGATACCTTTCACGTTCACTCATAAGAAAAGCAACCTTTTCTTCATACTCTTTTACTGCTCTTATATCATCTTCATTGTACTCCTCTGGTTGTTTTTCTAACTGCACAAAAAGAAAAACTTTGTTATTACTTTATAAAGTGATAGTCATTATGTTACATCTAGCATTCTGATGGAGCAAATCCAATATGAAATCAAAGACTCAGTTAAAAAGATATTGAAGAGGACTCATCATATAAATTGGTTGGATACTTGTCTTGAACTGATGAGTCAAGCATACTTGACAAATTAAAACTGTGCTGGAATTCAGTTTCAAACAAGGCATATGCTTGTCATGCAGAAAGCTTATATAATGGGTCTGTCCAAGTCCATTTCAGACACTGGATCAAAATATACGTATGTTACTATCTCCCTATTCCTTTATTAATTTTGCAAAGAGCATCCCAAGATGAGGGAAGCCTAGCAATCAGTGGGAATATCAACACTGTGGGAGAGACTTGTAACTTTTCTACAGAATACATAGTGACATGGTGAAGGTTTCAGTCAATGTCTGAAACATGTTTAGAAAATTCAGCTGCAAAAACATTAACCACAAAAGGAATATGTGTAGACTGAGGCTCCAGTTAATCACAAAATTTTAATTTTCCTGTATGTTTATAAAGTGCTTACTGCTTTAGTAGCAACCTAATGATAGGGTACAACTTTATACTAACTACTGTTTTGTCTCAGATGACCATAATTGGTCATCAAATGTATATTCAAACAGTACTGACAAGTACGTATTATACATGTTGTGTTTGACATTACAAGATACTGTTGGAATGTAAGACACAGTATGCAATGCAAGCAAACATGCTATGTCGCATCAAAAATTCATTGTACAATTTCTTTGTTTATGCCGTGTAATTCTGCCCTATTGTTTACAGGTTTTTATTTGCATCTTGTCTACTTATTTTATGACTTCTCTGATCTCTTATTCCCCAAGTCTTTTAAGTCTCCTTTGTTGCTTAATATTATCATTTGTGTTACTACTCCTTCAAATCTGCCTTTGTATTTTGCACTGACCTCTGGCTGGTTAAATTTATCTTCATAAAAAAACTACCTTATATGTCCTCAGAATAACCTTACATATGCTTTCACAACAATGTGATACCACTTACTATTATGCAGCCATTTCTTTGACGTCTCATGGGGGCATTAAAGACCTTGCTGTCATGTGCCCACACATCTTATCATCGTCAACATCACATGGTATCCAGACTTGAATGCATACATATTTTTAGATTTCCAAATAGTGTAGCTCCATTTCACTTCAGCGGTCATTTTCTCTCATCACATATATTTGAAGGCATACTGAGAAATAATGCCTCTGAAATTTTTATTCTGTTCTCAACATTGGTTGAGGTGTTACATGTCTTGCATATAACTAGGTGGACATTTCCACTTTTTTTGACATAAAGTACAACCCCTGCCACTAGAGGGCTCTGAGTTGTAGCATGTAACATGGTGGTGTGTAACATAACTATATTGGTGCATGAGAAATAGTGTGCTGTATTTGAGTTCCTAATCTCAGAAAATGTACCTCCATTTGAAATACATAACAGAATAAAAACTGTCTGTGGTGATGATTGTATTAACATCAGTAATGTATGATGTTGGGTTGTTTGCACTTGTAATGAAGGAAACAGTGGTGCTGACCTCAATGTATCTGACACAGCCTGGAATGGATGACCGCATATGGCAAATGATGAGATTTTTTGAAAGTGGTTTGATGAACTCATCAGAGAAAATCATCGGACAACACAGATGTAGCTCTTGGGTAAGTTTGACATATTATGAGAACATGTACAACCCATTATTGCAGAACTATGGTACAGGAAACTGTGTGCACTGTGGGTGCCTAGAATGCTTGCACCTAATATGAAACAGATGAGAGTGGACATCTGTCAACAATTTTGTTTGTTTTTTGGGCATGAAGATGATGGGTACCTTAACAACATTTTGACAGGTGATGAAAGCAGGTTTCAAAATTTTGACCCTGAAAACAAGAGAGCATCAGTGGAGTTTTGCCATAAATGATCACTGACACCAAAAAAGTTCAAGAGCATGCCATCAGCAGGCAAAGGGATGCTCACAGTGTTCTGGGAGGTTCAAAGTGTAGTGAATTTGGAATTCATGCTTAAAGACACCACCATAAACTCTGCAAGGCACTGTGAGACCATAACGAACCTGAAAGATTGAATTTTAAGAGCATGTCTATGCAAGGAGAACACTCTCCTTCAGCATGACAATGGCAGACTCCTTCAGCATGACAATGTCAGACTGCATAAGCTCTGCCACAGCTGCAACAATTCAATGCCATGGGTTGTCTTCTATACAGTCCCAATTTTGCCCCATCCAATTTTCATCTGTTTCCAAAACTTAAAGAACACATTTGAGGACTTCATTTTGATAATGATGATGCAGAGCAAGAAGAGGTGAGGTTGTGGCTCCATCAACAAAGTCAAATATTCTACAGTGACAGTATCAACAAACTGTCCTCTCATTGGGAGATATATACGTTCATCACCAGAGTGACTATGTAGAGAAATAAATACACTCCTGGAAATTGAAATAAGAACACCGTGAATTCATTGTCCCAGGAAGGGGAAACTTTATTGACACATTGCTGGGGTCAGATACATCACATGATCACACTGACAGAACCACAGGCACATAGACACAGGCAACAGAGCATGCACAATGTCGGCACTAGTACAGTGTATATCCACCTTTCGCAGCAATGCAGGCTGCTATTCTCCCATGGAGACGATCGTAGAGATGCTGGATGTAGTCCTGTGGAACGGCTTGCCATGCCATTTCCACCTGGCGTGTCAGTTGGACTAGCGTTCGTGCTGGACGTGCAGACCGCGTGAGACGACGCTTCATCCAGTCCCAAACATGCTCAATGGGGGACAGATCCGGAGATCTTGCTGGCCAGGGTAGTTGACTTACACCTTCTAGAGCACGTTGGGTGGCACGGGATACATGCGGACGTGCATTGTCCTGTTGGAACAGCAAGTTCCCTTGCCGGTCTAGGAATGGTAGAACGATGGGTTCGATGACGGTTTGGATGTACCGTGCACTATTCAGTGTCCCCTCGACGATCACCAGTGGTGTACGGCCAGTGTAGGAGATCGCTCCCCACACCATGATGCCGGGTGTTGGCCCTGTGTGCCTCAGTCGTATGCAGTCCTGATTGTGGCGCTCACCCGCACGGCGCCAAACACGCATACGACCATCATTGGCACCAAGGCAGAAGCGACTCTCATCGCTGAAGACGACACGTCTCCATTCGTCCCTCCATTCACGCCTGTCGCGACACCACTGGAGGCGGGCTGCACGATGTTGGGGCGTGAGCGGAAGACGGCCTGACAGTGTGCGGGACTGTAGCCCAGCTTCATGGAGACGGTTGCGAATGGTCCTCGCCGATACCCCAGGAGCAACAGTGTCCCTAATTTGCTGGGAAGTGGCGGTGCAGTCCCCTACGGCACTGCGTAGGATCCTACGGTCTTGGCGTGCATCCGTGCGTCGCTGCGGTCTGGTCCCAGGTCGACGGGCACGTGCACCTTCCGCCGACCACTGGCGACAACATCGATGTATTGTGGAGACCTCCCGCCCCACGTGTTGAGCAATTCGGCGGTACGTCCACCCGGCCTCCCGCATGCCCACTACACGCCCTCGCTCAAAGTCCGTCAACTGCACATACGGTTCACGTCCACGCTGTCATGGCTTGCTACCAGTGTTAAAGACTGCGATGGAGCTCCGTATGCCACGGCAAACTGGCTGACACTGACGGCGGCGGTGCACAAATGCTGCGCAGCTAGCGCCATTCGACGGCCAACACCGCGGTTCCTGGTGTGTCCGCTGTGCCGTGCGTGTGATCATTGCTTGTACAGCCCTCTCGCAGTGTCCGGAGCAAGTATGGTGGGTCTGACACACCGGTGTCAATGTGTTCTTTTTTCCATTTCCAGGAGTGTATGTAGACATGAAGAATAAAGATGTAGAATGTTAACAAAGTTTGTTTTACTTAAAAAGCATTAAGAGTTGTCACATAAAACAGTTGGAGGTATTACTTCTCAGGCCATGCTCATATTTCCCATTTTGATATTAGTCATTAATCTTCACTTTATACAACACTTTCAAGTAACATCTTATACAACAGTTTTAATCCAAATAAAGGAGGTGAAATGCAGAACTTCAGAATTCATTATTTTCAGCTTTCCTTTTACACCATTTTGATCATGCTAAAATTGCTGCTGCTTTGGTGGCTAATATTATTCATTGATGTGGTCTATGTATCTCCCAAGTATCACTTGGGAGATTGATATTCCCCCAGACATACCTTTGGGAGTCCTGGGATAATGTCATATACTTAGCTACAGCATATTTGCTGAACTTTTTCATATTTTTTTTTAGTTTGTCATGTGTTGTAAAAATAGAACAACTAGGAAAGAAATTAAGTGGATAAACAGCTGTTTGATTCCAGGGACTCTTCTATTTGGATAGTGGAGTTATTTCCTGAACCACAGGTATCCTGTTTAGTGGAGAAAAGAGCAAATAGCTGAGGAAGGTAAGAGAATAACTTCTGTTTCATGCTATGTGTGTAAGACTACATGATCTCAACGAGAAAGTACCTGAGAAACATTGTAAAATACTCTTATGTAGTAATCAGATGCTGTCACCTTGTCTCCATACTCTGGACATAATGCAGCACATAACACTATCACATGACCAGATTTTAAAACTTCACGATTCAGTTATAAAATACTTCATCAAAAGTTACAGAAAAATAACACTTAATATTTTGCTAATGAATAGTTAATTGCCCAAAACAAATTCCAAAGTGACTTACAAAATATTTGATTGTAAAAAAGATAATAATAATAATAATAATAATAATAATAATAATAATGTTGTGGTCGTTACTATTGTTGTTGTGGTTGTGGTCTTCAGTCTGAAGACTGGTTTGATGCTGCTGTCTGTGCTACTCAATCATGTACAAGCCTCTTCATCTCCAAGAATGTACTTACTGTGTTCATCTCTAGGTCTCCCTCTAAAATTTTTACCTACCACAGCTTCCTCCAGTACTAAACTGGTGATCCATTAATGTCTCAGAAAGTGTCATATAGTGATCCCCTCTTCCAGTCAGGTTGCATCACAAACTTCATTTCTTCCCAATTCTTTTCAGCACCTCCCCATTAGTTTGGTGATTTATCCATCTAATTTTCAACATTCTTCTGTAGAATCATATTTCAAAAGCTTCTATTCTCCTCATGTCTAATCTGATTATTGTCCATGTTTCACTTCCATACATAACTACACACGCTAAAAATACTTTCAGAAAAGACTTCCTAACATTTAAATGTATATAATCAGGCAGAACATTATGACCACCTACCTAATAGTTGGTATGTCCACCTTAGGCACAGATAACAGCAGCCACACCTCATGACATGGAAGCAATGAGGCCTTGGTAGGTCACTGGAGAGAGCTGGCACTGCATCCACACATAAAAGTCTCCTAATTCCCTTAAGTTAAGGGGGTGGGGGCAGCACATCAATTTGAACTCACCACTGTGTTCCTTGAACCACTCCATGACACTCCTGGACTTGACATTGTGCATTACCTTGTTGAAAAATGCAACTGCAGTCGGAAAAAATGATCATCATGAAGTGATGTATGGTACTACTTGGCCATCTGGTGCCTTGCACCAACTCAATTGGATCCATGGATGCCTATGTGAATGTTCTCCAGGGCATAATGGGGCCACTGCAAGCTTGTCTCTGTCCCATAGTACAGGTGTCTAGGAACTGTTCCCCTGGAAGATGATGGATTTGCACCCTCCTGTGAGCATGATGAAGAAGGTATAAGGATTCATCAGACCATACAGTGCTCTGCCACAGGACCAACGTCCAGTGCTGATGTTCATGTGCCCATTTCAGTTGTAATTGCTGATGTCATGGTGTTAACACTCGCATATGTATGGGTCATCGGCTGAGGAGGCCCATCATTAGGAGTGTTTTGTGCACTGCATGTTCAGACACACTTGTTCACTGCCCAGCAATAAAGTCTGATGTTAGTTCTGCCATTGTTTGCTGCCTCTCCTGTTTTACCAGACTGCTTAGCCTACAATGTTCGACATCTATAATGAGCGGTGGCCACCCAACCCCATGATGTCTGGACATGTTTTCACCTTGGTTTCAACACGTGTTGAAAACACCCACCATATCGCTCCTCGAACACCCGACATGACATGCAGGTTCCAAAATGCTCATACCAAGTCGCTGGGCCATCACAGTCTACCCTCGGTCAAACTCATATAAATCGCATGCCTTCCCCATTTACACATGGACAGCACACTCAATGATACTAAATGCACCATATGTGCATCTGACTAGCAGTCAGTCCTTGCCAGAAGATTCTGCTGTCACCCAGATGGGTTTATAGTGCTAGTAGATTAGTGATCATAATTTTCTGGCTGATCAGTGTATGTCTGATGTTTAAAAATTTCAGAGAAGCTTTTCTTGCCATTGCCAGCACACATTTTGTGTTGTCTCTACTTCAGCCATCATCAGTTACTTTGTCTCACAAATAACACAACTCGTGTACTTCTCATTTCCTAATATAATTCACTTAATATCACCTGATTAAATTCAACCACATTCCATTATCCTTGTTTTGCTTTTGTTGGTGTTCATCTTACAATATGTGATCAAAAGTGTCCAGACACCCAAAAAAACTTATGTTTTTCATATTAGGTGCATTGTGCTGCCACCTGCCAGGTACTTCATATCAGCCACTTCAGTAGTCATTAGGCACTGTGAGAGAGCAGACTGAAGCACTCCACGGAACTCACAGACTTTGAACATTGTCAAGTGATTGGGTGTCAATTGTGTCATATGTCTGTACACAAGATTACCACACTCCTAAACATCTACTGTTTCTGATGTGATAGTGAAGTAGAAATGTCAAGGGACACTTACAGCACAAAAGCGTGCAGGCCAACCTCGACTGTTGACTGACAGAGACTGGCGACAGCTGAAGGGGGTCATAATGTGTAACAGGCAGACATCTATCCAGACCATCACACAGGAATTCCAAACTGCATCAGGATCCACTGCAAGCAGTATGACAGTTAGGTGCAAGGTGAGAAAACTTGGATTTCATAGTTGAGTGGCTGCCCATAAGCCTCACATCATGCCAGTAAATGCCAAACAACACCTCACTTGGTGTAGGGAGCATAAATACTGAATGATTGAACAGAGGAAAAATGTTGTGTGGAGTGATGAATCACTGCACACAATGTGGCAATCCGATGGGAGGGTATGGGTATGGCGAATGCCCGGTGAACGTCATCTGCCAGTGTGTGCAGTATCAACAGTAAAATCCGGAGGTGTTGTTGTTATGGTGTGCTCATGTTTTTCATGGAGGGAGCTTTCACCCATTGTTGTTTTGCATGGCACTATCACAGCACAGGCCTACATTAATGTTTTAAGCATCCTCTTCCTTCCCACTGTTGAAGAGCAATTCAGGGATGGTGATTGCACCTTTCAACACGATTGAGTACCAGTTCATAATGCATGACCTTTGGCAGAGTGGTTACATGACAATAACATCCCAGTAATGGACAGGTCTGCACAGAGTCCTGACCTGAATCCTACAGAAAACCTTTGCGATGTTTTGGAATGCCGACTTCATGCCAGGCCTCGCCAACCAACATTGATACTCCTCCTCAGTGGAGCACTCTGTGAAGAATGGGCTGCCATTCCCCTAGAAACCTTTGAGCATCTGATTGAATGTATGCCTGTGAGAGTGGAAGCTGTCATCAAGGCTAAGGGTGGGCCAACACCATATTGAATTCCAGCATTACCGATGGAGGGGCCATGAACTTGTAAGTAATTTTCAGCCAGGTGTCCGGATACTTTTGATCACATCGTTTATATCCTCTTATCAAGACACTGTCCATTCCATTCTACTGCTCTTCCAGGTCCACTGCTGTTTCTGACAGAATTACAATGTCATTGGCACACCTCAAAGTTTTTATATCTTCTCCTTGAATTTTAATTCCTATTCCAATATTTTCTTTTATTTCCTTTACTGCTTGCTCAGTGCACAGATTGAATAGCATTAGGGATATGCTACAGCCCTGTATCATTCCCTTCTCAACCCCCATTTTCCTTTTCATGCCTTTGACTCTTGTAACTGCCCTGTTTTCTGCACAATTTCTAAATAGCCTTTCGTCTATGTATTTTATGCCTGCTACCTTCAGAATTTCAAAGAGAGTACTCCGCTGTCAAAAGCTTGCTATAAATGCTATAAACATAGGTTTGCCTTTCCGTAGCCTGTCTTCTAAGACAAGTTGTACAGTCAGTATTTCCCCCACATTCCTATGTTTCTCCAGAATCCAAACTGATCTTTCCTGATGTTGGCTACTACCAGTTTTCCCAAATAATAATAATAATAATAATAATAATAATAATAATAAAAGGTAAATATTATTTGGTTAAAAGATGTTAAGTGGGACTTATGAGAAAGAATATCACAGAAGACATCATCAAAGAAACTGTAATCTTTGAATTCCCAGTTGCAAATCACATATCATCAAAAGGAGCTAAAATGCACTGAAAATAGTGCAAAGAGGAAAACAAGAAAAAATACAGCAAATTCTTGAAGAGATTTTGGGAAGAGAAGAAAAAAAGAAATTTTTCATGCAAAGGTAAGTTACAAATTTCATTTTTCAACACATCCCCAAAGCACTATTGGCATTTCAGAAAAAAAAAAAAATTCTGTTGAGGTATTTTCTTACGTAACAGTATAGGTGCTTCCACTGTTTCAACTAAAAGTGTGTTTGTCAGATTAGATCCTTGAGCTCCTATGCATAGTCACAGTGCCTCGTATTGATACCTGATGATAATCTGCAGCAGTTATCTGAAGGCTGTGCCATCCAACATAATAAGAATAATCTGGCTGAGAGCACAGGAGTGCACGATACATATGTACAGCTATTACAGGATCCATACTCCATGTGTTTCCTGTTGTGGCATGAGGTATATTCAGAGAACTTTCTCTCTTGGCTTCTATATGGGTTCTATGACAGCATAATCAAAGTTCGTTCTTCATATGAAAGCCTAGGTATTGAACACATCCTTTAAAGGGAATCAGGAACGCACCTAGTTATATGGTTTCAATCATTTTGAATGTGTGTTTTGTGTATATACTGCCTGCTGACTTACCAGATTAAATGATAAATTCATTCTTCTGTAACCAGTGTCTGTAGTGATGTATTGTTTTCCTTCTTCTGTAACCAGTGCCTGAAGTGATGTATTGTTTTCCTCAAGTTATTTTTAATGGCCTCCAAGGAAGCATCATTAGCATAAATACACAATTTTTTGGCATATAGGAGTATAGCAGTTCTATCTGATAAGATACACGGGAGTCACTGATATAGAAGTTAAACAATATGGGGGAGGGAAGTGATCCTTGTGCCAGTCCTGTGCTGGTCATCTTCAGTCTGATAGTGCCCTGATCCAAAAACATTATTAACATCCTTTTCTGAAACAGGGACAGAAGTCTGCAGACAAAACTTTGTGGTACCTGCAAGTTTCTCAGTTTTAGAGCAAGAACAGGTAACAAGACTTTGTTGTATGCATGACTCAAGTCTGTATAAAGTGTCATTAAATATTTATTCATAGGATGATACAACCAGAGCTGCAATAACATATCTGTTGTGCACTGTACATGCCAGAAACCTAGTTGAAAGTTGGGTATAGTTCAAAATGCTCTAGGCAGGGTTGTGCACTGTACATGCCAGAAACCTAGTTGAAAGTTGGGTGTAGTTCAAAATGCTCTAGGCACTATTCCAAATGCTGTTGTATCAAATGTTTCAAAATTTTATGTATACAGGATAACAACAATACTGGTCTATGTGAATCAGCTCCTGATGCACCTTTCCTTTTCTTTAAAATGGAAGCAATATGTATCATATTCCTATATGTACCCTTAATGTGATCCTTTCACAGAGTGTTTAAGGTCTGTAATAACATATGTTTGCCCGAAAAGGCACGAACTTGATCACGGGAAAGCAAGTATTATCTGGTAGGGGTGCTGTACTTTTGAATGATTTGACTGCTACTTCTAACTCAGTTAATGCAAAAGGTTGCATTTTTGATTTGATCAGGTTCGGTCACTTTCTCTAATGATTGGAGGGATTATCTCAGACAGTATTTCCTCCATCACTAGATGGTTTGTCAGTTTTGGGGGGGGGGGGGGGGGAGGGGGAGCATCCTTAGTGATATGGAACTGATGAATGTACTTCCAGATTGTCATTACTGGGCCTGATGATTGACTTACTACAGCATTCTGCTCACCTGCATCTTTTCCTTTCTTTAAGTTTTCTTTTCACTTGTGCCTGACTCCTGAGTGAAGTTTTCTTCCCTACTAAATTTTTTTATGCTTTTGTATGCTCCTAGCACTTCTTTCCCTTCTGAAATTACAGCTTGGCATGCATCATCCCTCCATGGCACTACCTTCTCCATCCTTCGCCTGCCATGAGGGCTGAATGGTATCAATGTCACTGCTGTCTTTACAACACGCCAATCTGGTCAATTCTAATGTTCCCCATGGTGTAATATGACAATTGAAATCTCCCCTGACAACTGCTGGGTAGATGATCTTAGCCATCAAACTATGGATGACATGTCAACTTCAGAATATGGGGCTCAGTATAATATCACAACAGATGTTTAGTATTTTATGCTTGTGTTCTAATATTACATACCTCAAAGGGATTATTTCCATTATCCATAGTTAGTCAGCTAAAATCCACACTATTTCTGGTTAGTACAACAACTCCACAAATCCATCTTCTTTGTCTTTACGTACAACATTATATCCTGGCATTCAGAAGTTCTTTTCCATTTGAAACCAAGTTTCTACCAGTATGAATTTCATATTCCATCAAGAAATGGCACAAGCTTACCCTGTTACAACTGACTGATGGAATGTTTCAAAACCTAACTTTTTTCAGAGGATTACTGTCCACTATTCTGTAAGAGATTAACGGAATGTGTCTCAATCACTCTCACAATATGATATTTTAAATCTTTTGCAACTGCACCTGACTGAGCTGTATTAGTGAGGACGTTCACATGTCACACAAACTGTCAAATGAGGATTGCACTAGCAAATGATGAAACTGGTTGGAATGGATTCTGTACTATCAGGGGTGTTAGAACAGGTAGATTGTGACTGAAGTCTCTGGACACTTAGACAACAGATTGTGGCCACTGCTTGTTACTTACTTGTATATACAATCATACCTGAACAAAAGACAACAAATAGTGGAACTTAAATATCAAGAAGGAAATAATATACATATGTACCAGCCAGTGGAACAAAATGTTAAATATGGTGTGCCCCAAGGAACTGCTCTAGGTCCAAGCTTACTCCTGCTGTTCATAAATGACTTAAGAATCAGAAACCCCTTAAATTTGCAGACAACACCAACATTCTGATTAAAAGGAAGACTGTAGAATGAAATCAAAGTATGTACGTTACACATAACTGATTGGTTCTCCAGAAACATTCTTATAATAAATGCAGAAAGGACAGTAACTATGCATTTACATACACACAAAGTATACGCCCCTCAAGCCCTGTCATAATGTTATCTGGCAAAGATTTAGAAACTGTAAACAGCACTAAATTTCTTGGAATATGGATCCAAGAATTGTACAAATGCAAAAGCTGTAAACTATAGCCACGGAGATGCCACAAAATTGTACATATTTATAATTATTTAGATTAATTCTTGCTAATTCATAAGAAAAAGATTCATGATTTAGAGTAAATTTGTTTCCTTTAAAAAAAAAAAAAAAAAAAAAAAAAAAAAAAAAAAAAAAAAAAAAAAAAAAAAAGAGGTGGGGCAGGAAAAGGGGGGGGGAGGGGGGGGGGGAGAGAAAGAGAGAAAGAGAGAGAGAGAGAGAGAGAGAGAGGGGAAGAAGAAGAGAAGATGTGATTAACACAATGATGTAAAAATCCTCTTGCTTTTTAACTAGAAAACTGATATAAGTTCATGAGAAGAGCACGAAAACATTAATCTGTACGCATCCATTTGATTTCAGTTTTATGTATGTAATCTCATTCATGTTGTAGTGGATATACAATTCAGCACCATCACATAAATTCATGTTGTGTCATCTCATCAATTCACAAAAATTGACTTGTCCAATATCAGTTTGTAACTACATACAAAAATGATGAAATGGAGCAATAAACAAATCAATCAATGTGTCTATGCCTTCTGGTACTTTCTGCATGTGTGGCTGGCTGCTGTTGAGCAGAATGACCCTTGAGGCCAGCTGAGTCTGTGGTGGCTGCACTGCAGGTGCAATGCAGAAGCAGGTATGTACATATATTTAGTAACTTCCTTAAGCTGCATTCAGATATGTTGTGCTGTCTAGCACATTTTGCATGTTGTACGCCACTGCAACACCATTTCTAGATGTGACCATATCAAAGCCATTTATAGCAGTGCATGACATTCTGAACATAAGGAACTATGGTGCACCTCATATTCAAAATGTAGGCCAGCATAAGTAATTTTAACTGATTGGGATGGGACATATTAAACTTCTCCAAGTCTTGACTTTTGTTTCAGGATATGGTGAACATCAAGAATTTTCACATCTGAAGTCAGTTTCCCCACAACTTCTTCATTGGTGATATTAAAATCTATTTATCCTATCAGGCCCTTGATGGCAAGGAAATGAGGTACACAAAGGTTTGCTAGCTTGTGGTTTGCCTTAGCTCCAACACTGTTCACCCACTGCACCAATTTGAACTCAATCTACATGTGGTTTCTACTTTTCATAGGTATATTGATAATGACATCTTTACTCTAGGCATCACCTCACAGTTTAGTTTACCTACTGACAATCAATATTATACTTAGAACTGTTCAGAGGCTGAGACATCCCTTCAGCATGTACCAAAAATGGACAACAAACATCTAACCCATATTGGTGGGCATCATGTCAACCCCTGTCTATTTTGTCTACTCTTGTGGTATGTTGCTTTTCCATCTCATGAGAACTCCCTGGGTTGGGGACACTCATCTCTCCACTGCTTTTGATCTCTTCTGTATTCCCCAAACTGTCTCAATCTTCTTGACAATCATTACTGACACCTGTTTTGAGACTAAGTTGATGGATTCCTTGGATTCTCCTTCATGTGCTACAGTAGATTTATTACACTCAATTTTGCACACATTAAGCTGAGACATATTGTTGCCCTTCCCTTTCTTGACAGTTTTCAGTGCTATTTTACCACAGTATGTGTACATACCATTTTCAGGTCCACTATTAGGCCAACTCATTTCTTCGGTACTGCACTCAGAAGTTTTACTGTAAGTTCACTGTCCTTATGTATCCTGTTCCTGCACTGCCAACTTCCACTCCTGTATTGTCCTGACTGACATAACTCACATTCATAGCAGTCAATACAATTATACCCATCATTGATAACACATTGTCCTATATTAGTTTAGGTTTGTTTAGCACCTTGTCCTCCACTCTCTCAGTTTCCATGAAGCCCCATCACAGTTTCACATCATTTCTGTAGTGTACCAGAATACTACTGAATCTGTACTGACAAATGATATTCTACTTCCTAGTGATGCAGCACAAAATAGCAAAAATGTACTTATGGTCATCCAGAGCACTGTCTCTGCTACAATGTTGCTGTGATAGATGTGAGGTACAGACACAATCACAAGTCTGTCACTTAACTATTAGCGCATAAATCCAAATTTATTAATAAGACATAGAATGAGCCAAACCAAGCAGGTTACGTTGAAAAGAAAGAGCAGATACAGAAGCAGAAAACAGTACATTCTTATCTGTAAAATACAAGTAATTGTCTCCAGCTTGTGAGTCATACCTCAGAACTTGTAAAGCAGTCTAAGGGTTCTGCACAGGCTTGTAAAACACTGGAGGCTGAGGAAGATCTGACACATGCAACTTTAGTAACAGCAAAGACATGGAGAAGAAGAATAACTTAAAAAGCTTCAAAATTTTCTACTATACATATCTGAAAAACACATACAGGGTGTTACAAAAAGGTACGGCCAAACTTTCAGGAAACATTCCTCCCAAACAAAGAAAGAAAATATGTTATGTGGACATGTGTCCACAAACACTTACTTTCCATGTCAGAGCTCATTTTATTACTTCTCTTCAAATCACATTAATCATGGAATGGAAACACACAGCAACAGAACGTACCAGCGTGACTTCAAACACTTTGTTACAGGAAATGTTCAAAATGTCATCCATTAGCGAGGATACATGCATCCACCCTCCATTGCATGGAATCCCTGATGCACTGATGCAACCCTGGAGAATGGCGTATTGTATCACAGCTGTCCACAATACGAGCACGAAGAGTCTCTACATTTGGTACCGGGGTTGCGTAGACAAGAGCTTTCAAATGCCCCCATAAATGAAAGTCAAGAGGGTTGAGGTCAGGAGAGCATGGAGGCCATGGAATTGGTCCGCCTCTACCAATCCATCGGTCACCGAATCTGTTGTTAAGAAGCATACGAACACTTCAACTGAAATGTGCAGGAGCTCCATCATGCATGAACCACATGTTGTGTCGTACTTGTAAAGGCACATGTTCTAGCAGCACAGGTAGAGTATTCCATATGAAATCATGATAACATGCTCCATTGAGCATAGGTGGAAGAACATGGGGTCCAATCAAGACATCACCAGCAATGCCTGCCCAAATGTTCACAGAAAATCTTTGTTGATGATGTGATTGCACAATTGCATGCGGATTCTCGTCGGCCCACACATGTTGACTGTGAAAATTTACAATTTGATCACGTTGGAATGAAGCCTCATCCATAGAGAGAACATTTGCACTGAAATGAGGATTGACACATTGTTGGATGACCCATTCACAGAAGTGTACCCGTGGAGGCCAATCAGCTGCTGATAGTGCCTGCACACGCTGTACATGGTACGGAAACAACTGGTTCTGCTGTAGCACTCCCCATACAGTAACATGGTCAACGTTACCTTGTACAGCAGCAACTTCTCTGACGCTGACATTAGGGTTATTGTCAACTGCACGAAGAATTGCCTCGTCCATTGCAGGTGTCCTCGTCGTTCTAGGTCTTCCCCAGCCGTGAGTCATAGGCTGGAATGTTCCATGCTCCCTAAGACACCGATAAATTGCTTCGAACATCTTCCTGTTGGGACACCTTTGTTCTGGAAATCTGTCTCAATACAAACGTACCGCACGACGGCTATTGCCCCGTGCTAATCCATACATCAAATGGGCATCTGCCAACTCCGCATTTGTAAACATTGCACTGACTGCAAAACCACGTTCATGATGAACACTAACCTGTTGATGCTACGTACTGATGTGCTTGATGCTAGTACTGTAGAGCAATGAGTTGCATGTCAACACAAGCACCAAAGTCAACATTACCTTCCTTCAATTGGGCCAACTGGCAGTGAATCAAGGAAGTACAGTACATACTGACAAAACTAAAATGAGCTCTAACATGGAAATTAAGCATTTCCGGACACATGTCCACATAACATCTTTTCTTTATTTGTGTGTGAGGAATGTTTCCTGAAAGTTTGGCCGTACCTTTTTGTAACACCCTGTATAGCTCTCTCAAGAGTGAGAGTCATACTGTTGCATCATAAACACAATCAAGTCCAGATTCAAAAGCAGTGTCAACAACACCCAGCAGTGAAAGCATGTTTATTATGAACACCAGTGTATGCATAGAAAAGAAGTGAACATCTGGATGAAGTGTGCTGCTGCTTGTACAAAATCTGATTATTCCACAATTTACAAACACTACAAACACAAGAAATTCTGAGTATCATCCAGTAATTAGAAATATTAAATAACAATTAGATGTTGGTTGTTGGGTTTGAACTGGTGATCCACAGTGTGCAAACCAGCAATGCTAACCACATCACCATACTGAATGCAGCATTGCTCTCTCTCCTGCACAAACAGGGAATAGAAGTTTCAGACATTCTCACTGGAGCTAGCTACAGCAGCCTGTATCTATAACTTGTCAATGGTCCTTTGTATGACAGTACTGGTGGATCCTCATGATATAGTCATGTTGTCACATACTCTTCATTATGATGAGGACTGAAAATAACCCCTCCTGATGAAGCTTTGCTGTTATCAAGCAGGCCTTCAGTTTTCCTTGAATGGGTAGCTCCCATCATAGATCTGTGCCTCTGGACAGCTGTATGATTTCATACAGGAGACATGGGTAATATTTCCATAGTTTTTCCTTCTTGATCAGGTGTCATACTCCTTGACTTCATATGAGCCATCAGAAATGCAATGGAGGTACAACATGGCCCAAAGTAACACTCTAGTACAGTTCTGATTGTCTCCATTTCTGCAGAGGTATAAAAATCCTTACTCAGTATCCTGGGCTTTGGTTAGATGGAAAGTGACGCCTAGCTGGAACATTTTGTGTACTACAAGCCCACTCACATGATTTGTACTTGCACTCTTGAAGTTAACATCACCCACCCCAAACAATGAGTGTGCTTAAACCCTTGTACACAGGATGCATACAGTGTCAGATGCAGATAGTTTACCTAAGGAATTGGACATTTAAGGACAGTGTTCAGAGACAATGGATACTCAACCCAAGGAATTAACAGGAAATTCTCAGCTAAAACCAAGATCCGGGGGGCAGATAAAGACGAGAATGTGCCAGCAAAGTCCATAGCTTTCCTTTCTTTTGTTGGAAATATTTCCTTAAAATTAGCAAGAATCCTTAGGAATTATAGGGTGAAAGTAATTTTCTGCCCACTGTCTAAGATTTCAGACCTGCTGGGGTCAGTGAAGGATAATTTGTAATTGCAGGGGGTGGGAATTTACAAAATACCTTGCCAGTGGGGTGATTTAATGAACTGAGACAATGGCTACCAGCTGGATAAACCATGCAGTCCCATCATCTCTGAGATCTACTCCTGACAAAGATGCCAGAATACTCCAAAAACTGTGTGGAGCAGCAACGATGAAGACAGCTGACCTTGCAGTTCCAAAAGCGAGGGTGCTGCAACTAGGCAGTGTTGTTCTTCTGTCACCGTGATTCTGATACTTGCAATGGCAATACTGTCAGTGCACTACGTAAGGCTGAGTGGAGAACATCTTTGTCAATCTTTGATGGCTCACCTGAAGATAACTAGCAGGTCTCTAGTTGAAAAATCTTTGAGTGAAATTTACAATAACTAGCTGCAATCCCAAAATCTTTTTGAACATTTGATTCAGCAGGAAAATTTTAAATTTCACATCAAATGCCTTTACGGGGAGGGGATGGCCTCACATGTAATAAGTTTTGATGCGCTACATGGTAAGAGAGCAAATGTTTTAAGCTCTTTACGTTTCTTAATAAGTTGTTGGGACCATGGTATAGTACCAAAATTTGCCACAGTGACACATTTTATTAAGACGCCCACTGCATGGAAGACAATGTAAGAGGCCAGTCATGCTATTGTTAATGAGAGATTTGCTATACAAGACAAAGGTTGCATGCTACTTCAGAAGAACTGTTCCATCAACATCTGAAGATTGCAGCACATCTTTCTCCTGTACCATGGGACTGGGTTGATGCAATGACTTCAGCCCACGTTTTATTGGGTATATAAGGATTCACGTTCTTGGCAAATGTCAAAATTTAATCATTTGGGGCCATAACAGCCATCACCGCAGGGAATATCTGCATATTGTTCCATATATAACATCCTGGAAAAGAATTTGGATGATGCGCAACACAAGAAATCAATTTTTCACGTACACCAAGTGCAGTACCTCTGATAAGTTTCACTAGTGGTATTGAAGAAGCTGTGTGATGCCTTCCTAAAGATGCTGCAGGAGAAATGCTAAGTGAAACTTGGCATGGTCTCTTGCAAGCTCCCCCCTCAATGGAGTAATATAACCTCTGAAGAAAGGGCTGCACTACGACATACTGGTCCTGAAGGCTGATAAAAGTAAATCAACTGTTCTGTTACCCCATAGTCGTGTTTGGAGAAGGTGTATGGCCTACTTAGGGATACTATGTTTTGTGGCGGCGTTCGTAGCGACAAGCAATTCGCTGTAGAAATGGCTTACGAAGTCACCGCCACACTTTTAGTAGCGGGCCGACCGGTCCGCTGGAACAGTGAACAGAAAGAGGAAAACCCAAACACTCTGATTAAATAAAAGTCGGTACTTATCTTTATTAACGAAGATACAGCAACACAGTAGTGAACTCCGTGTCTACAGAAATCTGTCTAGTTCGAGTCGGAGCGGCTAGGTCAGCGTCGGCTGACGACAAACAACAACTCTGCTGCGATGAACACACGACTGACTAGCAAGTACACAATTCGGTGGCGAGTATACAACTGAGCGGCGAATACAGAACTGTCCTAGCGCTCGCGACTCCAGCGCTTAAGAAACCAGAAGCCAGCGGTGGCGCGCGCAGACTTGCGGCGATTTCCTGTCTCGCTGGCGCTGCTTATGCGGACGGCGTCCGGACTTTGATGCTGCCAACCTTTTGGCAGCGGGCTCGGGTGGCATTACTGGCTAGGATATAACACTCCTCCCCCCCAAATCGCCGCACCGTCGTTGAATAATGACGTGGCGAGCGTCGAAGGTGGGGGAGGGGTCTGGCCGCAGGCGTAGCAGAAGAGACCGGGGCTGAGACTGTTGTCGGTGGCAGTCCCCGGTCCGCACCCCAGCATTGGCTGCGCGGGGCCTCGGGAAACACCGACTGAAAACCGAGGTCAGGGTGCACGCCTGTGACCATGGGCGCTGCTTCTGGTACTGGACGCGACGAGGCGTCGGGACCCACGAATAGAGGCAGCGTCTCCTGACGCTGCGTCGATGGCTGCTGAGTGGGTGCTGGACAAGGCGCTGCGGGGTCAGACTCCTTGCGGGTGCCCAAGGAAAGCGGCTGCAGGACAGGCTGCACAGCCACCGCTTGGGAAGGCGGCCCGGCTGAGGGGTCGACGTCCATCAGCTCCGATGGCGGTGGCGACTGAAGAGGGACCGCAGGTGCCGGAGCGACCACCTGGGGCGCTCCCGGATGAAGCTGCGCGGGAGGCATCAACGGGACGGGCTGTTGGCGTGGTAGCGGCGACGGCTGCTGCTGCTGCCCTGGGGGCGGCAGCGAAGTCGGAAGGCGCGGCTGGACCCTGCTGCGGACCAAATCTGTGGACAAAGAACGAGCGGCAGAATCCGGGTGGCCATTGCGGCACAACTGGTTCTGATGCCTCCTGTGCACCCCAGTAGCACCTTGTACAGTATAAAAACCGCGACCCTGGACACTTATCACGGTACCACGTTCCCAACGGCGGCGACCGTGATAAACTCTGAAAAAAATGGCGTCGTTGCGCTGAAAACGCGTGCGATGCTCAGAAGCGGCGGGTCGATCCGGGGGGTGCAACAACCGTAGTAGGGTGCGATGACGACAGCCGTGGAGAAGCTCCGCAGGCGAAGGGCCGTCGCGTGGCGTGGTCCGGTACGACGACAGGAACGTGATGAGGGCCTGCTGACGAGAGTGCGTAGCACGAAGGCGGTTCATATGATCCTTGAATGTGCATACAAAACGTTCCGCTGCACCATTCGATTGAGGGTGGAACGGCGGAGTAAGAACATGGCGAATGCCATTGGCAGAACAAAAACTTTCAAATTCAGCAGAGGTAAATTGTGGACCATTGTCAGACACTAAAACTTCTGGAAGACCCTCAATACAAAAAATTGAAGTCAACGCCTGTATAGTTTGTGCAGACGTTGTAGACTGCATGGGCACAACAAATGGAAAATTACTAAATGCATCTATCACGATGAGCCAACGAGAATGCCAATATGGACCAGCGAAATCAATATGTACTCACTGCCAGGGACCGGCAGGGCGTGCCCACTCAAAAGAGCGTTGAGGCGGAGCAGCTTGGTGTTCGGCACACGTTGAACAAACTGTAGACATCTGCGTAATCTGCTTTTCAATGCCGATCCATGTACAATGACGGTGGGCAAGCTGCTTGGTGCGGACCACTCCCCAATGACCTTGATGCAACAAGTCGAGGACCTTGGATTGGAGCACTTGGGGAACCACTACACGAAGCTGGTCATTCTCGGTGCGTAACAGCAAAACTCCGTGCGAAACAGACAACAGATGACGTTGCGGATAATAGCGGCGAACCACAGGATCCGATATGTCCTTCGCCTTGGACGGCCAACCACGTTGAACAAAACGTAATAGTAAACTCAGATGAGGATCCGTAGCTGTCTCACGTGCCACCTGACGATAATCAATCGGAAAATCCCGGAGGGATTGATGCTCATCGGCGTCAATCTGATGGCAAGAGTCGTCTGAGCAATCGAAGACATCATCCGCAGCAATCGGCAATCTAGAAAGCGCGTCAGCGTTTGCATGCTGAGCTGTAGGGCGATACAGTATCTCATACTGGTATTGTGATAACAAAAGAGCCCAACGTTGTAGTCTCTGAGCTGTCCGCTGAGGAACTGGTTTAGACGGATGAAACAGTGACGTCAGGGGCTTGAGATCTGTTACTAAATAGAATGGTCTACCAGAGAGGTAGTGATGGAATTTTGTGACACCGAACACAATAGCCAATGCTTCCTTGTCCAATTGGCTATAATTACACTGAGCTTTGTTTAGCAATTTAGATGGAACGCAATAGGACGTTTGGTGTTACCGACTCGGTGAGACAACACAGCACCGAGGCCGAAAGAAGAGGCATCACAAGCTAACACCAGAGGCTTGTTAGGGTTGTAATGGACCAGACAATGATCATTCAATAAAGCCTCTTTAAGCTGCTGAAAGGCTGACTGGCAATCAGCTGACCACACAAACGGAACATTCTTACGGCAGAGACGATGAAACGGTGCAGCAATCTGTGATGCATAAGGTATAAACCTAATATAATACGTCAATTTGCCAAGAACTGCTTGCAATTCATGCAGATTGCGAGGGGCGGGCAAATCACGAATAGCTGCTAAATGTGACTGGGAGGGATGAATGCCTTGAGCATTAATAACATGTCCCAGATACTCCAACTCCGTAAGGAAAAATGAACATTTATCGATGTTGCAACGTAGGCCTGCCTGAGACAACACTTTAAACAAACACTCCAAATTACGGAAATGTTCAGCAGGCGTCCGACCGGACACAACAATATCGTCTAAATAGTTGCAACACGATGGCACATTAGCCAGAAGCTGTGACAAAAAACGCTGAAAAACAGCTGGAGCTGACGCACAACCAAAAGGCAAACGCAGAAAACGGAACAACCTCAACGACGTGTTTATGACAAAATACTGTTGTGATTCTTGTCGAGGGGCAATTGCAAATATGCTTCACGGAGATCAATTTTGGAAAAGAAACGAGCTTCCCCTAACTTATCCATCAGCTCGTCCGGTCTAGGCAAAGGAAAAGAATCAATGACAGTCTGAGGATTAACTGTCGACTTAAAATCAGCACACAAACGTAACTTGCCAGACGGTTTCTTTATAATAACTAAGGGAGAAGCCCACTGGCTCGCTGAAACGGGTTGAATAACACCGTTGTTTTGCCAACAACGAAGTTCATCTTCTACAGGTGCCCAGAGGGCGTGAGGCACTGGACGAGCACGGCAAAATCGAGGCTGAGCATTATCTTTTAACGTAATATGAGCGGCAAAGTTCGCAGCACAACCTAGTTCGTCTTTAAATATGTCACTGTATTGTTTACACAAATCGGTTATGCTGTCTTGAGGAACAACA
Source organism: Schistocerca piceifrons (assembly GCF_021461385.2). Taxonomy (NCBI): domain Eukaryota; kingdom Metazoa; phylum Arthropoda; class Insecta; order Orthoptera; family Acrididae; genus Schistocerca; species Schistocerca piceifrons. The sequence goes on from NC_060138.1 coordinate 707,646,524, forward strand.
GAATTAATTTGCAACACATTGTCTTGGATAGACAGGCCAAACAAGTCAAAACAGTCTAATCCGAAAATGTTTACACTGTCTGTAGCGCGGAGCACTGTGAATGAAACTGTTTTTGTATTGCCACGGAATGTGGCTGGCACGCTACATACACCTAACACAGGAATTTGTTCTCCACTATAAGTAGCCAAAGAATGTTTTGCCGCTGAAAGTTTAGGGTGGCCGATAGCCGCATACGTAGCACTATTTATGAGAGTCACAGACGCACCAGTGTCTAATTGAAAATTTAAGGTCTTATCCTGGATGCGTAGCTTCACAAATAGTTTATTACACTGTCTCTGGATCGGTGCAGTGGAGGCGGAAGACACAAAATCAGTGCGTTTAGCGCGTGTTCGCTGCTTACGACAACTCGTGGGTTGGGCGGGTGGAACAACAACTCCCGCTTCACTTGCAGTCTGTACATTACTTTTTACAGCGTTTGAATTACGCTTGGGTCGCATAGCAGGTTGCTGGGTGGGTGGCTTATTGCGAACAAGTTTATTACCCACACGAACCGTGGAAGAGTCTTTAAACGCGACCTTCTGGGCGGGCTGGCTTTGAAGAACATGAATATCCATGGGCTGGGCAGCACTAGAATTGTTCTTGCGTTTACGCAAACAAACAGTCTGGATGTGTCCTTTCCTTTGACAAAAGTGACAAACCGCGTTTCTTAACGGGCAACGTTCACGAGGATGAGCAAGAACACACTTAGGGCAAGACTTAACTCTATCATTTTGCACACGCGGCTGACGAATGTGTTTAACATGACGCGGCCGGCTAGTGTTTACAGTCTGACTCGGCCGGTGGGGCCACGGGCGTGACATAACTTGCTTAGCACAGGCAATTTGAGAAATACATGGCTGATCTAACTCACACTCAGCATAGTCAAAAGTATCTTGGGCTTCAATGATGTTCATCACAGTCTCTAATGACGGGTCAGGCAACTTTAAGATAGCAGCACGAATACGAGAATCTGCAATGTTTTGAGTAATAGCGTCTCATAACATGACATCACTGTAGGAAGCTCCACACACACAATTAAATCGGCACTGATGGGTGAGGCCCCGTAAATCTGTTAACCACTGTTTATTAGATTGATGTGGCAGTTTCTTTAATCTGAAGAACTTGAATATGGCTGCTGCCACATGAACTCGCGACTCGAAATACTCAACAAGCTTGTTAACAACATCGTCATAGTCTAAAGCTTCTGGCTGGGATTCCGGGAACAACTTACAAAGGAGTCGATAGACTTCCACACCTGCAGTGGAAATTAAATAAAGCTGCCGCTCAGTACCTGTGATTTTGTAGACTGTCATGTGCGCCTGCAACTGTGCGAAATATTCTCGCCATTCTTCTCGTGATGCATCAAAAGCACGGAAAGGTGGTGCTGCCTGTGCTTGTTCCTTTTGTGTTGGAGGATTAGCCGCTTGTTTGGCGATTGCTTCCACCAGACTTTGTATTTGCTGACTCTGTAACAAGATCAACTGTTGTAATTCGGCAGACATAGTGAACACAAATTAAACCAGCCCCCAAAATTTTATCGCTATAATTAGTATAACCAGAAACAAGTTGAACCAGCCCTGCACACGGGTTCGGAAGTCCTCGTCGCCAGTTTTGTGGCGGCGTTCGTAGCGACAAGCAATTCGCTGTAGAAACGGCTTACAAAGTCACCGCCACACTTTTAGTAGCGGGCCGACCGGTCCGCTGGAACAGTGAACAGAAAGAGGAAAACCCAAACACTCTGATTAAATAAAAGTCGGTACTTATCTTTATTAACGAAGATACAGCAACACAGTAGTGAACTCCGTGTCTACAGAAATCTGTCTAGTTCGAGTCAGAGCGGCTAGGTCAGCGTCGGCTGACGACAAACAACAACTCTGCTGCGATGAACACACAACTGACTAGCAAGTACACAATTCGGTGGCGAGTATACAACTGAGCGGCGAATACAGAACTGTCCTAGTGCTCACGACTCCAGCGCTTAAGAAACCAGAAGCCAGCGGTGGCGCGCGCAGACTTGCGGCGATTTCCTGTCTCGCTGGCGCTGCTTATGCGGACGGCGTCCGGACTTTGATGCTGCCAACCTTTTGGCAGCGGGCTCGGGTGGCATTACTGGCTAGGATATAACACTATGTACAGGAAGATTTATCATGACCCTACTGCATATGTGCAACAAAAGACATGTGGACTCATGAATTCTTCTTCATTTCCTCCGGAAACAGTCAAACGGTCAAGACCACATGGCAGCATACCACCATTCCTAAAGTGCAAAAACAAGGTCTTCCTTTACAGCTTACAGTGAGTAATATTAAAGTCACTATGTATGATTTAGCCAAACATCTTGATTTCATGCTGAGACCACTGGTTGGCAAACATTCAGATCATATACGAAACTCTGCTGATTTTATCCACAGACAGGGTTATACACCTAAGTTGTTCATATCTTTTAGTGAGTTTTGATGTAGAATTTCAATTTTCAATGGTACCTCTTGCTGATTTCCTAGCATTAATTGGTAAACAGTTTCAGTTGGACATCACTGGTTCGTTTAGACATACTCTCTGCTAAGGCTATTTTATGTTTAACCAGGAATATTTTGAACAGATTGACAGCGTTGCCATGGTTAGCCTCTTGTGTCCCCTGGTGGTAAATATTTTTAATGAAAGATTTTGAGGAAAAAGCACTTGAATCAGCAGTTCTTAAAGAAAGCGTTTTTTGGAGGTACGTGGATGATACTTTTGTAGTGTGGTCCCATGGAGGAGAGAACTCCATTCATGAGAACATTGAATTTACTATGGAATTAGAGAAAAGTGATTGTTTCCCATTCCTGGATGTTTTGGTTAGAGAGAAGAGTGATGGTTCTCTTGGAGTTGCTGTTTACCATAAGCCCACTCACACTGATTTGTACTTGCACTCTTCAAGTTGCCATCACCCATTCCAGTTGCCATCACCCATTCCAAGCCATGAGTGTGCTAAAAACCTTGTACACAGTATGTATACAATGTCAGATGCAGATAGTTTACTAAAGAGCTTGCACATTCAAGGACAGTGTTCAGAGATAATGGATACTCAAACCAGGAAATTAGAACTGGGGGGGGGGGGGGGGGGGACAGATAAAGAGGAGAACGTGCCAGCAAAATCCCTAGCTTTCCTTTCCTTTGTTGGAAATATTTTGTTAAAAATAGCAAGAATCCTTAGGAATTTTTGGGTGAAAATAATTTTCTGCCCACCATCTAAGATTTCAGACCTGCTGGGGTCAATGAAGGATAATTTGTTACTACAGAGGGTGGGAATTTACAAAACACTTTGCCAGCGGGGTATGGCCTATATAGGACAAATAACATGCACAGTGGAAGAATGTTGTACAGAACATACATGTTGCACTCACCTTATGCAACCCAGCAAGTCTGCAGTTGCAGAACATTGTATCTCCAATGGACATTCAATGGAGTATGCCGAAACATTCATTTTGGCCACAGCAAAATGTTTTTGGGAGTCCAAATAAAAAAATCCATTAAATTATGCGGTGCTGCAAATTTAATGAACTGTGACAGTGGCTATCAGCTGAATAAGCCATGGAATCCTGTTATCTCTGAGATATATTCCTGATGAAGATGCCAGAATACTCTATAAATTGTGGGGAGCAGCAACAGTGAAGACAGCTGAACTTGCAGTACCACCAGCAAGGGTGCTGCTGCTGAGTGGTGTGGTCCTTCTGTCACCATGACATTGAAGCTTGCATGGCAATACTATCAGGGTGCTATATAAGATGGTGTTGAGAACATCTTCATCAGTCCTCAATGCCTCATCTGAAAATGACTGACAGGTGTCCAGTTGAAGTATCATGGAGTGAAGTTCATGACGGCTGGCTGTAATCCCAAAATCTTTTCTAACATTTAATTCACAAGGAAAATTTTAATTTTCACATGTTGATTAATGTTACAACTATAAATGTACTGATATACATATCCTGCAATCTGAGTCATTCCACATCATTTTGATAAAAGAGTCATTGAAATAACATATAGCTCATGTAATGAACATCTTTTATTATGTTGCTGGTCTTTTCTTTTCTCTTCTCTTGGAATCTAGCAAAAAGTCTGACACAACTGTAATTCATCATCTTGGTTATTCCTGATATATCTGTTTGTATTCTCATCTAGTCTAGTAATTCTCATAATGCACCTAGGAATAGCTCACTGTTCACTCCTCAGTTTTTGAATGGTTTTCATAATGAGACTCCACATCTTAGTATCATAGTTAAAAACTGGTAATGCACACTAACTAAACTGATTTTCTGTAGTATACATACTACACTATGGTATGAAAATCATCCAAGACGTAGATGTCTCACACATATTTTTTAAATTTGTTCGAAAAATACTGATCATTATCAATTCAACGGAATAGATACATGGAACACAACTCTGTTACCATCTGTCTTCAAACAATTTTTAGACTTAGACTTTCTTATGAGTTGTAGGCAATGGTTAAAGTAGGTGTGCAAATAATATAAATCATCACAATAATTGACTTGTTACCATACATGCTGGCTTTGGAATGTCACGTTTAATTATGTGCTCCCATAGTAGTTCAAGCACACCATCCATCATATCCACCAAAGCCCTCTCACGAAAGTCATCTGCCAATTCAGCTAAACGGCGTGCTTCTTCTTCAGCAGCAAGTTTGTCCAGTATCTCTTGCTCACTAGGTGAAATATATGGTTTTGCTTTCACCTGTAAATAAATACTTCTTTTATCATGGATGTTACAGAAAAACTCACAGTACATTAGAAGTTTCTACTTGTTTATCTGCTATAATTTTACACAAATTTTTTAAATACAATTTTATGTTAATGACAATAATTGCATCAGGACTGTAAAGAAACATGTATTCTTTCTGTTATAGAGGTAAGTGTCTGTTATGTACAATACAGCTGAGATAGCCCATACTTCAGACAATGCCATATTTCATTTGTTGGGCCATAGACATGATGTTGGTGTTCAACAGCATACAGCAATAATGACTTTTCAGACAATTTAGGAGATAGAGAAAAAAATTCTTTTAGCTGCTTACAACAACATGATAGTAGTCATTGGTAAAAAACAAGAACTTATTGTTCAGAAGCAATTTGTAGCAAACTCAAATTTTAGTGATGAATGCCCCAAGAATCCTAAAATCAGTGTGTATGAGGTAGTGCCTTGTGCTAACATACTGTTGCTATGTTCAGTCATTTCTTTGCTGTGGGATTCTGTGCTGGGGTCAAATATACCAAACACTAAAGCAATTTTGTACCCACAGAGAAAGAATGCAAGGAAATATTTTAAAAATTGGGTATCCTCACTGTGCCAATTGAGTTCATTTATCAATCTGTTGCACACATCAGTAAAAACATTAAAAGATGTGCCTTTAATAGCTCTATACAAAATCATGATACAGGAGCTAGTTTGGACACATATTTGCCAAGGGAAATCAAACAAAAAGCTCTGAACAGCATTTCCTATCATGGATTGAAATTTTACAGTAATTTGCTAAAGGAAATAAAAAGAGGTAACTGAAATACATCTATTTAAAATGGGAGCCAAAGCATACCTCATAAAAATTGAATGTTACACAACTGTGATACAGATTTCACATTAGGGGTTCATAATTTAAAATATTTTTAGGTACAACATCTCACTCATCATGAGGAGAAGCTGGATTAGTTTTTCTGACAGGCAGTAGGGAAGACATGGAGAGAGAGCCATGGCCCCCAGTCGTGGCAAATGTATGAGTTTGTTTGCGGGGAAAAGAGTAAAAGAACAGTGCATAATTATTTTTATGTTGTTCAAGCTGTACAAAAGTAAGAGAAGTGAAGTTATTTGGAGAGACTGATCTCAGATATCCCCATGCACTGTTTACTGAACCTGATAAATCCAAGCTGTCAGTAACAGAAGCAAGGTACTTGTTACCTACATGCACTTGTTACCTATTTCTCACATGTTTTTAGAGCTATTTGTTCATCTTCTGTTCTGACCCCACCTGTCTCTGTCTTCACTACATCACATTTTTATTTTGTGCCTGATGTAATTATCTTTTTTTCATAATAAAGCTGCTTAGATTTCTGGATTACCTGCTTCAATATTTTGCAGCATTTTTTGTAATGCATTACAACGCTGCCATCAAAACTGTTCCTAGATAATACACACAGTTTCCATTTTCTCCCACATGATACCTTTAATCCTACCTTTAATCCTTGTGTAATCCATGGTTTATTTCTAGACTTCCATTTAATTTGAGTTACCTTTAGGGGAAAACAACTTTCAAATGAGGAAGTAGCATTATTAATGAATGCTTCTGAAGCAGGAACATGCAGGTATTGCCACTTACATGACAGTCGTGCAGCAAGCCAACTTTACTGTTGCACCCATGCACTTTGTTCAGGATGTAGGCTATGGTGATGATATGGTAATGGGACTTGATAAGTACACTTGCCAAAAATGTATTTATTCTGCTAAATGACTAAGTGAACCTGTGAAAAAAATGAGATCAGATTGCAATGTCCATTAACCAGCAATCATGATAACTGTGTTTGCATAACAGTTCCTAAAATATCGATCCCGGAGAGTGTACACTCCTTGGTGACGAGTGCACTGTCTGTTTGCATGAGCATAGGAGAACAATGGATGCATGTCTTGAATTAAATGTAACTTTTTCCTCACGATTGCAGACACACCATGTGTTTTATGACTCCAACATAGTGAAGGCAGAAACAAATGAAGAGCACCAAACAAACTTCCATTAAGTGTCTGTGGTGAGCTTTCACCAAGCTCAACCCACATGGTCCACAGATTGAAATTATAGACCCTCGAAAAATGCATCTGTACTGTACAGTGGCACAGTTTCCAGTGCTTTGATTTTCCTGCTGACCTGCATCCATGCGTGCCACATGGTGCCACAATTTTGCCTATCAGCAGGTATGCAAGCTGATGAATATCTGACACAGCTAACTACAGCCAGTCATTAGTGCTCTGGTCCACTCGTGCACGTTTGCAGCATGGCTGCCACACTTTGGCAGTATAGTAAACCTCTATCCATTTCATGTCTTTGAGCAACATCTGAAATTTCTGAATGTTTGACTTATTTATTACCCTCCTGTAATCAGATTTAATAGATTTTATATCCTGACAGTTTTTAACATTTAACATAAGATGGTGCATTACATGATCAGATAGCCCATTTACTATTGGTTTTGTGATATAACTTTTCTCCCAAGATTTGTAGACAAAGATATTATCAACAGCAGTCTCAGAGCATTTTAATACCCTAGTTGCAAAGTTCACAGTAGGGATTAAACTGAATGACAGTGTTACTGATAGCAGTAGTTGTTCACTTACAGAGCTTTTCAATAAATCCACATCAAAACCACTAGCAACACCATTTCCTTGTTTTTTACTGCGAGACTGGAGGCCTAGGGGGGGGGGGGGGGGATAGTAACAAAATGTGCCATATCCCTGCAGGCTGTTATCAGGGCATTATTTATGTTTTTCCTTATAGTTAGTATTTTAACAATTTTGTGCTCTTTAACAACACTTGTCTCATGAAATTTTAGTATGGGCACAAAAGACCTTGCTGTAGGACACCCACATTAACATGTCATCATCCCCATCTTCATCAATGTCTTGAAACAGACACAAATTATCCTGTGAAATCATACTTACAATGCATTAAGAATCAGTATTATGTGAATAATCTTGCTTCTCATTTATTGCTCCCATACGGACCACGGAGACAAAAACAGAGTAATGGCACCAGGTGCAAAAGCATTTACTTAGTCACTGATCCTGGGCTCATTATGGTTGGAATGGGAAGAAATCATAACATGTGATAATGCTTTAAGTAACCTCTGCCATGTACTTCACAGTGGTTGGAGAGTATGTATGTATATGTAGATATTTCCTAGTGTTTTATAAGCAGTTCTGATTTATTTTTAATTTGTCATTTGCATGGGGTGTACTCTGTCCCACATGGTCATTTACTTCTTTGACATGTATTGTGTTTTTGAAAGTAAAATACTTAATGACAATGGTTCAGCTGACTCCATAGCACAGCTAATTCAACCATTTGCAGGGGGTTAAGTAGACCACTTACAACTATCTTACAGTTTGTCCTCTGCTACTATTAATATTTAGATGAGGCCTTTAATAATTCTTTAATACATTTATTACTGAGTGCTCAGCACAATGATGTGTTGAAAGAAAACATTAAAAACCGGCTCACTTATGCTAATGTTATCCTACCGTCATCGTCGGCTGATACTCGTATCCGAGTTTTCATTTCTCTCCTGAGATTTCCTTTGTCACGGTTCAGGCGTGGAAGTGTCGTTGATGGCTTAGCAATCCAATCCTAGCATGGAACAGGCGGCCACAGACATTACAGCTGATGGAAGGTGGAGGACGTGGCTGAGCCTGGAGGAGTTTACGTCTCCGGCATTTGTCATCCTCCATTCTTCGACGTTCCAGCTCAAAGTTTTGAAGAGCATTTGAGGTAACTGAGCGCCATGGACTTCGGTCCTCTGCTATTGTAGACCAGTTACTCGGATCGATGTTCAAGTTTTTCAGATTTTTCTTGTACTGATCCTTATAATGTTTGAGAGGGGGCACCTCGTGACCTTTTACCTGTGCTCACTTCGCTGTACAGCATTTGGCGTGGAAGTCTGTCATTTTTCATCCGCTGGACATGTACGACCCATCTGAGTTGATGCACAATGATAAGAGCTTCCATGTTATACATTTTTGCTTTCTGAAGAACAGCCGTGTTGGATATGAAGTCATCCCATTTCAGGTTCATGATATATCTTAGCTTCTGTTGGTTGAAGCGTTCTAGTTTCTTCAGTTCACAGCGATATAACGTCCAGGTTTTGCAACCACATAGCAGGGTGGAAATGACTACAGCTTTGTACACCATCAGTTTGGTGTACAGTGTTAGGTCTTTATTCAGGAAGACACGCTTTGTAAGACGTCCAAATGCTACATGGGCAGCACGTAATCTATTCTCCACATCTTTTCCAGATGAGCAGTTAGATGACAGTATGCTTCCCAGGTAGAGGAAATGGTCCACTTGTTCCAAGGGTGTATCATAAATGGATATGCTGAATTCAGGAACGGAGGAGCCAGGAGTTGGCTGCGCCATCACCTTTGTCTTTGGAATATTGATGGAGAGACCAAATCGTTCGTACGCCCTGCTGAAGGAATCAACTGACAGCTGCAACTCTGCAGGTGAATGAGCTGGAGAAGCATTGTCATCAGCATACTGCAGCTCTGTCACACGAGTGGTACTGGTGAACTTTTATGAATGGAGTCTGGACTGGTTGAATAATCCTCCATCAAACCTGTACTTTAGTTCTATTCCTGCATTGTTTACAGTTGTCTCATAAAGCATAGCTGCCAGATACAATGCAGATAATGTTGGTGCAAGAACGCATCCTTGTTTAAGCCCACTTGTTATTGGGAATTCACCAGTCGTTTCATTCTGGCAGAGGACCTGTCCAGTCACATCATCGTGGAGAGCTTCAATCAGGTCAACAAAATGTTCAGGGCAGCCAAACCATTTTAAGACCATCCACATGGCTTCTCTGGGAACTGTATCAAAGGCCTTTTCTAGATCATAGAAAACAAATAGTAAAGGCTTTTGCTGTTCTCTGCACTTCTCCTGTAGTTGTCGTGCACAGAAAATCATGTCAATTGTCCCTCTTGAAAGTCGAAACCCGTATTGAGACTCAGGTAGTATAGTCTCTGAAAGTGTCTGGAGGCGATTTAAAAGGATTCTTGCAAAAATTTTGCCAGTGACAGAGAGTAGAGATATTCCCCGGTAGTTACCACAGACGCTGCTGTTGCCCTTCTTGAAGATGGTGACAGTTGTGGAGTTCTTCAAGTCAGCTGGTACCTTGCGGGTTTCCCACATTAATAGAAGGAGTGAGAAGAGTCTAGTTATTAGAGGCAAGCTGCCACCCTCAATAAGCTCCATCGGGATGGAGGGTGCTGTGGGACCATATGGTGCTACCATATCAGAGAGTTTTACATTATACACTCTGCTGCATTCTGGTAGTAGTATTAATTCTCTACAGCACATAAAAACACATTTTCCTTTTTTGTCCCTATAAACATGTTGATGAAGATAAAAATAAGAGTCTCACAATATAAATATACAAAAGTGATTCGTACAAAACTGATGAAATTGTTTTTCACAAGAATAAATATTTCCCTTCTATTATTCATCTATTCTACTTCCTAATATGCAACAGTATATCAAAACAATATGTGAAATTATGTAGTTAATGTTACCTCATTGTCTTCTACAGTGATAATTGTTTCAGGTTTCTCTTTAGGTGTCCATGCAGGATCAATTATTATCTTTTCTTTATTATTCAACTCAGACAAAATGTACCGGAGACGTTTGTTTCTTTCCCAAACCACATTCATTTCTTTTTCTTTTAAAGAAACCATTGCATTAAATTTTTTATTGAAATAATGTCTTAAATCAATTTTCACTTTCTGAAAAATAAATAAAATGCAGGGAAAAATTTTTCACAGGTTACAGTACATGAATGATAGACATATTTGTCAAACTTAAGAATGTTACAGAAACTGGTGGGATTATCAAAAATTGATTTTGTTCTGTTCTGCAATAGAAAACATGCACCTCTCTCTCTCTCTCTCTCTCTCTCTCTCTCTCTCTGTGTCTCTCTCTCTCTCTCACACACACACTCTAACTTAGCTTTAGTCTCTTTTGCATTACTGCTACAGTATTATCAATAAAAATAATAGAATAATTCTGAATGATTTACGTGGAGAAATACAGTTTCTTCTTGCATCTGGAGGTATGAAGAAGTTTCAAACTGTGATCCAAGATAAGGTGAGAGTTCAACATATTTGTGGCTGGAGGAGCCACTGAAAACATGAGGTTCTTCAACAATTTCTGGCTCCTCTTTTTCGTCCTCTGCCTCCAACATAGCTTCCCGAATTTTTTCACTGGCAGTTTGGTCAGTTATCACCTTTGTACCTAATTTGTGTTTGCTGTAATTTTTAGGAAGATATATAAGACTTCAGTACTGTTGGAAAAGTGGGTCATAAATAAAAAATTCTTGGGGGATATAATAACAGTCACTGCATCTGTAGGAAGTAGACAATCCAATGAAATTTTATTACCACATTAAATTACAATTTTCCAAACAGACTACTTGTTAGCTATTTCCTCATGTATAAAAGAGAACTAAATAAAATTATGTGTGCTTAACATTGCACATTGAACTCTCTTATGACAAACTCTGTGAATAAAGGTGTTTGTACTTTTAAGTCGTCAGAATTAAATTGTTAGCACCAATCGATTTCTTTCATTTTCATAAATGTTCGTACACTTCAGTAATGCAGCATTTTGTTTTTGTTTAAAGTGTGAGCTGTGACTTATTTCTGTATAAACTTGTGTACAATAAACATGTACAGTAAAGTTGTTTTGTAATTACATGTTGTGTCCATAATTCACTGAAATTCACCTCTTACCCATCAGGTCATGGACCCAGGTTATGTAATTGGCAAGGTGACATTTTGTAGACAAGATAAGACCAAAAATTCACAAGTTGAATAGTGCAGAAGTAATTAATTCATTTAACCAAGGAATATGATGGAATGATAAACTTGATGCTACAGACCACTTGAGCACCACAACTGCTGCATACACCTACCTCCGCCACACCAAAGCAGCTCATGAAAACCTCTGCAACCACTGCTCCGAGCACACAGCACAACTACACATCACACAGCAACAGCTGTCATCAGACCAGCAACAATGAGAGCCACCCACTCAAGATGCTGCAAGGCCTTCAGAACCACAGGTCAGTCCAGTGCCTCAACTTCTGGTGATGATGCTGCCGTGAGCGGGCTGCACGAGATCAGTGACATTGCTCTTGCGAGCAGGTCGAGTGTAAACAGTGATATCGCCTCCATGAGTGGATCGTGTGCCATGAAGTGCAGTAGCACTAGCGATTGTATTGTACACAGTATTAATACAAGCCCCGGGTCCACCTGTCCAACGCCGGCCCCACCTTCTCGCTCCTCACAAAGTAAAGGCGGCCAAGGCCACAATCGAGGAACTGTTATGCAAGGGCTCCATTGGGCCATCAGACAGTGCGTCGGCCTCACCAATTACTATGAGAATGAAAAAAGATAAAACGTGGCACCAGTGTGGGGACTACTGGGGACTATAGACATTTGAATGCATGTGCCATCATTGATAGTTACCCCATGTGTAATGTTCAGGATTTCTCCTAGGACCTGGCTGGTGTCACAATCTTTAGTATGACTGACTGCAAAAGAGCTTTTTCATAGATCCCAATGGCCACATCACAAATAGGGAAATAATTACACGGTTTCACCTACTCGATTTCCTCTTTGTGCACTATGCAGCTCAGGCTTTGAAGTGGTTCATTGACAGTTTGTTTTTTACCATGTCCTTTTGCTATTGTTGTTTGGGCGATATAATTACCTTCTCACAAACAGCTCAAGATCATGAGAAACACCTCCAAGCAGTATTTGACAACCTGCGGAGCTTAGTGTTGTGGTCAATGAGGACAAATGCCAACTATGGCAAAAATATGTTACATTTGTAGGCCAGCTCCTCGACGCTTTGGGCATCCTTCCCGCCCCGGAAAAGATAGACCAAATCCGTAACCTATCCATAACCTACCCAATGGACTATCAAGAGTTGCATCATTTTTAGGGGTATTTAATTTTTACTGAAAACACCTCCCCCATGCTGCAGAAATACTTCTTCCGCTCACAGAGTCACTCCACAGCAAGAACAAATTATGCAAACATAAGTTCACTTGGTCTTCTGATATGCAAGCAGCTTTCGAAAACATCAAAACCAAAGCTCAGTCAGACCACCACCCTGGCACTCCTATCACCAGATGCCCATATGGTAGTAACGGCCAATGCCAGTGAACAGGTGACTGGGATGGTGTTACAACAGGAAGTCTCCAGTGCAACCCGACTCCTATGATTTTTGTCACAGAAACTTACTGACTCCCAGGAAATGTGGTCAACCTTCAACCACGAGCATTTGGCGATATATGAGGTGGTTCGTTACTTCTGAAGACATTGAGGGCTGACTGATTACTGTCTACACAGACCACTGCCCTCTTGGTGACGCTATTAAAACCCACCAGTCAATATCTCCCCTCAACAATTCCATCACCTGGACTTGATTTCACAATATACTTTGGATGTCTGTGATATATACGGGGAGCAGAAAACATGGTGGCTTACTACCTCTCATGACTTGCCTCCACATCAGCACACTTTGACTTTGACCAACTAGTGGAGGCAAAAGCAACTGACACTGACCTTCAGAACCTGCTATCTGGACACAATGGGCCTCCAGTTCAAGCGGTGCACCATCACAGGCACAACCAAACTAGTTTGGTGCAACGTATCCCATGGCAGGCAATGGCCAGTTGTCCCACAGAACTTCAGATAGACAGTTTTTGACCTCCTCCACAACTTGTCTCACCCCAGAGTACACCCAACACTGGAACTCATAATGGAACATTTTGTTTGGACTAATATTAAACGAGACTGTACTGTGTGGATGACAGCCTGCATCCAATGCCAACGTCCCAAGACAGGATATCATGCCCAACTGCCCTTCGGGAAACTCCCCATCTTGAAGGGCCATTTCCAACATGTCTACATAGACATGGCAGGGCTACATACAGATTCAAACAGATTCAATTACATCATGTCAGCCATAGACAGGACAACTCAATGGGTGGAGGCCACCCCTCTGACTGATATCTTGGCTGACACCATCACCCAAGCTTACATCACACTATGGATTGCACGCTTTGGCTGCCCAGAGTCCCTGACAACTGACCAAGGCCAGCAGTTCAAGTCGGCCCTGTTCTCTGAGCTCTGCTACCTCTGTGGATGCCTACCATCCTCAATCCAACGGACTTTTGTAACGGTGGCACTGCTCCCTCAAGACAGCACTTGTATGCCACGACCAGGAGTGGATAGAGGCCCTTCCCTAGGTGCTGCTGGGCGTATGAGCTGCCCACAGAGAAGATCTGGTTGCCTTGCTAGCAGAGGTGCTCCATGGGGAACCGATCACACTCCCATCAGAGTTCATATCACAAACCATTGACCCCGTGGAAGTCAACCTGCCGGATCAAGTAAAATGTGTCAGGGACCACATCCACCAAGTCCACATCCCACCACCATCCCACCATGCCAACCCAACCATCTTTGTGCGCAAGGACCTCTAAGCATGTACACACGTTATGCTCAGGAATGATGTCATCAAACCCACCCTTCAACCTGCCAACAGTGGTTCGCCTAAAACCGGTGTGGACTTTAGTGGACACACCCAGATTCCTCCACCAGCCTCAGCTCCAGGCCCCTGAAGCCAATTTACAATCGTCATAGACCTGCAAGATCAACTCCCAGAAGAGATTTCCGTAACTCTGCAGGATTCACTGCTCATGGTTATAGCCAAATCTGACAATAGACAGTTCACCTACAGCACAATCTTGAGGTCATTAGAGCACTCCATGCTCCTTCTGCCTACAATCGACACAGCGGGTCTGAAATACACTCTTTCTTCAGAGGGCTACCAGTTTGTGTCAGCCCCAGAGCACTTCATGATGATGACTGATACCCCGGACTCTGCTGCCAGTGGACTGACGGCCTCACTGGACAATGCACCACCATCCAACAACAGCTTTACGAACACCACCACTGCCCCATTGGCACCGCCACTGATGTCACAGACCAGCCACCCGTTACGGCTGCCCAGGCACCTGGAAGACTACACTCTGTGGGGATGTAGAATCACTCACTCTATCCCCAAATAATATCACTGCCCTACAGCAGCAAGAACAACTGTATCTTTGCCAGATCAGTTCTCTGTTGTATGCATTCTATGTTATATCCATTGTGTATATGCTGTGAGAATAAAAGTATTCATAGTAAGTGATGGGAGTGTGAGTGATCATTTATCATTTAATTACCATGCCCACTCCCCACTACCTATGAAGTAATAAATACTCCACTCTACCCAGACATAAAATTGTGTTTTACCAATGAAGCTTATCTGGCTCTCCTGTGGTCAGTACTTGAGTATCATTTATCTGTAAAACTCAGCAAAGAAGGTCTATATGAGAGCATCTGTGTAGTAGGCAATATGTTTCACTTAAAGTTTCAAGAATTCAAAACCAGAACAGATGTTGGCATGAGTGACATAAAAGTAGATATCTTAGGTGTTGCGAAACAATTCAAATCACTTAAGAAAGGCAAGTCTTCCAGTCCAGATGGTATACCAATCAGGTTCCTCTCAGAGTATGCTGACACAATAGCACCTTTCTTAGCAATCATATACAACCGCTCACTTGACAAAAGGTCTGTTCCTAAAGAATGGAAAGTAGCACAGGTCACACCAATATTCAAGAAAGGAAATAGGAGTAACCCATTGAATTACAGAGCCATATCACTGACCTCAATTTGCAGTAAGATTTTGGAGCACATACTGCACTCAAACACTATGAATCATCTTGAAGAAAATGACTTATTGATACATAACCAGCACAGATTCAGAAAATATCATTCTTGTGCAACACACCTAGCTCTTTATTCCCACAAAGTAATGAGTGCTGTTGACAAGGTATCTGTGATCGATTCCATATTCCTAGATTTCCAGAAGGCTTTTGATACCATTCCTCACAAGTGACTATTAATCAAATTGCATGCACATGGAGTATCGTCTCAGTTGTGTGACTAGATTCATGATTTCCTCTCAGAGAGGTTACAGTACATAGTGATAGATGGTAAATCATCGAGTAGAACAGAAGTGATATCTGGCGTTCTGCAAGGTAGTGTCATAGGCCCTTTGCTGTTCCTGATTTACATAAATGATCTAGGTGATAATCTGAGCAGCCTCCTTAGATTGTCTGCAGATGATGCTGAAATTTACCATCTAGGAAAATCATCAGGTGAACTAAATGATCTACAGAGAATTTCTGTATGGTGCAAAAAGTGACAAAAAGCACTAAACACGGAAAAGTGTGACACCATTCACTTGGATACTAAAAGAAATCCGATAAATTTTGGGTATACAATAATTCGCACATATCTAAGGGCTGTCAATTCGACTAAATGCCTAGGAATTACAATTACGAGCAACTTAAATTGGAAAGACCACATAGATAATATTGTGGGGAAGGTGAAACAAAGACTGCACTTTGTTGGCAGAACACTTAGAAGGTGCAACAAACCCACTAAAAAGACAGCCTACATTACATTTGTCTGTCCTCTGCTTGAATATTTCTGCGTGATATGAAATCCTTATTAGGTAGAATTGATGGAGGACATCGAAAAAGTGCAAAGAAGGGCAGCTCATTTTGTGTTATTGCATGATATGGGTGAGAGTGTCATTGATATGATACGCTAGATGGGATGGCAGTAACTGAAACAAAATCGGTTTTCTTTGCAGCGAGATCTATTTATGAAATTTCAATCACCAACTTTCTCTTCCAAATGCTTTAATATTTTGTTGACACCCACCTACATAGGGAGAAATGATCATCACAATAAAATAAGAGAAATCAGAGCTCGAATGGAAAGATTTAGGTGTACCTTTTTCCCATGTGCCATTCATGAGTGGAATGGTAGAGAAGTAGTATAAACCCTCTGCCAGGCACATGAGTGTGAATTTCAGAGTAGCGATGTAGATATAGAAGCAATCTTCACAGAATGTTCTAAAATTGTACTAATGTACTTATCATTAATATGAAAAAAAAAGACAGCTCAGGTTGTGTGTAAAGTGTATATGCAATAGCTTCTCTCACAAAAAGTCTGTGAATGGAATCAAAAGAAATAAGCGACTGTGATATGTCTTATTCTGTGCAGTCATATACCATGCAACAGGTTGTAGAATATAAACATATATTAAACATTTCATGACATACCTATCACTTTTCGGAATCCATGGCTCCAAACACTCCCCTTTTGCAATATGAGATACAACTGCCTTATGATCCAAAAGCTTTCTCAGTTGTTGTTCATATCTTTTATTAGCAGGCAGCAGAGCATAATTCTCCACTTCAAACTCACCCAAAAATGCCTACATAAATAGTATATAACATTACTGAATAACTTTCATCAATATCAGGCTTTCAAAATAAGCTTTTAAAAAAGTAATACCTGCATACCTTGATATGTTTACGCTTGATCTCTAATTTATCCCACGTTTCTCTTTTTATAAGCTGGCACAAATTGTCTTGGGCCTTACAGAGAGACTCCAAGTGTTGTTTTGTTCTGATAAGTTTATGTTTTGCTTCCTCTGTTCTTTGTTTTCTTAAATTTAGATCAAGATCGAAACATCTGATGGGTAGCTGTTCTTCTGGTGGGTTAGCGTAATTTTTTTGTAGCAGTGAAACCACCTATGAAAGAGCAAAGTCATAGAATTCTGTAAACATTTTTAACTCATGCAGATAGACTATATATAGCCAAGTCAATAATGATGCACTGTTTTGTTTCAGTGTGTGTCAACAGCTAACCATAAGGAATTATTAATACTGAGACAATGCACATACTGAGAATCATTTGTTGCTGCTTTTCTGTGAAATAGATCTTGAGTAGGCCCATCCACGTTTCTTTCAACTGTGTAGAATGATATAGGATCAATTTAATTAAGATTAGAACAATGCGAGAAAAGGAAAGTTGCTACTCACCATATAGTGGAGATGCTGAGCCGCGATAAGCAAAATAAAGAGATTCACACAATCATAGCTTTCGGCCATTAAGGCCTTTGTCAGCAGTAGACACACATACACACATGCACACACACACTCACACAAGCGCAGCTTGCACACACATCTGCAGTCTCAGAGAGCTGAAACTACACTGCGATCAGCAGCACCAGTGCATGATGGGAGTGGCGGCTGGGTGGGGGTAAGGAGGAGGCTGGGGCAGGGAAGGGGAGTGGTGGACAGTGAAGTGTTGCAGTTTAGACAGAGGGTAGGAGAGAAGGTGCAGAGGGGGGAGGGGGTAAGGAGTGGAAAGGAGAGAAATAAAAATAAAAATAAAAACAAAAGAAATTAAAAGACTGGGTGTGGCGGTGAAATTACGGCTGTGCAGTGCTGGAATGGAAGCAGGGAGGGGGCTAGATGGGTGAGGACAGTGACTATGAAGGTTCTGAGGCATCAATGGATCACCAATTTAGTATTGGAGGGAAGTGTGGAGATTAAAAATCATAGTGAGGGGCTAAGAGATAAATACACTACGCAGATTCAGAAGGATTAGTTACTCGGAGATGAAAAAGCTTGTACAGGATAGAGCAGCATGGAGAGCTGTATCAAACCAGTCTCTGGACTGAAGACCACAACAACAACATCTGGTTTTGGGGATGGGTGAACTGTTTTACCAGTTCCATGGCACTCCAACAAACATTACACATACAGAAAAAGCATCCTAAAATCATTAAAGCAGACAATCAAGGAAACCACAGAAACATAATTTCTGTATCCTATGCAAAATGTGA
The DNA here is from genome assembly GCF_021461385.2 of Schistocerca piceifrons. Taxonomy (NCBI): domain Eukaryota; kingdom Metazoa; phylum Arthropoda; class Insecta; order Orthoptera; family Acrididae; genus Schistocerca; species Schistocerca piceifrons. The sequence goes on from NC_060138.1 coordinate 707,665,128, forward strand.
ATATATCAATTTGCTTCTTCTGCCATCTCACATAAACACTGATTTGGGAGGTCTTCCCTTTCTTCAAAAAATTCTGTATTATGGCAGGTTGTGATCCTGTGAGAAGCACAAAAAGATAAATCATTATCTATAGTGTTGCTGGACTGGTTGCATATAATTCCTCTTCACCCATACCAATCAAATTTATCAGTGGTTTTAGGGCCTACAGTGTCAAATCACTGAACAGAGACATATTCGAATGTGAAGACTATCTGCCTGATACTTTCACTGATCTGCCATTGCCAGCTAAATCTTACCAAACAACTGATTTGCCACCCTCATACAATAAACAATAATCTACCTTTGAACTGGACTTTAAGCAAAATGAAAAGATAAGTAAACAAAAATTTTTGTACTACAGTTTCACTTCTTTGTTATTTTGCATGTGACAAGAATTTCCTAAAATGATGATTTATTAGCCTAAAATCTACTTTTCTAGGCATTCCTGGCACAGAACAAGAACGAAAATGGTCGAAAACAAATATGTCACCAGTTGTTGTGGTTGTTGTGGTCTTCAGTCCTGAACTGGTTTGATGCAGCTCTCCATGCTACTCTATCCCGTGCAAGCTTCTTCATCTCCCAGTACCTACTGCAACCTACATCCTTCTGTATCTGTTTAGTGTATTCATCTCTTGGTCTCCCTCTACGATTCTTACCCTCCATGCTGCCCTCCAATACCAAATTGGTGATACCTTGATGCCTCAGAACATGTCCTACCAATCGATCCCTTCTCCTAGTCAAGTTGTGCCACAAAATTCTCTTCTCCCCAATCCCATTCAATACCTCCTCATTAGTTATATGATCTACCCATCTAATCTTCAGCATTCGTCTGTAGCACCACATTTCGAAAGCTTCTATTCTCTTCTTGTCCAAACTAGTTATCGTCCATGTTTCACTTCCATACAAATACTTCCAGAAACGACTTGCTGACACTTAAATCTATACGTGATGTTAACAAATTTCTCTTCTTCAGAAACTGTTTCCTTGCGATTGCCAGTCTACATTTTATATCCTCTCTACTTCGACCATCATCAGTTATTTTGCTCCCCAAATAGCAAAACTCCTTTACTACTGTACGAGTCTCATTTCCTAATCTAATTCCTTCAGCATCATCCGACTTAATTCGACTACATTCCATTATCCTCGTTTTGCTTTTGTTGATGTTCATCTTGTATCCTCCTTTCAAGACACTATCCATTCTGTTCAACTGCTCTTCTAAGTCCTTTGTTGTCTCTGATAGAATTACAATGTCATCAGCGAACCTCAAAGTTTTTATTTCTTCTCCATCGATTTTAATACCTACTCTGAATTTTTCTTTTGTTTCCTTCACTGCTTGCTCAATATACAGATTGAATAACATCAGGGACAGGCTACAACCCTGTCTCACTCCCTTCCCAACCACTGCTTCCCTTTCATGTCCCTCGACTCTTATAACTGCCATGTGGTTTCTGTACAAATTGTATTTTACCCCTGCCACCTTCAGAATTTGAAAGAGAGTATTCGATTCAACATTGTCAAAAGCTTTCTCTAAGTCTACAAATGCTAGAAATGTAGATTTGCCTTTCCTAGCTTCTAAGATACGTCGTAGGGTCAGTATTGCCTCACGTGTTCCAATATTTCTATGGAATCCAAACTGATCTTCCCCAAGGTTGGCTTCTACCAGCTTTTCCATTCGTCTGTAAAGAATTCATGTTAGTATTTTGCATCAGTGACTTATTAAACTGATTGTTCTTGAAGTCTGAGGGTATTTCGCCTGTCTCATACATCTTGCTCACCAGATGGTAGAGTTTTGTCAGGACTGGCTCTCCCAAGGCCGTCAGTAGTTCTGATGGACTGTTGTCTACTCCCAGGGTCTTGTTTCGACTCAGGTCTTTAAGTGCTCTATCAAACTCTTCACGCAGTATAGTATCTTCCATTTCATCTTCATCTAGATCCTCTTCCATTTCCATAATATTGTTCTCAAGTACATCGCCCTCGTATAGAGCCTCTATATACTCCTTCCACCTTTCTGCTTTCCCTTCTTTGCTTAGAACTGGGTTTCCATCTGAGCGCTAGATATTCATACAAGTGGTTCTCTTTTCTCCAAAGGTCTCTTTAATTTTCCTGTAGGCAGTATCTACAGGGTGTTTCAAAAATGACCGGTATATTTGAAACGGCAATAAAAACTAAACGAGCAGCGATAGAAATACACCGTTTGTTGCAATATGCTTGGGACAACAGTACATTTTCAGGCAGACAAACTTTCTAAATTACAGTAGTTACAATTTTCAACAACAGATGGCGCTGCAACTGATGTGAAAGATATAGAAGACAACGCAGTCTGTGGGTGCGCCATTCTGTATGTCGTCTTTCTGCTGTAAGCGTGTGCTGTTCACAACGTGCAAGTGTGCTGTAGACAACATGGTTTATTCCTTAGAACAGAGGATTTTTCTGGTGTTGGAATTCCACCATCTAGAACACAGTGTTGTTGCAACAAGACGAAGTTTTCAACGGAGGTTTAATGTAACCAAAGGACCGAAAAGCGATACAATAAAGGATCTGTTTGAAAAATTTCAACGGACTGGGAACGTGACGGATGAACGTGCTGGAAAGGTAGGGCGACCGCGTACGGCAACCACAGAGGGCAACGCGCAGCTAGTGCAGCAGGTGATCCAACAGCGGCCTTGGGTTTCCGTTCGCCGTGTTGCAGCTGCGGTCCAAATGATGCCAACGTCCACGTATCGTCTCATGCGCCAGAGTTTACACCTCTACCCATACAAAATTCAAACGCGGCAACCCCTCAGCGCCGCTACCAATGCTGCACAAGAGACATTTGCTAACGATATAGTGCACAGGATTGACGACGGCGATATGCATGTGGGCAGCATTTGGTTTACTGACGAAGCTTATTTTTACCTGGACGGCTTCGTCAATAAACAGAACTGGCGCATATGGGGAACCGAAAAGCCCCATGTTGCAGTCCCATCGTCCCTGCATCCTCAAAAAGTACTGGTCTGGGCCGCCATTTCTTCCAAAGGAATCATTGGCCCATTTTTCAGATCCGAAACGATTACTGCATCACGCTATCTGGACATTCTTCATGAATTTGTGGCAGTACAAACTGCCTTAGATGACACTGCGAACACCTCGTGGTTTATGCAAGATGGTGCCCGGCCACATCGCACGGCCTACGTCTTTAATTTCCTGAATGAATATTTCGATGATCGTGTGATTGCTTTGGGCTATCCGAAACATACAGGAGGCAGCGTGGATTGGCCTCCCTATTCGCCAGACATGAAACCCTGTGACTTCTTTCTGTGGGGACACTTGAAAGACCAGGTGTACCACAGAATCCAGAAACAATTGAACAGCTGAAGCAGTACATCTCATCTGTATGTGAAGCCATTCCGCCAGACACGTTGTCAAAGGTTTCGGGTAATTTCATTCAGAGACTATGCCATATTATTGCTACGCGTGGTGGATATGTGGAAAATATCGTACTATAGAGTTTCCCAGACCGCAGTGCCATCTGTTGTTGAAAATTGTAACTACTGTAATTTCGAAAGTTTGTCTGCCTGAAAATGTACTGTTGTCCCAAGCATATTGCAACAAACGGTGTATTTCTATCACTGCTCGTTTAGTTTTTAATGCCGTTTCAAATATACCGGTCATTTTTGAAACACCTTGTATCTTGCCCCTAGTGAGATAAGCCTCTACATCCTTACATTTGTGCTCTAGCCATCCCTGTTTAGCCATTTTTCACTTCCTGTCAATCTAATTTTTGAGACGTTTGTATTACTTTTTGCTTGCTTCATTTACTGCATTTTTATATTTTCTTCTTTCATCAATTAAATTCAATATTTCTTCTGTTACCCAAGGATTTCCACTAGCCCTCGTCTTTTTACCTACTTCATTCTCTGCTGCCTTCACTACTTCATCTCTCAAAGCTACCCATTCTTCTTGTACTGTATTTCTTTCCCCCATTCCTTTTAATTGTTCCCTTATGCTCTCCCTCAAAATCAGTACAACCTCTGGTTCAGTCAGTTTATCCAGGTCGCATCTCCTTAAATTCCCACCTTTTTGCAGTTTCTTCAGTTTTAATCTACAGTTCATAACCAATAGATTTTGGTCAGAGTCCACATCTGCCCCTGGAAATGTCTTACAATTTAAAACCTGGTTCCTAAATCTCTGTCGTACCATTATACAGGGTGATTCAAAAATAATACCACAACTTTAGGAATTTAAAACTCTGCAACGACAAAAGGCAGAGCTAAGCACTATCTGTCGGCGAATTAAGGGAGCTATAAAGTTTCATTTAGTTGTACATTTGTTCGCTTGAGGCGCTGTTGACTAGGCGTCACCGTCAGTTGATGCTAAGATGGCGACCGCTCAACAGAAACCTTTTTGTGTTATTGAGTACGGCAGAAGTGAATCGACGACAGTTGTTCAGTGTGCATTTCGAACGAAGTATGGTGTTAAACCTCCTGATAGGTGGTGTATTAAACGTTGGTATAAACAGTTTACAGAGAATGGGTGTTTGTGCAAAGGGAAAAGTTCTGGACGGCCGAGAACGAGTGATGAAAATGTAGCACGCATCCAGCAAGCATTTGTTCACAGCCCAGGAAAATCGACACGCAGAGCTAGAAGAGAGCTGCAAATTCCACAATCAACTGTATGGAGAGTCCTACGAAAAAGGTTAGTTATGAAACCTTATCGTCTGAAATTGGTTCAAGCACTGTCTGCAGCTGATAAGATTAAATGAATCGATTTCTGTGATTTTATCCTTGCTCAAATGGAAACAGATGAATCTCTTGTTTCAAAGATTGTGTTTAGTGATGAAGCAACTTTCCACACTAACGGGGGGAAAGTCAACCGTCACAATGTCTGTATATGGGGCACTGAGAATCCACGGGAAACAACTCAGTATGAACGTGACTTGCCTAAGGTGAACGTTTTCTGTGCCATTTAAGCCAATAAAGTTTTTGGTCCCTTTTTCTTCGAAGGTGCTACTGTAACTGGACTACAGTATCTGGAGATGTTAGAGAATTGGCTGTTCCCTCAGCTCGAACAAGAAGCACAACAATTCATATTTCAGCAGGATGTAGCTCGTGACAGAGCACTTCATCACTGGCCTCCAAGAAGCCCTGATCTTCCCCCCTGCGATTTTTTCTTATGGGGGTATGTTAAGGATATGGTGTTTCGGCCACCTCTCCCAGCCACCATTGATGATTTGAAACGAGAAATAACAGCAGCTATCCAAATTGTTACGCCTGATATGCTACAGAGAGTGTGGAACGAGTTGGAGTATCGGGTTGATATTGCTCGTGTGTCTGGAGGGGGCCATATTGAACATGTCTGAACTTGTTTTTGAGTGAAAAAAAACCTTTTTAAATACTCTATGTAATGATGTATAACAGAAGCTTATATTATGTTTCTTTCATTAAATACACATTTTTAAAGTTGTGGTATTCTTTTTGAATCACCCTGTATAATCTATCTGAAACCTGTCAGTGTCTCCACACTTCTTCCATGTATACAACCTTCTTTTATGATTCTTGAACCAAGTATTAGCTATGATTAAGTTGTGCTCTGTGCAAAATTCTACCGGGTGGCTTCCTCTTTCATTTCTTAGCCCCAATCCATATTCACCTACTATGTTTCCTTCTCTCCCTTTTCCTACTACCGAATTTCAGTCACCCATGACTATTAAATTTTAGTCTCCCTTCACTATCTGAATAATTTCTTTTATTTCATCATACATTTCTTCAATTTCTGCATCATCTGCAGAGCTAGTTGGCATATAAACTTGTACTACTGTAGTAGGCATGGGCTTTGTGTCTATCTTGGCCACAATAAGGCGTTCACTATGCTGTTTGTAGTAGTTTACCCGCACTCCTATTTTTTTATTCCTTATTAAACCAACTCCTGCATTACCCCCCCCCCCCCCCCATTTGATTTTGTATTTATAACCCTGTATTCGCCTGACCAAAAGTCTTGTTCCTCCTGCCACCGAATTTCACTAATTCCTACTATATCTAACTTTAACCTATCCATTTCCCTTTTTAAATTTTCTAACCTACTTGCTGGATTAAGGGATTTGACATTCCATGCTCCGATCTGTAGAACACCAGTTTTCTTTCTCCTGATAACGACATCCTCCTGAGTAGTCCCCGCCCGGAGATCTGAATGGGGGACTATTTTACCTCCAGATTATTTTACCCAAGAGGGCGCCATCATCTCTTAACCATACAGTAAAGCTGCATGCCCTCGGGAAAAAATTACGGCTGTAGTTTTCCCTTGCTTTTAGCCATTTGCAGTACCAGCACAGCAAGGCCATTTTGGTTAGTGTTACAAGGCCAGATCAGTCAATCATCCAGACTGTTGCCCCTGAAACTACTGAAAAGGCTACTGCCCCTCTTCAGGAACCACATGTTTGTCTGTCCTCTCAACAGATACCCCTCCAATATGGTTGCACCTATGGTATGGCCATCTGTATCGCTGGGGCACACAAGCCTCCCCACCAGTGACAAGGTCCATGGTTCTTGGGGGGGGTTACCCAGATCCAGATGGAATCCCAACTTGGTTTTACAAAGAGTACTCCACGGCATTGGCCCCATGCTTAACTTGAATTTATCAAGAATCTCTCACCCAGTGCAAAGTCCCAAGCAAGTGGAAAAAATTGCAGGTATATAAGAAGAGTAAAAGAACAGACCTGGAAAATTACAGACCAAAATCCTCAAAATCAGTCTGCTGCAGAATTCTTGAATATATTTTGAGTTTCAATACAACAAATTTCTTTGAGAACAAAAACCTCCTGCCCATGAATCAGCACAGTTTTAGGAAGGATCATTCATGCAAAACTCAGCTTGGACTTTTCTTACACTACATACTGAGAACTATGGATGCAGGGCAACAGACACTTTCTATATTTCTAGAATTGCAATAAGCATTTGACATGGTGACCCTTTGAAGAGTGCTAATGAAGGTACAAGCACTTGGAATAGGTTCCCAGATATGTAAGTGGATCAAAGATTTGCTAAGTAATAGAACCCAGTACATTGTCCTCAACAGCTAGTGTTCATCAGAGGCAAGGGCATCATCAGGAGTGCCCCATGGAAGTTTTATAGTTCCTCTATTATTTTTTATATACCTAAACAACCTGGCAGATGGGGTGGGCAGCAGTCTGCAGTTGTTTTCTGATGATGCTTTGTTCTAGGGAAGGTGTCATTGCTGAGTGACTGTAAGAAGGTACAAGACGGCATAAACAGAATTTCTAGTTGGTGTGAAGAATGTCAGCTATCTATAAATGTAGAAAGTAAAATGGAGAAATAGGGGAAAAACAACATGTAATGGAAGAAGGAAAAGAAAACCTGTAATGTTCAAACATAGCATTAATAGGGTTCAGATTGACACAGTCACATCATTTCAATATCAAGGTGTATTGGTGCAAAATGATATGACATGGATTGAGCAGGTGAGAATTGTGATAGGAAAGATGAATTTTTTATGTCAATTTATTAATAAAATTTTGGGAAAGTGTGGTTCATCTGCAAAGGAGACCACATATAGCATGCTAGTGTGACCTAAGAGTACTGCTCAAGTGCTTGAAATCTGCACCAGGTCAGATCAAAGGAAGACATCAAAGCAACTCTGAGGTGGACTGGTAGATTTGTAATTGGTAGGTTCAAGCAACATGCGAGTATCCTGGAGTTGATTTAGGAACTCAAATGAGAATCCCTGGAGGTAAGGGAACAATCTTTTCAAGAAATACTTTCAAGAAAATTGAAGGACCAAGCATTTGAAGCTGACTGCATGATTTCTAGGCTGCCAACATACATTTCATATACGAACCATGAAGATGAGACACAAAAAATTAGGGATCATACTGTCCTACTTAGGAATATATGAGGGTTGGAACTTTTTAATAGTTGCAACTATTTATTTACAGCTCATACAAAATAGATACATGTTTCAAAGTTTTACAGACCTTCAAAGTATTCACCAGCATTGTATATAACCCATTGCCAGCGATGTGGAAGTCATAGGATGCTCTTATCAGTGCCAGTTGTGTTGAGAGTTAGAGCGGCACAGTCTATTGCCCCACAAATTTGTAGCAGTTCTGACATGAATGCTGTGAAGTGTTTCCTTCAGTTTAGTAATCGAGTTGAACTCACAAGGGCATAAGTCAGGGGAGTGCAGTAGGTGGTATAGCACTTAGCAGCCCCATCAGTCAAACAAACCAGTGACAGCTTGCACTGTGTGTGCTTGAGTATTGTCCTGCAAATGATGGTCAGGCCTGCAAAAAGTGTCATCACTTCTGTCTCTATGCTGTACATTTTTGGAACACAACCTATGACCAGCTTAGAGACAGAAGTGATGACACTTCTCGCAGGACCTGACCATTACTTTGCAGGACAATGCTCAAGCACGTAAAGTGCAAGCTGTTACTGATTTGTTTGACTGATAGGGCTGCTAAGTGCTATATCACCTACTGCACTCCCCTGACTTCAGCCCTCATGAGTTCAACACAGTTTCTAAACTGAAGAAAACACTTCACGGCATTTGCTTCAGAACTGCTACAAATTCATCAAGCAGTAGACCGTGCTGCTCAAACTGTCAACACAACTGGCACTGATAAGAGTATCCTACGACTTCCACATCACTGGCAATGTATTATACACAATGCTGGTGACTATTTTGAAGTTCAGTAAAACTTTGAAACACATATCTATTTTGTATGAGCTGCAAATAAATAGTTGTCATCATTAAAGTTCCAACCCTCACAGACAGGCATTTTTCCCTTGCTCTGTTTGTGAATCGAACAGGAATGGAAATAACTAGTAGTGGTACAGGGTATCCTCCACCATGCACTGTACAGTGGCTTGTGGAGTATGTATGTATATTTAGATGTAGGAAATTGGAAACAGAAGCAGGTGGGGATGAAGATTTAGCAGGCATGGGAAATTTAGACCAAACAATGAAAGAAGATGCAGAAATGTTTGAACTAATTGAACAGAGGGATGATGATGTGAATAAAATCTTGGCAGGACTAGTTCCAATTATGGGACAGTGTCAACCAAAAATAATGAACAATTCCAAAGTGTGGGACAATCAGTTATGACACTCAGCTGAAAATTTTGAACAGTCTATGGATGAGAAAATGAAATCATTACCACGGGATAATGAAAATCTTGATGAGAGAAGATGGGAAGGGGGAGTGTGAAAGACAGAGCTTTGGCTGTAGAAACAAGAGTGGAGGAAGCAGAATCTAAACTGAGCAGTGAAATCAAACAAGTCAAAGACGAATTAGTTGCCAATATGGAGAAAAACAAAATTGCTTTTGAAAATATTTATACTGAATTCAGAATTGTGGACAAAGATTTAAAAGCTTGTATCTCTAATGTTGAAACTAACCACCTAATTAATTTTGAAAACTCTGACATAGCTGGTAGAGAGCTAGTAGAGAGGAAGACATAAACAGTTCATTTAATGCTCTAAAAATTATTCATGAGAGTAAAGTCGACAGCTTGTAAGAGAATGTTGTAAATAAAGTAGATGAACTTAGTGTAGAGACAAATTGTTTTTATACTGTGAAAGATAACTTTGTTGCTGTAGAAAGTAAAAATGAGGTATTTGAGCTGTCAGTTATAGATAAATTTTCAACACTGGTTGTTGAAAGTAAAATTGTAAGATTTGTGCAATAAAGTAGAAGCTGATAATGCAGTGAGTGAAGTGTCACTGTTGATGTTGAAATTAATTGTTCTCTCTTTTTGAAAGATAATTTTGTAGTTGAAGAGAATGACAAGGAGATATTGTGGTAGTTGGTAACAGATTAATTTTCAACATTAAGTGCATAAAACTGTTCAACATCTCAATTTTGTAACACTGATTCTTTGTGGTAAAGATTTGCTAAATCTTATAAACAAATACACAGTGATTCATGGAAGAAGAACTCTCCATTAAGATAGCAAATGCTGTTGACTTATGTGAAATGTGCAGTTATAATGAAACATTTAGTACTTTTGATTTAACAAATGATTCATCAGTTACAGTGAGAGAAAGAATATTTGCAGTTTGTGGAAAAAGCTATATTCATCCTTGCTTAAATTGTGCACTGGTTTGGTTTGCCAATAGGCACAAAAGAAAGAGGAAATGTAAACTGGGATCTTGTTCTCAAGAATTTACAATGAATAAACACCTCTATAATAATGCCAATGAATTTATGTGATAAAAGTACAGCAAAATAAAATGTAACAGAAGGTGATTGCCACGGAGCTTGAGAAAATGAAGAGATTGGCCTGCCAAGCCAGCAGGTGGAATTAACAGGTCTCCCACTGCTGTGTTACGAGCCATGATGGAAGCTGCAACAGGAGCACACAGATTAAAAACTATAAAAACTGGAAAATATATCGAGCATCACAACTAATATAATGAATGTGGTACATATAGGAATGGCCAGGGAAATGTCTACTATTTTGTAACTTCCAGCTGTTTTGATAAAACTTTCTATGCAACCATAAGAAGTAGGGAGCTGTGAAAAAAAGAACCATGAATATGTTCAGATGACACAGTCTAGTTTACTGATGGGTCAAGGACAGTTGAAAGTGCAGTGACTTGTGTATACGAGGTCTGTTCAAAAATTCTGGAACTTCGTTCACAAAACTTTTCTCCAGTTACCTTTTACTTATTGTGCATGGTCTCCTTCAAAATACTTTCCTCCACAATTGATGCACCACTCCCAATGCCGTTTCCACTTCCAGAAGCAGCCCTGGAATGCCTCTTGCTGGATCACATGAAGTACTGTGTGAGAATTTTGTTTTATCTCATCTATCGTTGCAAATCTTCACCCTGGAGTCTTCAGCTTTGAAAATAAAAAAAGTCCACAGGGGCTAGGTCTGGAGAGTATGCATGACAAGGTAGCACAGTGATTCGGTTTTTTGTGCAGCAGTCAAGTACCAACAGGGATTAAGGTGCAGGTGTGTTGTTGTGATGCAAGAGCCATGAATTGTCGTGCCACATTTCAGGTCATACCCTTCCCACAGGATTTCATGAAATTATCCAACTGAAATGTTCCTTTCTTTTTCAATCTCTTGGACAGTCAGTCTTTGACTGGCAAGCACCATTTCATCGATGTTCCTGATATGAACGTTGTTGACAGACATCGGAGGGTATCCTGAAAGTGGGTGATCTTTAACTTCATCCAGCCATTTTTAAACCATATGAATCACTCGTAACACCAAGTACAGCTTAAGCACTCATCACCAGAGGGTTCCAACATCATTTAGTGTGTCTCTGTAAAGATTTTCTTGAGATTCACACAAAGTTTATGCAGAGGCATTGTCCCTCTAACTGTAGCACCTCAAAATTCATGAACTGTGCAATGCAATGCAATGCACTGCAGCATTGAACAATAACTAACAGACATACAACAATGAAACTTTTGGAATTTACACATCAAACACAGGTGTGATTCACTCCAATACACCATTGCTGCACAATTACCTACATTCTGGAACGTTTTGGACAGACATCCTATGAGGTGCAACGTAGACTAGAGAGAGCCCTCTCTCTAGGGAAGCTTGCAACGTTATTCCAGGCAGAGATGTTCACTATCAGAATGGGTTTGGAAGATAATTTTCATAGATGTTACAAGCACAGTAGCACCTACATTCATTCACACAGCCAAGCAGCTCTGGAATCTCTACCGACCTCTGCAATGAGATCGAAGATCATTGCAAAATGTCATGAACCCAGACAAGGCTAGGGAAAAGTAACAGTGTAAATCTGCTGTGGGTCTGTGTTTACTAAGGAACAAGGTGATGAAAAAGCTAAAGGCTGGTCAGAGCAGGGATGATGACTCCATTTATTGGAGTGAAACCTAACCTAACCATTACTAAGGCAATAGCAAATTCTAAACTAGTAACTGAATCAGAAGACAGCACACAGAACACTCAATTAAATCCAAAAACAGAAACATGGCAAGCTAATGATGCAGAAACAATATTTAAAGATAAGTTCTGCAATTCAGGGCTTGAACAGGAAGCACATCAAACTAATTATAGGTCTAGTGACTAATTATGGAACTCCAAGAAACACCTGAACAGAACAGGAATAGAGAAACAAGTCACTAAATGCACACTATGTAGTATGTGGGATGAAACTACACCATATTTGATCTTGCAATGTGAAGCACTTTAGGCCAAAAGACAGAAAATATTTGGGTCATTAATTCCGGAAGAATTTGTGACCAACAGAGACCTAGTTAAGGGACTCCTTGTACTCTTTAACAGTACTGGTTGGCTACACTAGAATGATAGGGATAGCTACTGCACAATAAAATTAATTCCATTGTGGGCCACAAGGGGCTAAGACCACTGTTGAATTGTGTTCCTAGTTAAATCACATCAATGATTCTTATGAAGACTGATTTTTCCATTGTTTTAAACAATGCTTCATAGAAACACTGCATCACTTTCCATTTCTCATAAATAATATTTGTAAAACAATAATTAATTTTGGAAGGCACTGCCAAGAAGCTGCATTTGAGCAGGACATAAAAATGATGAAATGCATAAGAATGTAAAATCTGAAATACACTTCTTTGGCTGGTTCCACTTACACATTTAATCTACCCCACTACCACAGTAGACTTCATGTTAGTGCTTCAACAATGTAAGTTGCATTTCTCTTGTCAGTCAATATACTCTTTCATTGGTGTATTTTATTTTTCCAGTTTCTTGAAAGTTATTTTAAACTTCTTACTGAGACAGATCACGAGCGATTTGTACTATTAGAATGTCTGCCCCCAGTTTCTGAGTGGTCAGCACGACAGAATGTCAATCCTAAGAGCCTGGGTTCAATTCCCGGCTGGGTTGGAGATTTTCTCCTGAGTTGGAGATTTTCTCCGCTCAGGGACTGGGTGTTGTGTTGTCCTAACCATCATCATTTCACCCCCATCAATGTGCAAGTCGCCGAAGTGGCGTCAAATCGAAAGACTTGCACCCGGCGAACGGTCTACCCGAAGGAGGCCCTAGTCACACGACATGACTATCAGGATACCTTTCAGCCTACAACTGTACCACTGCTTTATCTGTTCTGCAACATTCAACATAAACAAAAACCATGACCACTTTTTGACCCTACATTGTACAAGTCTGAATAGCTTCACAAGTAAGTGAACAATAAACACCAAAACCATATCAGAGTTAAATGTTTCCTTACATTTGGGACATTAAGAGACCTTTTCTTCTGACAGCAGCACAGTAGTTTGAGGTGCTTTTTTCTTGTAATCATTTGATCAAGATCCATACATGTTATGTTAGTGAAGTTCTCTTTGAAGGCTCCCTCCCTCCCTATCTCTCTCTCTCTCTCTCTCTCTCTCTCACTCACTCACTCATTTCTCTCTCTGTCCAATGTCGCACAATTGAAAAAAAAAAAAAAAAAAGGTTGATGTCTTAATTCAACAGACATAAGTGTTAAAAGTTATTTGCATATGTCCTAAAATTTGTAGCATTGTCTGCTATAACTTACCCAAACTATTCTCTGCTTTATTTACTCATTATGTGTTTGATCTGTCTTAGGTGCCTCATCCTGTGTTTGAGATACTACAAGAATGGTCCAAACCCATGTTATCACCAAGACATATAGTGTGAAATCAATATTCCACATAAATGAAACACATTTGTTACTCTGTACAGCATCACTGACAACTGAAACACCAATCAAAAGTAACATGGCTGAACTAAATAAGAATGTTATAGTTCAGCAACTTACAAAAATCAATATTAAATAAAAAATGATACACAAAAAGTGGAAGAAAGTTCAGCCCACAGCGAATACTGTATTGAGCAGATATTTGAGAGCTGTATTTCACACAAAATAAGACATATGACACTCTGTAGACCTGATCAGGAAATCCGTTAAACTTTAGTAAGCAATAACATTTGGCAGCAGCTCTAGGATGTGACAGTGTGCAGCGATTTCTGTGTACACTTCATCTCAGATAGTTCAGATGACACAGTAGAGTTACTAATATTCAGCTTCAATTTGGTCCCAATGGTAACATTCCAACATAAACTGAAGGACGTAGCACAACAGCAATCGAAAATTTATTTATATATCTGTCTTTGATGAAACAGATATGAGTCCGACAATAAATAGTTTACCAGACCATGATGGTCAAATGGCAGCAATAAAGCATCCAAATCAAATAGGATTAACTATGAAAGTAAAAGGAAAATATCATAGATTTGTAAAGGCTGACTCAGTTATAGTTTTTAATGGAAATTTACAGGGTAAAAGATGAGAAGTTTACAAAGGATAAAAAGTAGATGATAAATTCAATTACTTACCTAAAATACTCTTACAACATTGTAGGTCAAGTTTTCTTTTACAGTGAAACAGGGATATTAACAGTGGAAGCCAAGAAAAAGGATGGCTAACATATATGATTGTGGTCACTCTGTTTCTCATTGAACACATCCAGATACAGCTAGGGGAGCAGGGTACAATGGAATGGTAATTTATGGATACACTTCAGGAAAGAACATCCAGATGTGAACACTTACTGGAACATTAACAAGGCACAATCAGTTGCACAAGCCTATAAAAATGTCTATGAACAAAGGAACCTGAGGCCAGTTGGTCTACCAATACAAGCCTGAGTGCCCACCATCTGTTGGACAGATCAGATGATAGTTTCTTTAGAGAACATGAAAGGATATACTCTGTGGTACAGCAAATATAACATGAAAGAATTATCTGACTGCAATGGAAATCATTAGATGTAACTCAGATGTACAGACAAACAAGTGGTTATAGTTTCACAAAAAATTGGATGATATATTCAAGAGAAAACACTTCACAAATTCAGCAGCCAGTAACAGGTTGGTCAACCTCTAACCTTTATGCAAGCAGTTATTCAGCTTTACATTTATTGATATAATTGTTGAATGTTCTCCTAAGGGATATTGTACCAAATTCTGTCATGTTAGATCATCAAAATCCCAAGACGGTTGGTGGATACTGTTCTTAATGCTCCAAATGTTCTCAGTTGGCGAGACATCAAGTGATCTTGCTGGCTAAGGTAGGGTTTGGAAAGCATAAAGACAAGTGGTAGAAACGTTTGCTGTGTGTGTGTGTGTGTGTGTGTGTGTGTGTGTGTGTGTGTGTGTGTGTGTGTATTATATTGCTGAAATGTAACCCTAGGATGGCTTGTCATAAAGGGCAACAAAAAAAAAAGTAGAATATCATACATGTACTGCTCTGCTATAAGGGTGCCACACATGAAAATCAAAGGGGTCCTGCTAACAAAAGAATAAATTATTGACTGGCTCAATATCTTGTAGCACTATGATAAGCAATTATGTTCTGATAAATTAATAGCCTGAACACATGAAAAAAATTTAACCACTACATTTGTTGTGAGGACATCTTGGTGTCTGTGCAGGAAGTGTCAGGGGTTGGGAGCACTTCCTGTAGCATGATTTTTGGGTAAAACTAAGGCGCTGTGTCAATGAGGTGCATGGCTGAGAAAACTTATCCAGTGATGCTTACAGTGATTTTTGCTGGGTGGTGCATCATCTGATATAATGCATGATCAGCTGGTAGGGCATACAGGTGGCAGGCATAAACACATAGTAGTGCATCGCCATAGGATCAAATTATCTTGCATTCAGAAGAGAGAAGTTTATTTAATTTGAAGGACTAGTTTTAATCAAGACTTAAAAATACACTACAAGCAGTATTGCAAATTTCTCTGGTATCTTCAAAAAGGCAAAAACCAAGTACTACACAGGTAAAATTAAAAGTTCCAAGAAAAAGGACAAACACTTCAGAGCATTATTAGGGGTTTTTAGATGGTAGCGAATATGGTGTATGCGATTTTGCTGGTAAAATGAATTATAGCGATGCAGTTAAAAAGACAGCGTGTGTGAAGTGCAAAAGTGAAATTGCTAAATATAATGAACGAATTTCAAGTTTACAGTGTGTAATCAACAGCCTCAGAAGAGAAAACAACAGCCTGAAGTACAAAAATATGCAGCTGAAATCAAAGCAAAACATGGATGATCTACCAAAAAAGAGTGCCAACAATTTGGAAGAATGGAAGAAAGTATCCAACAAACGGAATGCATTAGGTGTGAAAATGCCACAAGGTTTGAGAATGTAAACAAATTTAATATAACCTATTCCAGTAACAGTCTCCCAGTGAATGACTCAGAACTGAAGCTGAATCAAATGTTAAAGTGACCTTGGATAACGTTCCAAAAAATGTAAATTGTTGTAAAAAAGTTACGTTTGATTTGCCAAAGCCTGAACTACCAGCAAGAAGAAGTGAAGTTTCTGGTGAGAATAAAACAGAGCGTGTTTATATTTTTGCTGACAGTCATGGAAGAGGTATGGCCAAAATTGTAAAAAACAGTTTCAATAGTGCTAATGTTTGTAGAATAGTGAAAACTGGTGTGAAAATTCAGGAAGTCGTAGCAGGCTGTGATCCCGAAAGAGTAAAAAACGATTATGTGATTATAATAGGTGGTTCGAACAATGTAGCCTGCAATTAACGGCTCTTCAGCATTCTAAGGTATTGGTTGTGAATATTCCAAAGAGACATGACTTACTCTCACAATCCTGTGTAAATGAAGCTGTTATTCAAACAAATTCTAAATTAGCGAAGACTTGCATGCAATTTAGCAATACATATGTTGTAGATATGAGTAATTTTCAAAGAGAGTTGTTCACCAGACACAGCATGCACCTTAACAGGTCAGGTAAACAAGCATTAAGTACTCTTTTACATGCAGCAATCATGGAAGAAATCGACAAAATATCTCCCCACTTGGAACCTATTCCCCTTAAATGGCCCCAACAATCCCATCAGACTAATTTTCAAGTTCAGAATTTCAGCAAAGCAATTAACAATGAGCCTATTGTTTGTAAGACCACAAGTACTTTTTTAGGCGAAAGCAACTGCTCTCAGTAAATATCAAAGCTATGACAATATTTCACCGTAATGTAGGAGGACTTCCAAACAAAGTTAACGAAATGAAACTTCCTGGCAGATTAAGTCATTCTGTAAAGTTAACGAAATTTCTGTTCTTTTAGATGACCCACAAGAGATAAAGGAGGCACCTCAACAGCTACCTTGACAACCAGACAGACAGAAGCCAGGTTGGGTAGTAGGTCGAGAAATGCAAGATCGCCAAAGAACAGGAACACTTTTAGTGCCTGGATCCAGAACTTATGTAAGTGAACCAACTCAGTGCATTTTAAAGGAAGATAATCAGAGTGACCAGTTAAAAATACCACTAAGGCTCATGCACCTAAACATACAGTACCTTAAAAATAAGCTTAATATATTACAGGTTTTTGTAAGTGAACAGTCACCTCATATAGTAGTGTTAACTGAGCATGGATTAAAATCTGATGAAATTATTTACTGTAAACTAGAGGGCTACTCCTTAGCAAATAGTTATTGTAGACAGCAACATAAGGGTGGTGGTGTGGCAGTTTACATTAGTGAGAATCTCGAGTACAAGAAAATAAACTATCTAGACCAGTACAACAAAGAAGGCTTGATTGAAGTGACAGGCTTTGAAGTCCACACCAAAGAGTGTAGAGAGGTTATGAGAAAACGTAAAGTTATTGGGATTTACCATCCACCAAAGGCAGATGTAGTTAGCTTCATAGACATATTTAGTAGAGTAGTGGGACGTTGTGGTCCCAGGGACCTAACTATACTTGGTGATCTGAATATTGAGGCAAAATCTTCCAGTTTGTGTAATATGAGGTTAATAGGTACTCTTAACTCATATAATCTCATAAACGTAGTAAATAGTGATACCAGGGTAACAAAGTCCATATCTAGCAGAATTGATAATTTTATACTATGTAAACATATTAAAGATAGTGTTAGGTGCTGGAATATGGATTTTCACTACTCTGACCACAAATGCCAGCTTGTAGAGTATGTAAACACAAGCATCCCAAAAATGACAAAAGTTATCAAAAATAAAAGAATCCTAAAAGAGGGTAACATCCTTGACTTAAGAAATAAATTAGCTATAGAGGACTGGGATCTGGTTTACCAGACTGAAGGATCTGAAAACAAATGGGCCACATTCTATGATACTATGCTAAGACACTTTGACAGATGCTGCCCTGTTAAGAAAATACGAAGAGTGTTCACCCATTACCAAAGTGCAAAAACCAACAGACTGATACTTCCAGCAAATATGATAAAACTCAGGCAAAACATCCAGGACCTGGATGTGTTACACAAGTCAACAAACCTGCAGGTTTTTAAGGCCAAGTACAATGAAGCCAAGAAAATCTTTAAGAAAGAGCTTTCAAATCTAAGAAAACAGATATACAGCAGTGAAATAGCTCAATCAGACAATATAGCCAAGACCTCGTGGAGAATTGTAAATCAATTTCGCAAAGCCACACTGAAGCCAGAAACTGAAATTTTAATTATAAGACATGAAGGAAACACAATTAAAGATCCTAATAAAGTCTGCAATGTTTTCAATAAATACTTTATATCTGCAGATGTTAGTCCAATTAATAACACAGTTGTGAGTAGTAAGGTAAAGCTCTGCCCCTTTGAAGAGTCACCTTTTGAATTCAAACAAGTAAGTGAAAAAGAAATAGGCAGGATAATAAATAACCTAAAGAATAAGTTCTCATCTGGATGGGATGGTTTGAGTAGTATCGTGATTAAAAAATGTAATAAGGAATTAGTTAAAATAATCACCCACCTGGTAAACTGCAGTATCAGAGAACATACATTTCCAAATGTATTGAAATGGAGCACAGTTAAACCAGTGCATAAAAAAGGATCCAAGGAAGAGGTTTCAAATTTCAGGCCCATATCATTAGTACCTGTCTTCAGCAAAGTATTTGAAGTTGTGCTGCTGACACAACTTAGTGACTATTTCTTGAAAAATAAGTTCCTAACAGAGACACAACACGGATTCCGAAAAGATCATAGTACTATCACAGCAATTACGGAAATTCTTCACAAAACGAATGGTGCCCTTGATCAAGGAATGCAAACAGCTGGCATATTTCTAGACCTTACTAAAGCCTTTTACTGCGTAACCCATGAGTTACTTTTAAGTAAACTTGAGTCATACAATGTAAATGCTGCATCCATGCAATTGCTGGCTACATATTTATTTAACCGCAAGCAGTGTACAAAGCTGACTTACAAAATCAATAATCAGATCATTAATTTCCAGTCCAAATATGAGACAGTCACACAAGGTGTACCCCAGGGCTCAATTTTGGGCCCTTTCCTTTTCCGAGTGTACATAAATGATATAGAGCAACCTTTCAACTCCCAATTGGTAACCTATGCAGACGATACCTCACTGTTATTTCTTGGTAAACAAAATGATGAGTTAACGTTGGTAGCTACTGAGGGACTACAGCAAATAACTACTTATTTCCAAGATCAAGGTTTGAAAGTTAATATCAGTAAATCTCAGTTATTGCCATTTAAACTTACAAACTCACACCAAACCTCTATCAGTAACATAGGTGGAATTGAAGTAGTGGACACAGAAGGCTGCAGATTTCTAGGTATTCACTTAGATGAAACTGAAACATTTCTTGATTGACAAGTGTCTATACTCTTTAAGTGAATATTAATATTAAACTAAAATAAATGATTGTGTGTGTGTCTATATATATATATATATATATATATATATATATATATATAGAGTACTAAACTTGTAAAAAAATGATATGACGTTTGCAAAAGACACCAGTTGGTGTCTCCATGCAAAAAAAAAATACAATAAATAAATAAAAATAAATGTTCTATGTTTTAGTGAACACCGCATGAGAGATGTCAAAATGTTACAACTCAGTGGTTATTGACTAGCAGCACATTACTGTAGATCAATCATGAAGAATGGTGGAGTAGTAATATACTTAAAAAATAACATATCATATACCACATTAGATTTAAAGAGTAACTGTATTGAACAAGATATTGAAATATGTGGTGTAGAAATTACTATAAGTGACTGTACAGTTGTAGTGTTAGCACTATACAGAGCTCCCTCAGGGAACACTAATCTGTTCATGAGGCAGTTGGATTCGTATTAGATAGAGTCCACTCTCTACCAGTTTAAAGAAATCTGACAATTGACTTTGTGAAGTTAAACATAAGTATTTTGTTTCAGCTATTAGACAGAAACAGCAGTTGTGCAGTATGAATTGGATAAGGAGAGGGCAGTGGCTTTGCTGAAAGTAGCTTTTATACCTAAACAGACCCAAAGCTACCTTAAAGCAATCACCTTAAGTACTGTATGAATTGTTAGTGCAATCATAATTTGTTGTTACTTTATGGAAGTATCAGGAAGTGATTGCTTTTGGCTGTTAATGAAAAAGTTGCCACTATTTACAATCCTGCAGGCTCCCTTTCCTGATGGGATTTACAGAACACAATGTGAATGATGAATATACAATTACCAGATATCTGACTACAGCCAGAAAATCATCATTTGTAATTCAGTGCTAGTGGGAGACTTACTGTTCTGCAAGTGTAATTTGAAATAAACGTTTCTGCTGTGTTTCTGTTTCTTTGAGGGACGAACTGTGCGTGTAAAAAAAGGGAAGCACAAATTTGACATGAGTTTCACTGACAAATTAAAAACAAGCCTCTATGATTAAAATTTAAACAGAAGATAATGTGCTTTCAATATGATTAGAGGGAAGCTCATAAAAATAATGATAGTTCTACTGTACTGAAAGCAAAAATATTGCTAGCAAATTTAATCTTCCTTGACAAACAGTTAGGTTGAACAGAATAAAATTCTATAAATAGCCTGATAATAATGGTAGTAACCAAGGAATTCACAAAACCAATCCAAGCCACACAAATATGACTTTATTCATAACCTCTGTACAATAACAGAAATAAGCCTCCCAGAACTGCATGAGACACAGAACAACTGATGTGCACAATACAAATTAGAATAACATAGAGAGGATCAGTTAGTGCTGCTCTGTGCAAATACACTCCTGGAAATTGAAATAAGAACACCGTGAATTCATTGTCCCAGGAAGGGGAAACTTTATTGACACATTGCTGGGGTCAGATACATCACATGATCACACTGACAGAACCACAGGCACATAGACACAGGCAACAGAGCATGCACAATGTCGGCACTAGTACAGTGTATATCCACCTTTCGCAGCAATGCAGGCTGCTATTCTCCCATGGAGACGATCGTAGAGATGCTGGATGTAGTCCTGTGGAACGGCTTGCCATGCCATTTCCACCTGGCGTGTCAGTTGGGCTAGCGTTCGTGCTGGACGTGCAGACCGCGTGAGACGACGCTTCATCCAGTCCCAAACATGCTCAATGGGGGACAGATCCGGAGATCTTGCTGGCCAGGGTAGTTGACTTACACCTTCTAGAGCACGTTGGGTGGCACGGGATACATGCGGACGTGCATTGTCCTGTTGGAACAGCAAGTTCCCTTGCCGGTCTAGGAATGGTAGAACGATGGGTTCGATGACGGTCTGGATGTACCGTGCACTATTCAGTGTCCCCTCGACGATCACCAGTGGTGTACGGCCAGTGTAGGAGATCGCTCCCCACACCATGATGCCGGGTGTTGGCCCTGTGTGCCTCAGTCGTATGCAGTCCTGATTGTGGCGCTCACCCGCACGGCGCCAAACACGCATACGACCATCATTGGCACCAAGGCAGAAGCGACTCTCATCGCTGAAGACGACACGTCTCCATTCGTCCCTCCATTCACGCCTGTCGCGACACCACTGGAGGCGGGCTGCACGATGTTGGGGCGTGAGCGGAAGACGGCCTGACAGTGTGCGGGACTGTAGCCCAGCTTCATGGAGACGGTTGCGAATGGTCCTCGCCGATACCCCAGGAGCAACAGTGTCCCTAATTTGCTGGGAAGTGGCGGTGCAGTCCCCTACGGCACTGCGTAGGATCCTACGGTCTTGGCGTGCATCCGTGCGTCGCTGCGGTCTGGTCCCAGGTCGACGGGCACGTGCACCTTCCGCCGACCACTGGCGACAACATCGATGTATTGTGGAGACCTCCCGCCCCACGTGTTGAGCAATTCGGCGGTACGTCCACCCGGCCTCCCGCATGCCCACTACACGCCCTCGCTCAAAGTCCGTCAACTGCACATACGGTTCACGTCCACGCTGTCATGGCTTGCTACCAGTGTTAAAGACTGCGATGGAGCTCCGTATGCCACGGCAAACTGGCTGACACTGACGGCGGCGGTGCACAAATGCTGCGCAGCTAGCGCCATTCGACGGCCAACACCGCGGTTCCTGGTGTGTCCGCTGTGCCGTGCGTGTGATCATTGCTTGTACAGCCCTCTCGCAGTGTCCGGAGCAAGTATGGTGGGTCTGACACACCGGTGTCAATGTGTTCTTTTTTCCATTTCCAGGAGTGTATATGCATGAGTAACTGGCAATCAGCACAGTGGAGACCTCACCATGCGCATGCAGCCCACATGCGACCTCCAGTGACCAGCACACACTGATACAGATTGAAGCATATTTAAGTGAAAATGCGGAGTGACACCACACACAGTGCACTCAAACCCAAAAGCACTAGTAGCAGGATGCAGCAGACCACACCCTCTTGCAAAGTGGGTGCCCTGGCAGAGAAGGAGATGCTGGTGGTCCAACGAGAGACACATACATCAGCTTCGGTGCTGACAGAGGGGGTGGGATGATGTGCTAACCTGGGACCAGAGCATAGGGCTAGAATTTGAGGGGATGCATGCATACACAAGGAAGTGGGTCCATGTGGCATCCAACAGCAGCATCGGAGAGGAGGGTACCATTCCTGTAGCATCTCCTTTTCTTTTCTCCCAGTACCTCACCAAAAAATCTTAACACAAGCTTTAAATAAAAATTTAATTCTAGCATTACTGAGGATGAGGAACCGGGGAATATGTATCACCCACAAGCTTCACTTTAAGTGTGCATTTATTGCAACACAACCAGTTAAACACCAACAATTACATGTTGTACATTAGGTAGGTCACAGCTAAACTGACAACAATTTACAGAAAACAGATTAAAGCTTTCAAAGATAGAAAATTAAAATTCCACAAAAATAATGAATAAACAGTTAAACTGAAGAACAACTTGGTTCAGATTTTACTGGTATACATAATAACACTGAAACACTTTTTGATGAGATAAATCGTAGAACATGGAGAACTAAGCAAATTCCCATGTTACAGGAAGCTGGATCAGTTAGTTTAATTTGAGAATGGTATTTCAGTGGGCTCACTTAAACACTACATGAGACAGGATGCATCTAGCACCCATTAAAAGGGGCATATACATTAAACCATGGAAATAGCACAATGAATTTAAAGATATCATATATACATATGCAACTCTGTTTCTCCCTGAACAATTCAGCACATAAAAGGGGTTATAGGCTCACATTGGCCGTGTAAAACCCACTTAATAAACTCGACTACAATAAGTTACTCCCTAAGCTACACTCCTGGAAATGGAAAAAAGAACACATTGACACCGGTGTGTCAGACCCACCATAATTGCTCCGGACACTGGGAGAGGGCTGTACAAGCAATGATCACACGCACGGCACAGCGGACACACCAGGAACCGCGGTGTTGGCCGTCGAATGGCGCTAGCTGCGCAGCATTTGTGCACCGCTGCCGTCAGTGTCAGCCAGTTTGCCGTGGCATACGGAGCTCCATCGCAGTCTTTAACACTGGTAGCGTGCCGCGACAGCGTGGACGTGAACCGTATGTGCAGTTGACGGACTTTGAGCGAGGGTGTATAGTGGGCATGCGGGAGGCCGGGTGGACGTACCGCCGAATTGCTCAACACGTGGGGCGTGAGGTCTCCACAGTACATCGATGTTGTCGCCAGTGGTCGGCGGAAGGTGCACGTGCCCGTTGACCTGGGACCAGACCGCAGCGACGCACGGATGCACGCCAAGACCGTAGGATCCTACGCAGTGCCATAGGGGACCGCACCGCCACTTCCCAGCAAATTAGGGGCACTGTTGCTCCTGGGGTATCGGCGAGGACCATTCCCAACCGTCTCCATGAAGCTGGGCTACGGTCCCGCACACCGTTAGGCCGTCTTCCGCTCACGCCCCAACATAGTGCAGCCCGCCTCCAGTGGTGTCGCGACAGGCGTGAATGGAGGGACGAATGGAGACGTGTCGTCTTCAGCGATGAGAGTCGCTTCTGCCTTGGTGCCAATGATGGTCGTATGCGTGTTTGGCAGCGTGCAGGTGAGCGCCACAATCAGGACTGCATACGACCGAGGCACACAGGGCCAACACCCGGCATCATGGTGTGGGGAGCGATCTCCTACATTGGCCGTACACCACTGGTGATCGTCGAGGGGACACTGAATAGTGCACGGTACATCCAAACCGTCATCGAACCCATCGTTCTACCATTCCTAGACCGGCAAGGGAACTTGCTGTTCCAACAGGACGATGCACGTCCGCATGTATCCCGTGCCACCCAACGTGCTCTAGAAGGTGTAAGTCAACTACCCTGGCCAGCAAGATCTCCGGATCTGTCCCCCATTGAGCATGTTTGGGACTGGATGAAGCGTCGTCTCATGCGGTCTGCACGTCCAGCACGAACGCTGGTCCAACTGAGGCGCCAGATGGAAATGGCATGGCAAGCCGTTCCACAGGACTACATCCAGCATCTCTACGATCGTCTCCATGGGAGAATAGCAGCCTGCATTGCTGCGAAAGGTGGATATACACTGTACTAGTGCCGACATTGTGCATGCTCTGTTGCCTGTGTCTATGTGCCTGTGGTTCTGTCAGTGTGATCATGTGATGTATCTGACCGCAGGAATGTGTCAATAAAGTTTCCCCTTCCTGGGACAATGAATTCACGGTGTTCTTATTTCAATTTCCAGGAGTGTATATAGAACTGTATATATGAACAAAGGGATCCTAATGGACCAGTGCTCGCCTAAAGCTAGCTTGAGGAATTAAACCCCTCCCTAAAGATAAGTCAGGTAAAGAAAGGGTAAGATTGACCTCCACAAAGTACAAAGTACTAAACTCATTAATTGACCAGAACCAAAAAAAAAAAAAAAAACCACATGTTAAAACTCCACTTCATGAGCGGGACAAGTTTTACATAATTTAAAGTATTAAATAGTTATTTAACTAATTAACTAAAATCTCATAGAAAACAGGATAAACATATTACACAAATGCAAATTTAAGTCACACTTATCTTGGTTGCTTGACGTGCATCATGAGTGGTATGGGACATGCTGGTTATCGATTCAAACAAACCCAGGACTCTACCACAAAACAAGAAGAATTCATTTCTAATACATTGGGCTGAATATTAATACTGAAATGAACCCAGCAGCACACAGTGGAAGAAACAGAAGAGTATACTGAAACGTCTGATAGGAACAGTCAACAGTAGTGATGACGAATAACTTTGGCAATATGGCCAGGTTACTGGATCACCTTTTTAGTGGAATGTGAATGTCAACCACTGCTGAACAAAGGTGTATGATAGGTCTTACTTTGATTGATGTACATTCCGACCAATAGCTACCAGGACCAGGACACAGTCTTGCTTGATAGGTATTACTTTGATTGACGCACACTCCGACGCGTAGCTACCAGTACTGAGAGACAGTCTTGATTCCACACTGGCAAAATGGAGGAAACAGAACTGATAGAATGCCCATAAGGTCTTGAATCAGACAACTCTATTCAGACCCAAAGCCAGTAACCTTCTTGAGGCCACGTACACACTAGACGTAGCACCAACAACTGTCGCACTACTTGCGACCACTCGCCACTGCCGACTTTCCCATTCATCCCCAGCTGTGCGTGCAATGAGGAACCACTTCACGCAGAGCACACAACGCCCCCTCGGGATCGCTAGTCAACAAAAGATGGTGCACGGTGGGAACTGAAATTAACACAGCAAGTGACATTAAGAGGCAGAGGAATCGAACTGTGAAGAACACACAGTTCAATTGGCATCTCTGTGTCATCATCAGCAGGCTGGTCCCAGTGTGGAGGAGACAAGGCTGGGCCCACAGGCAACGATGGCTGAGGCAACAATGGTGAGGGGGCCAGTGGAGGGGGCTCGACCAGAACAGCTGGCTGAGGCAACAGACTTGAGGTAAGACCACTTGGTGCTGGGAAGCTAGAGCCCTAGGGTGCCAGATGTGGAGGAGGCACCCAATCGGACAGGGGGCATCTCCACAACAGGCAAAGACAGGCTTGAGGCTGAGGGCAGCAGGGCGGGCTGCAGTGAAGGGGGGCACACCTGCGAAATGGTACCTGCCGATGGTGAACAGGGCACCAGTAGATCAAAGTGGCATGCCCCCAGCCCATTGGCCATACAGATGTAACAGGGGGATAATGTTCCTGGTGGTGGACAACACTGGAAGGTACCCGTTTGGGCAAATGACCAAATCCTTGCGCCCACATCAGCAATCTCAAGTGTGAGGCAGCCACACAAACACGACTACAACAGGTGCTGTGCAGGCTGCAGGAGGTGGAGGAGTGTGCTTGGCTGCTGTCCAAGAAGCAACTCAGTTGCGCTTTGCTCCTGCGTGAAGTGATAATTGCTCAGAAAATGGAGAAGGGCATCGCCCAGCACAGAATTTCCAAAGAACGTATTCATTTGGGCACTGAACATATGCACCAGCCATTCTGCCTCACCATTTGATTGAGGGTTGACTGGCGGAGCTATAACATGATAAATGCTGTAATGGGAACAAAATATTTGATAGACGTGAGAAAAGAGTTGGGGCTAGTTATTGGAAACTAAGATACAGGGAAATCCCTCAATAGAAAAACCCTAAAATCATATAAACTGTGACCTCAGCCAACATCAACGCACACCTGTGAAAAGATGTAAACCATGAAAATGCATCCACAATCAAGAGTCTATAGGAATTCAAGGATAGATCCATAAAGTCTACATGAATGCATCCCCATGGCTGGCATGGAGAAGGTCAGAGGGACAAAGACATCCTGGGAGCTGGCTGTTGTGCACACTACTCACAAGCCACAACAAAATGGACAATTTTGCCATCAATCCCTGGCCAGAAAACATGTCTCCTAGCTAACAGTTTAGTGCATGAAACTCCCCAATGACTCTAGTGGAGAAGATGTAGAACCTCACCCGTAACACAGTGGGTATGACTACTCTGGGAGAGAGGTCTTTCATGGACAACAGCAAAATACCACCAAAAACAGAGAGATGATACTGTGAGGAAAAATAGTTGCACTGGGGGTCTGAAGCCAGACCTGGTGATTTACCTGGACAGCCTTCTTGAACAAACCAAACCACTTGTGCAGAACTGAGTTGGCAGCAACGGCAACTGCTAAGCAGGAGTTCATAATTGGAAAACCCTCGATTGCAGCCTGTGTTTCAGTATCAGAATGAAAGCAAAGCAAATCTTCAGGATCAAAGTTGGGATCAGGACCGAAAGGAAGCCAGGACAAGGCATGTTTAAACAAAGGCTGAAAATGGATTTCATAATTGTAATGAGACAAGAACAGCACCCCATGTTATAGGTGGTCTGGTGCCTTGTCAGGAACAGAAGTGTGAGGATCAAAAAAGGAAACCAAGGGTTTAAGTTCAGTAATAAGCGAAAACTTGGAGCCATACAAGAAAAGATGAAATTTCCAGAGAGCATAGATGATGGTAAGAGCCTCTTTTTCCACCTGAGAGTAATGCTGCTGGGCCAGAGCGAAAGATTTAGAGGCAAAACCAATTAGTCATTCAGAGACATCAGCATATTGGTGTTCTAGGACTGTGGGCAGCCATACTGTGAGACATCAGCCATCAGAACTATGTGCTGGTTTGCGTAGAATGTAGTTAAACAAGGGGATTTCAAAATTTGAGAAGTACATTTGCAGTCCAGGCTCCAGCAAAAAGATCCAGTCTTGCATAAGAAGGCATGCAATAGGTGGGCCAATGTGTCTGCCCAAGCAGGAATTACGGTAGTAGGCTATCTTCCTAAGGAAGGCCTGAAGCTCCTTCGTGGACAAGGGGCTAGGAATAGATGTAACAGTGGAGATGTGGTCTGGCAGAGAGTGAAAACCATCCTGTGATACCTCAAACCCGAAATGAACAATAGAAGGTTGAAACAACTGAAATTTCACAAGGTTATACCATAAGCTGGCACACTGTAAAACGGAAAACAAAGTGCGCAAATTTTTCAAGTGATCGGCCATGGAGGAGCCATGACAACAGTATCATCCAGATAATTAATGCAACCTGGGGCAGACATAGACAGTTGCTCTAAAAATCATTGGAAGATAGCAGGAGTGACAGCCACACTAAAAAATATTGATAGAGACCAAAATCAGTATTTAAAACCAGAACTTGCCGAGACTCTTCATCCATAGGAATGTGTACATACACTTCAAAAAAATCAATTTTAGAAAAGTAATGGCCACCTGATATTTTTGACAACAGTTCCTCCTGGCATGGGAGAGGATACATATCCACAATTGACTGCACGTTGACCGTAGCACTGAAGTCACCACAGAGGCGAAGTTTCCCAGTGGCTTCTGAACTAAAACAAGTTGTGATGACCATTCACTAGCCATAATAGGTTGAACTATCCCTAGAGGCTGAAGTCTGTCCAGTTCTGTTTTGACTTAATGTTTCAGGGTGACAGGAATAAGATGTGACTGACAAAAACAATGCTGACTCATGGATCTCAAAGAAATTTGAGTGGAAAAATTCATAGCACACCCCATACCTTCTGAAAACAAGTCTAAAACCTCCTCACACAGTGTGTCCAATTAGTAATAGGGTACCTTATCAGACACAAGATGAACTGTGTTGGTGACAGAAAATCAAAATGCCTGAAATGTGTCCACGTTGAACAAGTTCTCAACATTGGCATCAGCAACTACCAAAAATGTAATGGAACAGACTACTTACTTGTAAGAAACAGATGCTGTAAATTGTCCTAACAGTGCAAACTTCCATTTTTATAACTTAGCAGCTTCTACATGATTGGTGCCAATGGCAGCAAGTGTAAACTCACATAGGTTTGAGGATTCAATAATGTCACTGCAGCACCTGTGTTGACCTGCAGCCGGAGAAATTGGCAAAAACCACTGAACTCTATAAACAATTTGAGAGAAGCCACCAACATTGGAGTCACACAGTTTACAGCCATTTCCACATCCTGAGCAACATTCAGTGAACAACATACGGAGGTGATGTGGCCTTTCTTCTGGCAAGCATTACATATAGCCCAGCAGTTAGGGCATGCCAGACATTTGTGCTGGACATAATAGAAAAGACAAGACAGATACAGAGAATGCAGATGCTGGTGCTGTTGTGGTCATGGATGCTTGGGCCACTCTTGGTTAGCTCTTTGGTGGGCCCACATTTTTACAACTGCCATTGCTGCTGCCTAGTGCAAGCTGTCTGTCATCCTAGTGGGCATATCTTGTGACAATACTGCCACATTGCCCCACACTTCAATTTGGTCACCTGTTGCCTAAGAAACTTCAGAAGATTGTTAAATTTGCAGAACTTCTGCCAACAGGGCATTTTCACAGAGTAAAGCCTTCTGGTACACTTCCTTGTCTGAAGCACCCAGAGTCTGCATAAGAGACATTAAGGGCATCAGTAACGAATTGACACTTGCAGCTAAGGCCATAAAGTTTGGCTGCCCAGGCCCTGGATGACTGTTCTAGTTTCTTGCAGCATAGGTAGAACTCATGGTGCTATGACATGTGTTTGGTTCCGTAGTAGTTGGACAACATACTGCACATGTTACGAAAAGTGAGAGCTGCTAGATCTCGTAAACTGGATGATGACACAGCAACTGATACACCTTAAGAGGAATCTGCAAGAGGAAGAAGGCTTTGCAAAAATTCGAATCTGTCACACAGAAAGCCAAAAACTGCAGTCTGAGTCTCTTTTGTAAGCTTCCCAACACTCAAATGAATCATCATATGGAGGAAAAGTGGATGGATGGACCAGTAGTATGGTACCCTGTCTGCCAATGGAAGCCAACAAAGTGGTCGCAACCAAAGTAAGTTTTTCAGACAGGGCCTGTAGCAATGGCATCCATAAAGGATAAATCCAATAAAACTACTATTAAAGATCACACATGCAGAAACAGTTCCAAACTCATTTCCAGCTGTATAGTAAGAAAATAATACACAAGAATGATCCAAGTCACACAAATGTGGCTTTATTCATAACTTCTGAACAATAATGGACATACACCTCTCAGCACTCCACAAGAAACAGAACAACGAATGTCAGTGATATAAACTATAATAACATAGATATGGTCAGTCAGCAGTGCTCTGCACATACATATACACGAGTCACCAGCAGATGGCCATGCAGAGATCACACCGCATGCACATCTCCCACAGGCAGCCTCCAGCAGCTGGCCCACAATGATACAGTTGGTGGCCAATTCAAGTGCACACATGCAGCAACACCACACTGGGCACACTCACACTCACATGCTCTAGTAGTGGGGTACAGCAATAGAATTAACAGAACTAATAGCAGTAAACTATTTTTAGGGGTATTATACTTTTAACAAGGAATTCTGTGTTCGAAAAATAGTGTAAAGACATTAATTTCAGTCCTTTCACACATCAATGTACATCCAAAAACAATAACATTTGTAATTCAGTCTTCTAATAAAAACATTTATATATTTGCCAAGGTCACTATGTTAATAAATTAGTGGTTTACTGGCTTTGGCAATATATTTCACCGTCTTTAGATCTATACAAAGTAAACATGCTGAGGTTATATGCATAATGCAACACAAAATACACAGTATGGCATACATAAAAACTCAATGATAAAAAATTATGTATCATAAAACTGGACAGTGTTAGTTACATAATACATGCTTTAAACCACTCTATCACAAGAACAGCATACAATTTGCTGTAAGACAATAAGTCTCAGAAAATTCATGGACAGATGCAGTCAAAAGTTAAAATATAATAATGAATACATCTGACAAGTAAAATTAAATAAAAACATGTCATAAGAAATTTGAGGCATTAAAATAACATACCAAATGTTCAGTCATAATGTATGCACAACTTTGGAATTTTTATGGCATGCATAAAATATATACATGTCACATAATGTCATTTCATGGGTTAATGCAATGTTGGCTATGACAGAGTAACTGATGACTAGACACCAGTGCATCATGTCAATCAGAAATAATGTAATAGGACTCTGTGTTTGTATAACATTATAGTTAACAAAGAAGGGTGGCACAGGGGGGAGGGGGGAGTAGGGGGAACTACACAGTTGACATTTACAGGGAAACCAAGAATGATCTGTTCTTATTGGCCAGTTTTGCTGCAAGTGAAGGTTGACAAATTTGACAACTGTATAATATGAAATATGAAAAAATCTACCATATAATGCATGGTAGCTATATAAAATACATTTCATGCATATTTTTTTAAACATGCACCAATATCAAACTGTACATACCAAATAATTCTGATTATTAAGTTTACATCTGTACATCAATGTGCCTTCACTGTATAAGCAAATTTGTAGTTGGTTTACAACCATGAGGCACAATTTCTGAAAATACATAGTGTGGCTAGCTATATGAGAGAAATTACCAGAATTTTGACTTATCAGCTGACTATGTTATACAAATGCAGTGATACTTCATTTTCACTCCATAAATAATTCAAGTTAACAGCAAAACAGTGTTTTATTTACTAATTGTAACATTATCTGTCATATACTACTGTGTTTGTGAGATATGTGTGCACTGATGGAAAACAGATCACAACACTCAAAAATAGTTAACACAGAGGAATGAAATTTCAGGAATATATTTGTCTATGTAACAAGCTATAGTGATTAACATTACAAGATCACAGTTAATGGAAGCATGAGATAAGCTGTTGAAAATATGAAATTCTAGTACATTAATAACCAGTGTAACCACCAGAGTGGTGAATGCAAACACACAAATGTGCATACATTGTGTTTACAGGTGCCGGCACTAGTTACAGGTGCCAGACACCAGTTTGTGGGATGGAGTTCCATCTGTGTTGCATTTGGTCAGTCAATACAGGGACAGTTAACACTGTTTGTGGATGATGGAGTTGTCATCTGATGATGTCTCATAACAGAAACTCATTTCCAAAAGGTGCCAAATACATAAAATCTAATTTAACAGGAGAGACAAAAAAAGACGTTTTACAACCACAGTAGCATCAGAATATGTTTCGTAGCATTTTTGTTGTAATAAGACAGATTTGAGACATGTTACATCAAATATCTCTCTTCAATATTTATTTGTTTAATTGTTATTGCATAAATAAAAATAGATTCAGCACCTTCTGGCAGAAAATTGTGCTTTGTTTGGTAACTATTGTTCTGGAATTTCTGTTGGTGAGTCACATCATTCATCTGATATATTAGACTCGTTATTTAATTAAAAACTCACAATGAACACAGAAAAATGCCACAAACTTCCTTATAACATACAATGTCATGTAAACAAATGTTACCCATGTTTTTGGAAACAAAATAAGACTGGATTTGATACTCTTGACCATGAACAGCAAGTCTTAAGGGGAAGTATATAATGGATACAGTACATTTTGGCATACATAATAGTTGTTATTACACAGGTAATGATTACTTCACTTTCCAATTTTTCAGATTTGGTACCTTTTGGAAATAAGCTTCTCGTATGTGCCCAACTGGAGACAGATCTGGTGATCATGCAGGCCAAGGCAACACATTGATGCTCTGTACAGCGCATTGGGTTCTAAAGGCAGTATGTGGGTGATCACTATCCTGTTGAAAAACACACCCTGGACGTTTGTTCATGAATGGAAGCAGAACAAGTCAAATCACCAGACTGACATAGATTTGCTGTCAGGGAGCATGAGATAATTGTGAGAGTGCTCCTGCTGTCATATGAAATCACAACTCAGTCCATAACCACAGATGCAGACAGGTGGTTGCAGGAAATCAACTGACCTTCTCCTGACCAACACATGGCCATCACTGGCATTGAGGCAGAACCAACTCTCAACACACAACACAGTGGAACTTCATCCAGCCCTCCAGTGATATCTAAGTTGACACCACTGAAGCCACATGGTTGTTTTGGATCAATGGGATGCATGTTACAGGGTATATGGATTGGAAATGTCCTTGAAGTAACTGATTTGTAACAGATTGTTGTGTCACTGTGGTGGCAATTGCTACTCAGATTGATGCTGCAGATGCAGTAAAATGCAACAGAGCCATACCACAAACACAATGGCCTTCTCTCTTGGTAGTGCCATGTGGTCATCTGGAGCCTACTCCTCTCATGATTGTACACTCTCGTGACCACTGCTTCCAGCAATCATGTATAGCAGCTACATTCCCACCAAGTCTTTCTGCAATGTCGAAGGAATAAGATCCAGATTCTCGTGGCCTTATTACATGAACTTGTTCAGCCTCATTCTTGACTAACATCAACTCACCACGTCCAGTCTCAAAGGCAACTAATGCCCACAACCATCTATTTAAAGCCAATCTGATTTGATTTCTTAAATTAGTGCCACTCATGCAACTGGCTTGAAATTTGAGTAGACATCATCTTTCAGATGTAGAAACATGCCTATCAACTTTTGTTTACCTCACACAACTCCTTCTTTCTACAGGGAGTGACAAAATGATCTGGCGGTTTTTGCTGCTGCACATTTGAGAAAGTAGGTAGTGGTGGGCAGTGGGAATAGGCGCATTTCAGAGCCAACACATGGACATTTTTAGCAGCCATGGAGAAATGGTTGGTTGAGGATCACACATTTGTTATTGAGGTGTTTTTAAGTGGCGATTCATGTGTTGCTGTGCAGTGGCAGTCTCGTAGGCATTTTAATTTAAGTCCACGAGGAAAAGTTCCGACACGTAACAAAATTATACTGTGGGTGAGTAACTTCAAATGGAAGTTGACAGGCCATCCAAGGTCAATATAAATATCAATAAAGTAAGAGAAGCTGCGGAAGCCAGTTCTCGGCAGCCGACCCGTAAACAAGTTGCTGCTTTGCATGTCTGACTGCTCAGTAAGGTGAATTTAGTGGTGTGATCTGCATTTCCATCCATACAAAATGGATATTGTTCACCAGTTGAAGCCCAATGACTATGCAAAGCGAAAAGCATTTTCAGAGTAAATGATTGATTTGATGACAGATGAAAAAACTTTCATGATGAGTGACAAGGTGCATTTTCATCTGGATGGTTATGTAAACAAACCGGACTTCCATTATTGGTCAGCTACAAATCCTGAAGAACTGCAAGAACATCCTCTGCATAGTCCTAAGGTCACTGTGTGGTGTGTTGCAACAAAAACTTGTGTCATTGGACCATACTTCTCTGAATAGAGTGGTCAAACTGTTGCAGTCAATTCATGTTATCTTTTGATGTTACAAAATTTCCTGGTCTCTGACTTTCAGAGAAAACATTTAGTGCTCAGTAGAATGCGGTTGCAGCAGGATGGGGCAACTACCCATACAGCCAATAAGGTGATGGACTTTTTGAAAAATTAAGTTTTGTGGACAAATAATCTCACATTTTGGGAATATTGCACAGCCAGCACACTCCCCTCATCTAAGCGTTTGTGACTTTTTCTTCTGGGGTTTCTTGAAATCAAGAGTCTACACAAACAAGCCCCATACAAGGGCTAATTTAAGGTGGCCATAACTCAAGAAGTCGCCAACCTGTCTCCCACGATGTTAGGAAAGGTGTTCAACAGCTTTGGTGCTAGACTCAAAAAGTGTTTCATCACAGGAGGGCACCATTTGAAGGACGTCATCTTCAAGTCTTAAACTAATGAAATTGGTTGTTCCAATGTTATTTTCTTTCATTTCCATTAACACAATTCTGTAATAACCATTAAAACATTTTCTATGACTTTAAACATTTGTGTAACTTGTACTTTTCAGATCTTTTTGCCACGCCCTGTATTACAATTTTTTTCCCCTCTCCCATCAGTGTATATCATTACCATGTATTATACGTATTGTGCTGCTACTATTTTCAGAAGGCCTGTGACATATACCAAGTGAGAGTCTTTTATTGGTACTAAGGTACAACATGCAATTGTACAAGAGTAACATCTTGTAGCATGCTAATGATTTGACCAAACTGGAGTGATACCCTTTAGCTCACAGTCTAAATTCCAAATAAAATCTCGCAAGCATACTAACGGGAAACATGAAAATCCATGACATTTGGAGAATGTTGATTTTATACTTTCATAGTGTAGACTTAAACTAAACAAGAAAACATATACTAAAGTTTACAAAAGTCTGTATATGCAGCCTATGGTATCATTAACTCATTTCTGCTCCAAGTTTAAAAAAGTTTAAAAATGTAAGACCTCTTTACGTCAACAGCTACGAAAACACTAGTTTCACAACACATCATCAACATTTCTACATCTACATCTACATCTACATACATACTCAGCAATCCACCATACGGTGTGTGGCGGAGGGTACCTCTTACCACTACTAGCATCGTCTCTCACTGTTCCACTCCCAAACAGAACAAGGGAAAAATGACTGCCTATATGGCTCTTTACGAGCCCTAATCTCTCTTATATTATCTTTGTGGTCTTTCCGCGAAATGTAAGTTGGCGGCAGAAAAATTGTACTGCAGTCAGCCTCAAATGCTGGTTCTCTAAATTTCCTCAGTAGTGATTCATGAAAAGAGTGCCTCCTTTCCTGTAGAAACTCCCACCTGAGTTCCTGAACCATTTCCGTAACACTCGCATGATGATCAAACCTACCAGTAACAAATCTAGCAGCCCGCCTGTGAATTGCTTCTATGTTCTCCCTCAATCCGACCTGATAGGGATCCCAAACGCTCAAGCAGTACTCAAGAAAAGGTCATATTAGTGTTTTATAAGTGGTCTCCTTTACAGATGAACCACATCTTCCCAAAATTCTACCAATGAACTGAAGACGACTATACGCCTTCCCCACAACTGCCAATACATGCTTGTCCCACTTCATATCGCTCTGCAATGTTACGCCCAAATATTTAATCGATGTGACTGTGTCAAGTGCTACACTACTAATGGATTATTCAAACATTACA
Source organism: Schistocerca piceifrons (assembly GCF_021461385.2). Classification (NCBI taxonomy): domain Eukaryota; kingdom Metazoa; phylum Arthropoda; class Insecta; order Orthoptera; family Acrididae; genus Schistocerca; species Schistocerca piceifrons. The sequence continues at coordinate 707,701,298 of NC_060138.1, forward strand.
GGGTTCTTTTTCCTATTCATCTGCATTAATTTACATTTATCTATATTTAGAGTTGGCTGCCATTCTTTACACCAATCACAAATCCTGTCAAAGTCATCTTGTATCCTCCTACAGTCACTCAATGACGACACCTTCCTGTACACCACAGCATCATCAGCAAACAGCCACACATTACTATCCACCCTATCCAAAAGATCATTTATGTAGACAGAAAACAACAGCGGACCTACCACACTTCCCTGGAGCACTCCAGATGATACCCTCACCTCCGATGAACACTCACCATCGAGAACAACGTACTGGGATCTATTACTTAAGAAGTCTTTGAGCCACTCACATACTTGGGAACCAATCCCATATGCTCGTACCTTAGTTAGGAGTCTGCAGTGGGGCACCGAGTCAAACGCTTTCCGGAAGTCATGGAATATGCCATCCGTCTGATACCCTTCATTAAACATTTACATCCATCATGTAAAAAGAGACTTGCATCAGACATAAATAAAGCTTCTGACATAATAATTCACGAAAACAGCTGTGAAAATATCACTCCACTCATATACTGTATATATTGTATATGTGCGGATGGATATGTGGGTGTGTGAGTGTATACCTGTCTTTTTTTCCCCCCAAAGTAAGTCTTTCCACTCCCAGGACTGGAGTGACTCCTTACCCTCTCCCTTAAAACCTACATCCTTTTGTCTTTCCCTCTCCTTCCCTCTTTCCTGATGAAGCAACCTTGGGTTGCAAAAGCTTGAAATTTGTGTGTGTGTTTGTGTGTTTTTTATTGTCTCTATCAACATACCAATGCTTTCGTTTGGTATGTTACAGCATCTTTGTTTTTAGATATATTTTTCCCACATGGAATGTTTCCCTCTATTATATAAATATACAATATCTTAGAAATAAGTTCAATGTGAATGATCATTCACCTCATGTAGTCGTGTTAACCGAGCATGGACTGAAATCTGAGGAAATTATTTACTTTAAACTAGATGACTATTTCCTAGGAAATAGCTACTGTAGACAGCATCATAAAGGTGGAGGTGTAGCAGTATTTGTTAGAGAGCAGCTCAAAGTAAATAAATTAAACCATCTGGATCTGTATAATAATGAAGGCTTGACTGAAGTGACAGGCTTTGAACTCTATATCATAGGTTGCATTTATCGTCCACCAAAATCTGAGAAAGGGCATTTCATAGATAGTTTTAGTAGAATAGTGGGACACTGTGACCCAAACAAGGTAACAATAGTTGGTGACTTGAATATAGAGGCAACATCTTGCAATAATCATAACAGCAGGCTAATAGATACCCTTAACTCCTATAATATTATGAATGCAGTAAACTCAGGTACAAGAGTAACTCAGTCTACTTCTAGTAGAATAGTCTAAATAATACTTAGTAAAGAGGTAAAAGATAGTATTAGATGCTGGAATGTGGACTTCCACTACTCAGACCACAAATGTCAATTTGTAGACTATGAACACACAAGCATCCAAGAAAGGACTTAGGTCATAGAACATAAAAGAATACTTAAAGAGAAAAACATTAATGCTTTTAAAAGTAAACTAGCATCTGAGGAATTGCAACTAGTTCTTCAGCAAAAAGGGGCAAATTTTATTTTTGCTGCCCAGTGAAAGAAATGAAGAAAGTAGTAACTCACAAGCAAAATGTAATAAACATCAGGCTGACTCTTCCAGCTTACATGATTAAACTCAGGCAAAATATTGAGGATCTAAGTGTGCTACATAAGTCAACTAAATTACAAATATTTAAGGATAAGTACAATCAAGCTAAAAAACAATTTCAGGAACAGCTCTCAAATTTAAGAAAACAGATCCTAGATAAGGAAATAGCTCAGTCAACAAATATAGGGAAGACTTCATGGAATATAATAAATAGATATCGTAAAGCCATTCCTAAGTTAGATGAACAAACTGGCAGACTCCAGCATGAAGGAAACCATATTAATGATCCAGATAAAATCTGCAATATATTTAATGAATATTTTATATCTTTAGCTGTGAATTCAGTTAATAACACAGGTCTGACTTGGATGGTAAAGCCCTATCCTAGGCTGGAAACTGCTTTTGAATTTAAGGAAGTGAGTGTGGAAAAATAATAATTAACTTAAAGAACAAGCCCTCATCTGGCTGGGATGGACTGAATAGTATTATAATTAAAAAATGCAATTTGGAATTAGTTGCAAATTTACCCATATGATCAACAGTAGTATCAGGGAGCACGCATTTCCAAATTTATTGAAGAAAAGTACAGTTAAACCTGTGCATGAAAAAGTATTGAAAGAAGAGCTATCAAACTTCACACCCCTATCACTAATACCAATTTTTGGTAAAATATTTGAAATTGTTTGGTTGACACAACTATTGATTATTTCACAAAGAATATTTTACTAGCAGAAACACAGCATGGCTTCAGAAGGCATCACAGTACCATTATGGCAATTACTGAATTTCTCCACAAGGTGTATGATGTCCTGGATATGGGACTGCAGACAGCAGGGATATTTCTAGACCTCACTAAAGCATTTGTCTCAGTGAACCATGATCTATTATTTAGAAAACTGGAAACTTACAATATAAATGCCACACCCATAAAACTACTGATCACTTACCTAACGAATCGTAAGCACTGTACTAAGCTGGGTTATGGAATTAATGACCAGATCAAACATTTTCAATCCAGTTATGAAACAATAAAACAAGGTGTACCTCAGGGCTCCGTATTGGGCCCTTTCCTTTTCCTGGTCTACATTAATGATTTAGAGGCACCTCTGTAATCCTAATTAGTAAGTTATGCAGATGATACCTCACGTTTCTGCTTTTGCAAACAAACTAATGACTTGATATTGGATGCAACAGATGGCTTAAGTCAAATAACTACTTACTTCCATGATCAACTTCTAAAAGTCAATATTAGCAAATCCCAGCTATTACCATTTAAACTTGGTAATTCATACCAAACCTGTATTGATAATATAAGTGGCATCACAAACGTAGACACTGACAAATGTAAATTTTTGGGGATATACCTAGACAAATATGTTAGATGGGTAGAACCAATTTTGTGTGTAATAAAATCAATTGATTGTTTGATTGATTTCTTTATTAATCCACATAACAATTTACATTGTGTGGATTTCGTCAGCAAAATCATATACGATACAATATACCTACAATTTGTACACATAAAATTAATACCTATTTACATACATTTTTAAAGTATCTTACATTAGTTTTATATCCTTATGTAATTTTCTTATAGTACTGTACAATTCTGGATTTCATATTATAATTATTTCCTCATGTATTACAATGCAAGCTACTTTAATTACACTACATGTTTTAATTCAGATAGTCCGTTACTGTGTAATAACTTCTATTTAATAAAAATTTTTTTAGTTTTGTTTTGAACTGTCCAATTGTGTCAATATCTTTTATATTTTGGAGTAATTTACTATATAATTTAACAAGATTGCACAACATGCTCTGCTGAGTTTTAACTTTATTTTTCCTCTCTAGATGCAGATTGTATTGGTTTCTAGTTTCATAGCTAAAGAATTTTTAACATAGCAGTCAGTATTTTTTTTACATACATAATACTTTGAAAAATGTATTCACAGGGGACAGTTTGGATTTCCAACTTGTGGAAATGTTCAAGGCAGTGAACCCTACTGCCACTCCTGGTTATTAGATGAATTGCTCTTTTCTGTCATTTGAAAACTATTTTAGTATTTTTACTGTTGTCTCCCCAAAATATTATTCCATAGGTAATAACAGAGTGGATATAAGACAAATATACAGATCTCACACATGTAGTATCACACACTGCAGTCAGAATTCTAAGAGCATAGCATGCTGTAGCAATTCTGTTAGTAAGTATTTTAATATGTTCTTCCCACTTTAACTGACTGTCAACATGCAAATCAAGAAATTCTTTGTCGTCTACACATTTTATAGTTTCATCGTTTAACTTAAAGTTGTTATACTGTGGTTTTTTGCAGACATAGAAGCTAACAGCAATTTTTTTTTTTTTAGTGTTAGTTTATTATTGGATGCCCACTCACGCACAATGTTTAGTGTTTGTTAAGCTTCTTCTTTCAGTGCATCTGGTGATTTGTCACTGATTAGAACATTTGAGTCATCTGCAAACAATATTGTTTGTCCATGCTTGATGCTTTGTGGGAAGTCATTTATGTAAATGAGGAATAGTATTGGGCCAAGGTCACTACCCTGTGGGACACCTATATTTACATAATTTGGGTCTGGTGTATACTTTACAATATAGTTTGAGCAACTTGGAATATGTGAGATTTCAGTTATCTGTCTTCTATTTTTTAAATATGACTGGAACTACTTTTTCACAAGTCGCCTTATTCTCAGTTCATCTAACTTATTTAACAATATTTTGTGGTCTACTGTATCAAATGCTTTAGTTAGATCAAGAAATATGCCTGTTGTGTAGTTCCCTTTATCTAATGCTTCTAGAATGTGTTTTGTGAGGTGTGCTGTTGCTGATTCTGTGCTTTTCCCTGATCGAAATACAAACTGGTCAACAGACAGTAAGTTGTATTTATTTAAATAATTCATTAGCCTATCTTTCATAATAGTTTATAATATTTTTGTAAAGCATGAGAGCAGAGAAATTAATACATAATTTTCAATTTTTCCTGCACCATCTTTTTTGAAGAGAGGTAGTAATTTAGCATATTTTAAATAGTCTGGAAAATAGCCCTGCTTGAAAGATTGATTTATAATATCAACTAAAGCTGGAAGTAGGCTCTTGATACAGTCCTTAATTATAAAAATGGGGACTTCATCCAGACCAGCTGAGTTTTTGTTTTTCAGTTTGCTGACTGCTTTGTAGACTTCTTCCTGTGTTATAGGGAATAACACCATTGAGTGTGATACACCATTGTCTGGCTTTTTGACCTGAGGGGCTGTTAGAACATTTTCCTGCAATTTTATTCCTATGCTACCAAAATAATCATTTATATAATTTGCCAAATATATTGGGTCTTTTATTAGAGTCCCTTCCTCTTTGATTTTCAAGTTTGACAGATTCATTTTCCTGGTACCAGTTTCCTGCTTTACAATCTTCCATACTTCCTTATTTTTGTTTTCAGCAGAGAGCACCAGTTTGGAGCTATGAGCTCTCTTTGCTGCAAGCAATATTTTCCTATATCTTTTCCTATATCTTTTATAAAAGAGTGAGAAAGCAGGATTAGTTTGGCTGTGTTTAATGGAGCTCAGGTACTTTAGTTTTTCAGCAGATTTTTTGATGCTTTTGTGACCCACTTGTTTTTTCTGCTGTTGATAATGGACATATACTTTAGGAAATGTTCACTGCACTTAATTAGCCAACTATCAAAATTAGTTTCTTAACAAACATTAAAAACTGCTTATTATGGGACAATATTTGCATATATTAATTATGGAATAGAGGCATGGGGATGTGCTGCTGAAAGACACATGAACAGAATCCTAACACTGCAGAAAAGAGCAATCAAGACCATACATCAACTAGGATACAGAGATTCTTGTAGGGAAACCTTTGTACAACATAAATATCTAACAGTATATTTCTTGTGAGGGAGGGAGTGAGACAGGGTTGTAGCCTGTCCCCGATGTTATTCAATCTGTATATTGAGCAAGCAGTAAAGGAAACAAAAGAAAAATTCAGAGTAGGTACTAAAGTCCATGGAGAAGAAATAAAAACGTTGAGGTTCGCTGATGACATTCTGTCAGAGAAAGCAAAGGACTTGGAAGAGCAGTTGAACGGAATGGACAGTGTCTTGAAGGGAGGATATAAGTTGAACATCAACAAAAGCAAAATGAGGATAATGGAATGTAGTCGAATTAAGTCGAGTGATGCTGAGGGAATTAGATTAGGAAATGAGACACTTAAAGTAGTAAAGGAACTTTGCTATTTGGGGAACAAAATAACTGATGATGGTCGAAGTAGAGAGGATATAAAATGTAGACTGGCAATGGCAAGGAAAGCGTTTCTGAAGAAGAGAAATTTGTTAACATCGAGTATAGATTTAAGTGTCAGGAAGTCGTTTCTGAAAGTATTTGTATGGAGTGTAGCCATGTGTGGAAGTGGATGATAAATAGTTTGTACAAGAAGAGAATAGAAGCTTTCAAAATGTGGTGCTACAGAAGAATGCTAAAGATTAGATGGGTAGATCACATAACTAATGAGGAGGTATTGAATAGAATTGGGGAGAAGAGGAGTTTGTGGCACAACTTGACAAGAAGAAGGAACCGGTTGGTAGGACATGTTCTGAGGCATCAAGGGATCACAAATTTATCATTGGAGGGCAGTGTGGAGGCTAAAAATCGTAGAGGGAGACCAAGAGATGAATACACTAAGCAGATTCAGAAGGATGTAGGTTGCAGTAAGTACTGGGAGATGAAGAAGCTTGTACAGGATAGAGTAGCATGGAGAGCTGCATCAAACCAGTCTCAGGACTGAAGACCACAACAACAACAACATATTTCTTGTATCTGTACAAATTAATAACATTCTTTGTGGACCATAAAAATAATGAAACTAAGTGCTCTGATGTGCATACCCGTAAAACAGGACAAAAACATTGCTTCTTCAGGAACAGAACTAAACTAAAGACAACAGATCATAGTCCTTGGATTAATGCCAGATATGGTTTAACAAACTGCCAAGTGCTATAAGATGCCACAGAGGTAAAGCATTCATAAGGCAATTAAAATCCTTCTTAACTCTCAAATGTTTGTACTCACTGAATGAATACTGATATTAAAATGTAGCTATTCTTAAATGTAGGCCTAACTCTTGTCTATACAATGTACTATTCTGAGGTGATCATAATATATATTATTTTTGTAACATCATGCTGTAAATTCAAATACCTGTACTATGTAATAACTGTATGTTGCCTTATGAAGTACTGTACCATATATTGTCAAGTGCAGCCCTTGTGAGTGGCTTCTTGTACATGTGAATTGCAAATTCCAACTGTTTGTACAAAAATTATATAAAATTGCTATGACATGTGCAAAATTCACCAGTTGGTGACTATATGCAAAAAAGATAATAAATAAATAAAAATGAATAAATTATATTCTACTGGTTAGAGAAAGATGGCTGTATTTGCTGTGGTAAGTGTGGTAGTGGAACTGTGATTACAAAAAACCTTTACCTAGTGTATTTTTGTAATATAGTTCAAGTTCTAGGTCAAAACACTCAAGGTCTGCTAACCACACAGTGATACAATAAGACTAAACACCCTCCAAAAACTTTGAAATGGTAAGATAAATAACAGTATATCTCAATAGGCATCTTAAGCAGTAATGTCCACATAACCTGAGACCTAAGTAAGATGAACCCAAAAATAATGTGGTACATTGTGGGTAGCAGCAGATGGGCATAGCATAAAGAGTAACATTTTCACCTGTTGATTGGTGCTTACAAAAGTTACAGGAGTAGGCTAAGGTCTACCATCATTTCAACATCTCATAATCACACTATTCTGCATCATGTCATAATGTTATTGTAAATTATTGAACCAAGAAAAATAGTTTTCCTGGTTAAATTCTAACTGGTTGTTAAGGATTTATATTAGCAGTTTTTTGTTGTTAGTATAAATCTGTACTTCCTTAAAGATATCTAGTGTTCTTCCCTTCAGGGTTATATGGAGGACAGACAGCTGTACTCTGCTATATATCTGCTACTTTATGCTTGCAAATTCTTCAAATGGGATTCAAGGGTGGTTCTATTGCTGCTATTGGTACGTTCCCAGTACCTCACGGTGAATGACCTCCCTGTCTGATCAATACAGAATTTTCAACAGTTGAATTTTAACTTGAATGTCTTTTTTATTTTCTCCTATCTGATGCAAAACCTGTGTGGTTATGAGATGCTGAAACGATGGTAGATCTTAGCCTACACATGTAACTTTTTTTAACACTAGTCAACAGGTGAAAATGTTACTCGATGCTAGGATCATATGTTGCTATCCACAATGTACTACATTATTTTTGGGTTGGTCTGACTTGGAACTCTGGCTATGTGGCCCATACTGCATTGTGTGCCTGCTGAGATATAGTTTTATTTGCCTTACCATTTCAGGGCTTTCGGAGGGTGTTTAGTCTTATTTTATCACTACCCAGTTAGCAGACCTCATAACTTGAATATTATGACCTAGACCTTGAGCTGCAATTTTAACATTACACTGGGTGAAGGTTTTTTGTAATCACAGTTCCACTACCATAATTATCACAGCAAATACAGGCAACGTTCACTAACCAATAGATTATAAGCTGAGTTAAACATACCATAGGCTGCATATATATAAAATGTTGTACACTTTAGTAGTTGTTTTCTTGTTATTTAATTTAAGTCTACACTATTTTAGGTATGGTAATTATATATGGTTGCTTCTTCAGGTACAAAATTGATATTCTCCAACTGTCATGGAGTTTCATCTTTACCATTAGTACTCTTGTGGTATTTTACTTAGGACTTATTAGACTGCACGCTAAAGAGTGTCACTCGGATTTGGTCAAATCATTAACATGCTAAGAGATGTAGCTTTTATGGAATTACATGTTATACCTTAGTACTAATAAAAGACTCTCGCTTTGCATATGACATAGGTATTACAAAAATAATAGCAACACAGTGCTTATTGTACATGGTACTGGTATGTATGAAAGATAATGTTACAATTACAAAAAAAAAAAAAAGCGCCACAATCAGGACTGCATACGACCGAGGCACACAGGGCCAACACCCGGCATCATGGTGTGGGGAGCGATCTCCTACACTGGCCGTACACCACTGGTGATCGTCGAGGGGACACTGAATAGTGCACGGTACATCCAAACCGTCATCGAACCCATCGTTCTACCATTCCTAGACCGGCAAGGGAACTTGCTGTTCCAACAGGACAATGCACATCCGCATGTATCCCGTGCCACCCAACGTGCTCTAGAAGGTGTAAGTCAACTACCCTGGCCAGCAAGATCTCCGGATCTGTCCCCCATTGAGCATGTTTGGGACTGGATGAAGCGTCGTCTCACGCGGTTTGCACGTCCAGCACGAACGCTGGTCCAACTGAGGCGCCAGGTGGAAATGGCATGGCAAGCCATTCCACAGGACTACATCCAGCATCTCTACGATCGTCTCCATGGGAGAATAGCAGCCTGCATTGCTGCGAAAGGTGGATATACACTGTATTAGTGCCGACATTGTGCATGCTCTGTTGCCTGTGTCTATGTGCCTGTGGTTCTGTCAGTGTGATCATGTGATGTATCTGACCCCAGGAATGTGTCAATTAAGTTTCCCCTTCCTGGGACAATGAATTCATGGTGTTCTTATTTCAATTTCCAGGAGTGTAAATAAATAATGTAGTCAGCTACACTATAAAATTCTCCTTGTATCAGAAACTTTTTTAGAGTTGTGGGGAGTGTTTTCTTGGTTTGGAGGTCTTGTAATTCCCTTGGCATTGCTTGTATTATCTTGATGCCAGAGTAATTGGGTCCTTTTTCAAAAATTGTAAGTCTATGTGGAGTGCAACACAGTTGTTTTCTGTTCCTTGTGTGTATGAACAGTCTCATTAGTCTCCAGATTTGTGTGATCACGTAATGCACTCACAATGGTCTTGAATATATACAATGATGGAAACTTTAAAACAACTTTTACATGATTCTTTTTGTTTCTTTTTCAATATAATTTGAATGGCTTGCTTCTGTAATGTGAATATTTTCTTCATTCCTGTGATAGTTGAGTTCCCCCATACTGTGATTCCATACTGCATGTATGGTTCAAAAAGTCCATGATAGACAGTGGACAAGAGGTCTCAGTGAGTATACTGAGACAGTTGTTTCATTATAAATATGACTGAGCTTAGCTTACTGGAAACAGTATTTATCTGCTGTTTCCAATTTAGCTCACTGTCTATTGCAATGCCCAAAAACTTAACTGAAGCTACTTCGTCCAGTCCTTTTTCATCGAAGAAAACATCCATATGTTCTTCTTTTTGTTTATTTTTGAAGACCATGTACATAGTTTTTTGCAGAGTAATAATTAACTCATTTTCAGAGAGCCATTGTGCTGTACAACTGACTGATATGGATGTATTTTGCTCATGTGGCTCCAAATTGTTGAAAACATTTAGCATAGTCATATCATCTGCATAAAGTATTTTGATTTCATTTTCACATTTGTATATTATTCACAAATAATGTTATACAAATGTGAAACACTATTATGTTTGTAATTGATGTGACATATTGCGGACCACCATCTGCTGGTACCTCTCAGCATTTAGAATTTTTTTATACTCTAGGCCTAATTGTCAGCTGCTGTGTCATAACCAGTATGGCATTGAGCCATGAAATTACATTATGTGGCCTGAAACTATTATGTTTATGTCGTACAAATTGTAAGTTGTGCACATATTGTGGCTGCACATCTAGTATGTTACTGTAATGCCTCAGCTTTCTTATGGTATGCTTTATTTAATTTTCCTTATTGGTGAGGTATCAGCCATTATCTAGTCAGCTGCACTTACAAATACACTGTGATTATAATGAAAGTTAAACTTTCAAAGTGCTGTAGGAATAGCACAACTGGTCAGAATAATGTCAAATTGCAATGCAATATTACCAGAGAATGGGTTTGACATTAAACAAACTGTACTACTCAGTGTGCATGTCATGTGTGGGGGGGGGGGGGGGGGGGGGGGGGGGAAAAAAAAAAAAAAAAACCCACACTCACATTGGTTATTAATTGTCTTGAGGCCAAGAAACACATAAAAAGCATAAATCACAATCAAATAGAATTATTAAATTCTGTGTGACTGGTGCAAACATGTTCAATGCACTGTCCACCATTTTCTGCAACAAGCTGTAATCGAGAAACAGCATGTTCCACGAATGATCAAAGTGTTTGTGGGGTCACATTCAAAATGTGTTGCACAATGCATGCCTTCAATTCAGCTAAGTTTGCAATCAGAATACTGAACACATCTTTGCGATAGCCCCACAGCCAGAAGTCACACGGATTAAGATCAGGTGACTGGGACAGCGAGGCTGTAAGGAAATGGCAGCTGATAATTCTAGCATTTCCGAAATGGCGCTTCAGCAGCTGCTTAACTTGATTTTCAATGTGTGGAGGTGCACCATCTTGCATAAAAATGATCCCATCCATACATCCAAGCTGTTGGAGGGCTGGAATGACATGGTTGCACAAAAGACACCCATACTGCTTATCAGTGACAGTGCAAATAACAGGACTGGAAGTACCTGTCCCTTCAAAAATATATGGCCCTATCATAAATGATGCCATAAATATGCACCACACAGTGACCTTTTTGGGATGAAGTGGTCCTAGTTGATTTGCGTGTGGATTTTCCGTTGACCATATTTGACAGTTCTCTGTATTGACATATCCTGTTAGATGGAAGTGGGCTTCGTCTGTCCACAAAATCTTCCATGACAAATCATTATCAACTTCCATGTGAGCAGGAAATTCTAAAGCAAAGGTCTCTGTTGCTGGCAGGTCAAGAGGAAGCAACTCATGCACACGCGTAATTTTGAATGGATAGCAAAGAAGGTTGTTTTGTAGGATTTTATGCATCATGCACACAGGTATGTCCAATGTTCGGGCAATTCTCCATGCACTACACATTTGCACACCACCACTTGTCTCCTCCAGTATTGCTGTGGCCACTGATTCCATTAACATTGAATCAATTTGTTTCCTCGCTCTTCCAGGTTGTACACCAAAAGAACCTGTCTTTTCGAATTTCTGAATCATTTTCTCCAGACCCACAGCAGTCATCGGACCAATACCTTTTTTCAATTCCTTCAGTCTCCGGAACTTCTGCAGAGCAAAATGTACATAGTCATTTTTCTTGTAACACAGCTTTACAAGTAGGGTGCAATCCTGCATTGAGACAGTCATGGTGAACATCGTAGACGCAAAAGTAGGTAAAGCCGTGTACCAGGCGTTCTTATACCAACTTCAATGAGTCGTGCGGATGACAGGTGTTTTCATTTATGTATTTTGACACATACAGCACTACTTACTGATCAGTTTTCACACTATTGTTTTCTGCCATACGTTTTCCCCCTTCTCTGATAATATTCCACTGAAATTTGATGTCATTCCGACCACCTGTGTTATTTCTATGGCGTTTTGAAAGTTTAACTTTAATTATAATCATCCCATACATGCACTACCAGTTACACCACTGCATTTCCTAGAGCCACCACCATGGCAAGGGAGTAATGCCACAAATGATTACACTACTACCAATGAGATGCAAGCATCACCTCTCTGGAGCTCCAGCAGTGGGTGTACTTAAGTTCAATCATTTATGCACTGAAATCCTTTTTTGTGTGTTTGCTAGATGAATAACATTTACAGATTTTCATGGTGGCTTGACATCTTCTGAATAGACAATGTATTGAAGAGTGACAGATTCACAAATCTTTACATGTCTCTACATTCAAATCTACTGTGAGGAACTGATGCTGCAAATACTGAAACAAAGTTATCTATTATATTTAGTATTTGATATCAGATATGTCTCCCATAAGTCCAACCCCTCGTCCAAGTCGTGGGAGATGGGCAACGGCACAAAGTAGGGGATTGCCTTTAGGGGCGATGTACAGCGGGGACTTCGTGTGCCCCAGGACCGCTACGGTAGCTGAGAAGGCCCTATGGGAACCCTGAAACGTGACGGCTAACGGGGCTCTGGTGAAGCTGCGATAGGCCTAGCAAGCCAGTAGTGGATAAATCAACTGCTTTCAAAAAGGGAACATGCCTCGGATCACGGAACGGATTTAAAGGAAACGGACCAAGCAATGGAAAAGGATTACGAGATGGTTTACGGCTGGGCACCTTAAACATAAGGACTCTAACTGGGAAGTTAGAAGAAATTGTAGAAATGATGGAAAGGAGGAAATTGGACATCTTGGGACTTGCTGAGACTAGGTGGAGAGGAGTTGGTGAAAAACCACTAAGTAAAGGATGTAAACTGTACTGGATAGGGAATGAGAGGGGAAGAAATGGAGTGGCAATAGTGGTCAGAGAGGGTCTGCAGGAGGAGGTGGAAGGTATCAATGATCGAATGATAAAAGCCAGAGTACGGGTGAAAGGAAAAAGCATTGAAATCATCCAAGCATATGCCCCACAGGTGGGGTGTACAAAAAAGGAGAAGGAGGAATTTGAAGATGACATGCAAAAGCAGCTAAATGGAGGAAATCAGATTATAATAGGGGACCTCAATGCACATGTTGGCACAGACAGGAAAGGATTCGAGGAGATAATGGGACCAGAGGGCTGGGGGAACCGAAATAGAGAAGGAAAATTGTTGCTGGAATTCTGCAAGAGGAATGGGCTGGCGATCGCAAATTCGTGGTACAAGAAGAAGAGTAGTCACAAAATAACTTGGTACAGTGGGGACTGGTCCCAAACTTCAGTAGTAGACTATGTACTAGTGGATAGGCAGATGATGAGCAGCCTCACAGATGTTAAGGTCATACCATCTGAGGCCTTAGACAGCGACCATCGGCTGTTGGTAGCCACCCTAAGAGAGAAAAAAGATAGGAGGGCAACAGATATACAGGAGAAAAGGTTGAAGACATGGATGCTGAAAGAGGATGAACGGAGGACCCAGTACCAGACACTGATCAGGAAGAAGCTGCCAAAGGAAGATCAGAGAACAGTGGAAGAAGAATGGGGCGATTTTAAGAGGGCTCTAGTTGAGGCAGCTGAGACTGTGTGCGGAAGAACTAGCACAAAGAGGAGAAGTAGGGAAACCCCATGGTGGAACAACATATGTAAAGAGGCAGTACTTCGAAAGAACAAAGCCTTCAGAGAATGGTTCCAGACCCGAACAGAGGAAGCTAGGGTAAAATATAAGGAAAGCAAGAAAGCGGCACAGACCATAGTAAGGGCGGAGAAGAAGAAGTGGATGGAAAAATGGACAAGAATGTTAGAAGAGGACAGTGAAGGGAACAAAAAAGTACTTTACACCATGGTAAGAAATAAGAGGAATGACAGAAGCGAGTGCCTGAGGATCATGGATAATAATGGAAGAGTTGTGGAGGAAATGCATGAGCTCAAAAAGATTTGGAAGGAGTACTTTGAAGATCTGTTGAATGCTGCCAAGCAGGTAACTAACAGCGATGGAGAGCCTAAGGCAGCAGACGATTATAATAGTGGGGAAATTGATGATCTAACTTGGAATGAAGTGGAAGAAGCCATAAAGAGGATGAAAGGGGGCAAGGCACCAGGTTGGGACGAAGTAACAGTGGATATGATACGAGCAGCAGGAGAAGTAGGAACCCAGTGGCTATACAGAGTGCTGAGGGTGGTGTGGAAGGAGAACAGAATTCCTGAGGATTGGAAGAAAGGAATTATAGTCCCGATCTTCAAGAAAGGGGATAAAAGGAGATGTGAGAACTACAGAGGAATCACCCTGCTATGCCACTGTGGAAAAATCTATGAAAAGATGCTGGAGAAGAGAATAAGAAGCAGTATTGAAAGTAGACTGCAAGAGGAGCAGTACGGTTTCAGACCGGGAAGATCAACAACGGACCTCATATTTGCGGTAAGGCAACTGCAGGAAAGGCACTATGAGTACGGGAAGGACTTAATCATGGCCTTTTTGGATATTGAGAAGGCGTATGATAGTATCTGTAGGGACAAGCTCTGGGATGTGCTGAACGCAAAAGGGATAGATGAAGAGATTACACGAAAAGTCAGAAAAATGTATGAGGGAAGTGAGAGTTGTGTGAAAGTGGGGAGGGAACGTACTGCATGGTTCAAGCTGGAAAATGGGCTGCGACAGGGAAGTGCACTTTCGCCTTTATTGTTTATTATTGTTATGGATGAAATCCTACAGCAAGTATCAGATGCAATTGGAGATCATAAAATGAAAGCAGTGCTTTTTGCCGATGACCTTATGTTATGGGGAAATTGCGTGAAGGAGGTGCAAGAGCAGTTAGATGCATGGGAGGCAACGGCAGCACAATATGGAATGCATTTCTCTGCAAAGAAAAGTGAAATAATCGTCACAACAAGGAAGAAGAATAGGCCAAATGTGGATATAACTTGTGGAGGGGAAAAACTACAAGTGGTAGAGAACTTCAAGTACCTGGGAAGCGTGATTGAAAGTAAGGGGGGAAACGCAATGGAAATAAATGAAAGATGCAGAAAAGCAGGGCAGTTCTACAAACGCATTAGGGGGCTTATTTGGAGCAAGGAGGTGCCACAGAAATCCAAGGGAATTATATACCGAACCTACTTTGTCCCCATATTGACATACGGAAGTGAGACATGGGTAATGCACAAAAGCGACAAAAGTAGAATACAGGCTAGTGAAATGAAGTTCCAGAGGAGCAGGTTGGGTGTAACAAGACGAGACAGATTGCGAAATTTGTATGTGAGGGAAAGACTAAAGGAGGAACCAGTACAGGACAGGATAGAAAAATCAAGACTGCAGTGGTATGGACACATGAAGAGAATGGATGAGGGAAGAATTCCAAAGAGGATGTTTGATCTGCAACTGGAGGGGAAGAGGCCCAGAGGAAGACCAAGAGATAGATGGGTGAAGGGAGTGAAGGAATGTGTGGTGAGAAGAGGAGAGAACTGGACGAAGGTGGAAGAGGGGGAATGGTGGAAAGACAGAAAACGGTGGAGAGGCTTGTGTTCCCGACAGACCCAGCCAGTGGCTGGAAACTGTCCAAGATGATGATATCAGATGTAGAATAAATCAATAGCTGAATTCTCTGTTCCTCACTCTTGTATCCACTAAAGAACCACACAGCATGCAAAGAAGACACAACAATTAGATGTATTCATTACTGCACACACATCAAAAAAGTTTTGCATCAACCTGGTTCCCGGAACACCTGAAGGTAGACATTGACTGAGGATGTTGTATCACAGACACAGTCTCTTTGACTGTTCAGAGATGTAACTAAACCTGCCCAAAGATGTAAACAACCATGCATGAGCAGTGTCAATTAGACAGAGAGGGTCTGACAGCCGATCAGTTTCAGTAATTCCACTAGGAAGGAGGTATACGGCTTGTGTTGTCTGTAGTTCAACCATGCCTAGATGGTCAATACTGCAGTTCAATAACATCCACATTGTTACTTTGTGCCAGGAAGGGCTCTCAACAAGGGAAGTGTCCCGGCATCTTCGAGTGAACCAAAGCCAAAGCCATGTTCAGGCATGGAAGAGATACAGAGAGACAGGAATTGTCAATGAGATGCCTCGCTCGGGCCACCCAAGGGCTACTACTGCAGTGAATGACGGCTACCTAGATTATGGCTCGGATGAGCCCTGACAGCAATGCCACCATGTTGAATAATGCTTTTCGTGCAGCCACAGGACATTGTGTTATGACTCAAACTGTGGCAATAGGCTGCATGATGCACAACTTCACTCCCAAACTTCATGGTGAAGTCCATCTTTGCAAGCATGTCACCAGGCATCATGGTACAAATGGGCCCAACAACATGCCAAATGGATCACTCAGGATTGGCATCACATATTCTTCACTGATGAGTGTCACATATGCCTTCAACCAGGCAATTGTGTTTTGTGGCAACCTGGTCAGGCCAAATGCCTTAGACACACTCGCCAGTGAGTGCAGCAAGGTGGAGGTTCCCTGCTGTTTTTGGATGGCATAAAGTGGGGCCGACGTATACCGTTGATGGTCATGGAAGGTGCCGTAATGGCTGTACGATACGTGAATGCCATCCTCCAACCAATGGTGCAAACATATTGGCGAGGCATTCGTCTTCATGGATGACGATTCGTGCCCACATCGTGCCCATCTTGTGAATGACTTCCTTCAGGATAATGACCTCTCTCGTCTAGAATGTCCAGCATGTTCTCCAGACATGAACCCTATCAAACATGCCTGGGATAGATTAAAAAGGGCTCTTTATGGACGATGTGACCCACCAACCACTCTGAGGGATCTACACTGAATCGCCATTGAGGAGTGGGACAATCTGAACCAACAGTGCCTTGATGAACTTGTGGTTAGTATATCACAATGAATAAACGCATGCATCAATGCAAGAGGATGTGCTTCTGGGTATTAGAGGTACTGGTGTGTACAGCAATCTGTACCACCACCTCTGAAGGTCTTGCTGTATGGTGGTACACCATGCAATGTGTGGTTTTCATGAGCAATAAAAAGAGCAGAAATGATGTTTATGTTGATCTCTATTCCAATTTTCTGTACAGATTCTGGAAATTTTGGAACTGAGATGATGCAAAACGTTTTTTGATATGTGTATTTTGCCTTTGGTTTTCATCTGTCTTTGAATTCAATGAGATTTTTTATTTTACAGCACATTGTATGCTCTGCTTGCAACAAAGTGGTTATTTTTGTATGATGCAACTATCACTGCATGGTTTTATGGTATGTAATTTTTTGCCATTAAGTTTTCATGGAAGTGGTACTGTGCTTGTTATATTACTTTACACCTGTAACCTCGGCATATTTACTTTCACATATCTGAAAATGGCATTTCATATTGCTAAAACCAGTAATTCACTAATTTGTCAACACATGAATTTTGACAAAAAAAAAAAAGTTATCATAAGAAGACTACAGCACAGATTTATAGATTGCCACCTGCACCGACTGATCATGTTAGGTAACCACAAGTAGGAAATGTAGTTTCAGTTTTTTCAGTTCTATCAAAAATAAACTAAAATACCTTATCATGTTTTATCACATGATACTTAATAATCCATGAAAACTTAATACAAAATAAAATCTTATTAAATCAAATTTCAGAGAATTTCTTAAATATCTGAAGAATGTTATTTCTTCCAAATCTTTTCTAGTATATATCTGCACTGCTCCTTTTGTGAAAATCAGAATCAGTAGATTCAGATTTTTTCTGGGGCAACTAATCAATCATTCATTCAAAATAATTCTGTATCAGTTTTTATTTGAATCTACACAACACAAAGTATTAATTATAACTGTCAAGCAAGGTACCGCAGAGCATAATTCAACTCTCCGTCTGGCCTTCCATTGAGATTCAGATATTTCAACGTGTCCATAAAATATTTGAGGTGGATATTAGGATGATTCTTTAAGGAAGTCACAGATGACTTCCTTTCCTATCATCTTTGGTAAATTTATGAGATTATGCACTGTCTCAATTTACACCATAGTTTATGGATGATTAAACTATCAGTTGTCCATGAATGTAGCTAAATGTATACACTAAGAACATACCTTCTCCTGTAAATCCTTGAACTCTGTGATAATGGCCTCTTTGTCAGCAGCATAATAAATACTTTCTTTCGTTTCCTTCATTTCTTTCTGGAGGTTAATCCAAGTTTTCGTATCATCTGCAAAATAAACTTTGCTAATTCCTGACCAAATAGAGTAATACGGAAATTGCTAGTGTAGAAGTCTGTAACACAGAGCAGTCTGGTTTAGGTGCCAGAGCTGTTTAACCATTTTAGAAGAAAGGTTGATAAAAAAGTGGAAATTGGGAACATTTCAACAGAAGAAAGGCAGGAACCCACATACAGTGAACCAGCAAGCCATACGTCAAACACCATGAATGCCATCCCTGGAAAACATGAGGGCTTTTTCCCACAAAGTACATTAGCTCAAATAGCGAGGTAAGTGCTCAAGAAAGAAATGATTTACTCCCTGTACCTACATCTTCAACTTTTGTAGTCCTGTCTTCCTCAGTTGCGTGTAATACAGGGCGTTTCAAAAAGAAAGAGCAGATTTCAAACATTTATTTCTCAAAAACTACAAATGATAGAAACACAATTCCAACGGTCCTTCACTCAATATGAGTACCAAATGTTACACAACAAATATCAAAACTGTACCTCAATATGAGCACCATTTGTTACACGACAAATATCAAACCGGTATCTCATTTCTTGCCACACACGACGCAACTGGTCTTTAGTTACCGAATTCACGGCCGCAACAATTCGATGTCGTACCTCTTGAAGAGTAGCGGGCATAGGTGGGACATAAACACAGTCCTTTATGTACCCCCACAAATAAAAATCGCAGGGAGTAAGGTCTGGTGACCTGGGAGGCCACAGACGATGACATTGATCTTGTGCTCCTGCTCTTCCAATCCACCGTCCTGGAATGGTGTTATTTAGGTACCGTCGTACAGGTTCAGAGAAGTGTGGTGGGGCGCCATCTTGCATGAAGATGAAGTGATTTGAATCTTCCTGAAGTTGAGGAAATAGCCAGTTTTCTAACATGTCCAGGTAAATGGTTCCTGTGATAGTTTTCTCCATGAAAAAGAAAGGTCCATAAACTTTGTTTACCGAAATTGCACAAAAGACGTTAACCTTTGGTGAGTCTCTTTCATGTTGAATAACGTCCCTCGGAGTTTCACTCGCCCAAATTCGTACGTTATGCCGATTAACTTTACCAGAAATGTGAAACGTTGATTCATCTGAAAAAATTAATCGTTCGGCAAAATTGTCCTCTTCCATGTCCTGTAGAATTGCAGTTGAAAATTCGAACCTTTTGTTGTGGTCGTCAGGACGCAATGCTTGCAATAACTGCAGTTTGTACGGCTTCATGTGCAGACGGTTACTCAGAACGCGCCATACCGTTGTTTTAGACATGTTTAGTTCGTGACTTGCCCGTGCCGTGGATTTTCTAGGGCTCCTTTTGTAAGCTGCACGGACACGCTCGACATTTTCATCCGATGTGCGTGGACGACCCGTGCTTTTTCGCTTGCAGATGCAACCATCTTCTACGAATCTGTGATGCCACTCATAAATTTGCTTATGACGAGGCGGCTGTTTGTTGAATTGACGGCGGAATGCACGTTGCACACCAACAATGGACTCTAACTTTGCAAATTGCAGCACACAAAATGATCGTTCCTGTGGTGTCGTCGCCATTTTCCTACAAACAAACGCCAGCGCCACTGCGGATTTGCATGGAACTTCTGCGCGGACCATTGAAAAACTTTGAACCTTTCTCTGACAAGAAACGTTTGAATTGTGTTTCTATCATTTGTAGTTTTTGAGAAATAAATGTTTGAAATCTGCTCTTTCTTTTTGAAACGCCCTGTATTACGGTATATTGATAATTTTTACTTATGGGCCGTCTGACAGCAACTGAATAAAACACAATTTCCTGCCCACCACTAGTGCATAGTGCTGTGGAATGTGGAAAAAAACCACAAACTGGCGTTTATAAGAAGAAGAACAACACCAAAAACGCAACAGGAGCGTAATGTGTAAGAAATTGTCCATGCAACCTGCCACTGATAATGCCTTGCAGAAAATAAAGGCGAAACGCGTATGGCACTAAAATTGTGTTTTATTCAGTTGCTGTCAGATGGTCCATAAGTAAAAAATTATCCCTGTACCTAATTTTAAATTACCCCACCAAAATGTTTAATCACTCTTGAATAAACTAAATGAAACAGAAATAATGTTAAATGACCTAAATCATATTTCTGTACTATGCTTTACAGAACACTGGCTCAAAAAAGATATGTTAGAGCAAACATATATTACTCAGTTCAAACTTGCAAGCATGTTTGGTAGGAAAATACCGAGTCATGGGGGTAGCTGTGTGTCCAAGTGGAGAAAAACTGTGTCACGAAATTTTAACTCTGGATAGCTGATGCCAGTAGGAACCAAAATTACTAATGTTACGTAGGGCAACTATGTATCATTTTCAAACTGCAGAAACTTCATGCCACACACTCCAGCAGTCCAACCAGTAATGACTTAACATATCTGAAATGAACTATAATGGAACAAAAAGGCAGTTAGAGTTTAAAAGTGACTGGCGATACAATGTCCCAAGTATGGTCATTGCCCTTTCCAAAACTTCTTAACTTTTTTACCCGACTGTTCTTCAATACTGCATTGCTCAGGCAGACAAGGAAACCCTTGAGTGCATGGTCACAAGATCAATCTTTAGTAAGGCTCATTTGAAAGTGTTGTGTTAACAATTATGAAATGAAAAATTTTAGCTGCTAATGACTCGTTATGTGCATCAGGAGGGCAACAGAAAATGTGTGTACTTGCAGCTGATCAGACAGAAATACAGGTCTTGAAACTCTCCAGTTATTGTTCTGCCCTACACCAAGCTCAGACCACACAATCAGTTTGCATTTCATACCTTCTTCAAGCACCACAAATTTAAGCAGACAGGAAACCACTTTTGCTGAACCGCCTCTTGCGGCAGATTCATTCCACAAGTTTACTGTGTTGTTTCCTGTACCAAAGTCATGAATTGTGAAATTACATGGTTACAGCTGTCTCTGGCAGAATACCATGGAATGTGTCAGTGTAAGTTAAAGGAAAACCTTTTGTAGGTCAGCTCATATAGCATGTGTATATTGTTGTTCCTTTTAGCCTTTTCCATATCATTTTTTAAACTTTGTATGCCTGATCTGCTTTTGCATGACACAACTGACTCTCAAGTTTGATGTTGTATATTTATATTTTGTCTGAATCTGCAATCATAAGCAATCGATATATTCTGCAGAGGTTGAGATTGGGGCACAGACGTTATTTAGATGATTTATTTCTGCTGTAATGGCTCATCTGTTTCAGAAAACTCTAAATGTGTTTCCAAATGAGAGCCCTGTCATCATTTGATATGGCATGTGAGTGACTTACTGACATGTTTTCCTTGAATGTCTTTAGGAGCCATCATTCCACCTTCCAGTTTACATTAAAGAGTCTGTATTCATTGTCAGGTGATGCAGAATATGTCAAGCAATGTTTTTTGACACTTGTGTTGGCTGGGCTTCATATTTGAAAGTAACTTGTTTCCGTGAAGTATTGTCTGTCTTACCTTCCTTACATCTGGCTGGAGTTCATCAAGTAAATTGGCTGCTTATCATGTGTCAAGGCATGATATTCTTCGTACAGCTGTAACTTAATTTCCAGTTTTATGTCCTTGCATCATTCTTTTGAACACATTTCTAAATTGTATACATGACCCTAAATCTTGCAGTCAATATTACTACTTAAGATTCAACTGAATTATCATATTTCACATTCTCTTTTATTAATATAGCAGTGCTCAGAGTGTGTATTACATTTTCTTGTCGATGATAAAGATAGAGCTGTAGTTAATTTTATTCTCATCATATATTTTTATTGTAATGTTTTCGGAAGATGCACATAATGTACGTTGTCAGAGCCATGTACTCTACATGGGACATACACCACTGTTCAGGACACATATTCTACTCTATAGACATACGACTTTTAACAAAACCAATAGAGCATTATTCCACTGACCTGCTGTGGATGCTGTTTTGCAGGAACTGCCTTTGCTTTTTGTGATTTAAGTGCCCATACAACTTCACAAAGTCTTTTCCTCTCAATATCCTGCTAATTACTGAAGTTAATTTTCATTTTCTGTGCACTATTTGCACGTTTCAAACCACTTGCTGTAAGTGTCACATTGCTACACTCCACTATTCTTGCAACATACAGCATTGTTTGCACAAAGGTGCAAAATCTGAGTCTCTGTCTTGCTGTCTAGTGCCACCCTTGGACAGTAAATAGGACAACTATCACAGAAGGCAACGCTGACTGCGATATACAATATTACTCCATGTGATTCTACAAAATGTCAAAATGTGCCATACAGCACTATTCCTATGCATGCTTCACGTATTAAACTGCTAGTTTAATACTCTGGACAGTAAATAGGTCAACTACCACAGCAGGCGATGCTGAGTGGGATATACAATATTACTCCACGTGATTCTACAAAATGTCAAAATGTGCCATACAGCACTATTCCTATGCATGCTTCACGTATTAAACTGCTAGTTTAATACTCTGGACAGTAAATAGGTCAACTACCACAGCAGGCAATGCTGAGTGGGATATACAATATTACTCCACGTGATTCTACAAAATGTCAAAATGTGCCATACAGCGCTATTCCCATGCATGCTCCATGCATTAAACTGATAGTTCAGTAATTTTCACACATGTCAGCAACTTCTTTCATTGAAATTGGAATTATTACATTCTTCTTTCAGTCTGAGGGCATTTCGCCTGTCTCATACATCTTGCATACCAGATGGAAGAGTTTTATCATGGCTGGATCTCCCAAGGCCATCAGTAGTTTTGACAGAATATTGTCTACTCCTGGTATCTTACTTTGACTGAGGTCTTTCAGAGTCTCTCAAATTCTTCTCACAGTACTGTATCTCACATGTCATCTTCATCTTCATCTGCATCCATTTCCCTTTCTATGAAATTACCTTCAAGTTTATCTCCCTTGAATAGGCCCTCTATATACTCCATTCACCTTTCAGATTATCATTATTTCCTTAGGACTGGTTTCCCATCTGAGCTCTTGATACATACAGCTGCTTCTCTTATCCACAAAGGCCTCTTCAATTTTCCTGTAAGTGGTGTCTACCTTTCCCCTAACAAAATATGCTTGCTTAGCCATTTCGCACTTCCTGTCAATCTGATTTTTTAAATGTTTGTATTCCTGTTCATCTGCTTCATATTCTGCATTTTTATATTTTCTCATTTCATCAATTAAAATTCAATATCTCTTGTGTTACCAAGGATTTCTACTAGGCCTTGTCTTTTTACCTATTTGATCCTCTGCCACCTTTACTATTTCATTTCCCAATACTACCCATTCATCTTCTTGTGTATTCCTGTTCCATGTTCTAGTTCACTGTTGTTTAATGCTCCCTCTGAGACTCTCTCCAACATTTGATCCTTTCAACATATCCAGACCCTATCTCCTTAATTTCCAAACTTTTTCCTATTTCTTCACTTTTAATCTACAGTATAACCAATAAATTGGAGTCAGAGTCCACATCTGATACTAGAAATGTTTTACAGTTTAAATACTGGTTCTTAACTCTCTCTCTTACCATTATAAAATCAGGCCCAAACCTTCCAATGTCTTCAGATTTTTCCATGTATACAACCTTCCTTTATGATTCTTAAACCAAGTGTCATTGTTGTTGTTGTTGTGGCCTTCAGTCCAGAGTCTTGTTTGATGCAGCTCTTCCTACTACCCTATCCTGTGCAAGCTTCTTCATCTTTGAGTAACTACTGCAAACTATATCTTTCTGAATCTGTTTAGTGTAATCATTGCTTCATCTCCCTCTACAATTTTTAGCCTCTATGCTTCCCTCCAATACTAAATTGGTCATCCCTGGATGTCTCGGAACATGTCCTACCAACTGATCCCTGCTTCTAGTCAAGTTGTGCCACAAATTCCTCTTGTCCTCAATTCTATTCAGTACCTCCTTATCAGTTACGTGATGTATGCATCTATTGTTCAGCATTATTCTGTAGCACCACATTTCGAAAGCTTCTATTCTCTTCTTGTCTAAACTTTTTATTGTCCTTGTTTCACTTCCATACATGGCTACACTCCATACAAAAATTTCAGAAACGACTTCCTGACACTTAAATCTATATTCGATGTTAACAAATTTCTCTTCTAAAGAAATGCTTTCTTTGCCATTGAGGGTCTAACATTTTATATCCTCTCTACTTCGACCATTATGTTATTTTGCTCCCCAAATAGCAAAACCCATTTACTACTTAAGTGTCTCATTTCCTAATCTAATTCCCTCAGCATCACCCGATTTAATTCGACTACATTCCATTATCATACTTTTGCTTTTATTCATGTTCCTCTTATATTCTCATTTCAATACACTGTCAATTCCATTCAACTGCTCTTCCAGGTCCTTTGCTTCTCTGACAGAATTACAATGTCATCGGCGAACCTCAAAGTTTTTATTTCTTCTCCATGGATTTTAATTCCTACTCCGAATTTTTCTTTTTTTTCTTTACTGCTTGCTCAATATACAGATTGAATAACATCGGGGATAGGCTACAACCCTGTCTCACTCCCTTCCCAACCACTGCTTCCCTTTCATGTCCCTCGACTCTTATAACTGCCATTTGGTTTCTGTACAAATTGTAAATAGCCTTTTGCTCCCTGTATTTGACCCCTGCCATCTTCAGAATTTAAAAGAGAGTATTCCAGCCAACATTGTTAAAACCTTTCTCTAAGTCTACAAATGGTAGAAACATAGGTTTGCCTTTTCTTAATCTATCTTGTAAGATAAGTCGTAAGGTCAGTATTGCCTCACATGTTCCAACATTTCTACAGAATCCAAACTGATCTTCCCCGAGGTCAGCTTCTACCAGTTTTTTCATTCATCTGTAAAGAATTTGTGTTAGTATACTGTAGCTGTGTCTTATTAAAATGAGTGTTAGTGATGATTAAATTATGCTCTGTGCAAAACTATACCAGGCAGCTTCCTCTTTCATTCCTTTCCCCCACTCCAAATTCACTTATTATTTTCCCTTCTCTTCCTTTTCCTACTATTGGATTCCAGTCCCCAAGCACTCTCTTACGTATATGAATAATTTTTTTTAGTTCGTCATAAATTTCTTCGATCTTTTCATCATCTACAAAGCTAGTTGGCATATGAACTTGTACTGCTATTGTGGGTGTGGGCTTCAGATCTCTCTTAGCTACAATAATGCATTCACTATGCTGTTTATAAAAGCTAACCTGCAATCCTATTTTCTTATTCATTATTAAACCTACTCCTACATTATCGCTATTTGATTTTGCATTTATAGCACTCTATGCACCTGACCAACAGTTCTTTTCCTCCTGCCACCAAATTTCACCAATTCCCACCATATGTAACTTCAACTGATCCATTCCCCTTTTTAAATTTTCTAACCTACTTGTCCTATTAAGGAATCTAACATTCCATGCTCCAATCTATAGAATGAGAGTTTGTTTCTCCTGATGACGACGTCCTCCTGAGTAGTCCTCACCCAGAGATCCGAAGGTGGGACTATTTTACTTCCAGAATATTTTATCCAAGAGGTCGCCATCATTTAACAATACAATGGAGCTGCATGCCCTCAGGAAAACTTACAGCTGTAGTTTCTCCTTGCTTTCGCCTGTTTGCAATACCAGTACAGCAAGGCCATTTTGACATGTTACAAGGCCAGATCAGTCAGTCATCCAGACTATTGAGCCGGCAACTACTGAAAAGACTGCCCCCCATCATCAGGAACCACATGTTTGCCTTGCCTCTTTACAGATATCCTCCTGTTGTGGTTGCACCTAAGGTATGCCTATTTGTATAACTGAAGCACATACGACACTCCATCAAAGGCAAGGTCCATGGTTCATGTATTGTGATTGTATAGTTGCCAATATGTGGGGTACTGAATGCTACAAACATCATTGATCTTTTGTGGCCTCACAATCAAGGGGTTCCTTGTGAGACGTGACTGGATGCTGACTATGTTGTATTGTTTGCTGAGTAAATGATTGATAATTTTTCTGTTTTACTCCCCTCCACGCCTCCTCTAATTTGTCCATTAATTCCTTCATGAGTTCATTGCTAATTAAATTGGTATATATGGCAAAGTCTGAGGAGGAATATGTTCTCCTTCCATGTCCTCCTTGCAGAATAATAAAAAACGAGGGAAACTAAAATGGCCTGATGGGGGCGAAAATCTGGATAGACCAGCAAAAAATCCAAAGTAAGTATCATCTAATAACCAAGGGAGAGTAGGCTATAGACCTGAAAATTGGTTTTTTAAACATCCAAGGACTGAATGGCAAGGAAGTGGCATTGAATGACTTCACACCAGAGATTAAAATTGACTTATTGTGTTTAAGTGAACATTGGGCCAATATATGTGAAATTCCAGTTTATAAGTTTGAGAATTATAGTTTATCAAACAGTTACTGCAGAGGTAGTGTTGCAATTTATGTTGGTAGGTCAATCGATTGCATCATTGGTAAGATAGAACTACATTATTTATGTGAATGACTGAATTTTGAAGCCACTGGTATAGTCATAAGTAGTATGAAGGTAACAGTAATATCATTGTTCATGTCTCCCAATGGTATTAGCAGTGTGTTCTTAGAAAAAGTGGACATCCTTTTCTGTGTATTCACTGAGGAATGATTTACCAACTATGACATTATAATAGGTGATGATCTTAATTCTGATTTTTACATGTCAACTGACAAGTGCAGTGTTAGTGATTTGAAAAACCTACTATGACAGTTCACTCTACAGTGTGTTAACTATAAACCTACTGGGGAGCAAGTGTGCTTAGACAATACATTTATTAATTTTAAATGTGCCCAAGCCCAGTGTGATGTAACAATGTTTCTCTTTTCTGACCACAAATCAGTATTCCTAATATATGCTAACAGGACCAGCTCAGTCAATCTTAGTGGTGACATGGCCAATTCAAAAATGGTGATCACTAGGCCAATGACAAATGGAAAAATTGACAAGTTCAAGAAAACCCTTGCAGATAGACATCGGTTCTGTCAGAGAAATGATGGTAATCTTTGTCTATCAAATAATGAGTCAGCTAAGATAAATTTTGAATGGTTCTGTTACTTTAACACATTTCTGCAAATATTTAGTGATAGTATTCCCATTAGAAAATGTAAAGTAACAGACAGAGGTTGCAAAAGGACGGTGTAAAAAAAAAAAAAAGTTGGTACACCAAAGCACTGTCTGATATGAAAGATCATGTAATAATGCTGTTAGATGTATACAATAGCACTAAGTCTGAAAATGCAAAATCTCTGTATGCAGGATGGAGAAATGATTATAAAAAAGCAGTTACAGAAGCGAAAAAGTCACACAATGCCCAGTACACTGAGACTTCTAACAATCAATGCAGAGCTGCTTGGAATCTCATTAACAATTTTGCCAAAGAATCATGTAAGCCCAAATACCTCTCCATAACAGTTTAATGATTATTTTATTAAATCTATCACGGAATTAAGCAATGGCATCAGTAAACCTGATACAAGTCCATCAGAACTCTCAGAAAAAATTATCATGGGACAACCCACAATAATATTCTCACTTAAGCCTAGTACTGTATTAAAAGTAGTAAGGAACTTCAAGTCATCAGATAGTGCTGATATTTATGACATGTCTTGCAATTTGCTGAAGAAAGTCATTTGATTCCATTGTTTATCCGTTGACTCATTGCATAAAAAAAATTTTATCAGAGGGATACTTTCCAGAGGAGCTGAAATTATCTAGGGTGGTTCCTGTGTATGAAAATGATGACAAAGACAATCCTGTAAGTTTCAGACCAATATCAATAGTTCCAGTAATAGCCAAAATAACAGAATACATCATTTACCATCAGTTGTCTGCTCATTTAGAAAAACTTGGAATATTTGATGTAACACAATATGGATTTAGAAAAAAATCACCAATGGTAGACACAATAGACTCTGTAATTAAATATGTTCTTAAAGTGTTTGATGAGAAGGGATTTCCTCATGCCATGTTCTGCGACCTAAGTAAAGCATTTGATTGTATAGGACATTACACACTTCTACAGAAACTCCATTTTTATGGCATCAGGGAGAACAATCTAAAACTACTAAAGTCTTATCTCAAAAACGGTAGGCAAGTTGTGTGTATTGGCACAGAAAAGTCTACAGAGAAACAAACGAAGGTGGAAGTTCCACAGGGATCTGTATTGGGACCGTTTTTGTGTTTGGTAATGATCGATGACCTACCTTCCTTAGTAAGTTCCAATACAGTGCTATTTGCAGACGACAATAACTTCCTAAACTGCAACAATGATATAAATAAGTTAAAAGATTCTGCTGACAATACACTTGCCCAAGCATCATACTGGTTCAGGTCAAATGGGTTTGTCCTGAATGAGAACAAAACACAAAAAATGGTATTTAGTCTAAAGGACAAAACTCCTTTTAATGATCCCTGTTATATAAAGTTCTTGTGGATACACCTAGATGACAAATTGTAGTGGGAGCAAAACAATAAAGTACATTAGTGTTATATTATCCAGTGTAATTTACTTATT
The DNA here is from genome assembly GCF_021461385.2 of Schistocerca piceifrons. Classification (NCBI taxonomy): domain Eukaryota; kingdom Metazoa; phylum Arthropoda; class Insecta; order Orthoptera; family Acrididae; genus Schistocerca; species Schistocerca piceifrons. The sequence goes on from NC_060138.1 coordinate 707,730,229, forward strand.
ACAATGTCTTATGAAATGTGTACCAGAAGCTTAAGTTAAAATATCTTATTTTGCACTTTTCAAAAGTACTATCTCATATGGACTTATTCTCTGGGAAAACTCAAGTCAGGTTCAAAACATTTTACTTCTGAAGAAGAAAGCAATCAGAATCATTATATGTTCTCAGCATAAAGCAAATTGCAAGCTCTTGTGCTCTGAATGTAAAATAATGACTGTTATAAATCTGTATATATACCAAGTGTTAACCCACACAAAAAAGAATCTACATGAAGTAAAATGTAGAAATAATACTCATGGTCACAACAAAAGAAATAATAATTCCATACATACATCATCAATCATACCATAGATTCCCAAAGTCAATCAATAGCTATGAGCTAGTGAGCCACAAACTATTTAATAAACTCGTACAGAGGGTGCAAGACCTTCCAAAGTGTATATTTGGGAAAACTTAAATAAATGGGTTGTTGCTAGTGAGCCACAAACTATTTAATAAACTCGTACAGAGGGTGCAAGACCTTCCAAAGTGTATATTTGGGAAAACTTAAATACATGGGTTGTTGCCAACCACTTCTATGAATTAAAAGAATTTTTTTACTGCAACATGGTCTGTAAGCTAACAACTGACATGGCCAAACACTTCTATTTGCCAATGTAACGATTATGTTATACACGATCTGATCAAAAGTATCCAGACACCTGGCTGAAAATGACAAGTTCATGGCGCCCTCCATCGGTAATGCTGGAATTCAATATTGTGTTGGCCCACCCTTAGCCTTGATGACAGCTTCCACTCTTCTTGGGGAATGGCAGCCCATTCTTCACAAAGTACTGCACTGAAGAGAGGTATCGACGTTGGTCGGTGAGGCCTGGTACAAAGTCAGCATTCCAAAACATCCCAAAAATGTTCTATAGGCTTCAGGTCAGGACTTTGTGCAGGCCAGTCCATTACAGGGATGTTATTGTCATGTAACAACTTGGCCACAGGTCATGCATTATGAACAGGTGCTCGATCGTGTTGAAAGATGGAATCACCATCCCCAAATTTCTCTCCAGCAGTGGGAAGCAAGAAGGTGGGGGGAAACATCAGTGTCGGCCTGTGCTGTGATGGTGCCATGCAAAACAACAAGGGGTGCAAGCTCCCTCCATGAAAAACACGACCACATCATAACACCACCGCCTCCGAATTTTACTGTTGGAACTACACATGCTGGCAGATGATGTTCATCGGGCATTCTCCACACTCACACCCTGCCATCACATCACCACATCGTTTACCATAAATCGTCACTCCACACCACTTTTTTCCACTGTTCAGTCGTCCAACATTTATGCTCCTTACACCAAGCAAGGCATTGTTTGGCATTTACCAGTGTGATGTGTGGCTGATGAGCAGCCGCTCGACCACGAAATCCAAGTTTTCTCAACTCCCACCTAACTGTCATAGTACCTGCAGTGGATCCTGATGCAGTTTGAAATTCCTGTGTGATGGTCTGGATAGATGTCTGCCTATTACACATTATGACCCTCTTCAACTGTCAGCAGTCTCTGATGGTCAACAGACGATGTTGGCCTGTATGCTTTTGTCCCTTCATATTTCCACTTCACAATCACTTTGGAAACAGTGGATCTAGGGATGTTTAGGATACTGGAAATCTTGGATATGACACAAGGGAGACCCAATCACCTGACCACTTTCATAGTCCGAGAGTTCTGTGGAGTACTGCATTCTGCTCTCTCATGATGGCTAATGACTACTGAGGTTGCTGATTTGGAGTACCCAGCAGTACATAGCAGCACAATGCACCTAATATGAAAAACATATGTTTTTGGGGGTATCAGGATACTTTCTATCACATAGGATATGTATTAAAACAAATTGTTTATTGCTGTAAGGGCCTAGTGACAACAAAATTATCTTATCTTATCTCATCTTATTATTTCATGCAGACTTATGCCAGTGGATTTGTGCATTTTTACACGGTAAAGATGTACAACATATAGCAGATAAACATCCCAGTTACAATGCTTGCTGCTTGTGTAGTGGCTAACAACTTTAATGTCCATTCCTTGAACTTGTTTAAAGTATCCATTTCCTTCAGACTGTGCATGCAGATGTCTTCTTTCAGTTATCTGTGTCAGTTTGCAAGTCTATTTAAGCAAACCACTCACAAAATTCATTATCTGATTGTTGATTATAATTAATGATGACACAAACTGCAGAATACACTCTTTTACAAAAATTTTAGCCATTGTCTTAGGTAACTACAGTGATGGATCATGGGCCTAAATTCTGGAGCAGCCATGACACATATTGAAAAATCTCCTCTCCTTCCCTTTTAATGTACACATACCTAACATTCCAAAGCACTAATAATACTACTAAGATGATGACTACTACCACTACTACTATTGCTAATAATAATAATAATAATGACACACACTGTCATTCATAAATGAACTGGTAGATTGGATGTTTGGGTGTTGTCACCTGTAAAACAAAGTTATCTTGATGATCCTTCTTCTTCCTGAATCTTTCAATGACATGATCACACCATGTGTCTTGGCTTCCAAGTATTCACAGTACTAGTTTTTCAACTGAGGAATGAGGAAGAGCTGACAAGCGATCCTGGGTCATACAGTTCTTCAGATACATTTTTAAACATTTAAGACAAGAAAAAAATCCTTTCAACTGAATCACTTGTGGCAGGAACAGTAGCAATTAGACAAAATAGTCTGAAAGCATCTGGAAGAATTTGGTCCATTTCATTCTCAATCAGTCTTTTAATAATGTTTCGCAAACTAATGTAGTGAAATGTTAATTTATGCTGTGAGGAAAATACAGCTGCAAGTGAATGGAGGATGCACCATGTGTTTGTAATAATGAATCCACAATCTGCAGGAAAATGCTGATTGTAATTGGCAAAGTGTGTAGTATCACCTAATTTACCAAAGAGCACCTTATCACCATATGAAAATCTTGTTTCCAGGCATGTTACAGTATTGTCCAATACCTTTACCTCTAAGTACACCTGTTTGTATTTGCCAATGTATTCATCCATCATTTCAGCTCTATTCATGGAAACTTCAGCTTGAGAACTAGTCGAGCATTTCATGGACTTTAAAAAGTTGATCAATTTGTCTTCATTCTTAAATTTTTCATTTACACTATGCATTCTGAAACAGCATTATTGCATTGTTTGTAGTCCATTTAATTATCTGCCAGAATGGGATATCATAATAGGTTTGGGCAACTAGTTTGTTCTTGGTATGATAATTTTGAAACATGTCATTCACCACAATGAATAAAGCAGCAGCAGTTCTATCTTGGCCAATGTCATGAAATGAAAAACAAGACAATATTCTTGTATGTCACCATTGGCATCCACTAGCTTCACTATAAAGCATTGTTACTTGTCTGAAATCTCTGTTACTTCATCCACAATGCAGGTGTAAAATCAGGTTGTATGCAGACTTGAATGTATATATTCACAAATCTCCTCACTTACACATTCAATGATTTGTTCTGTACAGTTTATGAAAATCCTCAGAAATAGTTCATTTTTTTCCAGTGCACTTTCAAATCTTCATTTCTGTTTAGCACAAGTTTAAAAGAGGCTTCGAATTCTCCAAGATTCAGGGAACCTTCAGTCTCATCATGACCCATGAAAGTTAGTTCCCACTTACACAGATCTGTGACATCTGTTAGAATTTTCGTTATGTCTCTGTTACCTTTCACTTCATTCTTATGTCTGATTTTCATCAGTTTGTAATCCTCATTAAATAGCTATGAAGTACTAAGCACTTGTGTGGGTAGTTCTTCATACAAAATAAAACTTCTCAGGTAATCTTTAGAAGAAGTATTCCATGCTAAATATTTATTAAATAGATTCTTCAGATAATCAAAACCATCAGTGTACCATACACTTTTATCACCCAAATAAGTGCATAGCATGAACTTTGTGATTCATGTGTTTTGAACTTTTTTTTCTGAAGAAGGTTTAGTGCTGGGTGGACGTCCTTTCTTCAAAATTTAATGTCATTCAGTTTCACATTTCGTTGAAACTGAAAGCTCCTGCATGGAAGTAATGACGTCCTCACTTGAAAGTGTTACATCAGTTCTGGTACACGACAGGGCCTCATCCATATTCACTGCACTCAGGACAACCAATGTAAGAGAAACCTAGAGAGGCGGCAACACAGCTGCTGGCCTCCCATGCTGCAGAACTGTATTACAACATGGCTATGACAGCCTGTACACTCTCTTCTGTTCCTAGTAGTGACATCATGATTGTTATGGCAACCAAGTGTGTAAGGGGGGCCTGGCATGTGCCTTGCCTCCTCCCCACATGCTTCGTGCCTCTGTCTGCCTTGGGTTCAGCTTAAGGTTTCAGACTTTGACTTGCCCTCTAATGCTGGTGCTTTAGAAGAAATAACATACGCTAATGTCTTTTGTGCTCATTGACAAAGGTGCATAATGGTTTATTGTAAAAACAATTATTGCTGCTACTATGGCTACTACTACCACAGAAAAGTAAGGAGGCCTGGCCCCCTCGTCTTCTCTGATCAGCTGCCACTGGGTAACTGTCCAACAACATCCAACCCTACTTTTTTGAGTCATATGCAGATATCTGGCCATTTTTACAGTGCTGCTTTAAATTTTCCCAAATTATCCCATCTGCTAAAGGAATTAAATTGTGAAATATACTCAGAAATATCAGCTGCACAACATGGCCACTGGCATATCTCAGCTATTTTAGTGTTTGTTTCTTTCTATACTCAGTGTCCAGGTAATAAGGAACTGTGTCATTCTGTCATGATTTGTCCTTTTATGCTTACTGGAATAACTGTGCTGTTTCCTTTAGTAGCGATTTTATACAGCGATTTATTTATTTTTACGAAAAGTGGATCTTTTTCAATATTTTACATTGCAGATCCTTCCGTTGGGGTGCTTTCAACTCTGTCCCATGTTATGTCTTATATTTTATATTGCAGATCCTTCCGTTGGGCTGCTTTCAACTCTGTCCCTGTTATGTCTTACACTGGAAACTAGAGCACAAAGCTCTTTTGTATGGTAGTATGATTATGGTCAGCTCTGTGTAACTGTTTGGAAACAAATAGTACAGAGAGTTGATGTCAAATTTTGTGAGACAAATGGCACCAGCAGCAAACTTTGAAGCACCTGTTGAGAGAATGAAGAACTTTCCAAAATCAGAATTGTCTAACAATGCAGCTGTGATTAGAGGGATTTTAAGTTCATCCATTACATTTTTGCTTTCTGCCAACCAATTAAATGAGGTTCTGTTTTTCAGTAGCTGCATCAATGAACATGTTAAACTTTCATAACCAGCTGTAAAAAACTGCTAATCCCTGGACTGTTTGTAGTTCCTGTAAATTATATGGTTAAAAAGAAATTCTCAACAACTTTGATAGGTTTTGATAAGGAAGTTCACTTGACTTCATGTGAAGCAATAATTATCTGTTGATAAAGACAGATACATGCTTCTTACATGCTCAAAAACTGCTTGAAGCCTCTGAGTTGTACTGCTTCGTGTGCTCACCGAAAAGTACTATGTTGTTGGGGAATACAAGAGCTACCATTGATGTGAACCCCCATAAAACTGAATTGAGCAGGTGAGCATGTGTCAAAAAGTAGCTGGAGCACTGTGATGTTCAAGAGGCACAAAAAGTATTCATAATCTCTTCTTGCAGCAACAAATGTGGTATTTGTTTGATTATCTGGATGAACCATCATGTCATGATATTCACTTATTAGACTACAAACTGAAAAAAAAATCAACATCTGCCCAAGTAATCCAAGGTTTCCACCCTGTTCTGCAAGAAAACGATGTGTAATAAATGTATTCAAAGCATGGTAACTGATGCACAAATGGAACTATAGGGCTCCAGAAACGGATTTATCCTTCAGGATAACTAATGGTAAAGACCAAAGTTCATCTCCATCCTCTCTGTCTTTTACAGTTGTGGCTTCCAGTTGCTTTTTCCACTTCTTTAATTAAATGTTTCTGACTGTATGGCATTCAATAAGGTCTTTGAGTAATCAGTGTTGCATTTCCGATATATACTGAACAAAAAGAGCTGACAGGTAAATTCATACATTCTCAGAAACAATCTACATTCTCCAACAAAACAGGTGCTAAAATCTTCACCCCATCAACTGCCAAATTTTCTATCCTCTGCCAAATATTTTTCTTTGATTCACTATTAGCTTCAGTTCCTTTTTGCAGTTTAGTGGCACAAGCACGAAAATCTCTCATTATGATTGTGACATTTAATATTTCATTTGGAATTGAGATTACATCATTGCTACTTATGTTTGACACTTTACGATCCTTTGCTCCTTACACCAATACAACCTCTTCATTGTTAATATTCATTATTATTATTCGACTCTTGCTACATTTTGCCTCATGATTATAGACAGGCCAACTTTTCTGGTGATTCAACAATGAATTTCATCCAATAATTCACAACTCTGCTTAATCAATAAAAGAACTCCTCCTCTCATTGAGGATGACTTGATTTCAACAGATACTATTTTTCCTGTTCCCTGGGGAATGTTCTGGGGTAAATCAGTTGGTAGCATGACAGAATGTTTGAATGATATTTCATCCAGGCGTCCAATCACACGATGTCACTGTTACTGCTCCTTTGAGTACTATCTGAAGAATGAGCTCATAGGTTATAGTTACTAAAGCTTAGTTTAACCGTTTGGTCCGACACATTCATCTCTTCCTCATTAGTGGGCAAGAAATCAAATCCTTGTGCACCATCGTAGTGTATTCCCTTATTTGAAACTATTTGCACCCAGGTTGTATATTTGTCTTGGCCTAAACATATTTCTGCATCAGACTGTCCAAAGTTGCATAGCTTTTTACCATTTAACCTTCATGTCTTATATGGTGGCAGTCCTGACTATCCATTTAGTCTAAGCAACAACACAGTAATGAGATCTGTGTTCTTGTGTAAATGAGCAACCTTTATCACAAAGTCATTTTTGGCTTTGTTTTCAATGGAATGATCAGGAATCATTGTCTTGGAGAGGGGATGGATGGTGTGGTAACCCATATATTCCTGTATTCATTTAACAGTTTGCTAAGTTGCCTGTCAATAACACTACTCTTTCTTTTACTGAGCTAATCTCTTGATTCATGACCCTGTATCCCGCAACTTTAACAGCTTCATTCTTATTTACAGTACTCACATTTGAGACCAGGCTTTTTACATCTGTAGCACTCTACAACAGTTCTGGAAAAGTTTGGCTCATGAGCCATCCCCTTCACTGAGTGCTTTTCCCTCTGACTCAACTCATACAGTGCTGTTACAGATCAGCCATAGCCAGAGCCATGTCAGCGAACTACAGGGATGACTGTCAGACATAGTGGATTGTGAGCCCTACCTATTCCCTGTATGTAAATGTTATAAGATGTAAATTATTGAAAATTATTTGTCACAAACTCCTCTGAGGCATTCAAACATTTAGGTTAGATATATTTTGTCTTGAGAAACTCTACAACATTGATTTCAGTTTGTGATGCAGCAAAATGAAGTTGATGTTTCAATGACCAATTAGTCACTGAAGTTGATGGGCCAATGATATTAGTCACTGCATTACACTGAGCAGATTTGTTGTTACTTCATTGAAGAAAATGTATTTTTACAAAATAAAAGTTAATATGAAAAACATTTTACTTTATGAGCAAAGTCTGTGAGTTTTGGGTGCTGATCTTGTAGCAAAACATCAGAAATTACACAGTCCCTTTCTACTCTAAACAGCATGAACAGATTATTTTGTAAACTTCACAGTTCTTCCTGAGTATCACTTCCAACACTTCCAATGCTTATTTTATTGGATTATTAAAGAAAATTATGACTGGCTCCAGAGGTTTGAAACCTATAAAATGACATAAACACAATGGAAACTTCATTAAAAACAGAAACAAATCCTGAAAATTTTATCTCCATCTTTTACTTATTCTCTTTCTGAGCTCAACATCTCACTCGTTACAGAGGGATGCTGACGTTTTTTCAAGCTAGTAGATGGGAAGCTGTGGTACACAACATGGTACTGATGTCAGGTGACAGCAAGGCTAGTGCGGAGTGTAACATGAATCTTGCAGTACCTTGCAGTCGTATTTTTGAAGTCATTTGCTGTAGTAGACCTGCTATGTAGTGCAACTAGACCATGATGTTAGACTTCCCCACTTCCCACAGTGGGCAGGCACTGGAAGAGAGCTACTAAAATGATGTAATCAGTTTTGTAATAGCTCTTCTGTATTGTAATTGCAATACTTCGACTATACAGTTTCATTTAAAATTTTGGGTGATACAGACCACTCATAACTTGTGGCCCACAATAGATCATAACATTTTTGAGGTTAGAGTATGACTGTTCAGTCTGTCTATAGTCTTTGGAATGGCTGTGTATTGATAATGTTGTGCATAAAATAAGTTACTTTATATCTAAAAACAAAGATGATAAGACTTACCAAACAAAAGCGCTGGCAGGTCGATAGACACACAAACAAACACAAACATACGCACAAAATTCTAGCTTTCGCAACCAACGGTTGCTTTGTCAGGAAAGAGGGAAGGAGAGGGAAAGACGAAAGGATGTGGGTTTTAAGGGAGAGGGTAAGGAGTCATTCCAATCCCGGGAGCGGAAAGACTTACCTTAGGGGGGAAAAAGAATGGGTATACACTCCCACACACACACATATTAGGGGGGAAAAAGAATGGGTATACACTCCCACACACACACATATCCATCCGCACATACACAGACACAAGCAGACATTTGAGGCCTTTACAAATGTCTGCTTGTGTCTGTGTATGTGCGGATGGATATATGTGTGTGTGCGAGTGTGTACCCGTCCTTTTTTCCCCCTAAGGTAAGTCTTTCCACTCCCGGGATTGGAATGACTCCTTACCCTCTCCCTTAAAACCCACATCCTTTCTTCTTTCCCTCTCCTTCCCTCTTTCCTGACGAAGCAACTGTTGGTTGCGAAAGCTAGAATTTTGTGTGTATGTTTGTGTTTGTTTGTGTGTCTATCAACCCGTCAGTGCTTTTGTTTCGTAAGTCTTATCATCTTTGTTTTTAGATATATTTTTCCCACATGGAATGTTTCCCTCTATCATATTCATATCACAAATAAGTTACTTTGATAGTTTAATGAGCTTGAGCTAAACATATTGTGGTGTGTACATGTGGATTAGTAATTGTTCTCTGTGTGTAACTAAAAATACATCAATCTGTTGAAAGAACAGGAACATATAGCATTTTGTAACTAACTTGTGCACAATGGCTGCGACCAGTTCAGAAAATTTGAATACTATTTACAAAATAAGTGAGGAAGCTTGAATAAACTGTGTTTCTGTAACAAAACAGCAAGAAAAGTTGTGAATTGTGCAAAGTGTAAGAGGAAATTCCATTATTCATGTGTAAATGCAACGAAAAGAGTGAAAAGCTGCAAACGCAGTGACTGTTTTCATACTGAATATGACGCTATGGACAAAATCAAAACAGACCCATTAAAAACGTGTGTGCAAAAAGTTAAAGAATGAACTCAGAATAGTAAGAAAGAACTTAAGTATTCGAAAACAATTGTATGTGTACTAACAAATGAACTACAGAAGTGAGAATCAGCCAAGAAAGAAATGTGTAAAAACTACAGCATGATTCACAACACAGTGTGCATACCACAACACAGAACACAGTTAAAAAAGAAAAGCAATATAAGGGCACAGCAATGAAAATGCAAACCTTTGCTCCTGAGAGTCAGTTGTGAGTAGGAGACCAAAAATATTTGTTGCCTTTGATAGCCATGGCAGAGACTGTGCAAGAAACATTTTAAAATTAGCTTCAAATATATATGATGTTGAAGGGAAGGGGATACCACATGCCCCCACTAGTGTAATATTAAAAAAATGCAATGACCTGCATAAGCTGACAAATGAAGATTTTTGCAGTTATTTGGGCAGGGGCTAATGACGTAGAAAGGCATGAAGTCAACTTGGCAATTTGTCCACTACATAAAGCCTTTTCAGCATTACAAAGTACAAATGTGATTGTAGTTGGTGCACCATACAGGCACGACCTGCCTGAATGGACTTGTGTAAACCAAGAAATTCAATCTGCAAACAGAAAATTAAAAAAAAAAAATAGTGAAATGCTTCCATAACACTTGTCTTATTAATACTCCTAATATCAAGGAGCTATATAAAGCACATGAACAGCACCTAAACGCAACTGGTAAAGAACTAATTGCCACAAGGATTTAGGAATCAGTGGAAACAAACAGGGAGGTCTACAAAACAGCAATAGAACTTAAATGGAAGGATACTGCAGACTCAGATAAAGAATTATGAGAATTCTTACTGACACAACTCCAGTACAAATAACAACAGAATCCTTAAAAGTGAATTCTGTATGTGTGGAGAGGACAATTACTCAAGAAATAAACAGACCCAAGGAATCAGTGCAAAAGTTAGAAGAAGCAGCAAATGGTGTGGCAGGAAAGACACCATATAAGAAGGGAGACCCATTTGCAAACAGAAGAATAGCAACTCAAGCTCAAGGAGTAAAAATACCAACAGGTGGGATACGGCGGTCAACCCGAAGAAAGAAACCACAACCAAGGGACGAGGATTTTTGGTGAGATCAGCAGTGGTTTCACAGAAGGAAACAGTTAACAAAGTGAGTCTTCAAGTGGATAAACAGATATGTGACTATCATAACACAGAGGATCACAGTGCATCAAGATTAAAGACATTAACTGAATCTACAACTTCAAATATAGAGTCAATTTGCTCTCAGAGGAATACAGACAGAGACAAACTACTTACTTTTCTACAAGTTAACATACGTTGTATTAGAAATAAGATTTTAGAATTAGAACATTTATGTAACACTGAGCATGTAGATGTTATATGTGTATCTGAGCAATGGTTAATCCAAGAACAAGTAAATATATTTATTTGCCAAGGGTATATTGTGGGAGACATAATACATAGAAAACAGAGAAAGAATGGGGGGCCTGGAATTTTTGTCAAAGAAGGAATAAAGTTTTCCATAATTCGTTTATCTATGTACTCCTCAGAACTAGATGGGGAGTTTAGTTGTGTAAAACAAATTTTGAAAATATAGTGGTAGTTAGTTTATATAGGTCACCAGATTCTGATGTAAATTTGTTTGTTGAAAAATGTGAATTAATAGTTAAAAAGATATTGAAGAGTAAGACAAGAATTGCTATCTGTGGTGATTTCAACATAGAAATGGCAAACACACAGAGGCCAGTTGCTAGGACATTTTTGAATATGCTAAGATCAATAGACCTCTATTGTACAAATAATTGTGCGACACATAAGAATGCCTGCATGGGCATATTGTTGTGAATTTCCATAGGCAAGATTTTACAGTCAGACTTGCAGGAAGTGGACTTGCAGATCATGAGCCACTACTCCTTACACTCTGTAAGAGGCATCCAGTTAAAATTGAAGAACCTAAAGTAGTAATGGTATGAGGACAAAAGGAAGAGTACATATGTATACTTGTTGACAGACTAGGAAGTGCAGATTGGGACTTTATATGTAATTGTCAATCTGGAAAAAGGGAAGCTGAAATTACCTTTGATAACTTCTTTAAAAAGTACACAGACTTATGGTATTCTTGCTCACCAGTAAAAAAAAAAAAAAAAAAAAAAAAAAAAAAAAAAAAAAAAAAAAAAAAAAAAAAAAAATTTTAGATATCCAAGTGAAATGAAAAAGAAAAGTCTGAACTGCTTTGCTGAAGAGCTAGCAGAAATAAGAGAAAACATGCATATGCTGTACCAGATGCATAAACAAGCCACTAACCAAGGGGCAGAACAGAGTGTGAAAATTCTTAGGTCATATCTGAAATGCAAAAAATTCTACAAAGCTAAACTTCTGACAAAAAAGCAAGCAGTGGAAAACTATATGGAATAGGCTCCCAGTAATTGCAAGGCAGCGAGGCAAATAATTAAACAAGACAATACACCAAAATGCACAGAAGCAGCTCTGCATGAACTCGAGTAATTAAATCAGTACTTTTTAAACTCGGTTAAAGAAATAAGTAACAGTACTAAAACAACAAATTCATCTGCAATGGACCCTGATGGAACACCACTGCCTGTTAACCTGGTATTTTAATGGAGGGCTGTCACACCTGCTGATGTTATAAAAGCTGTATCCAAATTTTCAGGTTCTAAACGTATGGACTGTTATTGTTTATCAAATAACATAATTAAAAAGACAATACACTCTATTGCCAAACCATTAGCTTTTATTTTTAATAAATGTGTAGAATTTGGAGTTTTTCCAGATGCACTTACGGTATCAAAAGTTGTTCCAGTTTTTTAAAAAAAGGTGCACACATCTTCCCCAAAGCTACAGACCGGTGTCCATTGTTCCAATACCTCAAAGATATTTGAGATACACACACAAATAAGTAGCTTCTTTGAAAAACACAATATCCTATGTAGCAATAGTTTGGTTTTTGCAAGGGAAAAAACACAACAGGGGTTATCTTGGAAATCATTGACAAAACCTTAACAGTTTTTGAAAACAATAACACGGTATCACTGGTATTGTGTGACCTAAGCAAAGCTTTCAATTGAATTCTGTTGATGTATTACCGGGAAAACTAGTTTTATGGGATGAGAGGGTGCACTTTACCTGCGATAAATTCTTATTTAAGAAACCTAAAACAATTCGTTTCAGTCAGAAATGTAAATTCTTACGTAATGGAAATCAGCCCAGCTGTACCACAAGGGTCTATCCTTGGACCCTTTTTCTTCATTGTAGCTATTAATGAGTTACCTTAAAACATAGCCCACCCTGTCGTGTGTTATGCTGATGATACAACACTACTTACCACACATCAGAACATTTCAGATCTGAATAGCCTAACAAAAGAAACACTTGATAAGGCCCTGGACTAGTTTGCAACCAATAAGCTCCTGTGTAATCCTGATAAAACTCAACAACTTTTAATGGGAATATCAAATGAAGTAGGCAATAAGTTGGTAAAACTCTTAGGTATTAACATGGACTCAAAACTCTACTGGGAGGAACACGTCAATCATGTATGTGAAAAAATATCTCGGGTGGCATACCTTATCTTGAAACTAAGGGAGGTAGTGAGCTTGGAGTACATCAGGGTGACGTACTTTGGGCTATTCCAGTCATATATTTCATATGGTCTGATTATATGGGGGCACTCCCCTCACACCAGAAACATCTTGAAATTACAAAAAAAAGTCTTGCACATAATATGTAAAAGAGGTCACAGGGAGCACTGTCGTCCTCTTTTTTCCAGACTCAGAATACTCACAAATATAAATTTATACATCTGTTTGTCTGTACTCTATATTAACAATAATATTTCAGAATTTATAGCCAGAGGGGAAATACATGAACACAACACCAGGGCTAGGGGTAGTTTAGACAAACCGCACCACAGATTAGCAAGAACAGGAAATTCCCGGAAAATAAACCCACTCAAAATGTTCAATAAACTGCCAATTCATGTTCAGTCTATGGGTATAAATGTTTTTAAAATTAAGTGGTACAGCTGGCTGTCTGATCATCCATTCTATGACATTAAAGAATTCTTTGGGACGCCCGAGGAGGATATTAGCATTTAAAAGCTGTCTGTAGTTAAACATATTATTGTGTGCTGTGGTTAATCGTGTATAATTACATAGTGTATACAATAAACAATACAGTACTAGATTATATTACATTATAGTATAGCTTATTGCATTAACTTTTAGAAGCTATCCTGATGTAATTTGGTACACTACCAGGCTTAAAATGTATTCTAGAATGTACTGACACTAGTTTACTTTATTATTCTGTATGTACTAGTACATCCTGTATGACGAAGCCAATATCATTGTAAGGTGATCTATGGTGAATTAAATTCTTGATTCTTGATTCAATAATCTTCAGTTGTTCTGATGTCGACTTTATTATCCATGCATGCCCTTTGCATCGTGTCTCCAAAGGCATTGCCAAGTTTCAACACCAAAGCATAAGTGGGCCTCCCACAGCTTTTGGAGATCCTCACCTGCCAACATGGCTTGTTGATGTTGTGAGCCAACAGATTTTACACCAGATCTGCACATACAGCAAACCAGAGCACAAACAGTGGATGTTCCACACTTAACAACAATCTAAACAATGTTTACAATTTCCATCAACATCTTTTGTTGGCCTAAGTGCTTAGAAGTGCAACATGGTCCACAAAATCAACATGTTACACCACAGATGCCCCCACTGAGATGAAATATGTCATGTAAACCACTTACTTGTCTAATTACAAACACCTTGTAACATTAAACATTTTTCAGCAAATAACAACAGTTTTAAATTTTGTTCAGTTATTATTACTATCGGCACTTGCAGTCCCTTAGTATCAAAACTCTTCTTACTTCCTCAAGCAACCAAAACCTGCATAAAATATTTATTTTCTTTCATTCCTGCTAATTAATGTATGTTAGGTTTCTCATGACATACTAAACATTTATCATCCACAGTGTATCCACTTTCTTATCTGTACATATTAAAAAAATCACCATCACATTTAATTGTGCTTTTCTTTGTAAAATATGCCTTGATTCATCACTTTTTACACATATTTCCTATTTCTGAAATTCACAAGACCTTATGTCAACCCTTTGCACTTCCCCTTTAAGTTAATATTTATCATGTAATTTAGCTTGCTTAGATAATAGGCAGAGTGCTTTTTTAATCACCTTGTTTCACACTTAATATACTTCATCCAAAATAGTCATTAATGTCTATTTAACTATACTGTCATTTATTACATGCTATAATCTAGTGACTGACTTTACCATTTTTGGTTTTATTGCTCTATAGCGTCAAAACTGCCTTAGTAGTGCCATTTTTCAAAAAACCCTTAATCCCCTAATTCACCTCCTTCGGGTTACTATTTCGAAAAATCCCTTCTTAAACAACACCTACACTATAAGATCCACACCTTAACAGTATACACAGCCTCTGACACTTATCTTTACACATCCCAATGAAGAAGAATCTCCATAACTTAATGACTCCACCCAGTTTTTCCAGATGTACATTTCCTGACTACTTCTTCTGTACCTTTTTACATATACTGCCTCTAACACAATAACTTATTACATACCTTCTATTAAATCACCTAATAATATGACCTCTCTTGTTATTTCTCCTATGTTATTCTATAACTTGCTATGAATAACATTCCTGTATGATACTCTAAGCAGTTTTCACTTTTTTCTGAGTACTTGCTGTCAGTGACTATCTGCCAGTGATATATTCACTACCACTACTAGATTATGAGATTTACCGTTATTCTTTATCATCACAGGGGTCACCTGCCACCCACATCAAAACCAATTACCATATTGCATTTCCACACTGGGAATAAATGTTTCAAACACATCGTTTCTTAATTTCTTTAGACAAATACTGCTATATGTATTTAAAGTATCTTCTTCAGTACTATTGAGACTAATTCCAAGTTTGCCCTTAATCTCTGTTAAATCTTTCCAATATGTAAGGGGATAAGACACATCTACTTAATAACTCATCAATCTTTTGATTTTATGCCTCTTAACATAATGTATTAATAACTACAACCTTTTTATTTCATTTACTTAAATGCTTACAAAAGAAACATGCGTAATCTGTATAAGTGACCACTGTATAAGTGACCACTGTATAAGTGACCATGGATTAAAAGATAATGAAATATGCAGTTTTACTATAAAAAATTATGTTCTTGCAAACCATTTCTGCAGGTCAGAATATAAGCTGGAGGAGCAGCAATATTTGTTAAAATAGCTGAGACTTAGGATAGCAATATGGATTACACATACAAAAATTTACCTGGAAGTAAAGAAAATATTTTGAAATTACAGGAATTGTGTACAATGAGTTAAGAGTATTCTGTGTACCAATCACCAAGTGGCAAAATAAACACTTTCCTCAAAAAAATGTCAAATTCACTACAAAAAACAAACTGAAAGATAAGATGTGATGATTTAAATATTGATGAGGAAAAGAGACACAACAATGTAAAAATTTGAGGAGATGCTAATATAGTACAACATGAAGGCAACTGTGATGGAACCTAAAAGAGTATCTTTGGAAACTGAGACATTGGTTATTGCTAATATAAATAGCAGTGAATATGCAACAATGGTCCTACAAAAAGGACTTTCTGATCATTTTGAACAGCTATGTCAAGTATGTGGGAATCTAAACTCACAAACAGAAGATAAAAACCCAGAGAATGGTATTACGCTTTTCAACCAACAAAACATCAACATATCTAAGGTAATGAACATCCAGCATGCTTGAATAATTGTGCGTCAGCAACTTCTGTTAACCAGTACAGCAAAAACCAGACAAAGTTGCATATTTCAGTATTTTTATTCACTTGATGATTAGTTTCAGACTGGGATCCATTTCAAATCATTGTAACAGATAGTCACAGTGGTACTTCTGAAAATGCAAAAATGACTCAAAAATGCGCAAATGAACAGTTACAGCTCATACTGATTTTTGACATGGTTTTTACATTTTTGGAAATATTATTTTGACTATCTCTTATGATGATTTGAAAAACAAGCAGTGGATCCCGAAGGAAATAGTAGAACTAAAGGCTACCTTAAGAGTCATGAAACAGAGGGAAGGTACTGTACCTACTGTACAAACTGCACCAGAATAAGTACAGATGGTTGAAAGACAAGAACAAGCCAAATCAATAAATGAGATTATTTCAAAATCAACAAATAAGATGAAACCTGGCTGGAATATAACTAACTCTGAGATGGGCAACAAAAAACACACACAGAAAACAAATGAAATAGAAAGTATGAAAGTGAGTAACAAAATCATTACAGACAAAACAGAAATTGCTAACATCCTGAATGATAACTACATAGATACAGTAGAAATGCTAAAGAATGGATACAGTAAGCAAGGAACTCATCAGTTCACTGTGTAAGATAAGCCAATCCACTCAGTGTTCCTGAAACCATTATCTAAAGAGGAAGTAATAAAGGTTTAAAAAAGCTTAAGGGAAAAGATCTGCTGAACATGATAATGTATCAAACTACCAAATCAAGCAGATGGTAACAGAAATAATTACATCACTGTTGGCTATTGTCAACTGCTCATTCCAAGAAGGAATATGTCCTGGTCGTCTTAAATTAATTAAAGTATTACCCGTAGTACACAAAAGGGAAAACATGATGATCCTAATAATTACAGACCACTACCTTAGAATCACGCTCTCCAAAATATTAGAAATGCCCATGCTCAATAGACTAACTGCTTAGCTGGAAAAGTTAGTATATTAACTCCATCACAGCGTAGATACCAGAAAGACAAATCAATGGAAACGGCAATTACATCATTCACAGAATTTATTTAACATGCCTTGGACAATGTATTGTAGTATCTGGTGTGTTTCTTGACTTACAAAAAGCATTTGACACAATTAATCATGCAGTCCTAGTTAAGAAACTAAGAAAATACTGGTATTTGTGGACAATCAGCATACTGGATAACATCATACCTCAGTAACAGAAGACAATATGTAACCATTAACAGCTTATACAGATCAGAAGTTAGAAGCATTAGGTATGGTGGACCTCACTATCCTCCTCAATTTATTTGTAAATAATGTACAAACATATGCAAATAAAAATAAGGTTTTGCATGCAGATGATATGACTATGCTAAATCTTTCCTAACAATCCTGGAGCACTTGAGAAAAACACTTTCATATCACTCAATAATACAGCATAATGGCTCATGTAAAATAAGTTAATTATTAATCTAAAAAAAAGCCATGCTGGGGAGACACTTGTATCTTGAACCAGTATGTACCTTGAGTCAGTATCTGGTATCTACTCTCTGACTTCATTCTTTTTCATACAAAGGTTGCCTATAATGACTGAGTACAGCCAGCAGTTGTTACAAGAGTGAGGAGCAACAATTTCAATTTCCTACAAATATCATCATTTTGCTACCTAAAAGTAAGTTATCTGTTCTCAATTAAATGTCAGTACAGCTATGTATTTTGTGATAAATGGGATCTTAAATGATTAGTATTTATGACAGACATATATCGTAACAAATATGATGTGATATTACTGCCATGTTGTTACTGTAGGTTATATCCACTAGGGACAAAGACAGAGAATCTGGTAAACAATGGTACATCAACTTTATGAACTGCCATGGAGAACTAAGTCTAAAAAAGCCTGAAGAAATGAGCTTAGCTTGTTCAACAAATTTTAACAGGCATAATGTTGCAGTGTTCTTCAACAATTTACAATCAATAATGGACAAAGTAACATTAACATAAGAAAGAATATTATTAATGTTGTTGAGAGTGCCAGGAAAAATATTCGCATCTAAAGGATGCAAGCAGGTTAGATATATGACATCAGTTGAGTGTAGCAGTAATGTTCCACTGATTGCACGCATTAATGGATTAGACCACAATGTGCTACCCATGTTCATATTTCCAAGGGTCAACTAGAAGGAACATTTGTTGAAGGGTGCATCACCTGGATCTATAGGTTGTGCACATCCAAGGGCTGGTCCAATGGCAGTATTTTTTGGGAATACTTGGAACACTTCATTTTCCATGTAAAGCCAAATGAAAATGAGAAAGTGCTGCTAATACTTGACAAACACAAAAGTCATATCACCATGGATTGTATCATACTGCCAAAGGATAATGGTGTAACCTTACTAAACATTGCCACCACATAGCAGCCATAAGCTGCAGCCTCTATGTAAAACTGTCTTTGGTCCATATGAAACTTTCTACAAGACTGAATGTGGAGAATGGCTGTAGTCACATACTGGACAGCCTATAACCATTTATGATGTTGCTGGAATTGCAGGGTCAAGCTTATCCATCAGCATTCACAACTATGAATGCTAAATCTAGATTTGAAGCAGCTGGGATATGGCCAGTAAATGGGCACATACTGTATTCCAAGATGATGCATTCCTCACTTTGTATGTGATGGACAGATTTCAACCTACTTTGCATGCAGAGGCTGCACCTTGGAATGATGAACTGACAGCAGGACAAATTGGTGTATCCACTTAGCCACCAATGAAACTACAGTCATCCACTGTAGAGTCACTGCAAGAATTACCAAAAGCTCTTCCACAAAACAGTAGGTGTACTGAAGGGAAACAAAAGTTTCGTGCATCAAGTGTGTTGACTAACACACCTAAGAAGCAGTCAATAGAAACACAGCATATGGTACAAGAAAAAAAAGAAGGGATTATCAGCTAGTAACAGCAAAATATTTAAGTCGAATGCACAAGGAAGGAAAACTATGACGAAAATTATAGATGACTCTACATCAGACAGTGACCCTGGTCCAAGTGATTTGTGTGAGGATAGTGTCAATGGCATGTGTTTGAATTACTTCTCATTGCAAAGGCAGTCAGATGAAAATCAAACAGATGAAGATAATATTTCATTTGATGTAAGCACAGGTGTATAGGAAGCACTAAATTCTGGACAATGTGTTTTTGGTGAAATTTGGAAGTTGGCGATATTTTGCAAGAATGTGTTCTCAGATTAGTTCCAGAACCAGAATTAGGAAGGTGTGGGGAACTGAGATCCCCTTTCATTTTAATGGCTATAACACAAATTAATCAGATATGGATTAAGCTAACAGACATTAACAGTATGCCAACAGGCATAAAAATATAGAAATGCTATACAGACTTCAGACAGTAAAATTAACTTTTGTTGTTTAACTGTTAATAAATATGCCCTTTAAGACATAATTATTTACACCAGATATAGTACTATTGCATGTGTTTATTTGGATGTTCTGTTTAGTAGCACTATATTTATGTTAAATATATTCTGTTCATAATAAATGACTTGTCTATTTATTTTCAACTGTTGCTCAGAGTACATAACGACATTGTACCTTGAGCCAAATACAAAATTTTGTAAAAATGTCTCTATAACACAGCCATTCAAAAAATTTATTATGCATTGCAAGTCATTTGATAAGAAATAAGACAAGTAATTCAATGGGTAAATGAGCACATCCATTGTCTTCCAAGACAATAAAAACATAGAAAAAAAATTAAAAAAATTAAAAAAAGCCAAGCCAAAGGTACAAGCCATTCCCCTACATGGTCTTCAACACTAAACAAAAGGAAGAATGCATAAATGTTTTTCTAGGTGAAAAACAAGTGGAAAAAGTAATTTCAGTTAAGTTTTTATGCATATCAATAAACACTGAACTAAACTGGAAGCAGTGGATAAATACTATATCCAACAAGCTAAGTTCAGTGATATTTGCAATGAAACTAGCTCAGTATGTGCATCAGGACCTCTTGTGCACTGTCTATCATGGACTTTTCGAACCATACATGCAACAGCAGGTATTTCTTTGGATCTATGAAAGGCTATTTAATTAGGAACAAGAGGTATGGCACAGAATTGATTTAAGTCATACTTGGAAAACCGGGTGCAAAGAGTTGAAATTTCACTTATATCTAAAAGACTTGTAGTTAAACACTTACCAGATCTGAAATATTTTAACATAGGCATCCCTCAGGGAAGTGTATTGAGACCAGTCCTCTTCCTTATATGTGTATGTAAATGACTTCTCACAAGGTGTCAGGTATGGAGAAAAAATACTATTTGCTGATGACAGCACCAGGGTGATTACAGATAAAAATCCAACTAAATCAGCTGAAAAATCCACTGAAGCTCTCAGAGATGACAACTGGTCATTAAAGAATAGAGTAACTTTAAATGTGAAAAAGACTAACTGTATAAACTTCTGACTAAATAAAAAACCCAATGACACTACACTGAAAGTAAACAATGATGTACTAGATTGCTTATCTGATACCAAATTCTTGGGGATGTAGATAGACTATCAGTTGAAATGGATAGAACACGTGAAAATTTCAGGAAAGAAGTTACACTCAGCTTCTTATGCCCCGCAAATTCTTGCACCATTGTGCAATATTTCATGCCTTAAAGTAGCCTACTTTGTACACATGCACTCAGTTATGAGCTAATGTTTTGGGTATAAGTGCTGGGAACATGCAGGCTATTTTCAAAACACAGAAAAGAGCTGTACAAATAGCAACAAATAGTAGTAACAAGGCACACTGTAAAGAATTTATTTAAAAAGCTTGAAATTCTGACAGTTCTGTGTGAATACATTTATGACAATGTAATGTGTACAAGAAAAGATCTTAACCTGTACACCAAAAAAAGCCCAATACATGACCATGGAACCAAATCAAGACAGTTAAGTCTAAACAGAAGAAACAAGGCAAAACTCAAAATAGTGTATTATACCATGGACTAAAAGTTTACAATAGATTTCCAAAGAAATAAAAGTTGCAAATGATCCCCAAGCCCTTCGCCAAAGTCTAAAAAAATATTTACAGAAAAATAGCTACTACACTGTAAATGAATATTTAAAATAAGTATACATTGTAACGTAATGTTCTTGATCATTGTAACAATTTGTGATATAATTAGAAAAGTAGAACTAAGTATAGTAGCTATAAATACTATAAGAGGAATGTTTATTTTTATAAGAAGTATTGTACAAATATTTTGTGACATCCATACAATGTATTCTGTTCTACAGATGAATAAATAAATAAATTTGGAATCACAGTATGGGGGAACTCAACCATCACATGAATGAAAAGAATATTCGTACTACAGGAGAAGGCCATTCAAATTATGTTGAAAAAGAAGCTCTGGTGTAAATCATTTAACATCAGGTATATACTGTGCAACCTACTGTATGCTTTTATTGTACAACCTATAAGAAGTATATTGTCTAGCTGTAAGCAAAATTACATGACCTGTATTACAAGTATGAAAGTAATTTTATGGGATCAGTTGAAAATCACAATCACAATTACCTATATTCAGTAGCACTCTCTCATCAAAGAAAACTTGCATCTTTTGTATTTTTTCATGCATCACCTGTTAAACAATTCATTAGCACTCTCTCATCTGAGAAAACAAGTCTCAGTTACTGCAGAAAAACTAATGACTCACCAAACTACTGTTTTTTTCTTTTTTCCTTTTGTTAGTGTGTCATAATCCACTTTGGAATGGTTTCTTTCCCCTTCTCTTTCCCCTGTTTATGTGATGTGCTTAACATATCGTCTGTCTCACTTGACAGTGTATGTGTCTTGTTGCAGTACGTATTTTACTTAACCCTGCTGTCCTATGTTAGTAGGTTGTAATTACCACTCTGTTACCTACATAAGAGAAGGCTTTCAGCTGTAGATGCATATGACTGTGAAAGGAACAGCAATAGAATCAGTACTCCAGTCAGAGAAGTAAGAAAGGAAAATTAAGACTGGTTTTTCTAGGATTGAAGAGAGAAAGGCCATTGACCCCCAAAGACAGAAATCACTACCAGCATCCATCCCTGGATCCCCTTCCTAATGGGTTTGTCACAGAGACATCAGGAGTTGAAGAATATTCAGCATACCCTGTTGAATGGGCTTATCTCAGCTTAACCAATACAGGCTCCAGAAATTGGTCACAGCATACCCCTGTGATTAGCATGAAGATAGGAAGTAACAACGCATCACTAATTTTTTGGACAGACTATGTTACGTCTGTCCACTGACATTGTCTCCCCCAACAATTACTGGTATGTAATCTCCCATATTAAAAAGCTATATAAACCCAACCATTATATTCATAAAAGGTAAAGAGAAGGTATTAAAATCCATAAAAGAAAACATACAAGTTAATATTTCAACAAATAATACATTTGCAATGTATTATTCCATGTATGTGTGATCAAGCACACAAAATCATTCTTTACAAAAATTTAAAGTCATTATAATGCTTAGCACACTGGACTCGCATTCGGGAGGACAACGGTTCAATCCCATGTCCGGACATCCTGATTTAGGTTTTCCATGATTTCCCTAAATCACTCCAGGCAAATGCCGGGATAGTTCCTTTGAAAGGGCATGGCCAATTTCATTCCCCGTCCTTCCCTAATTCGATGAGACTGATGACCTCGCTGTCTAGTCTCCTCCCCCAAACAACCCAACCCATTATATTGCTAATATACTCGTATATCTTTCATGTTTTTATCATAAGTAATATACTTTTAACATTACATTAGTCCCTCTAGGTCTTATAGAACATTCATAAGTTGTTTTCGCCTCTAGGACAGGATCATAGGACATGGATTTATGAGGATTGTAAGAGAAGAGAAACCATCTCTGAGGAAAACTTTGAAGGGTGTTCTGAGGTGTAAAAAAATCTTGCTTGTTTCGCTCTTTACATCGGAGTTAGGATGGAACTCCTTAACTAACAGTAAGTTGTCGTGTGAAATACAGGTGTATGCAGACTCTCATTTTATTTCTTCACTCTTGTAACTTACTAAGCTACTAATATAGTATAGTACAATATAAAGTAATAACTCCAAAATGTGCAATATCCTTCCTACCGGAGATGATGCAACATTATGGCATTACTGCCACTAGTCAAGCAATAATATTTAACTGGCTTATTATAACAGCTGGTCCACAATAGTTGAATGCATGTGTTACTTCATTTGTAATGCAGTCAAAACATCACCATCATCATCTCTGAAGATAAAATAATTGTTTATGGACAGCAACTGGGTTCCCTCAGATAAGAAAATAAAACTACACAAATGTAAAGAAAATATTTTTCTAACACTCAAAAAATAAATAAATTATGCATATCAGTGTGCCAGGCTGACATCACAACTGTAATGTTCAATGATGTCCGCTACATTAATTACCATAAGCTCTTCCCAGGTTGGGAAAATAGATACTATTAAGTCTTTATGTTTTACCTTTCTATTAAATAGTATACTTGGTTCTCATAAATACAGTGCATCTACATAATTTAGGATGCCTGATACAGCACAGACTCCACCACTAACAAACCTTGCCCTCTCAACTGACAGTAAATGCCATGACAGTATATGTAACACATATCCATAGCTTAATACTCCATTCAACATTCATTCATATTCATACACTTGCTACAATGAAACTTGAAACTAGCACATACCTTAGTATCTCCGCTCACAGCCCAAGTTGTCTGACACACTGCATTCAGAACCAAAATCTGCATACAAATACTCATTACAGATTAAATATTTTTCATAGTCAGGTTTACAATCATCGTATACTCTAGTATACTCACTTGGACACTGATATTCTTTTTGGTTTTCTGCTATACCAACTGCAAAATTAGGTGTAGTGTTGGTAAATTCAACTTTTCCTGTCATTTTAGTTCCCGTAGTTGCTCTACCAAAGTTGTCAAAGTGTTTGGGGCATGAATCACTTCACAAAATTTTCTATTTTCTTCTAACATCTACTCAGCTTTGTGTACTTGAGATTTCTCTATTTATACATTTGAATTTCTGGGGTTGACAATTTCTCTATTTGTTGCAGCTTATTTTTAACTCTTTAACACTAACTGCTGATATTTGGTCATACCTAGAAACATGGCTCAGTCACTTACGACACAGGTATCTTCCCCTTTCATTATCCTTTATCAGTGAGTTGCTGTGGCACTAATGAGTCTACTCTTTAAAATGCTGTATATTTTATTACAAAATCAACAAAATAAAGTAGTTTTTTCTCAAATTATCAATTACTGATAAGAAAATTTACACACAATTTCTGGGTGCCTTTACTGGCTAGCATCACGTTAAGTCGTTTGATGTGCATTTATTGCACACATTTTTCTTACACATGTTACACTTTACAAATGATTTTTTTCCAGTGCAATCAGACTTTACAATGCAACATGTTCACTTTTCTTGTCTCTCAGGAATATCTTCAGGAATGACAACAGGTACTAGAATGGTTGCTGGCACTTTCCAGCAAGCTCCTACCCCAGCTGCTGTGTGAAGTCCATGCATTCCAACTATTTCTCATTTAGAGAATTGTATAGTACCTGGGCGTGTACATCAACCAAATCCAGCAAACTGTAAAATTTGTGAATGGACCAAAATCTGGATGGTACTTTGACTCAGTATTTATGAGCCATCCGGTTGAGCATGTACACTTAATATTTAGAGCAGTTATAAAATGCAACTGTATCTGGCTTCTTTTCCATAGCAGCCTCAGTTTATACATAAGGATCAAGACATTCTTGCTGCTCTTTCCCTAACAAATAGTCAATGTTGTATCATTATTCTACAACACTACTGCACTATACAACTCCTATTCTCCTTGACCTGCAATGCTATCAGAGTCCAATTTCTTTTTAAATATCTCTCCTTGAGCCTTAATAAGAACCACTAATTCTTCCACATCCATAGTCTGAACTATCACACAACTTTAACATCAATAGATATATCCTTGTTCATATTTAAACAATGTCATTAGATTCTGTTCAGACTATCCAAAGACAGAGAAACGTGTTTTTACAAATCTTCACTGAATGAGTTATTAATAACGTTGGTGCTATTTACAGCTAGCTGCATAGCATTCCCTATGCACCACATGTAGACTAAGTGACATAGCAAATGAGCTGCTGTGTAGCCAACTGATAAGATGTTGTACAGCAAAACTGGGCTGATGGTCAACCAGCTGATGATCCTCCACACGGATGCCATTGGAGATTGCTGTTGCAATTTTAGTCTCAAAATCACAATGTAGGACTCATTTGTGCCATTGGTGAATGTCTTCTTCACTCATGTGCCAGTGGTTATTAAAGCATGTGAATTTTTTTTCACTATTGACCTCATCACTATGGTGAATTAATATTCTTTCCTCAACTCTCGAGATCAGTTAACACTTATTATGTCTTAACCAAATTAAATTTACTTCTTCTTAAATCTTTAAATTAATTCAGGCAATATTACTGCATGTGCAAGCTTATATTTTCTCAGTTGTTGGCTTGGATTACTCTGTGCAATGTTTAACCTTCCTCTATTACATTCATAAAAATTCTTTTTATTAATTAAAGCTCTCTTCTTTAGCACCTGTAATTTACATTCTGCACTAAGGTGACAAATGGTGTGTAACATAAGGTGTTTTGATTATGATGTGTTTCACTCCATGCATAATCTGTCACCCTGCTGATATGAATGCCAACTTTCACCCTACAAGTATCTTGCAGTCATAATCATTGCCATACAGTGCCACCAAACCTTGACATGTGACTTCTTCGCCTT
This sequence comes from Schistocerca piceifrons, assembly GCF_021461385.2. Classification (NCBI taxonomy): domain Eukaryota; kingdom Metazoa; phylum Arthropoda; class Insecta; order Orthoptera; family Acrididae; genus Schistocerca; species Schistocerca piceifrons. The sequence goes on from NC_060138.1 coordinate 707,756,508, forward strand.
TTGTAGTGTGTGGGTGCTGGAAGAGAGCTACTAAAATGACATTATCAGTTTTGTGATAACTCTTCTGTGCTGTAATCACATTGCTTACAATGTAAAATTTCGCTTCTAATTTTGGATGATACAGATCACTCATAACTTGTGGCTCACAATAGAATATAGCAGCACTGCTATATTCTTTTGACATTAGAGTATGACTGTATATTAGAATAGGACTCTAATTTTCAACTGTTCTGGTACTGACATTACTGCCCATACCCTTTTCTCTGTGGCTTCCAATGTGTCATCAAGCTGCACGCCAAAGCATAAATGAGCCTCCACAGCAGGTGGAGATGCTCACTCTCTATCACACCTTGTTGATGTTCTGAGCTGTCTATCAAATCAAACCTGTACATACAGCAAACCACAGTGAACACAGCAGGATGTCCCACATATAACAGCTATCTAAAAAACATTTCCAGTGTCCATGAACATCTTTTGTTGGCCAAAGTGGCTAGAACTGAAACATGGTATTCCACAGAATCGACATGTTACACCGCAAGTGTTATAAAACAACATATTTATAGAATGTGTATGTGCAGTGGGAATAAGAAATGAATGAACAGCCCTTACAATTATCAAATAATTTATTACTAAATCCAAATTCCACATCAGGGATAAACTGAGTGAGACACCACAGAGTGGCCTTGCGTTTGGGATGATGGAGGCTCCAACCTCCGTCCGACCGAGCGAGGTGGTGCAGTGGTTAGCACACTGAACTCGCATTCAGGAGGCTGATGGTTCAATCAATACTGATTTAGGTTTTCCATGATTTCCCTAAATCACTCCAGGCGAATTGCTAGGATGGTTCCTTTGAAAAGGGCATGGTTGACTTCCCTGCCCGTCCTTCCCTAATCTGATGAGGCCGATGGTTGGTCTCTTCCCCCAAAACAACCCATCCCCAACCCCAACTCCAATCTCCATCCAGCCTTTATGATTTAGATTTGCTGTGATTTTTGAAAATTGCATCAGGTAAATGCTGAGATGGTTCCTACCACTATGCCATGGTTAAGTGCCTGTCTCACCCTTGTCATACTACACTTGTAAGTATTTAAATGTCTCTACATGTAAATTATTGTTATTGTTCTTAACCTGTAATACCAAGACATGTCCAGTATCCTTGCAAAAGAGATCTAGGGATGAATAAAACTATTACCAATATCACAAACATTTCAAAAATAGTGTGTTTCCTTTCCTGTAAATGTAAGTTCAAATTACATAAGTGATTTGTAAAACCTATCAGAAATTCTAATTCTGCCAAAAAAGTGAACTGTTCTGTTAATTTACAAATTTTATCTCTTTCTTCAAAAATTTGAAAAGTTATTTTCTAAGAAGAAAAAAATGAGCTAATATTTTACTGCACTCATCCAATGACTTTTGGAATTCTGAAGTATGTCTCTATATTGTGCATCAACTTTTTCCAAAAATCGTGAAATTTTCGAAGAGATAGTATCAATTTCCTCCAAACATTACATTCAAAATTTTCATAACATCTCTCACAATTCTCCCCCAAAGTGCTTCTAATGAATAATGTATTGAAAACTTAAACAATTTAATTCATATTTCTTAACTTACCAATACAGCCATTTTTTATTCTGGCCATAGCTGTTGCACCGTTGGTACAAACTGCATGGTATCTTTTACAACCAAATTTTTCAACACATTTTTAAATGCACAAAAACTTAGATGAGATGGTGCAGTGGTTAGCATACTGGACTCTTTTTGAGGAGGAAGATGGTTCAAATACCTGCCTGGCCATTCAGATTTAGATTTTCCGTGATTTCCTTAAACTGCTCCAGGAAAACAACAGGACACTTCTTTTGAAAATGGCGCAGTCAATTTCCTTCTCCATCCTTTTTTAATCTGAGCTTGTGCTCCATCTCATTGTTGACAGGACATTAAACTCTAATATTCCTCCATTCAATTGTCATGAGTAACAGTACTGAAGAAAATAACCCTTCATTTATAGAAAAGTCATCCATTATTATAAAACTAAAAATTGGTAATTGACTAGATCTGTTTGATCAGTTTCTCATTCACATTTAAAGAATAATACAGTTTGTAACTGAAGTGTTTAGTTCCTTTTCTATGCTATGTACCAAACCAGTAATTTAGTTGTTTATGGTGTTTCATGACAAAGGACCCATTTTAAATTCTTCAGCAGCATTGTCCACTTCTATGGCACATTCTTTCACAAGTAATCCATCACACTATTTTAACCCTTTCAACACAGTGCCCAAATTTATCTCAGGCACTGACTCTGCCAGTGCACAAATCATGCTCAGGCGCTACTCTGAGCATAGCAGTGCACTTAAACTCTCTTAAGACTTGATGGTTTAGGCAACATTTCTATTTTTTTTAACTTCTCCAGTAAAACACATAATTCATTATCAGATTAAAGCTCATGTATTGTTTAACTGAGCAAAGAAAAATGTTTTGAGTTCAGCAATTTACACATATTAAACACTAGGGTTTTTAACTGGAATTGTGTACAAAAAGGTACATAATACTGTACACCTCACTGAAAATTTGGTTTTAAGTATTCTTTCTAAATTTTGATATTCTCAAAAGCCATAATACCAACAGTAATAAAAAGAATGAAAATCAGATTAACAGCCAGTGAAATAACCAAAATTATAACCTAAGTAAACGTGTAATATTAAGGAGAGTAAATCTGAATAACTCGTAAAGAACAAGCAGACTAACAAAACAGAGACAGTTCTTTGAAGTTGGAGAGTGAGTGAAGGTGCTGGAAATTACTCTTGAAGGAATTAGTCAAAGAAATGCTGCCCCACTCAATTAGTAACAAATAAGTGAACTGTAGGTTACAGCAAGGCCATGACAACAGCAGGGAAGTGGAGCTGAGGGGAAAATGCTCTTTGGAAAAAAAAAAAAGTCTTGCATGCCACAATTTGCCAAGCCTGTTCTGCAGCTGTGTTGAATATGTGATGCCCTTCTCTTCAAACATCATTCAGCCACCTTAATGCTTCCACAAAGACAACAGCTGTCTGTACTGCTTCCTGAATGGCCTTACAACATTCCATTCCAGGCTGACTGCTTTACTTACTTTCTCTCCAACTGTGGATGAATGTGTCCAACACTCTCCAATCTGACCTGAAAAGCTGAACATAATTCTCAGGATCATAGCTCTTATGCTTGAGCATTAACTGAGGCCATGTCTTGGGTAGTCTCATGTCCCAATAGCAGCAATGGGGACAGCACAAATGTCTGAGCTACCCAAAGTCAGTGTCAAACTGCTCAGTTCTTGTTTAACTTGCCTGCTGGCTTTGTTTTGACAGAGTTAAATGTGCAGTTTCATAACCTCAAAAAAGATCACATATATGAGGTTGATACATACAGCATGTCTAGGTCACTCCTGACACTACATTCTACTCTTAGCTAGGCTTCTGTCTGGACCTCTTTACTGAAATCCCTAGTCAGTGCCACAATATGCTCTATTACTTGGCCAAGGCTAGCACTAGCTTTTACAATATGTGTAACCTGTTACATTGCTACTTACTCTCCACAGCTGTTATCCTACACTCCTCCCATGACTACCACCTAGCAGCAAGAGCTTCATTGTCTGCTCCACTCAGTTTCTTACCTGTCTCTCAACCTCTTAACAACAATTTGCTGCACCCTACAGTCTGCTGCTGCTGAATGAGGTTCCCCAACTTCAACAGGTAACAGACTATATCTGCCCTTCCACCTCTCTCCTTTTCAGCTGCTACATTTCAATTTTTGTTGTCTCAATCTCTCCGTGAAGGGCACAAATTTTTGTGTCTTCAATCTCCTAACCTTAAGGAAAATCACTGGCTATCCATTTTTCTGTTCCAATACAATCATCCCAGTGAAAGTACAATTCACAACCCCACATAGTAATCCAAATCCTATAACTAATCTATGGCAGTATGCACATTTGTCATCCATAGTCAAACTACTACACATAATTATTCCAATATATGTGTATATACTATTGGTCTACACAATCATTTATCCCTGGAACATTTATTAACTGGCTGAAGTGTAATGAGAAAAGGAATAAAGAAATATAATAGAATTTCACTTCTGCTTGCATGCTCTGATATTTAAAAAAAAAATAATACAGGTAAATGAACTTTTAAACATCTGAAAACAAATAAAATATGTTCAACATCATTGTTTGGACTGACTCTGTAAACCACTACAATCTTTTAAGTAAATGGTGAACTGGAAATTCTGCAAAATGGTTCAGTTTCTTTATTTCTTGCAGAAAGTAAAGCATGTCAATTGAAAAGTGTTTAGCATCAAGCTGCGACAACTCATCTGACTCAGATCCTACCAAACATGACTTGCAATGGAATAGTTTCATGCATCTCTTTCTGAGATGTTATATCTACATCCATACCCACACACACACTAACACACACACACACACACACACACACACACACACACACACACACATCTACAAACAAATTTAATTGTTATACCATTATATTGCAAACAGTGCCTATCAATTTACAGCAAGCATTGTTGCGATCTCACAAAAGGAAACTTCTCATTTCCTACGAGAGAGAGGAGGCTCATTATTTAGATGATATTGTGATTAATGGTGCACATCAGTTTTAAGGTGGGGAAAAAAATTAGTAACACAGAATAAAAAGTGTTTAGCAAAAACTTTTATAAAGTACACTTGGAATGCATAGGTTATCTTAAGAATTGCACTGACTCTTATGGTGTATCATCCTCTAAAAATGGAAATGATATCTGTAAGTCTTTTGAACAAGTTACTACTTAAAGTTTGCTTACCAGATGATGGTGTATCATGCTGAATGAACATTTCTTTATATGACAGTAATAATTTAGTGAGATGCTGTCTTCTGCTCACATTCTCTTTAACACTAGAAAGATAATTTGAAACAAGGAACTAATTATTGCATGTCTATCACTTGTTACTCACATGTAAAATAACATTTTATTGTTACTGATCATACTAACAAAATAAATCAAGAAATTTTTAAAAAAGTATAAAAGTAGTTGAACAATATGAAAAAGGGGTGACACGTGGAAAATTTGTCACAGTATTAAATGAAAACCTCAGTCAGAGCCACATAAGAAAGCAAGATGTAATTAAAGTTAGTGAAGAAGTATGACAAGTCAAAGTTATTATCAATTAAATGAGAACTATGGCAGTTACTGACTTAAATTAAATGGAAGGAACAGAGTGTATGAAGCTGTAGGGAGGGCAGGTAAACACATAAAGAAGGTAAACAAATAAAAAGTGGAAGATGTAAAACAAAACAGAATAAGAAAAAGGGAAAAAATATGTGAAAAAATTTGGTACTGAAGACATGTTGGATAAAGGCAGGAAGTTAATCATCACTGTGATTTGTGAGAATAAAATATTAATTTACTTGTCTCAAAAAGAATAATGACAAGTGTATGCACATCCATATGACTCAAACAGGTCAATAGTGCGATATAATTTTATTAAACTCACCACATCTTGTGTATATCTAAGATAGGTTACAGACACTCACTCAATCTATTTATAATTGATTGTTTCAGATGGAAATTCCTAAAATTTTACAAAGAAAAAGTTGGTTCTTATCTAAAACAACAGACACCTTTAGCCACTATATGAAATTACTTTAAATAATATGTCCATTTTCATACCAGTCTTTTTCCTTGTATTTACTGTAGCAGCTTTTCCATCCATTTCAAATTTTTATATTTGTTTTCTCTTTTAGAATTATCCCCAACTTGACTAACATGTATTGGAAGTCAGAGCTACCTCTTATTCACAGTGACATAATAGGTTTTGAACCAAATGAGGTATTTCATTCAAGACAGGAGGTAAAAATAGCTCAATTCTGAAAGTTAGTTTTCCTTAAACAATGATGTTTTAATTACTATTAACTAATTAAAACATTTATAGTTAACAATTATAACTCTTGTCCAATGCTGGCTAGGCAATTTCATTTTCAGTTGGTAAATGACGCATTCAGACGCAAATACTTTTAAAACAATTTATTTCAGTGCCATAAACTTTTCTGCTGTATGATTCCCATCTTCAGATGGCTAACTTTTTGGCTACACCGATGTTTTTGTATTCCTCTGACCCAATGAAATCATTTGATATGAATCGACATATTCTCACTAGTTTCTGCTTGATCCATAAAAGTGTGGCAATTCAGTTGTAAGTAAGCTTTGCCTGCTGCTAATATTTTAACTTTAAAATATTCAGCTATTTCTGAGCATGCCTGAAAGAGTGAAAGTAAAGTAGTCTCATCCACTAATATTCCAGTAAGACAAACCAAGTGTATACGAGTACATGAGAAACCACTGTGGTGTTTCTTCCACAGTGAGTTACTGTTTACTGCTACACACTTGCCTTGTCCCACTGGTATACAGGGTAGACAGGAACTCTTTACTGACAATCTTTCAGGCTCCCTCCAGTGAGGGCTGAACATCTTACAGACAAAATATTAGCAGCAGATGAAGTTTGGTTATGGTTGAATTATCATGATTTTATGGCTCATGGAAACATTTTACATGCATCATAATAACATTGTTTGATTTTTATTTTGGCAACCTAGTTCAGTCAATGCACTATAAACAGGATTGGCATGTGAACATAACTGGCAATTTGTGATGTCTGTGAGGGATTCCTAATACCACTTAGAAACACTGAATTATCCGTATAATTGACCATTACCACAACTAAAAATTACATTATAGCAGCATATTTTACCCCTTTCTGTGCTAAAGAGAGGTTGAGTTAAGGATTCTGTAAGTCTTTCTTTTTTCTGGTATTATAATCATGAATGTCACTGTTGTTTTCAAACTGGTCCATGTTGTTGAGAACAAATTTCATTAGTGAGTAAATGTGCTGTGAGTCTGTTTTAAGAATTCGCAATCTTTTAAAAAGATGCCTACAAGCTGTGGGACTATGAGCCCCACACATTATTCTAACTACTTTCTTTTGAACAGTGTATACTTTTTGTCTAAATGTTGAGTTACCCCAAAATATTATTCTGTATAACATCAGAGAGTGAAAGTATGGGAAGTATGTTAGCTTACTAATTTCTATATCCTCAAAATTGGCAATTATTCTGATTGCAAAAGCTGCTGAACCTAGTCGCCTTAGAAGATCCAAAATATGAATTTTCCAATTAAGATTCTCATCTATATGTACACCCAAAAACTTAGTATGCTCTAGCCTGTCTACTGACTTCTGTTGAAGTGTTATATTTATTGAAGGAACTGTACTTTTTGCAGCAGAAAATTGGATGTACTGTGTTTTTTCAAACATTATAGCAAGCCCATTTGTAGAAAACTAATTAATAACTTTTCCAAAGACCTTATTTGTATCATTTTCAATTGGAGTTTCTTTTACTGGATTAATAATGATGCTTGTATCATCAGCAAACAGTGTCAGTTCAGCTTCCTGTGTCAGATATAAAGGGAGGTTGTTTACATATATCAAGAACAGAAGGGGAGCCATGATTGAACCCTGTGGAACACCTAATGTAATTTCACCCCATATAGATGAAGTGGCAAACTTATTTAAATCACTTGACCCATATAAGGAAACTTTTTGCTTCCTGTTCTGTAGGTATGACTTAAACCACTCATATGCTATTCCATTTATACCACAGAATTGTAATTTCTGTAAAATAATGTCATGGTTCACACAATCAAATGCTTTGGACAAGTCACAGAAAATTCCTATTGGTGACATTTTACTATTTAAAGACTCTATTACATGGACAGTGAAGTTGTATATTGCTGTCTCAGTGGAACAGTATTTCTGAAACCTGAACTGTGATTGACTAAGTGTCCCATTACTGTTGAGATGGCTAACCACTCGAGTACATTACTTTCTCAAAGATTTTTGAAAATGCTATAAGCAAGGATACTAGCCGATAATTATTGACATCTGTGGTGTCCGCCTTTTTGTAGACAGGCCTAGCAATGGGATATTTTAACCTGTCTGGGTAAATACCTTGAGTTAGTGATGCATTACATATGTGCCTCAGAACATCAGCTGTGATTGCTCCACATTGTTTAGATATCTTATTTGAGATGTCACCTACTCCAACATAACATTTATTTTTCAAAAATTTAATAGTTTTACTTATTTCACAATAGGTTATTAGGTGAAACTTAATATGACCAAATTTCTTCAAAACGGAATAGATTACTACTCACCATATAGTGGAGATGCTGAATAGCAAGTAGGCAGAACAAAAAGACTACCAAATAAGTAAGCTTTCAGCCAAAAAGGCATTCACTGGAATTCGACAACAAACATTCAAGTAAATGCAGCTCAAATGCTCATGGCTACAATCTCCGACTGCCAAGGTCACCCAGAGGTGATAATACATGTGTGTGAGTTACATTTATGTGTGTATCTCTCTCTCTCTCTCTGTGTGTGTGTATGTGTGTGTGTGTGTGTGTGTGTGTGTCTGTTGTCTAATTCTGATGAAGGCCTTTTTGGCTGAAACTTTACTCGTTTGGTAGTCTTTTTGTTGTGCCTATCTGTGACTCACACCCAAACCTCTAAATGTCAGACACTCAGATTGGTACCAAACATCATATGGAGATATAGTATTAACCAAAATACTGCTGTACTTCATGCTATGTGCTGTTGTTAAGTAGCAAATGTGTAAACTGTAATTAAAAGTAACAGGAGAACTACAGACACAGGAAAGGTGTAGCTGTGATTCGTAGTTTTGCAGATCTCACATGGGGGAGTTGGTAAGGTTTGAGTCATGGCACCAAAGATCCTGTATTCAAGCCCACTGATGACAATTTGTTTTAACTGTTTACTGAGAAATTGTTATATGGGAGAACAGTCTCCTGACATATAAAAGAACTTTCCAGAGTTTGTAGCTATATTTTTTAAGCACTCTTTTTCTCACTTCGTTAGTTGAAAGTAGCAAATCTGTAGAGTACATTTGTCCAGATAGGTGTGGTGTTCTGTCAGACATGTGCAACAGAACAGACACCACTCATGATGTAGCAGCTAGTGCATTTGTAGCTTTACAGAATAAACATAAACAAATGGAACAGTAGAATAATGAAACAACTGCATCACACATGTGGACACATTAATACTCCCATATAACACTTTCACTCATAACACTGAAAAAAGTACTCAAAGTAAAGCGTTTTTGTGCTTCATTGATTCGGTGTTACTTTTAATTAACATTTATGCCAGTTCCACTGGATGACAGTATGTAGTATGGACTACATCGGAGTTTTGGTTGATACTCTATTGACATACAAAACTTGGTAGTGATCTGAGTGTCTGACATCTGAAGGTTTAGGTGTGAGCATCTTCACTATGTGGTGAGTACTAATCTATACATCTCATAATATTAATGTGATTCATAACAGACATCACAATTCTATAGAAGTTTTTTTTTAAATTTTTATTCATTGTTTTTCATGCAATGGGAATGAGATCATGCGCCATCACAATAAGAGAAGCAGCCTCAGCTGAAGGTAGACAGTTGTGATGAGTCTTAGCATGACATCAGAGGATGTAGGAAGCAGACATTTCGACAGCTACAGATGTGCATATATTTCAATATCATGCTATTTTATTTTGCCTACTGTTAAACTGGCAACACTGATGCAGCAAGATATAGCAAGGTTTTTCAATTGTGTTTCTGTTTTTATATTGAACAATAATAGACAGACAGACATTACTCGAAGATTTTGCTTATCATTTATAAAGCTAATATCATGTCAAAAATAAGATGGATCCATGGACCTGCAATCTTGGACAACCAATGACCACAAGATAAGTATATCCACAGGAGTTGTAGATTTGAGACCCTATGTCATTTAAGAGGGCTCCTAATAATACCATTTCAAATAAACACTGAGTATCTGTGGCTTATTTTAGAGAGGAGTTTGAGGACCAGAAGAGCCAAGTTCCAACCTGAACATTAAATGCAGTCTGTAGAGAAACAGTGCAAAGGGAACAAGCTCTGACAACTACAAGCAGTACAGACATCAGACCTGTGTAGTATATATATATAAAATGGAGGAAAACCATCATCAAAATGTTTCATGTAATCAAAACTGAAACAGAGAATGCTTTATACACTGGTATGTTCAATAAGAGCATGTATTGTTATAAATAACAATCAATAAAATCAAACAACTCATTGAACAACTTCTTCTGCATTGCTGCTGCACTCATCATCATTTGACAGATAAGTTTGGCACTTATCATGTAAAAACAATACCAGCCTGATGCCTATGGACAGCCACTGACTGTTTGTTTTTATATGTGTGTATTTTTAATGAGGACTGTGAATCATGTACATGGTGTATAATATGTGTGAGCTTCTAAATACAAGAACAATAAGAAATCATAAATAACCAGGATAAAGAGGGATCTCACACATATCAAACATCATATTTAAAAAGTCACAGAACACAAAAACCATACATGACAATGGCTATTGTTTCCAGATGCACATCATGTGGAAAATAAAGGAAAGCTCTGACAGCCAGCAGCATATATTACTGTACAACAAACAAAGTCATTATAGAACTACGAGACAGAATATCTGGTCAGTACTTAGCTTTAGGGGGAATATCAGTTCAGTACTGTTGTGTACAGTACAGTAAAGTACTATCCAAGCACTTGGAACTAATAGTTATTTCCTTGTTAATGAGAAAGGTATAGTAGATGTTGAGGACCAAAAATGAAAGTCAGTTCATTCAGAGCACAGATAGGAGGGTTCAGCCATTAGTACATCACACGTAAACATCTGTACAATACCAAAATAATTATAGTTCTCTTTCATCTCTATTTTGCATCTATAATTCACTTGAGATGTAACAGCCAAGTTAGGTGAGCTACATAGTGAAATACCAAATATTGGATTCGTGTAGGATTAGGTAATATACTTACAGATGGTGATAATATCGCATACCAAAGGTATTATAGGGCAGTGTGTTGGTGGAGCTGTCATTTGTATTAGCAGCTAGACGCATGGGAGATTCCGTTTCAGAACTCATCTGGGAATTCAGTGTTCTGAGATTCACATTGCCAAGAGTGTGCTAAAAATACCAAATTACAGGCATTACCTCTCACTACGGACAACATAGTGACAGTAGGCCTTCACTTTGTGACCAACAACAGTGAAGTTTGTGTAGAGTTCTCAGCGTGTGATGTACCTTTTGCATTTCTTGCTTTTATGTTTTCATATTCTTCAAAGGCAAGGACAAAAGGTGAAGCATTAGCAAAGCATACAGCCTGTGACTACCATCATGTATTTCTGATTTTCATGTGTTAAAAAACAGAAGATGTTTTTCCTGTTCCTCGGTATGAGGAGGGACTTGCTCTCTGTTAATGGACAAAGGTAGATGCACGTTAATTTAGAGCAAAATTGGTAGTAGCAATTTGGGTATGAGAATAAGTAAAAAGTCTGTACTTTTAATGTGTGTAGAAGAAATAATACAGTCATATTTCATAAGTGAAAAATTGAATTATTATTCCAAGTAGTATTTTAATATATAAAAATCCAAGAAGCCCACCTGTGAACTATGGAGTTATTATGAAGATCCAATTATAAAAGGAATTAGGACACAATCAAGATTTTGTAGGTGGATATGGCAATTAGACATAGTATTATTAATTGGTAAGCACAAATCTACAAGAGAAAGACTATTTCATTTATATGGAATTAATATAAAAAGATTCTTTACACATTTGCAGGCATAGCTCAGCTTACTGCAATTGTCTGAGATGCCGAAAAATTAGTCTCATTATTTCCACATATCTAAACATTTATTATTATTATTATAATTATTTATTATTATATTTTTATATTATATTATAAAGTGGCGACAAGTGACAGGCGTTATACGTAGTGAGCAAAACTGTGAGTACCAGTATTGTTAAGACAATGAATATACACATATGTTAATAATTTCTTTATGTTCCATGTACTCTGATGACATGACGGAGACGATGATGTAACACCGGAAAAATACTAACTGAGAAATAATAAAAATAATAATAAATAAATATATAAATAAATTAGAAGGAAGAAGAGAACAATACCAAGAGTAGGCGACTAAAAGTACAGTAGAGGGAAATACCAGTTAAAAGGCAACAATAAATAGGATCACGCAGTGCATGTGTAGAATGTGTTCCTAGGAGACCTATTAGAAAATCCTAGTACCTATTTCCTGAAAGCCAGAACCTAAAGCTTCAGAGGTTAACAAAATGGCGGTCAAATAGAGGGAATGACATTTCTTTATCAGTACAAAAAGCATACTGAGTGGGCAACAATTGAGATTACAATTACATATAGCTGCACACGCATTCTGTTGTGTGAGAAATAGTGCAGAAGTAAAATCCAAACAGAGAAAATATTAATTTTGGTAACTGCAGAGGCCTAAAGATTTCTATAATGGATGGACAAAACAATAACGAAATGTCATTTCAAAATCAAAATGCCAATGTAGTAGACTTGGATTTGCAAGTCGTAACAATGAGTGGTTTGGAACCGCCAAGCGGTGATTATCTGGATGCTGGGCATGACATGCCATTGTTACATTCAACAGCCGTGAATGCGGAACATTTCATTAGAAGGCAATACATTGATTACAGTAGATGAAATTAGTGGCACCTCAAGGCAAAAGAATATTTTAAATGAATGTAGTATGCGTAGTAGAGCCACAGATATGACTCTGATAGGTGACATGTGCGTAAGCATCCTGTCTGATCAGCTTCATCCATTGATGGAAATTGGGCATTCCGATGGACTTGGGCAATTACAGCAGGACAACACAACACCCCACACATCCAAATTGCTACAAAGTGGCTCCAACAATCCTCTTCTGAGTTTAAGCTGGCAAGCAAACTCACCAGACATGAACATTATTGTGCACATCTAGGATGCATTGCAGCATGCTGTTCAGAAGAAATCTCCACCACCTCACACTCCTATGGATTTATGGAAAGGCATGCAGGATTCTTGGTGTCAATTCCCTCCAGCACTACTTCAGTGTCTGAAGTAGTGCTGGAGAGAATTGAAAAGCCACACTGTTCTGCGACACTTCTGAGTGCTTGTGGAGACCCCACACAATGTTAGGCAGGTGTACCAGTTTCTTTGGCTCTTCAGTGTATATACTTGTATTGCCTGTGAAGGTCTTGAATTTGTGTCTATTTTGGCAACACTGATTTGTTCTCTGGGATGTTCATAGTAGTTCATCCACATTACTATTTTCATACTCATTATCAAACCTACTGTTTGTTCCCCTCCGTTTGATTTTGTGTTGTAAATTACTCACCTGCCTGCACAAAATATATATATATATATTTAAAAACAAAGATGATGTGACTCACCATACGAAAGCAGAGACAGGTCGATAGAAACACAAACAGACACATACATACACACAAAATTCAAGCTTTCGCAACAAACTGTTGCCTCATCAGGAAAGAGGGAAGGAGAGGGAAAGACGAAAGGAAGTGGGTTTTAAGGGAGAGGGTAAGGAGTCATTCCAATCCCGGGAGCAGAAAGACTTAACTTATGGGGAAAAAAGGACGGGTGCACTCTCACACACACACACACACACACACACACACACATATCCGTCCACACATATACAGACACAAGCAGACATATTTAAAGACAAAGAGTTTGGGCAGAGATGTCAGTCGAGGTGGAAGTGCAGAGGCAAAGATGATGTTGAATGACAGGTGAGGTATGAGTGGCGGCAACTTGAAATTAGCGGAGATTGAGGCCTGGTGGGTAACGGGAAGAGAGGATGTATTGAAGAGCAAGTTCCCATCTCCAGAGTTCGGATAGGTTGGTGTTGGTGGGAAGTATCCAATTAACCCGGACGGTGTAACACTGTGCCAAGATGTGCTGGCCGTGCACCAAGGCATGTTTAGCCACAGGGTGATCCTCATTACCAACAAACACTGTCTGCCTGTGTCCATTCAGGCGAATGGACAGTTTGTTGCTGGTCATTCCCACATAGAATGCATCACATTGTAGGCAGGTCAGTTGGTAAATCATGTGGGTGCTTTCACATGTGGCTCTGCCTTTGATCGTGTACACCTTCCGGGTTACAGGACTGGAGTAGGTGGTGGTGGGAGGGTGCATGGGACAGGTTTTACACCGGGGGCAAAACAAATGGGACCTATGATATAAACATAATTTGTTTAGTTTATATTTTATACATGGTTATTCTTTTGCTGCTGACCATTTGTCACTTCTTTCTCTCCCCTCTTTCTGTTTATTGGGCAGCAGTAAAGAGACAAACATTGCTGTCATTTATTCATGTGTATGAGGTCCACCCAAAAAATTCTGTAACATTCATAATTTCATGCCAATGGTGTGCTGAAGTGAAATTCAGTTGGCATCCCCTGCATACACTTGTGTTTAATGTGTAATTACTGGAAGTTTTGTTGTTGCATGTCTGTTAGTTATTGTTTAGTGCTGTACGGAGTAGACTGTTGTTTCACACAGTTTGTAAATTTTGAGATGGCCGAGGAGCACCACGTTTGCTTTAAATTTTGTTCCAAACTCAAGAAAACCTTTACAGACTCACACAAATGATGCAGGAAGCCTAAAGTAATGAGTGCTTATGCCATACTCAGTGTTATGAATGGTTCACATAGTTTAAAAATGGCTAGTCGGAAGCTACAGAAGACCCACATTCAGGATGCCATTCGACGTCTATCAATGACGCTCATGTTGGGAAGGCCTATGAAATTGTGCTTGTCAATTGAAGATTGATTGTCCAAAAGATTGCAGAAGAAATAAGAATCCTAAAGTTCAGTTGGATCATGTCATGAAATACTGACACAGCATCTTGGAATGCATCATGTCACTGGCAAGTTTGTCCTATTGCTCAAGAGTCAAGACCAGAAAGGCCTTTGCACACAATCTGTGAAGAGGTTTTGGACTGTGCAAATGAGAACCAGATGTTACTTAAGAGAATAATAACTGATGAGGTGCAGGTCTATGGTTATGATACTGAGACCAATCTTCAAAATGAGTCAGGAAATGTTCTCCAAGAACAAAAATAGCTCAGCAGGTTAGGTCAAATGTCAAAGCCATACTGATAGTTTTCTTTGACTCTGAAGCATTAGTTCATCCTGAATTTGTGCCACATGGACAAACTTTTAATCAATGTTTCTATTGGGACGTGTTGTGATGCCTGCAAGAAAATAATAGAAGGAAATGGTCTAAAATGTGGCTTGACAATTCATGGCTGAAAGGAACTGAAGAATGACTGATGCAAAACAGTTTATATTTTTTGACCTGTAATTCAAATTTATATCCTTGATTAATGTTATTCATTTGAAAATATAATCAAAGATTTATCACGTAACTGAACAAAGTCTCTCCTTTTAATTGCAAGCAAAGCTGGTACTCTCATTAAAATCTCTTCCAGTCTACAATTTTCATACAAGCCTCCTATGAGTTTCTCAAAATCTAATGTTATCAAATTATCTTTCATCAGTCTCACCACATCATCAAAACTTGTAAAAAGAAATCACTTAAATGTACATTTCTGTCTAAAGCCCTGTTCCATAAGCTGCTCATTAAATGTGATTTTGTTCTCCTCTCCAACACACAGTATCTTCAAGTTCTGCTCCTGAAAATCGGTCTTCACTCTGATCACCTCAATTAGTCCACAGAAAACACTAAATTACCTCATAGATAAAGAGACCACAAGATTATCATTTATTTTCATATTCTGTCTGCTGCAATACAACCATTAATACCACTTGTTCCTTTGCTGGACTACTCTTATTATCAACAGCATTTGTAACTCTATTTCACACATGTGAACAGTTAGTAGATGTGCTATTTCCACTAGGTGTTGACCAAGTTTTAATGAACAGCCTCACATCTTGTCCCTACCAGTCATTACGTATCTCTTCAATTCCATCACTTCTGCCAAGGCATAGGCATTGGCGTCACCTAAGATAGTGTCTCTTTTTCTGAATAGTAAATCTTGTCATATTTTTGTGACTAATTCTACAGTAAAGACCCTCCACAACCTCCTTTGTCTAGTCTTCATGATCGATTCTGAATCAGGTCTTATTCAAAATTTTCACTAGTTTAAATGAACTTCTCTATCGCCCAAAGGCTTCTCAGTATCTTCTGTCTCAGTATCAGTATACCAGTGCGGGAAGAGGGGTGTGAATTCTGCCTCCTCTCTTGCTTTCAACCTTCCATACTTTGTTATGGAGAGAGATCATAATGGAAATGATGATCTCAGTGTTTCTAGGGGCAAATATTTTCCAACTCATTCTTAGTCATTTCTTGTACGACAAATTGATTCAATTTCATCTAACAATAAATAAATGTTTCCAATGTCTCAATTTGGAACAATAGCCACTGTTAAATGTAGAATGGCAGGATAGCTCCACTTGCTAAAACGCCATTCCTAATCTTCAGCTTCTCTTCTTTCTGCAGTTCCAGCTGTCTATTGACCACATGAAGTATCTTTCTCATGATTTTGTATTCTTTCCTGTTTTTGGATCTTCCCAGTATTTCTTTGTTTTTTGTTGTTTTCTCCTCTTCTTTTATCTATTCTTACACTGATGTGTTTTCTGACCTTTTCCTGATAACCCCTGAATTTCCTATTCTTACTTTAAAAAGTTGGCCTGTCTAGTACTTCTGCTTTTGTAAAGTTAATTTCTGAATAGTTCTTTAACTTTCCTGAATGAAATTATTTGTGTTTCTGGATTTTTATTGAAATTGTCAAATATTTCTTTGGTCAGACTTTCTGAGTTTATTCGTATCATGAAATGAAATTCTTCTTTCCCTGATGGCATCAGAAAGTCTTTCAGTTTTGGTGTAGATATCTTCATTACTTCTTCTCATCCATGCACTACCAACTTTTCTTGGACAGATAATTTTCCTTAGTACCTCTTTTTGTTTTTCTCCTACGCTTTAAATTCTCACTTTTTGTTGAGGACCACATAATGGCATTAAAATTTTGTGACAATGTTGAAGTGAGAGTGATTCCTTGTAAATGGCGTTTCTTCATAAATAAGTCATTTTCATTTTCTGGGCTCTATTTTTGTATGGTTCTTTATCTACACTGCTTGGATGTATCATTTCCCATAAGTGCTGAAATTTATTCACTCTGATGATTCTACCCATTCTTGTGCCTAGGAATCTCAGAGCATTTTTAAAGTTGACTATGAATTCTATCTTCTTTAAAGAAATTTGTAATACAGCCTTATCTGCTTTCTATTTTAACAGGTTCCTGAAAGAAACTGCTAGATTATCTGCAAGGGCTGGACTGTTGACTTTGAGATTTGAGTTTTTATACCCCAATTTGACTTCTTGGATTCCTTTTTCTTGAATTCTGAGATTTTATTCCCTTACTATTTTTCCCAAAAATAAGTAGGAGAGCATTTGGAAGAGATCATCACCTTTCCTTACACCAGTTCTGAAATTTCCCTTCCCGCCCCCCCCCCCCTTTTTTTACTTTATTTTTCTAACATACTATGGAACATTTCTCTGTCTACAGAGTTGTAGGATTTCTTGAAGTCTGCAAAAGTTGTGACAAGATTTTTGCTTCTTAGACAATAGTTCCTTATTAAATTCATAATCTGTTAATATGCAGGGTATGCAGGGCTGGGCATTCCTAATCCCTCACTCCCTCCCTTGGTATTCGCCGAGCTGATGGTTCAATTGCTCTTTGAGATGATGGTCCAATTGCTCTTCCAAATGATTCTGAATGGCCTTGGACAGGACTTTGGACATAACAGCAACTAAAGACAATCCCCTAAATTACTAATACAAGTACTATTTATTTCATTCTGCTGCTCTCTGTTCCATACCTAATACATGTACTAAGCATATATGAAATATTCAAATCCTTATCCAAAACACATTACTCAGAACTTTATTTTTCAATGTACAGTTTACAGGCTGCTGATAAAAACAGTGTTAATGCACCATGTAAAATCATATTATTTAAAAAATACTCAAAATTTAAGATCAATGAAAATCATGTGCACTTGAAAAATCAACCCTGCTAATAGCAGTTAGCATCATATGAAAGCACTCATACTCTTCTTTCTTTAAAAAAATCCTTTTCTGGATACTTTGTAATTGGGAAGTTATCTTTATTTAAATTTGTTGGTATTGCAAAAGCTTGAATCTTAAAAAGTAACATTTTTGAAGATCCGTTGTCATAATATTGTAACCCTGATTCCTCTGTTTCCAAAAATGTATTATTTTACTAAAATTTAAGTTTCCAGAAAAATGTTGAAGGGCTTTCCTGAACCTCAGGGATAAATGAGCACACTCCACTCAGAATACTATTACACAAAATAAAGACCTAGCCTTTTTAACATTTCATGTATGCCTAGCTTATTCTTAAAAAAGATAACTTATTTCTCAAACTTCTAAAGTACATAGGTATTAACTAATAATATTCCTGTATTTTATTACTGAATATGAAATTATACTATATTCACACAAAACTGTACTACACACATCTTTACAAGATGCTGTGTACTAAGCCACAGTCAGTCTGTGCTGACCTACTGTGGAGCATAGTCAGAGTCCACAGTAAGCATTTATCAAATACACTCCTGGAAATGGAAAAAAGAACACATTGACACCGGTGTGTCAGACCCACCATACTTGCTCCGGACACTGCGAGAGGGTTGTACAAGCAATGATCACACGCACGGCACAGCGGACACACCAGGAACCGCGATGTTGGCCATCGAATTGCGCTAGCTGCGCAGCATTTGTGGACCGCCGCCGTCAGTGTCAGCCAGTTTGCCGTGGCATACGGAGCTCCATCGCAGTCTTTAACACTGGTAGCATGCCGCGACAGCGTGGACGTGAACCGTATGTGCAGTTGACGGACTTTGAGCGAGGGCGTATAGTGGGCATGCGGGAGGCCGGGTGGACGTACCGCCGAATTGCTCAACGCGTGGGGCGTGAGGTCTCCACAGTACATCGATGTTGTCGCCAGTGGTCGGCGGAAGGTGCACGTGCCCGTCGACCTGGGACCGGACCGCAGCGACGCACGGATGCACGCCAAGACCGTAGGATCCTACGCAGTGCCGTAGGGGACCGCACCACCACTTCCCAGCAAATTAGGGACACTGTTGCTCCTGGGGTATCGGCGAGGACCATTCGCAACCGTCTCCATGAAGCTGGGCTACGGTCCCGCACACCGTTAGGCCGTCTTCCGCTCACGCCCCAACATCGTGCAGCCCGCCTCCAGTGGTGTCGCGACAGGCGTGAATGGAGGGAAGAATGGAGATGTGTCGTCTTCAGCGATGAGAGTCGCTTCTGCCTTGGTGCCAATGATGGTCGTATGCGTGTTTGGCGCCGTGCAGGTGAGCGCCACAATCAGGACTGCATACGACCGAGGCACACAGGGCCAACACCCGGCATCATGGTGTGGGGAGCGATCTCCTACACTGGCCGTACACCACTGGTGACCGTCGAGGGGACACTGAATAGTGCACGGTACATCCAAACCGTCATCGAACCCATCGTTCTACCATTCCTAGACCGGCAAGGGAACTTGCTGTTCCAACAGGACAATGCACGTCCGCATGTATCCCGTGCCACCCAACGTGCTCTAGAAGGTGTAAGTCAACTACCCTGGCCAGCAAGATCTCCGGATCTGTCCCCCATTGAGCATGTTTGGGACTGGATGAAGCGTCGTCTCACGCGGTCTGCACGTCCAGCACGAACGCTGGTCCAACTGAGGTGCCAGGTGGAAATGGCATGGCAAGCCGTTCCACAGGACTACATCCAGCATCTTTACGATTGTCTCCATGGGAGAATAGCAGCCTGCATTGCTGCGAAAGGTGGATATACACTGTACTAGTGCCGACATTGTGCATGCTCTGTTGCCTGTGTCTATGTGCCTGTGGTTCTGTCAGTGTGACCATGTGATGTATCTGACCCCAGGAATGTGTCAATAAAGTTTCCCCTTCCTGGGACAATGAATTCACGGTGTTCTTATTTCAATTTCCAGGAGTGTATGTTCACATATGGAATCTGTATCCTACATGCAGTACGTCATGTAACTATAGACAGGCAGACACTAAATGAAACATATTTGGCTGTCAAGTGGATATGTGTGAAGTTTTTGATGATTACTATAGCAGAATCTTATTGAAAGATCTCTCCCAAAACCCATAGCAATTCTGGCCATATTTTAGGGCTAAAATGGATGACACAGAAATGAAACATATCAGCAAATCATAAGCAGAAATGTTGAACTCCCTTTTCAAATGATTGTTTACAAAAGAACACCCAAAAGTATTGCTCCAATTTAATTCTCATAGTACTATGAAAATGGGTGGTATATGATACTAGGGTCAGTGGATTTATAAGACAGTGGAAGTCACTAAAATTTCAGTACAATTTAGTTCTCTATGAAATCCCTGTCAGATTCTATACATAATTTTCTGCCGAGTTAACTCCTTTCTTATCCGTAAAGTACTGCAGGTTCTTCAAACAAATATCTGTGTCCAATGACTGGAAGAAACACAGGTCACATCCATGTACAACAAGGATTTCAAAAGTGAGCCACAAAATTACTGCTCATATCATTGATATTTATCAGCTATATTATCTTAGAACATATTTTAAGCTAAACAGAATGAACAGGAGGACTTTCTCCATGCCAACCAGCACAATTTCTGAACATACCAGGCCTGTGAAACAAAATTTGTGCTTTTCTCTCATTACATCTAACAGCGTTGGATAACATATATGAACATATGGGTGGAACAATTTGTGAGAATATGAAATGGAGTGATCACATAAGCCCAGTCATAGATAAAGCAGACACTGGTTCATTGGTAGGATACAGGGAAAATACAATCAGTCCACAAAAGAGAATGCTTAAAAAATGGTAGGTGGACCCATCCTGGAGGTTTGCCCAAGTGTATAGAATACATGCAGCAACTGATGGCTTAAGTCAAATAACTACTTACTTCCATGATCAAGGTCTAAAAGTCAAAATTAGCAAATACCAGCTATTATCATTTAAACTTGGTAATTCATACCAAACCAGTATTGATAATATGTTGTTGTTGTTTTTGTTGTTGTTGTTGTGGTCTTCAGTCCTGAGACTGGTTTGATGCAGTTCTCCATGCTAATCTATCCTGTGCAAGCTTCTTCATCTCCCAGTACCTACTGCAACCTACACCCTTCTGATTCTGCTTAGTGTATTCATCTCTTGGTCTCCCTCTATGATTTTTACCCTCCACGCTGGCCTCCAATACTAAATTGGTGATCCCTTGATGCCTCAGAACATGTCCTACCAACTGATCCCTTCTTCTAGTCAAGTTGTGCCACAAACTCCTCTTCTCCACAATTCTATTCAATACCTCCTCATTAGTTATGCGGTCTACCCACCTAATATTCAGCATTCTTCTGTAGCACCACATTTCGAAAGCTTCTATTCTTTTCTTGTCCAAACTATTTATCGTCCATGTTTCACTTCCATACATGGCTACACTCCACACAAATACTTTTGGAAACGACTTCCTGACACTTAAATCTATACTCAATGTTAACAAATTTCTCTTCTTCAGAAACACTTTCCTTGCCATTGCCAGT
Organism: Schistocerca piceifrons; assembly: GCF_021461385.2. Classification (NCBI taxonomy): domain Eukaryota; kingdom Metazoa; phylum Arthropoda; class Insecta; order Orthoptera; family Acrididae; genus Schistocerca; species Schistocerca piceifrons. The sequence continues at coordinate 707,778,149 of NC_060138.1, forward strand.
CTACATTTTATATCCTCTCTACTTCGACCATCATCAGTTATTTTGCTCCCCAAATAGCAAAACTCATTTACTACTTTAAGTGTCTCATTTCCTAATCTAATACCCTTTTGGTGTCCTCTTGAGCAAAATATTCCGGAGGTAAAATAGTCCCCCATTCGGATCTCCGGGCGGGGACTACTCAAGAGGATGTCATTATCAGGAGAAAGAAAACTGGCATTCACGGGTTGGAGTGTGGAATGTCAGATCCCTTAACTGGGCAGGTAGGTTAGAAAATTTAAAAAGGGAAATGGATAGGTTAAAATTAGATATAGTGGGAATTAGTGAAGTTCGGTGGCAGGAGGAACAAGGCTTTTGGTCAGGTGAATAAAGGGTTATAAATACAAAATCAAATAGGGGTAATGCAGGAGTATGTTTAATAATGAGTAAAAAAAAAATAGGAATGCGGGTAAGCTACTACAAACAGCATAGTGAATGCATTATTGTGGCCAAGATAGACATGATGCCATGCCTACTACAGTAGTACAAGTTTATAAGCCAACTAGCTATGCAGATGATGAAGAAATTGATGAAATGTATGATTGATAATGTAAGTAACATCAAAACAATAGACACTGACAAATGTAAATTTTTGGGGATATACCTAAACGATAATCTTAGATAGGTAGACCATATCAATTTTGTTTGCAATAAAATCAGCAGTTCACAGCACTTAATTAGCAAACTATCAAAATTAGTCTCTGAACAAACATTAAAAACTGCTTATTATGGGACAATATTTGCATGTATTAATTATGGAATAGATGTATGGAGATGCACTGCTGATAGACACATGAACAGAGTCCTAACGCTGCAGAAAAGAGCAATCAAAAAGGACCATGCATCAACAAGGATACAGAGATTCATGTAGGGAAACCTTTGTACAACATAAATATCTAACAGTATATTCCTTTTATCTGTACAAATTAATAACATTCTTTGTGGACCATAAAAATAATGAAACTAAGTGCTCTGATGTGCATGCCTACAACACAAGACAAAAAGATTGCTTCTTCAGAAACAGAACTAAACTAAAGACAACAGATCATAGTCCTTGGATTAATGGCCAGATATGGTTTAACAAACTGCCAAGTGCTATAAGATGCCACAGGGATAAAGTATTCAAAAGGGAATTAAAATCATTCTTAACTCTCAAATGTTTGTACTCACTGAATGAATACTGATATTAAAATGTAGCTATTCTTCAATGTAGGCCTAACTCTTCTATCCATATGATATACTATTCTGAGGTGATTGTAATATATATAATTTTTTTAACAACATGCTGTAAATTCAAATACCTGTACTATGTAACAACTGCATGTTGCCTTATGATGTACTGTACCATATATTACCAAGCGCATCACCCGTAAGTGGTTTCTTGTACATATGAATTGCAAATTCCTACTGTTTGTACAAAAATTACATAAAATGCTATTTCATTTACAAAAGTCATCAGTTGGTGACTATATGCATAAAAAAGATAATAAATAAATAAATGCCAAATAGGAGTGATAGATGATATTGAACATATTCAAAGAAAGACACTATGAATGGTCACAAGTTTTACTTGACTAGCAGAAGAGTGTCACAGAAGTGCTAGATAATGTGGACTTGGTGACACCTGAAAATAGATGTCAATATCTTGCAAAAGCCTGCTTCTAACATTCCAAGAACCAGTATTAAGTGAAGAATTGAGGAAGAGACTACAGCTTACATAGGGACTAATACACAGAATCATTCAATTAGTCAATCATTCCACATAAATAGAACCCTCAACAAAAGATACAATGGGTAGTATGCATTAAACAATGGTTTCCATACCATAGATATTAATGTTTAAGTAATTGTATAACTGGATTTGCTTTGGGTAATTAAATGTCTTGGATCTCTTCCATGTTCAGTATAGGTCCACTTATTTTACTGTTAAGAGTTTTTTTGATGCATAGTTCCACCCCAGTTCTACAGTGTTAAATGCTGTTTTGTTGGAACACTTGAGCAGTTTTGCATGCAACTCTTTGTTGTGATACAGGCTGTGATATATCAAGGAACTTCCCTTCAAATAATGTATGTCTTGAATTGCTCCACATGACTTAAAGGTGTATAAAGAAAGACTTAATTAATAATTTAAGAATGCAAACACTTCTATTCACTGCTAACCCCTAGCTGTTCATAATTTGATATAGTTAGAGCAGTAAATAGCTAAATTGCATGAAGATTTATTTTTTTTTAATTTATTTATCTCTTGTTCCGGTGATCCATGTTGTGACAGTATCACAGGATATGGAACGTGTCAATTTTACAAGCTTTTGGCCAGAATTTATGGTAATACATAAAACAAAACAAAAACAGTAAACAGTAACTTAGGTCCCACTACAAAAAAATACATTTTAGATATAGATAGAGATTACAAAACAAAAAACAGTGAACAGTAACTTAGGTCCCACTACAAAAATACATTTTAGAGAGAGATAAAGATTACAAAATAATAAGTGTTACAAAGAAATAAATATTGCAAAATATATGTTCACAATAAAAATATTCGGTATTACAAACACAAAATTGGGCATTTCACAATACAAGAGATGTTAAACACTGTAGTTCAGGAACTCTTCTAATGTATAAAATGATCCTTGCAATAGGAACTGCCTTAAGGTTTTTTTGAACAGGAGATCATCATCTATCAAACACTTAATTCTTGAAGGGAGGGCATTAAAAATCTTACAGCCACTGAAATGGACTCCTTTCTGCACCATACTTAGATTTGGCTGTTCATAGTGGATATCATGTTTCCTTCTAGTATTGTGACTGTGATATGCACTATTCAGCTTAAAGATGGATTTTTCTTTCCTTATGAAGCACATCAATGAGAATATATATTGCGCAGTGGATGTAAGTATTTCAAGCTTCTTAAAAAGATTCCTGCATGTGGCTCTAGGATTGACTCCACACATGATCCTTATGGCTCTTTTTTGTACACACAGTACTTTTTTAGCCAGTGGCTGATTTCCCCAAAATATAATTCCAAATGCCATAATTGCATGAAAGTAACCATAATATGCTGACTTCATGGTTTCCATATTTCTATAAGAAGAAACAATGCGCAATGCATATGTTGCTGAACTTAGTCTTTTGCACAGATCCACGATGTGGCTGGACCAATTCAGTTTGCTATCAATATGCAAGCCTAGGTATTTTGAGGAATCTACCCTGTTCATTGTCTGCTCACCTACCTTTACAAATATTTCCTCATCTTTGGATGTTTTGTGGAACTGAATGTAGTTTGTTTTACAGTAATTTAAAATAAGACCATTAATGTTGAACCAGTTCACCGTTTCATTTAAAATCTTATTTGCCGTTACCTCAAGCTTATCTTCCGAATTATCAATAAGTAGTGTAGTGTCATCCGCGAAAATGGTGAATCTACAATATTCCGTAGAGAGAGGAAGATCATTTATAAATATAATAAAAAGTAGGGGGCCCAGAACTGAGCCCTGCGGCACTCCACATGAGATGGTACCCCATTCTGAAGATATAGGGACACCAACTTGACTATCTACTACAACTTTTTGTTTTCTGTTTGACAGATATGAGTCGAGCCATTTCCCTGCTGCACCACTTATACCGAGATGTGCAGCTTTTTGTAAAAGAATTTGGTGATTTACACAGTCAAATGCTTTTGTTAGGTCACAAAATATGCCAATCACTTTCAGTTTTTTGTTGATAGATTCCAAGAGTTTGCCAGTAAATGCAAATATTGCATCTTCTGTTGACAAACCTTTCTGAAACCCAAATTGACTTTTGCTGAAGCTATTGTGTTCACTGAGATGCTTAACTATCCTGGCATGCATTAGTTTCTCTAAAACTTTCGAAAAGCTTGTCAGTAGTGATATTGGCCTATAGTTAGCAGTATCCGTCTTATCCCCCTTCTTATACAGCGGTTTTACAACTGCATACTTAAGCCTCTCAGGAACTATTCCTTGCTTAAGTGATGCATCAAAAATGTGGCAAAGGACTTTACTTACATGGCTGGAGCAGTATTTTAATAATTTGTTAGAAATGTTGTCAATTCCAGCAGAGTTTTTACTTTTCAGGGATTTAATAACTCTTTCAATTTCTTGAACAGTGACTGTTTTTACCTTCATGTGTTGCACTAAACCAGGTACTCTAGCTTTCAAAAGATTGATGGCTTGCTTCATGGACCCTTGTAAACCTATTTTTCCTGTTACTGTTAAAAAATTGTAGTTGAATGTGTCTGCAACTGTTTTTGGATCGCTAACAAGATTACCCTCACTTTTGATTTGGATATTTTCACTACAAACTGCATTTTTCCCGGTTTCCTTCTTTACAAATTTCCAGATAGTTTTTACTTTATTGCTTGAGTTGTCAATTTCTGCCTTCAAGCACATGTTCTTTGCTGCCTGAATTGTCTTATTCAGAACTTTTCTGTAGATTTTATAGTGTGTAATCCTACTGTTATCATTTGAACTCCTGGCTGCAGCATATAGTTCTCTTCTTGTTTTACAAGAGATTTTGATGCCTTTAGTAATCCAAGGCTTGTTTCCAGATTTGCACAGGTTTTCTCTCACTGATTTTTTAGGAAATGCTTCTTCAAAAAGGCTTGTAACTTCATTGATAAATATATTAAATTTTGAATTAACACCAACTGTAGCATATACAGGAGACCAGTCCACAAGCCGCAATTGCTGATTAAAGGTTTCAGTGGTGTGTCTGTTTATAATCCTAAATGTTTTCCAAATGAAATTTTCTTTTCTTCGTACATTCATTTGGTTTAGAGTGAGGAATTGCCCTTCATGATCAGAGAGACCATTTATAATATTTTTCATGGTTAAATTATTGCAAATATCCTTATCTACAAATACATTATCTATTAAAGTGCTAGAGCTGGCAGTTACTCTAGTTGGAGTGTTCACAAGTGGTACTAAATTGTAACAGTACATTAAATGTTCAAAATCTGTCTTGTTTCTATTTTCTGTTAAAAGGTCCACATTGAAGTCACCCATAACAATGATAGATTTAGTTTTTCTACATAGGTGGACCAGAAGTGATTCAGTTTGTCTTAGAAATACATTTAGATTTCCAGCAGGTGCCCTGTAAACAGCCAGAACAATAACAGTTGCACTATCTGCTGTTAACTCAATGCCACACACCTCAAAATGTTGTTCATCACAGTATTTGCTTAAATCTAGGGATTTATACACTATATTATTTTTTATAAATATTGCAACACCACCTTTTTCCATAACAGATCTACAGTAATGAGTAGCTAAACTAAAGTTCTCAATCTGTATCATGTGGATCCCATTCTTAACGTGATGTTCTGAGAAACACAGTATATCAGGCTCACTTTCACACTCGTCTTTTAAATTTATTAGCAACTGGTCTATTTTATTCTTGAGGCTACATATATTTTGGTGGAATAAAGACAAAGTTTGATTTTTCCTCACCTCTGCATTTGCGTGATGTTTGCTAGGAATGGCTTTTTTCAGTACATTAGTTGATAGTATTGCTTGGGGTGTGGAAAACTCATATTGAACACACGAGAGAGATGCTTCACGCAACTTTGAATCCTCATCTCTCGTGTTACTCACCATAAAAACGCTGAGTTTGTTTTCTGTTGCGTGTAGGACGGGCAATAGTTACCGCTGAATATGTTGTTTTAGCTGTTGGTTCCGCCACTGACGATTCTGCTGCTTTTGAGGATGCTTCTTCTTCTTTTGCTGAGACTGGTCCCATACCGGTACATGGAATTTTTCTGTTCGCTCTCTCTCTGTTCGCAATGATTTCTTTTATCATTTTACATACAACGTTTTTTCCTTCATAATTTAGATGCATTCCGTGTTTGGTATGCTGGCATCTGTCCAATTTGCCTATATCAAGGACGCTACATTTTCCAAACAAAGAACACATCTGTTTTATTTTAATGTTAGTTTTACGAATTTCTTTATTTACACACGAGTGATACATTAGATCATATCTGTGTGGTAATGTTGCAACTATCGTATTTTTTTGTTTACTGCGTTCCAGGAATTTCTTTAGTTCAGTGAGACAGTTATTTGCTTCGTTTTTCGCAACATCATTTGCGCCCGCTATACACACGACATAGTCATTTTTTCCCGACATTTTGTCTTGTAAATCAACACCAATAATGTTTTTTGCTGTTGCTCCTGGCTTCACAAAACCTGTTGCGTCGTATTTCGTCTTTTCTTTGAATAGTCTCGTCATTTTTCTGCCGTGACTGTCCGTTAAAAATAATACATTACTTTCGTCTTTGCACTGTTGTACGTTTTGATCGATAGTGTCTTTCTCATTACTTCGTGCAATAGATGCCCCATTATTATGTACAATAGAGGGCATGCTCAATATCGCACCTTTATTGTTTGTGTTAATGCTGAACTCAGAGCCTGTATCACCATTCTGATTACAAAGTTTGTTCAAAAGTTCATGTTCCCTTACCGATGTTAGGCCTAAATCCGCCTCTTCACTCACGGAAAGAACTTGAAATTTGTTTTTAACAGCCCACTGCTTCGTGTTTTTACTCCCTGGTGATGCTTTCGTATTCACACCTCTGTTTTTATATGGTATATTTGTCCACTCATTAGAGTTTTTTTGCGGAAGAGAACTGGCCGTTTGTTTGACTAATGACTCACTTATTTCTTTTCGAAGTTCTGACATCTCACTACTCAATACACTGACGATTTGCTGAAGGCTAGAAATACACTCATTTAACTTAATAATTTCGTCCTTACAATTCACACACACTGTACTTTTACCGATATTATTTTCGTTTTTCGCAGGAACACTACTCACTTGTACACACAACATCTCCGCCATCACTGGTCAGCAAAGAACTACCCCAACACTTAACACTTCATAATTTGTGTAGCAAGAAACCAACATGTAGCTTATAAAATGTTAATGGTGCAGTAAAAATAACCCCCAGATAAATTAGTGTCCATCTGCTCACTTTCAGAGTATCCCCTAACTTTCTACTTATGAAGCAATATCTGAGAAAGAAGTATTCATGAGCTACAAAGAACATGCAAATTTATTATATTATTTGATATTTCCCCAAAAAGTATGATATGTGAATAAACTGAAAATTTTGCTTAGTAATATATTAGAATTATATGTAAGTTTAAAAGAAATTGGTTTGTGTGCACCCAGTTTTTTCAACAAAGTATCCATGCAGAATTTCTCTCTTATGTGGAAAATTAGTAATATACACACAGTTACTCAATACTCAATAAATGTATATAGCTATTGCACATTTCAATAAAGAAGCTTACCCAGTGTTTGAGCAAACAACACTGCCATCTTGACCTAATGAGATCACATACTTATTTCCTGGGTCCATAACAGCTTTTTTTGCACCAAAATCAGCCCTATGATGGGGAGTAATGGACAAAAGACATTTGTTAGAACATGTGGCATACACAGACACGTAGCCATCCATGCCACATGTTAAATAGTGTTCGTTCTGGACATGTATGTTGAATTTTCGAAGCTTGTGTTCAGTTGCAACAGCATCAGATACTCTGAGTAATCCAAACTGCAAAATGTTTGTTATTATTAATGCAATGCATTGATCATAGTTCAGAATAAAATAATAATAACAAGAGTTATGAAAGTTGGTTAATACTTACAGATCTAGTAGCATGCAGCACTCTTATGTGCCTAGAACGGTGTGGTATTGCAAAGCATCCCTTAACTTCTAATGGATTACTACTTATTTGAGTGTAAAATCCATCTAATATTACTGTAGAACTTTTTGAAAATGACTTAGTCTTATAAGAGTACATAAACATATACACGACATCTCCACATATGCAGCAATGTCTCGTCTTCTCAAGTACTCCCACCACAAGATACGTATTCTCATCAAAAAGGGTTAGATCAGCAATATTAGCATCAATACTTGTATTGTTCTCTATATTTATTTTCCCATCAGAACTTAACTGTGGAGTAGAAAAGAATTATCAGATTTGCATTTGGGGAAGACACATAATTATGAACAGCTGAGAACTTAAATTGATGCTTTACTTACACTTATTACAAACAATTGTCCTATTCTGAGAGTAGCAGCCACGGCAATACGGCCAGTGTGAGTAATTTTAATAGATGACATCTCTTCATCACATATATTGAGTTTTGTGAAGATGTATGGGTCACAGCATGAGAACACATTTACAAAATTAATAGTTCCATCTTCCATCCCCACCAGTAAGTAGGGATGGAGAGGATGTGCCATCAATGCTGAGTAATATTTTCCTACCTGGAGTTTACCTTTCTAAAAAAGTAGAAAACAACACAATTTAAAACATGTAGCTGAACTGAATTTATAGAAAATTTTATAAAAATGATTAAAGAACGAACAACAGAAGCAATAAATAAGAGAAATCTTACGTGCAAGGTACAATAAATTACCAAAATAGATTAAAGGAATTGCAAAAATACACTTTTTTAAAAAGGCAGCTAAAATTACCTGTTATCCAATACGTTTTATACATTGAAGGATTACTTAGATAAAACAGAGTAGGGGTTTGATAAAAAAAAGTTATAGAAACAAATAATAGTAATAATGATTATAAAACATCCATTCCACATAACATCTCCAGTTTATGTTTTTCCTTCTTTTTTCCTTTCTAGAAATACTTATACCCAAGCTATGTGTAGCACAATACTAACACCTCTTCCACTTTCTGAGCTCAACATCTCACTCATTATGGGGGGATGCTGACTCAGTTTTTCAGGATACCAAATGGGAAGTTGCGGTACAATACCAGGAGTAAATCTAATGAACTAGAAGTCTGTAAATACATGTGTAAACAAATTAGCTTATTTTAAATTGGTCTAAACTTGTAAATACTTTGACATGTCCTATATCCTTGTAAAAAAAGATCTACAGATGAATAAAGCTACTACTACTACTACTACTACATCTTACAACACATCAAAAACAATGAAACTTGTATTATGTGCGAAACTAATGAAATACAGCTGTACATTTTAGAAACACTATTGTGTGAAAAAAGGTAAACATAAATTTCAAGACTGGACCCTGTTCTTTACAATGTGCGGGGTTACTGTTAATATTAAAATTCTTACATTTATTAGCTGTTGGACATTTTGTTAATGAGAATAAAAAGAACTTCAGTTTGTGAATCCAATAGAAAAACTGATCAGATATGTAAGCCTTTATTTTGCACAGTAAGCAATACAGACATATTCATTAATCAATTAGAAACACTGCTTAATCTTTTTTTTACTAAAAGAGCCTCTGTAGTTGTCTTACGAATGAAATTAAGCTAAAAAATCAATTCCTAATTCTATTATGTGGTTTCAATCTGTTTCCACACATATACAAACCCACAAGAATAACATATAATACAAACAGTCTTATAGACAATATATTTTCAAATTACAATCCACAGAAGCAGAAGTAGCAAATACTGATTTGGGATTATCAGACCATAATGCTCTTGACCTCAAAATTTCTTCAACGCTACTGAAGAAAAAAAGTGTACTTCATGTATAAGAGAAAATTTTCCAATGACAACTGTGTGCAATTTACGAGTATCCTAACTAGTGAGTCCTGGGCAGAAGTACTATCCCTAACAAATAAGGATGATGTATATAACACATTTTCTTCAATTTTCATAGGATATTTTGAAATGTGCTTTCCAAAGAAGCTGTCAAGAATCACATCACATTACAATACAAAGCCAAGTTCTTGGATCACAACTGACACCAAAACTTCTTGTGAAGACATCTACATATCCACAGTTCATAGAATATGTTAAGAATTACAAGAGGGTATATCAAAAAGTAATTGCCAAGGCAAAATTTATGAGTAATGCCAACTTAATAAGCCAGTCTGATAACAAATCAAAAGACATAAGGGGTATTGTGAAGACTGAAACAGGAATGAGATGTGAAGACCGTGATATCCTCAAAAACACAGAAAATGTCAATATTAAAAAACAAGATTTGCCAAATTAAACCAACAATTATTTCATAAATGCAACAACTTCATTAAGCTCAAAATTAACAAACTGAGAAAAACAAGAATTTCCAAAAACTGCTTGTAGCATGAGGATAGATCCAATAGGTGAACATGAAGCGTTCAAAGTGATAAAAGCTTGAAACCTAAAATGTCACCAGGAGTAGATGAGGTGCCTGTTTGTATCATAACAATGACAACTGCACAAATCGCAAGGCCCTTGGTATACATAGACAACTTATCATTTAGTGAAGGAGTGTTTCTGGAAAGGACGAAAATGTCTAAAGTGAAGTCATTATTCAAAAACGGTGACAAGCATAGGGTAGAAAACTATCGGCCAATATCCCTCCTTCTAGCATTTTCCAAAAAAATAGAAAAATTAATGAAGCACAGAACCAACAAAGATTTAAAGGACCATACGTTGCTAAATAGAAATCAGCATGGCTCCCAGGCAGGTAAAAACACAGAAACAGCACTAATGTACTACACTGCACAAATAATCAAAAATCTTGGAAAAGACAGTAGCATAGCAGGAATAAATTTAGATCTCTCCATCTGACAATGTCAATTATGGCATTCTTTTAGAAAAACTGGAAGCATGAGGTATTCATGGGATAGGGAAATAGGGTTTCAATCATACCTACAAAACAGAACACAGATTGTAGGACTGATGTCAGATTACTACAACCACAAAATAAATTTAGTATCAGATGCAAAAAAGGTGGAAATAGGAGTGCCAAAAGGCAGTATTCTTGGTCCCTTATTGTTCCTTGTCTACTGAAATGACATTCACACCTCAGATGGAGCAGCAAAGTCCGTACTATTTGCAGATGACACTAATGTGATAACAGATGCACCAAAACAAATGCTGCAAACAACTACTGACCAAGTAATAAAGGATGTCCACACTTGGTTCAACGCAAACTGGTTGACATTAAGTGCAAATCAAACAAATTACATGCTGTTTGGGAAATTATGTCAAAATGTAAATCTTGCCCTGTTGTCGGGTGACAAGGCCATAGACAGAGTGGCATCAACAAAACTGCTGAGGATTCATGTAGATGAAAATCTTAATTTTAATGACAATGTAGTGAAACTTGTGCAGAAACTTAACTCAGTCTGTTTTGCTCTTAGAATTATTGCAAATGTTTGCACTTCTGAGAATGCCAGGATGGCATACTTTAGCTATTTTCAGTCTCTCGCAACATACGGAATAATATTTTGCGGTTCCACCAATTGCAGTCTAAAACAAATCTTTCTGTCACAGAAGAGTGCTATCCAAATAATAACGCATGGTCATCCTCAGACACAATTCAAACCCTTATTCAACATCTTAAAGTTCTGACAACACCTTAAGTATATATATACAAATGTGTTTTATATGTTAGGGTGCCCCTTGCAGATTTTTGGACAAATGCCGACTCGTATTACTACAATACCCAAAATAGCACAGCACTCCACACTCAGAAAACAAAAGGAAAACACACACAAAGGCATGTGAGCCATATTGGTGCAAAATCTACAACATACTGCCAGCCAACATCAGAAAGTTAGATGATGAAAATTGATTTAAAGTATAATTTTAAAGATTTCTACTTGAACAATGTTTTTACTTCGTAAATGACTATTTAGGACAATAAATAAATAATTCTGATAATGTATATCTAAAAACAAAGATGATGTGACTTACCAAACGAAAGCGCTGGCACGTCGATAGACACACAAACAGAACACAAACATATGTTTGTGTTTGTGTTTGTGTTTGTTTGTGTGTCTATCGACGGGCCAGCGCTTTCGTTTGGTAAGTCACATCATCTTCGTTTTTAGATATACTTTTTCCCACGTGGAAGGTTTCCTTCTATTATAATTCTGATAATGTTCATATTAAGCCAAAACTGAAAACACTGTCTTTCATCTCCCAAAGTTTCTAATAAGTTTGTATATATGATGGACAGCTGTTGAGTGTGGTAAAATCTTTACTGAATTATTGTAGTGAACATAAGGGCTTCCGGTTTAGGGAAGACAAATGTAAAGCCTAAGAGAAAACAACTATGCGGTTAGAATACTGTTAGTTTACATGTATAATAAGTTGTATTATTGTGTCTTGTATGGACAAGTATTATTCTTTGTACATTTTTTGTACAATTTTGTATGTATTATTCTTTGTACTACTTAATGTAAAATTTTGTATGTTCCGTTTCCATAAATTGTTTCCCATAAATTGACATGTACTTTTGGACAACATCTGTACAATATTTATTGTCTATGGATGGATAAATAAATAAAATAAAATAAACATGGATCTAATTGAATATCCTCCAAAAAACAGCAAACAGTGCCACCCAGACATCATTATCTACTGCTCTCTGTATCACATAGATCAAGAGAGTGGGCCAAATTTCACAAGACCACTGTTTGTAGAGTTCATACTAATCTTTAGTAAAGAGATTTTTGATCTCCAAATAAATGATTATAGAACATAAGATCCCACCACCTTGGGATTTTTTTCGGATCTGTGGGTAGAACTCCACATTACAAATTGTAAAACATTTATACTGCAGCATTACACCCATTTTCAATTTATCATTCAGCTTTTGTTTCACAGCAATGTGACACTGTCATTTAAACCCGTAAAGAAGCCCTCTTTCCTAGCACAGAAATGTTTTAACATAGTTTGGCAACAATAGTAAGTAGCCTTCTACAGTTATAGCAAAATACGGAAAGGTGTGGCGACAGTCTTCAAGTGTTAAGGCTTGACTGCAACTGCACCTGATGTGAGCAGCAATCTGCTGGGGTGAGTGATGCAGTTAAGAGGGTAGCATGCCAGAGGGTGGTGGGAAGGGAGGAAGGAGGATAGCGGGAAAGGGGTGGGAGAAGATGCTAGTGCTGCCTGTGGGACAATGCAGGGGTATGACAGGAACAGGACAGGGCTGCTAGGTGGATCACCAGGAGGCTGCACTTGTGTGTGTGTGTGTGTGTGTGTGTGTGTGTGTGGTGTCTGGTGTGTGTGTGTGTGTGTGTGTGTGTGTGTGTGTGTGCGCTCACACATGCACTTGCACATGCCTGGAGGGGGAGGGGGGGGCAGAGGAGGAAAAAAGAGAAGTACAGAAAGGCAAAGGACTTGTACAAATTGGTGGATAAAAGGTGTGATTGTGTAATGTAGTGGGAGAAGGGAAGGAACTAGTGAAGGTTGAGATCAGGGGCATTACAGAACAGTTCAGAAAAGCTGGTGTTGGTGGGAAGAATCAAAATGACACAGGCTGCAAAGCAGTCACTAAAAAGAAGCACATTGTATTGGGCACTAAAAAGAAGCACATTGTATTGGGCAACATGTTCAGCAACTGGGAGGCCTAGCATTCTCATGGCAACAATACGGCAGTGGTCATTTATGCAGACAGACAGCTTGTTAGTAGTCATGCCCACACAGAATGTGGTACAGTGGTTGCAGATAAGTTTGTAGATCATGTGGCTGCTTTCAAAGATGGTCCTGCCTTTGATGGAGTAGGAGATGCCAGTGATGGGTCTGGCGTAGGTGGCAGTGGGAGGATGTATGGAACAGGTGTAGCATCTTGCTTTATTGCACAGTTATACACCATGTGGTAAGTGGATGAGAACAAGGATGGAGTACAGATGGAGAAGAATAGTGCACAGATTGGGTAGGCACCAGAATATCATTGTGGGAGTGTTGGGGAGGATAATGGGGATGATATTTCTCATTTCAGGACAGGATACAAGAAAATCAAAATCCTAGCAGAGAATGTGATTTAGTTGCTGAAGTCCCTGGTGGTACTGAATCATGAGATGAATATTTCTTTGTGGCTGAACTGTGGGAATGTGGGGGATAGTAGGTGACTACTATGGAAAACCACAGGAGATTTGTTTATGGACAAGGTTTGGAGGGTAATTTCAGTCTGTCAAGGCCTCAGTGAGACCCTTTACATATTTGGCGATGGATGGCTCATTACTACAGATGTGATGACTACAGGTAGCTAGGCTGTAAGGAAAGGATTTCTTGATGTGGTATGGGTGACAGCTGTCAAAGAGGAAGCATTGTTGGAGGTTGGTAGGTTTTATGTGGACAGAGGTACTGATGTAGCGATCCTTGAGGCAGAGGTTGATGTAGAATAAGGTGGCTTGTTGGACTGAGGGGGAATAGTGGAGAAGGAACTGAGGTTCACAAGGAACTTGGATACGGTGTCCTCACACTCAGTTGAAGTCATACAATGGAAAATCCAGGATGGAATGAAACAATATTATGAGAAGGAAAGTTGCTACTCACCATATAGCGGAGAAGCTGAGTCACAGATAGGCACAACAAAAAGATTTTCACACTTACAGCTTTCGGCCAACGGCCTCTGTCAACAAAAGACACATATATGCACACACACACACTCTCGCAAACACAACTCACACTCACGACTGCAGTCTCAGGCAACTGAAACCACACTCAGTTGCAGTCAGCAAAATATCAGCAAAGAATCAGGGAGGTGGGGGGGGGGGGGGGGGGGGGGAACGGAATTCTGTGTGGTTAGGAAGGATTATTCTAGTGACCCCATCAATAGGTTGGTATAGAATGATGCTGTGTGGGGCCCCATTCCTGTACAACTGATTTACTTGTAGCTGATGCCTTCAGATGAGAAATGCTTATGGGTAGGAGTATAGCAGTTCATGGTGACCAAGAAGAAGGTTATAGGTTTGGAGTTGGTCAAATGTCGGGAAAGATGGTGTTAAACAGTAGCAAAGACATCAGTATTGGCGATTTAAGTGTAGAAGCAGGTGGCATAAACAGTGATGAGCAGGGCAGCAGGTGGTAAAGGACCAGGAACTGTGGAGAGCCAGTGGAAGAAATTGTTGGTGTCTTTAATACAGGATGATAGGTTACAGGTAATAGGCTGCAGGTGTTGGTCCACAAGAGCAGATATTCTCTCTCTGTGAGCACAGAAACCAGGCATAATAGTATATCCTGGGGTGACTGGGTGTATGAGCTTTAGAAAGCTTACAGAAGATAGAAGTGTCAGGAGTGGAGCGTCAGGAGAAAAATAGACCCAGGGGAGGGGTTCTGGATTAGATGGTCTGGAGATCCTGGTGGATGTATCTGAAAGCTGGTTGAGTACTTCAATCAGGTAATTTCCGCAGTTTATAACAACAATAGTGGAGCCTTTGCCAGCAGGTACAATTATAAGGCTGAGATCAGTTTTTAAGTGGTGGATTTCTGTTCGTTCTGTGGACATTAGGTTGGTTACCATGTTGAGGGATTTAGGGAATGATGGTGAAACGAGTTCCAAGGTTAGGAAATTTTGGAAAGATAGTGGGGTGTGAGTTGCATGCAGTGGGGGTGGATCACAGTTGGATATAGAAGTAAACTGAGTGTGGGAAGGTTTAATACTGATTGTGAATTGGGTCTGATTGAAGGGCTGGTGGCAGAAAAGTGTTATCACTGAAGGAACTGGGAGAAAAACAAAAGATCTTTATCAAGCCCCTCCTGACTGAATTTGGGCTTTACGTAGCCTTTGGAAAGAACTAATACTTTTGTGGGTTTGGGGGCTTTGGTTGACAGTTTCATGGCTGTGTTGTGGGTCTGTTTTGACTATGGATTCTGTAGAATTGTGAGACAGAAATTCTGAGGGTGCGGCAAATTCAGTAGGTCTGCAAGGCAGCGTTTGGTGACTATGGGGAAATCAGGGGGAGGTTTGGTGGAGGCTCTTGTAGTGGTAATGGACAATGGTAGTCCAAGGCAGAGGTGTGAGGTGAATAGATTGGACAGTTTTTTTGAGGTGGCATTGTACATGCTGCTCTAGTTCCTGGAGGGCAAGGATTTCAATCTGGAAGATGGATGCAGCAATTTACCACATGCGTCCTGCTCATTACTGCTGATGTCATCTGCCTCTACACTAACATTCTCATTACTCACAGCTTTGCCACTATTGAACATTACCTTTCCCAAAGCTCAAAACCTATAACTTCCTTCCTCGTCACCATGAACAAAATCCTCACCCACACTTACTTTGTATTTGAAGGTATCAGTTACAAACAAATCAGTGGTACAGCAGTGGGCAACCACACGGCACCATCCTATGCTATCCCCTTTTTGAGATGTAGCAAGTTGGAGCCTAATTCATTTGCTAAGTTTTCTGCTCCCAAAAAAAATTCTTTTTTTCATTCTGTATCTAATACAGTTGAACACATAATATATAACATGTATAGGAATATGCCAAATTGCTATTTATGCAAAATTACATCTCAGCTGTTTGAGTTATGTTCATGATTACAATAACACAATAACTTTTATTGAAAGCATTGATAAGCCAAAAAACATAATAAGCAGCAGAGGAGGCATTGTTATTACTCATTCAAAAGCAGGCACTCCCAACTTTTCAAGAATGTATCTGGAATTAGCTAATAGTAATTAATGGTGAAACCTGCTCAACGGACTCGAAGGTGGAAGAGGAATCCTAACTCCCAACGGCAGAGAGAGGAGAAAACATGAAAAATAATCATTTCGGACTAACAATCTGATCTTACCTTGGAATGTATTTTCTGCCATGGACAATGTAGAATTTCAATTGATAATGGAAAGTCCGCTAGAAGAAAGCACTACCCCTGGTGGTAACGCAAAAGAGGAATCCACAATTGCTTTATGCAATGCATCGGGACCTAGGGTTCTGGAGAGTCCCAACATCTGCATTAAGGATGAATTGGAGCATCCTTGATATCCTTCCAAACACAAGTTCAAAAGGAAATTCTTTGCAGGTACAATGAATGTAAACTCATTACTAAAATTGGTAAACAAAAAGATCTTGAAATTCTCTTATATTAGCACGAAACACAAATTTTAGCAGTTCAAGAAACAAGATTTCTGAATGAAAATGTTACAGAAACCAAAAAACCAAAGAATTTTTTAGGGTAAACCAGCAATAAAAATCATGAAAGGCATGCCAATACTTGATACCACTTTCTAATGTAGAATTTAGAAGATAACATTACAGAATTCAAATCCAGTTCGGAAAGAATATCTCTTCTCACACTTAAATGCCAAAATTAACAGTATACCTTTGTTAATTGTCATGCTCCAATCAATTATGACATCACAGATGCTTTAGTATCAGTTATAAATTGCAGAAAGTATTACATTCCCTGTCCCCGAGTTTATTCAGTGACTATTTTCAATTATTGATTGTGAACTGGTAACCAGTTTCATGAATTATGTTAATCTTCAATAATGCATTCTGCTAACTGTGACAATCGGGTTTAACTGTGAACTTTTTTGTGATCTACAACAGTTACTCACTATGCATATCATTTTTTGTTTTGATATAAATGTTATACTTCCAGTACAGTGACCCAGTAAACGTTTTAAGTATCTGTTTGCCACATGTGAACCTAAGTGTTAGGTTACTGCCCTCAAACAAACTAATCGTAGGAAATTTACCAAGTGTACTATATGGTTAGCTTTTTTATCTGTACTGTAGTTGAAGTGAAAGAGACTCAGACTGGCTTTTAACTGTAGGTTATTCAACACCTAAGTGCAAGTAAAGTGTTTGAACTTCAAAGATGATGTAGCATACATCATTGACAATAGTCACTTTTGACAACCTTTTTCAGCCAGATTCAGTGGAAATGCAGCTACTGATATCAGGAGTGTACAGGTAAACACAGTTATGCTTCATCTGATGCCATGTGGGTGTGGAGCACTTTACAAAGAAAATGCAGTATTTACAAACTCATGTAATAATGACTGTGACAATAAGAAGTGACAGACTGTGGGCAATGACAGTAAAAACATTATCTTGTGGCATAGAAATAAACTGACATTATATATAGGCAGTAGATAGGTCAGTGCA
The DNA here is from genome assembly GCF_021461385.2 of Schistocerca piceifrons. NCBI lineage: Eukaryota > Metazoa > Arthropoda > Insecta > Orthoptera > Acrididae > Schistocerca > Schistocerca piceifrons. The sequence continues at coordinate 707,796,050 of NC_060138.1, forward strand.
CAGACAATTTTTGAGAACAGTGTGATAGTAACTGTTCAGAACCGCATGTTAGAGTGGGTTCCGCTATGGAAGGTGGTTTGATCAATGAGAAATGCGGTACTGTCTGATGTGATCAACATCAACTCCATCTCTGATAGTCGCCAATTAGTATACAAATGACATCACAGCATGCAGCACGACAGGCAAATGAGGTAAGGCAGAATGGATAAAACAGCACAGAGAATTCCAGCAGCAGCAGTTAGCATACAATGTAACGGCAGCAGTAATGGGCAACAGAAAACTTGCTAAGACAAAAGAGCTTATATTATCAAGTGACTTTTTGCTGTTCAGTCAAGGACAGTGTCTTGGCGGTTGGGAGATAAGAAGCATCAGTAGGGGAAGTCACAAAGTTATTATTTATACAGTTGATGAAGTGCCAGAAACATTGGTTTGTAAATATGGCTACTAAAAGTGACCTTAGTGGTTTGAATTCGAAAGTAGTTAGTTAAATTTTGAAAATGGAAAAATTTACTAATGACATAATTGTTAGTTTACTTTCAGAAATAACCAAAAGATTAATAGCCTCACTATTGTAACTCTTCAGGCTTTCCCGGCGAGATCTTGAGATGTGGAACAATCGGGTCTACTGCTGAATGTTTGTGTCGCTCTGGCACAACATTTCAGCCACGTAACTCGCTGCCTTCTTCAGGTGCTACCTGAGACTGCCGTGTTGGAGGATCTTGTCCAGTATTTATGCCCAGAGGGCGATGGGTGCTCTCTTTGCCGTCTGCGCCCACCTGGTGCTGCTTGTAATGTGTTGTCTCTTCCCTGGCGTTCCCTCAGACGTCCGCTCCCAACTTGGTCTCCATCTGTGGCAGCTCTCTGAGGCCTGTCCTTTGTTGGGTGCTCCATTCGCGGTCTGCCCTCGCCTGGCACTGATCCTGCGGTGTTGGCACTTCCCTGGTGATCCGACGGTCGTCCGTGCTCGGCTCGTCCATCATCTGCAGTTGTGGAGGCAGTCAGAGGCCCGTCCTGCATCGGGAGTTGCGTTCGTGGTCCGCACCCGCCTGGCGCTACTCAGGCAGTGTTACTGCTTCTTGAGGAGTTTAATGGTTCATTTCGTTGAGCCCTGATAAGCTCCAGAGCCGGACTCCACACCGAGCTGAGCTGGAAACCGCTGTTTTGGTTTATTAGGTTGTCTGTGACCTTGATCTCGATGGCCTCCTTTATGACACTGTTCCAAAATCTTGGCATCTGTGTCATAATTTTGCTGTTGTTATAGTCCATTGAGTGGCCGATCTCCAGACAGTGCTCCGCTATGGCAGATTTTGTTGCCTGTCCGAGTCTGGTGTGCCTCTGGTGTTCTTTGCACCTGATGTCCACCGTCCTGGTTGTCTGGCCAATGTATGACTTTCCACACTGGCACGGATTGTTGTAAATGACTGGTTTACGTAGCTCCAGGTCGTCCTTCACACTCCCTAGAATGGTCCCAATTTTGGAGGGTGGACAGAAGATACTCTTTATATCATATTTTGAAAGAATTCTGCTGATCTTTGCAGTAATAGGTCCAGCATATGGCAGGTATGCCACCTTCTTCGCCTCCTCTGGCTCCTCTTGTGTACCCTGTGGTTGACTGGTAGTACGAAGTGCCCTTAGGATGTCTGTGGAGGAGTATCCATTTCTGCTGAACGCCAGCTGTAGATGTTCTATCTCTGTGGCCAGACTTTAAGTATCTGATAGAGCTCGAGCCCTGTGAACTAATGTTTTCAAGACTCGTTTCTTCTGTGCCGGGTGATGGCAGCTACTGGCATGAAGGTGTAAGTCAGTGTGGGTGGGCTTACGATACACACTGTGCCCCAAAGTGCCATCTGCCTTCCTCTTGACCAGGACATCCAGGAATGGGAGTTGTCAATCCTTCTCTAGCTCCATAGTAAATTTTATACTTTGGTGGCGTGAATTTAGATGTTCCAAAAAGTCATCTAGCTTCTCCCTGCCATGGGGCCAAACAACGAAAGTGTCATCAACGTACCTAAGAAAGCACTTGGGTTGGTAAGTGGCTGATGCCAGTGCCTCCTCTTCATACCTTTCCATGAAAAGGTTGGCTACCACAGGTGATAAAGGGCTGCCCATTGCCAATCCTTCCTTTTGCTCATAAAATTGACCCCCATAAAGAAAATATGTTGAGGCCAGTACATGCTTGAACAGGTTGAGCAGGGCACCATCGAACTTCTCTCCAATGATATTGAGTGAATTGTTGAGTGGCACTCGTGTGAAGAGCAACATCACATTGAAACTGACCATGATGTCAGAGTCCACGATGTGTAGCTGTCTTAGCCGTTGTAGGAAGTCCTCCGAGTTCTGAATGTGGTGTGCACATTTGCCCACATATGGTGCCAGTATCTTCTTCAGGTATTGTGCAGTGAGGTATGTCGCTGCGACGATGTTACTGACAATAGGTCGAAGAGGGTCCCCCTCCTTATGGACCTTGGGGAGTCCATAGAGTCTGGGTGGTACAGGTGCTTTGGGATAAAGCTTCTTGGTGACCTGTTCATGTAGACCTGTCTCCTTCAGCAACTTCCGGGTCTTCTTGTCCACCTTGTCAGTGGGGTCACCATCTAGTGGTTTGTAGGCAGTGTCTTCCAGAAGTTGTTGCACCTTCCTATCATACTCCAACTTGTTTAAGATGACCGTGGAGTTACCCTTATCAGCTGGCAGAACTACAATGCTGTCATCCTCCCATAGCTGCTAGAGTGCCACCCTCTCCTGGCTCGCGATGTTGGATTTTGGGGGCTTCGTCCTGGTGAGTGCCCTGCAGGTCTCCCTTTGGATCTCTTCAGACACGTTGGAAGGTTGCGATGACAACTTGCTCAACCGAAATGATAAAGGCTGCAACAGGTATGCTTCAGGGAGTGACTGCAAAGTTGAGGCCCTTGATGAGTCCTTTTGAGGTGGCCTCATCGAGCTGCTTGTCGCTCAGGTTGACCACTGTCCGTGTGTCCCCATCCTGTTGTACCTTCTTGTTAAGGCCCTCAAATTTGGCCTGTTGACATGCTATTGATTTCCTCATGGTGCATTCCGCCAAGGACCTGGAGGCACCATCAACCTGGTCCCAGTCTTCACGGGTCAGGGTGGCTGCTATGGAAAGGTAAAGATACAACAAATACCTGGACGTGATATCTAGGCGGTGGCACATGTCACGCACTCTTTCTCTTACCAGCGCGAGGCTGGCTCGGTGTTTGATTCTGTTCACCATTCTGGTGTTAACATGATGTTTGAACCTGGCGATGACAGGAACTACATCCCCCTCTCGGCATCTCAGAAGGAAACTGAGAGAACTCAGCATCCTCCCCTTCCTCTGTCAAAGCTAATCCAGCTTCTTGATATTAAGGTACATCTCCTCCCCGTAGAGTCTTCTGATGTAACTCTTCAGGCTGTCCCGGCGAGATTTTGACACGTGGAACAATTGGGTCTACTGCCGGATGTTTGTGTCACTCTGGCACAATATTTCGGCCACATAACTCGTTGCCCAGAGAGCGCTGGGTGCTCTCTTTGCCGTCCGCGCCTGCCTGGCGCTGCTTGTAATGTGTTGTCTCTTCCCTGGTGTTCCCTCGGACGTCCACGCCCGACTTGGGCGCCATCTGTGGTCGTGGCAGTTGTCTTTGGCTGGACCCGTATGTGGCGTTCCGTTGGTAAAAACCACAGGAGCAGCACCTGGCGGGCGCAGACCGCGAATGGAACGCCCGACACAGGAGGTTTTTACCAACGGAACGCCACATGTGGGTCCTGCCAAAGACAACTGCCACGACCACAGATGTCGCCCAAGTCGGGCGTGGACGTCCGAGAGAACACCAGGGAAGAGACAACACATTACAAGCAGCGCCAGGCAGGCGCGGACGGCAAAGAGAGCACCCAGCGCTCTCTGGGCATAAATACTGGACAAGATCCTCCAACACGGCAGTCTCAGGTAGCACCTGAAGAAGGCAACGAGTTATGTGGCCGAAATATTGTGCCAGAGTGACACAAACATCCGGCAGTAGACCCAATTGTTCCACATGTCAAAATTTCGCCGGGACAGCCTGAAGAGTTACATCAGAAGACTCTACGGGGAGGAGATGTACCTTAATATCAAGAAGCTGGATTAGCTTTGACAGAGGAAGGGGAGGATGCTGAGTTCTCTCAGTTTCCTTCTGAGATGCCGAGAGGGGGATGTAGTTCCTGTCATCGCCAGGTTCAAACATCATGTTAACACCAGAATGGCGAACAGAATCAAACACCGAGCCAGCCTCGCGCTGGTAAGAGAAAGAGTGCGTGACATGTGCCACCGCCTAGATATCACGTCCAGGGATTTGTTGTATCTTTACCTTTCCATAGCAGCCACCCTGACCCGTGAAGACTGGGACCAGGTTGATGGTGCCTCCAGGTCCTTGGCGGAATGCACCATGAGGAAATCAATAGCATGTCAACAGGCCAAATTTGAGGGCCTTAACAAGAAGGTACAACAGGATGGGGACACACGGACAGTGGTCAACCTGAGCGACAAGCAGCTCGATGAGGCCACCTCAAAAGGACTCATCAAGGGCCTCAACTTTGCAGTCACTCCCTGAAGCGTACCTGTTGCAGCCTTTATCATTTCGGTTGAGCAAGTTGTCATCGCAACCTTCCAACGTGTCTGAAGAGATCCACAGGGAGACCTGCAGGGCACTCACCAGGACGAAGCCCCCAAATCCAACATCGCGAGCCAGGAGAGGGTGGCACTCTAGCAGCTATGGGAGGATGACAGCATTGTAGTTCTGCCAGCTGATAAGGGTAACTCCACGGTCATCTTAAACAAGTTGGAGTATGATAGGAAGGTGCAACAACTTCTGGAAGACACTGCCTACAAACCACTAGATGGTGACCCCACTGACAAGGTGGACAAGAAGACCCGGAAGTTGCTGAAGGAGACAGGTCTACATGAACAGGTCACCAAGAAGCTTTATCCCAAAGCACCTGTACCACCCAGACTCTATGGACTCCCCAAGGTCCATAAGGAGGGGGACCCTCTTCGACCTATTGTCAGTAACATCGTCGCAGCGACATACCTCACTGCACAATACCTGAAGAAGATATTGGCACCATATGTGGGCAAATGTGCACACCACATTCAGAACTTGGAGGACTTCCTACAACGGCTAAGGCAGCTACACATCGTGGACTCTGACATCATGGTCAGTTTCGATGTGATGTTGCTCTTCACACGAGTGCCACTCAACAATTCACTCAATATCATTGGAGAGAAGTTCGATGGTGCCCTGCTCGACCTATTCAAGCATGTACTGGCCTCAACATATTTTCTTTATGGGGGTCAATTTTATGAGCAAAAGGAAGGATTGGCAATGGGCAGCCCTTTATCACCTGTGGTAGCCAACCTTTTCATGGAAAGGTATGAAGAGGAGGCACTGGCATCAGCCACTTACCAACCCAAGTGCTTTCTTAGGTACGTTGATGACACTTTCGTCATTTGGTCCCATGGCAGGGAGAAGCTAGATGACTTTTTGGAACATGTAAATTCACACCACCAAAGTATAAAATTTACTATGGAGCTAGAGAAGGATTGACAACTCCCATTCCTGGATGTCCTGGTCAAGAGGAAGGCAGATGGCACTTTGGGGCACAGTGTGTATCGTAAGCCCACCCACACTGACTTACACCTTCATGCCAGTAGCTGCCATCACCCGGCACAGAAGAAACGAGTCTTGAAAACATTAGTTCACAGGGCTCGAGCTCTATCAGATACTTAAAGTCTGGCCACAGAGATAGAACATCTACAGCTGGTGTTCAGCAGAAATGGATACTCCTCCACAGACATCCTAAGGGCACTTCGTACTACCAGTCAACCACAGGGTACACAAGAGGAGCCAGAGGAAGCGAAGAACGTGGCATACCTGCCATGTGCTGGACCTATTTCTGCAAAGATCAGCAGAATTCTTTCAAAATATGATATAAAGAGTATCTTCTGTCCACCCTCCAAAATTGGGACCATGTTAGGGAGTGTGAAGGATGACCTGGAGCTACGTAAACCAGTCATTTACAACAATCCGTGCCAGTGTGGAAAGTCATACATTGGCCAGACAACCAGGACGGTGGACATCAGGTGCAAAGAACACCAGAGGCACACCAGACTCGGACAGGCAACAAAATCTGCCATAGCGGAGCACTGTCTCGAGATCGGCCACTCAATGGACTATAACAACAGCAAAATTATGACACGGACGCCAAGATTTTGGTTCAGTGTCATAAAGGAGGCCATCGAGATCAAGGTCACAGACAACCTAATAAACCGAGACAGCAGTTACCAGCTCAGCTCGGTGTGGAGTCCGGCTCTGGAGCTGATCACGGCTCAATGAAATGAACCAACAAACTCCTCAAGAAGCAGTAACACTCCAGGAGTAGCGCCAGGCGGGTGCGGACCACGAATGCAACTCCTGACACAGGACAGGCCTCTGTCAGCCGCCAGGACTGCAGATGATGGACGAGCCGAGCACGGGCGGCCTTCGGAGCACCAGGGAAGTGCCAACACCGCAGGATCAGCATCAGGCGGGCGCGGACCACGAATGGAGCGCCCAACAGAGGGCAGGCCTAAGAGAGCTGCCACAGATGGAGACCAAGTCGGGCGCGGACGTCCGAGGGAGCACCGGGGAAGAATCAACACCTTACAAGCAGCGCCAGGTGAGCGCGGACCGTGAACAGTGCCCCCGACGTGAGACGGGCCTCAGACAGCTGCCACAACTGCAGATGGGGGACTCGGCGGGTGCAGACGTCCGTCGGAGCACCAAGGAAGTGTCAACACCTCGGGAGCAGTGCCAAGGGGTCGCGGACCATGAACGGAATGCCACATGTGGGTCCGGCCCAAGACAACTGCCACGACCACAGATGGTGGACGAGCCGGGCACGGACGTCCGTGGGAGCACCAGGGAGTGGTAAAAATCTCAGGAGCAGCACCTGGTGGGCGCGGACCGCGAACGGAACGCCCGGCACAGGACAGGCCTCAGAGAGCTGCCACAGATGGCGCCCAAGTCGGGCGCAGACGTCCGAGGGAACACCAGGGAAGAGACAACACATTACAAGCAGTGCCAGGCAGGCGCAGACGGCAAAGAGAGCACCCAGCGCCCTCTGGGCATAAATACTGGACAAGATCCTCCAACATGGCAGTCTCAGGTAGCGCCTGAAGAAGGCAACAAGTTACGTGACCGAAATATTGTGCCAGAGTGACACAAACATCCGGCAGTACACCCAATTGTTCCACATGTCAGCCTCACTATTGCTCATTCAAGTGTAACAGAAAACTTTGGTTTGAATTTAGAGGCTACTGGCAACAAGAAAAATTTGACTGAAAACAAATGTAATAAGGGAATGGAAATCACTGAATTTTGTCAGGATTATTTAATTGAAATGGGGTCAACTTGTTCTTCTGATGATAGAAATGAAGTTATTTCTGATATGAAACAAGTAAGTACTGTTAATATTGAGAAGGTGTGGGTAGATAAAGAGAATGTTGATGCAAATGATGGTAAATTTGATAATGCTGAAATGGTGTTGGATAGTGAAAGGAGAAAGTGAGCTATTGGTAGCTAGTAATGATGTAACTGAAGACTAAGGTAGACATAGAAATGGAAGCAGTGTGTTTATGAGTACTAAATCAAGTGATTGGGCAGGCAGATGAGTTTATTGAGGAAACAATGTTTGAAACTTTGCCAATTACTTATAGTACAAATAAGTTACTAAAGACTGAAGCGGAAGTAAACAAGACTGACCAGCAGTGTTGGGATGTGTTCGTAACTGTATAAATGTGATACCAGTGTGAATTGTTTTGTTGAGCATAAAGTTGTTGACTTGAATGTCCACGTACTGGTGGATATTGAGTGAGAATGTCTGGAATTAATGAGTGATGATAATCACAAAATAGATAACATGTGAATTAATCCCAGTTACAGAAAGAAGCTGAAACTTTGATGGTTAACAGTAATGTAAGAAACTGCAACAAATGGAGCATATATTTGTAAGGATGATAATGAACAAATATGTGAAGCAGAGTGTGGAAAAGCTGTTTATGTGCCAGATTTGGAGGTTGAGCAAGATATTATTAACATAAAAACTGATGCCCTCAATTATGATGAAGTAGACTAAATGATATTTTGGTCAAAGTGGATGACAGTGTGAATGAACATCAAGACCAAGGAGAGTGTGAATAACTACTTAGTGAAATGAATGTAAATGATATGCAAATACATTTTTTGAAGTAACTGTGATTGAAATGGCAAGTGTTCAGATAACAAATGACTGTGTTAAAGAAAAAGATGAAACAGGAGACAAACGTGGGTTTTCTTTAGCCGAAAGTAAAAGTATATTTAAACTATCAGTAATTGAAATGTGGGAAAATTTACCAACAGTACATCAATTTCAGACAGTAATGAAGTGGAAGTTCAAGCTAATAACGTTGAAGACAAAGACAGTGTTAAGTCAGGAATATGTGAACTACCAATTACTGTCAAATTAGCAATGAAACAGGTAGCTGATCAGACAAATTTGAGATCAGTGAATGAATGAAATATTGTGAATAGTGGCAACAATTCTGAAATATAAGGTGAAGTTCTTGACTAAGTTAATGATCAAATGGTAATATATACTAATGTTGACATAAATACTGATATGCATTATGATAGTAATAAAAAATTGATTGTGGATGCAGTACAAGTAAATGATCTTAATATTCAAGATTCGGGAGTTGACAGAAAATTGTTCATATAATGATTGATGTTCTTGTTGTAAAAATGGAGTGTGTACAAGTAGTAAACAAAAATTTTGATGAAGTTAATGATCTCAGTGACAAAGAATGTAAAATTTTTAAAAATGATGGTAAGGTAAGTGAAATGCAATTGGTAGTGTCAACGTAATTAAGGCTGTAACAATTTGTGGTTCTGTTGAAGAGAGAGAGGCTGTAAAAGAAAATAAAAGTATGTTTCTAAATTATCAACAGTTGCTATCTGCAAACTATTGGAAGTTCATGATGAGATAAACAGTATGATGTGTGTGGAAATAATTTTTGATGTTGACAATGAAGAGAACAAACAGTCTTCAAAAAGTGATTTTCAATTTAAATATGAAAATAACATTCTTTAGTATATTACTTATGCTCATTACTTTTATATTCAATGGATGCAATATGGTCAGTGCATCTGTGTCAGATGGGGTAGAAAGCACAGAAATTTTGTTGTGTTGTGCAGTGATATAGCAAATGTTGTGATAGATGAAGTTTGCTTTACAGCTAGCAACGTATAATTAAATGGAAGAGCTGGGGATACAATGTTCAAGGAATTGGATCTGTTATGCAGTGGTTTGGCAGATTTTCTTAAAGACGATACTGGTCCGAAGACATTAATATATAATTAAATCGAAAAGTAGAGAGTCAAATAAATAGTATAATTAAACAATGAAGAGAACAAACAGTCTTCAAAAAGCGATTTTCAATTTAAATATGAAAATAACATTCTTTAGTATATTACTTATGCTCATTACTTTTATATTCAATGGATGCAATATGGTCAGTGCATCTGTGTCAGATGGGGTAGAAAGCACAGAAATTCTGTTGTGTTGTGCAGTGATATAGCAAATGTTGTGATAGATGAAGTTTGATTTACAGCTAGCAACGTAATATGTGGCTGAGTGCTTTGTACTGAATTCATTATGTGGTGATAATGCTTACCCCACTTGTGTCTCTCATCCTTCTTTTCTTCTAAAACATTCAACCTGTTCTACCATCCTGTCAGTAGCTTGTAAGTTGATAAGTAATTGTCTTCAATTTTTGTATGATCATTTGTATGGTAATATATTTCAGCAAAGTTTCTGCTATACTATTAGTTTATGTAGAATTAATGACTATAGGTAATAGAACCATAACGGGATGGAAGCAAAGTAGTCTACAGCACATATGGTATTTGGTGAAATTGATGATATGCTTTATTTATTTTGGTTTTGGAGGTCATAATCAGAATAATTTTATTTGAGCTCTAATTGATTTCATTCAGTCAAATGATGAAAGATGAATGGAAAATGAATGTTGTGTCAGGATGTGTGAAAAATAGGAAAGTGTCTAAAAATCACATTTAAGGTCTAAATTAATGCTAAAGTGTGGAGTCAGTAGGAATTTGTGCAGCAACAGAAGTAAAGAAAGAGGGAACATCTTGAGTACATGGTCCAGTTATTGTTAATGGTAATATATAGAAGTTTTTTACTCAATGCAGCTATTCACAGAGAGGTTAGTCTATCTGTGTTAAAATGTTTGATGATACAGCTCTTCTGGCATCAGTACAGTGGAATAAAGTTAAGATACATTTGCCTAAAGTAATGTGTGTGGAATGAAAAAGCAAGGTTTGCATATGTATGACCAGAATTTCAAGTAATATGATGGAATGAACTGAAGTAACTATTTCAGCAATTGATAGTTTGATATGTAATGAGAGTAAAGTTTGCATATAATACTAGGATTTGTTGCTATGGATTGCAGTTCTATAGATTCATTTTTTGCATATGTGGAGCAAAGTAAGTGATTATCTCTCAGATAATGGAGTAATGAAGTGTAATGAAGCATTGAAAGAATGTTTTATTTTTATTTTTTATTTATTTATTTTCAACTTCTGTGGATCCTTGACATGAATGTATTGCTAGAATGTAGAACGTGTCAGGTTATTACAGTAATAACCACATGTAGATGATCATGAGGCAACTAATTTAACACGTATAAGCAGATACATGAAAAAGGACATCCACATGTCAGATAATTACACACAAAAATTCAGATAACAACACAGACAATAGTACAGTAATGACATAGCATAAATAATAGTGCAGTAATGACATAGATGATTACATAAACAAATTTAAAGTAATTCATCTAAAAAATATTCTGCAGCAAGTGATATGCTAATCTACATAGTCAGCTCTATTAGAAATGCGTGAAATTAAACACAAATTCAAGAAGTATCACACATTATCAAAGAATTCTTGTAAAGAATAGAAAGAATTATCCAAAAGATAATGTTTTAGCTTTGTTTTGAATTTAGTAAGATCCCCAATTACTGATTTGATATGGACAGGAAGTTTATTGAACACTTTTATACTTGAATAATGAACTCCTTTCTGTACCATGCTGAGATTTTTTAAATCTTTGTGAAGATCATGTTTTCTTCTTTTATTGTGATCATGGTGCGCACTATTCATTTTGTAAATTGCATAATTTTGTTAACGAAGCACATTAGTGACAAGATGCATTGACAAGGCATGATGAGGATCCCCAGCTGTTTGAATAAATTTCTGCAAGAAGGTCTAGGATGCACTCTACTCATAATCCTGATAACTCTCTTCTGTGCAACAAAGACTTTATTTGCTTGTGGTTGATCTCCCCAAAATATGATGCCATATGTCATAAGTGAATGGAAATAATCCTCATATGCAATTTCGATTGTTTCCATGTCACAAGCAGATGCAATTGAGCAAATGGCAAATGCTGCTGAATTCAGTCTTTTACATAGGTCAGTGATGTGGACAGACCAGTTTAGTTTGTTATCAATAAGTAAACCCAGAAATTTGGAAGATACAAGTTTCACTATTTCATTGTCTCCATATTTTATTTCAACATTTTCCAATTTTTTGTTTACTGTTTGAAACTGAATGAAATGAGTCTTATTAACATTGAGGGACAGATCATTTGCAGCGAACCAATGTAGAACTTCTTGGAATATAGTGGTTGCAGTGTTCTCTAGACTGTAGTTGTGTACCTTGTCAATCATAATGGTTGTGTCATCTGCAAATAGGGCGAAGCGTGATTCTTGGGCCACACACCATGGGAGGTCATTTACAAAGACTAAGAAAAGTAAGGGACCAAGCACTGAGCCCTGGAGCACTCCAATGATGAAGTAACAATGGGAAGTAATGAGAAATGTGTTTGGTAGGGTATTAATGGTTAGGAACCCTGACTGCAGTAGCGTATTATTGAGAATGCACTCCTCTAGGTGACAAGATTGGAATTGAAAGGATATAGTGGAACTGACTAGTGAGAAATGTTTTTGGTAGGGCATTAATGGTTAGTGAGCCTGTCTGCAGTAGTGTATTATTGAGAATGCACTCCTATAGGTGATAAGATTGGGATTGAAAGGATATAGTGGAACTGACAGACATGAACAAGTAATGTAATGCTAACTGTATTTAGGTACATGTTGTCTTGTTATAGAGAAAGTCTGTTTTAGCTGGGCAACATTTGGTAACATTTATATAAGTAATTTGTGACACTGAAACTGGAAGGTTGACTGAAAGAGTAATATTCTGATGAAGTACTAGATATACACTGCTGCATATATTGATTTTACATGCTATTGGAAATTGATTTTGTGGTCTGGGTGATGACTGGCTTAAGGTAATGATGATACAATGAAGGAAAAAATATTTTTGCTAATTAACTGAGAACAGTAACTCAAAAGTGATGTGAATATTCTAACAAGGATGGAGAATTTGGCGACAGTTAGGGAGTTTCATAAGGGCTGAATTTTTGGGTTGAGGGAAGGTAGTAATCTATTTTGAATGAAATAAAGTAATAATCAGAAACAGCTTGCACCCTCTTAATTTAATTTAACTAGTAATTACGTAATGGTTTTACAATCATGGTTCTGTTCTGTTTGTAATATCTCAAATTTGTGCTTGGTCACTTTACAAATCTAACTGGGTAATAGACTTTCAAGTGAGGGAGTAAGTGATTTGAGTTAAAGTACAGACCAGCATGAAATAGAGTCCATTCTCTTTATATTACCTTTATAAGCAAACTATTGTAACATTTTGTATTCTGTAATGAATATCCCTTTAGAAAATGAAACTTTTTGCTGCAAGTTTCACTGTAGCAGTAATTTGTAAACTAAAGTAGGGGTTTTTTTCTTTCCTTTTTTTCCATGTACAGTGACAGAGGATAGCTACTTCCAAGGACATGGGTGAAACTAGAGGATATGGGTCAACCATTTGGAACAGTAAAAGGTGTGCACTCAACTTTAGCTAAGTGGAAGAGTGAAAAATATAACGTTGAAAAATAATCATAGAATTGTCTAGAAGATGGGAAATCTTTCCTTTTGTGAATGGTAAAAATTGTAGTTCCTCTAATTTGTTTTCTCTTGCAATGTAATTACTGAATTTTCATAAGCAAACATTGGAAAATATAGTTTTCCCTGTGGTATAAAATTTTTTACTTGAATGTGTTTCAAACAGTTTGTATTTCTTTGTTTTGGGAAGCTACAGCCAGCTTCAATAACCAAAATAATTTTTATTTACAATGTGAAACATTTTTGAAAAAAATTTTGTAGTTTGTTGTTTAGACCTTGGATTACATAATTAGTTATTAGGCAAAAATCTGTCTATATACCCCAATGTGGGTGTGATGTAACAAAGCCGGTGGATTCCTTCCTCTTATTATGCCCCCCCCCCCCCCCCCCACACACACACACACACAAAATCCCATCTTTTTTTTTAAAGAGTGCTATTTTTACAATGTGCGCTCTAGGTAAAATTCTCAACTATTGATACAAGGTTTCTCTAACGTAACTTTAGTACTTATTGTGTCTTTTTGGCTATCAGGAGTTAATGGGCTAATTAGTTTGACTGAAAACCATGCCCATTACCAACACCATAAATTTTAGTTTTTGTTATCATTGTTCCTATGTCAATATATATCCCATTATTGACTTCCCAATAAAGTAGACCAAAACTATGTATAAATAAGTGAAGTATCCCTACAGTTAATGATGAAAACATGTTAGTGACACTTGCATTCATTTACTTTCTGTGTAACCAGCATTCTAACTTAAACCATTGTTACTGATGCAGAACCCCATATTTCTGCACACCAGACAGTGTAAATCAATAAAGATTATTGTAGTACCTAAAAGTCCTAGTTGAAAGGAATATCTCTCCACTATTCTGTTAATCTGGAATATATATCTTTAATTGTAACTTATGAAAATATTGTAAGCAACCACAGCACTATGTAGTTCTAATTATAGTAAATCTATATAAGCAGCTTCTCAAAAGATAGCTATAGTTAGTCTGCAGAAGGTTATGAGAGGTACAAGATCCATGTTAACAAAAGTGCGGTAATGTCCTGCAGACATTTCAGTATTGAAAGTACCAATGTATCATCATTAGGATCTACATCTACATCTACATTTATACTCCGCAAGCCACCCAACGGTGTGTGGCGGAGGGCACTTTACGTGCCACTGTCATTACTTCCCTTTCCTGTTCCAGTCGCGTATGGTTCGCGGGAAGAACGGCTGTCTGAAAGCCTCCGTGCACACTCTAATCTGTCTAACTTTACATTCGTGATCTCCTCGGGAGGTATAAGTAGGGGGAAGCAATATATTCGATACCTCATCCAGAAATGCACCCTCTCGAAACCTGGCGAACAAGCTACACCGCGATGCAGAGCGCCTCTCTTGCAGAGTCTGCCGCTTGAGTTCGTTAAACATCTCTGTAACGCTATCACAGTTACCAAATAACCCTGTGACGAAACGCGCCGCTCTTCTTTGGATCTTCTCTATCTCCTCCGTCAACCCGATCTGGTACGGATCCCACACTGATGAGCAATACTCAAGTATAGGTCAAACGAGGGTTTTGTAAGCCACCTCCTTTGTTGATGGACTACATTTTCTAAGGACTCTCCCAATGAATCTCAACCTGGTACCCGCCTTACCAACAATTAATTTTATATGATCATTCCACTTCAAATCGTTCCACACGCATACTCCCAGATATTTTACAGAAGTAACTGCTACCAGTGTTTGTTCCGCTATCATATAATTATACAATAAAGGATCCTTCTTTCTATGTATTCGCAATACATTACATTTGTCTATGTTAAGGGTCAGTTGCCACTCCCTGCACCAAGTGCCTATCCGCTGCAGATCTTCCTGCATTTCGCTACAATTTTCTAATGCTGCAACTTCTCTGTATACTACAGCATCATCCGCGAAAAGCCGCATGGGACTTCCGACACTATCTACTAGGTCATTTATATATATTGTGAAAAGCAATGGTCCCATAACACTCCCCTGTGGCACACCAGAGGTTACTTTAACGTCTGTAGACTTCTCTCCATTGATAACAACATGGTGTGTTCTGTTTGCTAAAAACTCTTCAATCCAGCCACACAGCTGGTCTGATATTCCGTAGGCTCTTACTTTGTTTATCAGGCGGCAGTGCGGAACTATATCGAACGCTTTCCGGAAGTCAAGAAAAATAGCATCTACCTGGGAGCTTGTATCTAATATTTTCTGGGTCTCATGAACAAATAAAGCGAGTTGGGTCTCACACGATCGCTGTTTCCGGAATCCATGTTGATTCCTACGTAGTAGATTCTGGGTTTATAAAAAACGACATGATACTCGAGCAAAAAACATGTTCTAAAATTCTACAACAGATCAACATCAGAGATATAGGTCTATAGTTTTGTGCATCTGCTCGACGACCCTTCTTGAAGACTGGGACTACCTGTGCTCTTTTCCAATCATTTGGAACCTTCCGTTCCTCTAGAGACTTGCGGTACACGGCTGTTAGAAGGGGGGCAAGTTCTTTCGCGTACTCTGTGTAGAATCGAATTGGTATCGCGTCAGGTCCAGTGGACTTTCCTCTGTTGAGTGATTCCAGTTGCTTTTGTATTCCTTGGACACTTATTTCGATGTCAGCCATTTTTTTGTTTGTGCGAGGACTTAGAGAAGGAACTGCAGTGTGGTCTTCCTCTGTGAAACAGCTTTGGAAAAAGGTGTTTAGTATTTCAGCTTTACGCGTGTCATCCTCTGTTTCAATGCCATCATCATCCCGGAGTGTCTGGATATGCTGTTTTGAGCCACTTACTGATTTAACGTAAGACCAGAACTTCCTAGGATATTCTGTCAAGTCGGTACACAGAATTTTACTTTCGAATTCAATGAACGCTTCACGCATAGCCCTCCTTACACTAACTTTGACATCGTTTAGCTTCTGTTTGTCTGAGAGGTTTTGGCTGCGTTTAAACTTAGAGTGAAGCTCTCTTTGCTTTCGCAGTAGTTTCCTAACTTTGTTGTTGCACCACAGTGGGTTTTTCCAGTCCCTCACAGTTTTACTCGGCACGTACCTGTCTAAAACGCATTTTACGATTGCCTTGAACTTTTTCCATAAACACTCAACATTGTCAGTGTCGGAACAGAAATTTTCGTTTTGATCTGTTAGGTAGTCTGAAATCTGCCTTCTGTTACTCTTGCTAAACAGATAAACCTTCCTCCCTTTTTTATATTCCTACTAACTTCCATATTCAGGGATGCTGCAACGGCCTTATGATCACTGATTCCCTGTTCTGTACATACAGAGTCGAAAAGTTCAGGTCTGTTTGTTATCAGTAGGTCCAACATGTTATCTCCACGAGTTGGTTCTCTGTTTAATTGCTCAAGGTAATTTTCGGATAGTGCATTCAGTATAATGTCACTCGATGCTCTGTCCCTACCACCCGTCCTAAACATCTGTGTGTCCCAGTCTATCTCTGGTAAATTGAAATCTCCACCTAAGACTATAACATGCTGAGAAAATTTATGTGAAATGTATTCCAAATTTTCTCTCAGTTGTTCTGCCACTAATGCTGCTGAGTCGGAAGGTCGGTAAAAGTACCCAATTATTAACCTAGCTCGGTTGTTGAGTGTGTGACATTAACTGCTATCCTCAGGTGTCAGGCTGCTAGATTTTGTAACAATCTTATTTCATTTATCTGTTCATTTTAGAACTTAAATTATTATACTGATTCAAATTCTGTTGTTAATTTTGTTTTGACTTTAGTAAGCATACACACACCTCTCTGCAAGTTTGAATGTTACTGACACTTGAACATAAGACACAAACAATTCTCATTCTGTAATTCCAAAATACCTTTCAGAAAAAGTGAAACTAGCTTTCCATTAGATTAGTATTTATGGAAGGAACATATGCCAAAGTTAGTAAAATTTTGCAACTAATAATCTTAATAATAAACGCAACTTTATAAAAAGAATTGTTATTGAACATGTTTTATGAATTTCAATACTAAAAGCTAAAATACATGTAAGACTTTACATTGCAATGTAAGAGGGGTGAACAAATACTATATGTAATTCCATGATGTCAGCCTGTATACACACAATTAATTAATAAAATAATATATAAGGAGTGACAAATCAGCCACCAGGTTTTCCTGGACAGACTTGTATGTCTCATGCACTCATATCCCACAAACAGATGGTTTAACACTGACATGCAGGGCAAACAATTGACTCAACATGGTACCCATGTGGAGTACCCCAGGGAAAAATCCTAGAGCCCATCTTGTTCAACCTGTACAGTAACAACTTCCCAGCAACACAAAACATGACATTAGCCATCTACACAGAAGACACAGCCATCCTTCTGCAAGATTTGAAACCATTGAACATTAATTCGTGAATACAGACAGCACTCAGAACTGCTGAGCCTTGGTTGGAACGATGGCATATTAAAATAAACATTGACAAGTGTGAAGCAGTTCTGTTCACACGCAAACTGAAACTACTGCACAAACATCTCACTGTAGACAGGTAACATGAAACACACGGCCAATAAATTTCTGAGAGAAAGTCAGATATCTTGGTGTCTGGCTGGACTGGAAACTTACATGGGGGGACCCCATCGAATATGTTGTCAACAGAGTACATGTGGGGCTCAAACAACTCTACCCAATGCTCAACAGGGAAAGTACACTGAATAGGAGGGTGTCGAGATCCATATACATGACACTGATTAGACCTCTGATGACGTACGTAGCTCCCGTATGGGGACATGCAGATCCTTCACACCTGTAATGCCTGCAGATCGTACAGAACAAAGTGCTACACAACATTAGCAATGCTCAATGCTATGCACGCACCGTGGATCTTCACAATGATTACTGCCTTGAAACCTCAAGGAAGTATTCAAAAAACATGCCACATGACTATACAGGAACTTGAGACCCTCGAACAATCCTTTCATCCTTACTCTGGGAAACTATGATCACAACCATAGGTGGAAGCACAAGTGGCCAAAGACACTACTAGCTAGAGCATAACCACCTATGGCAAGATAACGTACATGAAAAAGTGACAGACGTCGGTAAGCCCCACGCATATCAGCAACATGAACTGATTATACCAGCTCCTATTAAAGCTGACCAACAGGCTACAGCAGGGAAACTGACAAGCTCGCACACTGATGCATAAACGAATCGCCATCATAACCCTACACTGTGCATCTGATATATGACGTATCGGACACAAAACAATGATGAACCTAACTGTTACAAGTACACTGACACTGACCAAGAGATCAACACCGGCACCAAGCGGCAGCCACCGAGTAACAGTACCACACAACGTCAAAGGTATCGAGTTGCATGATACTCACTACTAACAAAGCCTACCCTTGCACGACCTGTTGCAGGCAGCAAGACATCCACAACTGCTCTTACTACCCAACCTAACTATCGCAGAGGTTTTTTCCCTTGGTTCTTGCCTTGGCACTTATTTTCCTCTGCCCTTCAAATCACTATCCTTCGCTCAACTTTTGACCCAATCTCTCTCCGGATGAGTGCGTATTAATGGTTAAGCTTAACCAGATGTACACTAACATCGCAGTACCCACATCCATGACACCTCGCTTTAGTGAAAACTAACCCTTATGCAGAGATGGCAGTAGACCTTTTGAGTTGGCCATCGTGCCAGTGTGGGGAGGGAAGAGCTCCACTCTTATCAAAGAAAAAAAAGTCATCAGGGACTCAGTTTTCCAACAGTTTTTGTGAGCCAGTTTTGTTACAGTTTTGTAAAAATATTATGCAATAAATATGCAATTCTGAAAGAGAACATTGTCTCAGCCTGAATTTCATGAAGTTTCTCTTGGCACTACCAAATCATTAGCTATACTGTCTAGAGCTCATCAATTTGCAGCAAATTTTGATGAACAAATAATCACAATTTTTTTACAGCTACTGCAGCATGAGAGACCTCTAAAAAATGAAGATGAGTATTTGGTATTAATTGTACCAATCTGTAACATTCAACTGTGGCAAGGGATTGTGGGATTACTACTGCACTGCTAATGAAGTTGTAGGATGCCAGTACATAGTGATAGCAAATGATAGACAACACAGTGGTGTGGAGCTCACAACACACTTTATTTCACAGAAACTCAGTATATATAAGACTACACAACATAACAAACTTGAGTCATAGAGTGAACTGACTTGCTACTCTCAACTGTCAGAGATAAGAATGTGAGTCATTTTCTCTGGCCATCAATGCCAACATTACAACAGACGCCTCCCCTCCTCTCCAGTAGTGTGCAGCATGGTATGGAGGTGCGAGGGTAGTCTGGTGCAGGGTGTGAGATGATAAGTCACAGAAATGGGTGGGTGCATGGATAGCATGGCTGATACAGTGTGAGCATGGGAGGGGGAGGTGTAGGGAAGATGTATCCCCCAGTACGTGCACGTCGGGTGGATCCTTGAGGAGCTCACTGTCTGGAGGGGGCAGGTTAGTAGTGGATATGGCCACATGGCTGTCATCAGTGAAATGTCATTGAAATATGTGTGAAGAGTTGTGGTGTCAATGTTATAAGGTAAGGTGAGACTATCCCAGAGATGGTGTACTGGTGACTGAGGTCATTATGGGCCCCTGCGACTTCCAGCTACTTGTCTGTAATCATGAGGTTTGTTTGAAACCAACAAATTGTACGCCATGACATAGTCATGCAGCTTTTGCAGTCGTTGAGGAGGGAACAGATGCTGTGGAGACAGCTTCAGGTGTGTCTCAGCTGGGTAACAAGGTGCCCAAAAGATGTTGGTGAAACCATGATATGCTGTTGGAACGTCTTGTTCAGTGTATTAACATTATTCTCCAGGTGGTGCAAACGCTGCTGTATGACATCTTTGAGCCTGTTGTTGTATCCTGTAGCTGGGTGCCTTGGGTAGTATCTGTGATTCTGTGAGCACGGTTCAGGGTGTAAAACATATTGGCAACTGTTCACACCCTTGGCACTTTCATGCGGAAGAACCAGAATTCTGGTTGAACCAGCAAAGACGTGTCGGTACATGGGAGGAGACTGGGAGCCACAATGCAACTAGTTGTTATGTCATCCAACAGCCACTGTAGGGAAGTATCATCCCCTTGTGAGGCAGTTGTTAGGGTTGAGGCACAATGTCTCGGTGTCATTTGGACACAGGTGTGACATGACAGCTTGTGCCACAGTGGGGAGGGGATTCTGTCTTCTTCAGTTATCTCGGGACAAGCTGTGATATACCAGCCAGCTGGGATGGCATGGTGATGAGGGTGTCATGATTGATGGCTGTCAGCTGAATCTGTGCAAATTCAGGTCTTCCTCTCATGAGGTGACTGAAGGTTGCAGTGAGGCAAGTTGGCTGCCATTGTTGATGGTGTCAGTTACACACTGTCGAGTGTTCAAAACATTAGGTTGGAAAATAACATCTGAGCACCATTCAACTGGATGAAAGGCACTATTGATAAAATTTTTACTGTCTGAATGTTGAGTGGTTGAAACTGTAGCATTGATAAGAGCATGCTGTTTAACCGGTTAGATAGCGTGTGTCTGACCAGCACTGTAATGAGACTTTGTACTTGAATTTAAGTCCTTTGTAGAGTGCTAAATGCACTATTGTGGAGCACCAAACCTCTCAGTTATATATTCCATGTCCAGACAAGCCACCTCTTGTGCACTGATGGAGAGCAGAACACCATAGATGCAGTGGATGGTTGGTACACTATACGGTTGTGTTCCCGTTTCAAGTTCAAGCACAGTCTGATGCATTTTACACAAAAGTTCTACATATAGCATGTAAAACAAGAATGCAGGAAAATCATTGTCAGTTCATATGAAATGTATAGTGGCAGAGAGTGATAATGGGTGCATTACTGTTGCGCATTGACAGTCTCGGTAGTAAAGTGAGAAAATATGGTGTGACGCAGTAGTCGGGCTTACCAATGTAGAACTCCGGTACATAGTGGTAATGAATGATAGATGGCACAGTGGTGTAGAGTACACAACACACTTTATTTTATATAAACTCAATGCATACAAGAACATACGGCATAACACATTCAAATTACAGAGTGAACTGACTTGCTACCGTTAACTGCTGGATATATGACTGTGAGTCATTTCGTCTGGCCAGCAATGCTAATGTTCCCAGATGGTTTTGGTAACAGAATTTTGAACCTCAGGTTCATTTATACAATAATAGACACTGATACAATGGACAATTTAAAAGAAAGCACTGACACTGAGGTCTGAAGGAGACCATATATTGTCGCAAAAATGTGAATAAAGGAGTCGATAGCTAAAACGTCATCACAAAAAGTGGACGCAGAAAGAAAAACCAATTGATGTTTGTGGCATGAACAACACAGACAATTTAGATAAGTATTTTGAGTGTTTAATCCTTTTCTGTGTGGCAGAAATTTTGCGTGAAGACTACAATTTTAGTGTGAAGGCTGAAATTTTCATTCAAATAGTTTACAACTGTGTTTGTGTATCAATACAGTGAGCAATAGTAGCAAAGTGGAGTGCACATGGGGGTTTTTTAGGTTAGAGAATCCCCTCCCTAGGCCCGACAAGATGCCTACTGAGACACAGCAAGGTAGGAGTAGGCAAAATGCAACAGGGAATAACAATATTCATGTGCTAATAGTAAACTGCAGGAGCGTCTACAGAAAGGTCCCAGAACTGCTCTCATTAATAAACGGTCACAACACTCATATAGTACTAGGGACAGAAAGTTGGCTGAAACCAGATGTAAATAGTAATGAAATCCTAAACTCAGAATGGAATGTATACTGCAGAGACAGGCTGGACAGTGAAGGGGGAGGCGTGTTTAAAGCGATAAGAAGTGCAATAGTATCGAAGGAAATTGATGGAGATCCGAAATGTGAAATGATTTGAGTGAAGGTCACGGTTAAAGCAGGCTCAGACATGGTAATTGGATGTCTCTATAGGCCCCCTGGCTCAGCAGCTGTTGTGGCTGAGCACCTGAAGGATAATTTGGAAAATATTTCGAGTAGATTTCCCAACCATGTTATAGTTCTGGGTGGAGATTTTAATTTGCCGGATATAGACTGGGAGACTCAGACGTTCACAACAGATGGCAGGGACAAAGAATCCAGTGAAATTTTTTTAAGTGCTTTATCTGAAAACTACCTTGAGCAGTTAAACAGAGAACCGACTTGTGGCGATAACATATTAGACCTTCCGGTGACAAACAGACCCGAACTATTTGAAAATGTTAATGCAGAACAGGGAATCAGCGATCATAAAGCGGTTACAGCATCGATGATTTCAGCCGTAAATAGGAATATTAAAAAGGGTAGGAAGATTTTTCTGTTTAGAAAAAGTGACAAAAAGCAGATTTCAGAGTACCTGTTGGCTCAACACAAAAGTTTTGTCTCAAGTACAGATAGTGTTGAGGATCAGTGGACAAAGTTCAAAACCATCGTACATAATGCGTTAGATGAGTATGTGCCAAGCAAGATCGTAAGAGATGGAAAAGAGCCACCGTGGTACAACAACCGAGTTAGAAAACTGCTGCGGAAGCAAAGGGAACTTCACAGCAAACATAAACATAGCCAAAGCCTTGCAGACAAACAAAAATTACGCCAAGCGAAATGTAGTGTGAGGAGGACTATGCGAGAGGCGTTCAATGAATTCAAAAGTAAAGTTCTATGTACTGACTTGGCAGAAAATCCTAAGAAATTTTGGTCTTATGTCAAAGCGGTAGGTGGATAAAAACAAAATGTCCAGACACTCTGTGACCAAAATGGTACTGAAACAGAGGATGACAGACTAAAGGCCGAAATACTAAATGTCTTTTTCCAAAGTTGTTTCACAGAGGAAGATTGCACTGTAGTTCCTTCTCTAGATTGTCGCACAGATGACAAAATGGTAGATATCGAAATAGACGACAGAGGGATAGAGAAACAATTAAAATTGCTCAAAAGAGGAAAGGCCTCTGGACCTGATGGGATACCAGTTCAATTTTACACAGAGTACGCGAAGGAACTTGCCCCCCTTCTTGCAGCGGTGTACCGTAGGATTCTAGAAGAGCATAGCATTCCAAAGGATTGGAAAAGGGCACAGGTCATCCCCGTTTTCAAGAAGGGACGTCGAGCAGATGTGCAAAACTATAGACCTATATCTCTAACGTCGATCAGTTGTAGAATTTTGGAACACGTATTGTGTTCGAGTATAATGACTTTTCTGGAGACTAGAAATCTACTCTGTAGGAATCAGTATGGGTTTCGAAAAAGACGATGGTGTGAAACCCAGCTCGCGCTATTCGTCCACAAAACTCAGAGGGCCATAGACACGGGTTCACAGGTAGATGCCGTGTTTCTTGACTTCCGCAAGGTGTTCGATACAGTTCCCCACAGTCGTTTAATGAACAAAGTAAGAGCATGTGGACTATCAGACCAATTGTGTGATTGGATTGAGGAGTTCCTAGATAACAGGACGCAGCATGTCATTCTCAATGGAGAGAAGTCTTCCGAAGTAAGAGTGATTTCAGGTGTGCCGCAGGGGAGTGTCATAGGACCGTTACTATTCACAATATACATAAATGACCTTGTGGATGACATCGGAAGTTCACTGAGGCTTTTTGCGGATGATGCTGTGGTGTATCAAGAGGTTGTAACAATGGAAAATTGTACTAAAATGCAGGAGGACCTGCAGCGAATTGATGCATGGTGCAGGGAATGGCAATTGAATCTCAATGTAGACAAGTGTAATGTGCTGCGAATACACAGAAAGATAGATCCTTTATCATTTAGCTACAAAATAGCAGGTCAGCAACTGGAAGCAGTTAATACCATAAATTATCTGGGAGTACGCATTAGGAGTGATTTAAATGGAATGATCATATAATGTTGATCATCGGTAAAGCAGATGCCAGACTGAGATTCATTGGAAGAATCCTAAGGAAATGCAATCCAAAAACAAAGGATGTAGGTTACAGTACACTTGTTCGCTCACTGCTTGAATACTGCTCAGCAGTGTGGGATCCATACCAGATAGGGCTGATAGAAGATATAGAGAAGATCCAATGGAGAGCAGCGCGCTTCATTACAGGATCATTTAGTAATCGCGAAAGCGTTACGGAGATGATAGATAAACTCCAGTAGAAGACTCTGCAGGAGAGATGCTCAGTAGCTCGGTACGGGCTTTTGTCAAAGTTTCGAGAACATACCTTCACCGAAGAGTCAAGCAGTATATTGCTCCCTCCTACGTATATCTCGCGAAGAGACCATGAGGATAAAATCAGAGAGATTAGAGCCCACACAGAGGCATACTGACAATCCTTCTTTCCACGAACAATACGAGACTGGAATAGAAGGGAGAACCGATAGAGGTACTCAAGATACCCTCCACCACACACCGTCAGGTGGCTTGCGGAGTATGGATGTAGATGTAGATGTAGATGAAAGGCAGTGTACCAATAGAAAATCAGGAACAAGTAGTAAACAATATTATAAGTTTCAAAAGCAGCCTTAGAAGTAATAAAAATGAAATTGAAGTAAACAGTGAGATAGTACAGGACTAAAGTAGTGGCAATGAAGCTGTAGGAAGTCTTAATGTGACTGCTTCACAGTTCCTTGGTTTTGACAAAACTGAAATTGTAGGCTTGAACAATGGAACTGTAGAAAAACTGTCAAAGTTATTCATCAAAACAGCCAATTCTTTAACTAATACTTTAAGAGGCAAAATTGCTGAAACAGCTAATGGTCTAGGTGGGCACACTGTTGAAACAAACAATACTTTAAAGAACCTAAAAACACAACTAGAAAACAGTAATACAATAATCACAAAAAATTAAATTGAGATTACAAGGCTTAAAAACAAGGTAGAAGCAGATCAAAAACAGGTTGATGCTCAAATGGGGTCTGTGGAAACCAAAGTTGGTACTCTCGTAACAGAACTCAACATGGAAATTTTTGTGTTGAACACAATTTCAGAATTTTTTGTAAGAATGTAATAGATTGTTGTGATGCATTGAAAAATGCAATAAATAACAATAAGTCAGACCAAGAATTTGAATTCAAAAAATGAGAAACCATTGTAATAACAGTGTATCAGAGTTAAACTCCAAAGTCACTAACGTAGAAGAACTTGTTACTACCAATATAGATGCATGTTGTAATGAAATGAATAATATGAAAAAGAAAGTTACTGAGTTGCATGAAACTTTTGTGGCTGAAGAATTTAGCAATAATGGTGCTGGCTTGTTGGGTAACATTTCAATTAAGCAACTTCTAGATGAGAGTAAAATTCACCCTGCTGACTTTTTACACCAATATAGGGTCAACCTCATTAGTGGGGAACTGATAATCTAAAAATCGTATTTCTGAATAAGTTTTCTGAATGGGGAGGCACTATCATAGGCAAATGAAAATACTGATATTGAAATTTCTTATGACGAATTTAGGAGGCATTTTTTTAAAAATAAATTGGAAATCAAGACAGTAACTTTAGTGGGAGTAACAGATATCAAATGGTTGGAATCAGAATAATAATTGGGATAACTATGTGAAGAGAGTTGGAAATAATTTCAGCAATGATTATCATGGTGGAGGAAATGGAAGGGATAATCAGTGGAGTGACAGAGACAGAAATAGAAAGAGAGACATAGATAACAGGAATGGACCATGGGAGAAAAATTATAAGGAATATCACACCTTGAGACATAACAATAGAAGTAATGATCAGCAAAAACCAAAGGTCATTTCACCTGGTGCCCACCAGCTTGGAGCAAGAAAAAATAAACTGAATCAGGCAAAACAATACAGGACCAAAGGAAACAGTGTCACCACAGATTCAACAATAGAGGAACTCACCAGGAGCACAGATTACGTTTTTAGTAGAAAGTTTTAGAGCGCAATGAGGTTTGATGAATACATTATGAGAGATTTAGAAATTGGGGATAGATGTGAATGTAGACTGGATGCAGAAATTTTTCATAATCTATACAGTCAAGAGAATAGTAACAATGTGGGCAGTGAAAGTCTTGACGATAACTGATTTTTATGGCACAAAGAAATTGCTAAGTTCTGAAGGTATGGGAAGTATGAGTAAATATGTTTGTTCTGATGTTGAAATTCGTGATTCTGGAGACATTGTGCCAAAAGCAGAAACGGAGAGTGTTAATTGGAGTGATGAGTCTGAAGAGGTTGATAATGATTCTATGATTTGTTAGGCTGAGGGGTTTCATACTGATTCTTTGATTCATGAAACAGAGGAGGTTGATAATAATTCTATGATTTATGAGGCTGAGGAGATTGATGATATTTCTGTGATTTATAAATGTAATACTGAGAGATTTTGTGATGTTGTAAGTGACTATGTTATAGATGGTACGGATGATGATTTCAGAACTGAGATTATTTTTAATGATGAGTTAGAGGGTATGATTAACACAGAGATTAAAAATGATATTTTGGAGGGAAATAATGATGCAAATAGGGATTATGCATATGGAATGGTGGCAGAAGATGATCAGATGTTGCAGGTGGATCTCAGAAAATTGGGAAGCACTAATAGTAAAGAGGAGGAAAGATTAGTTTGCATTGATGATAAGATTTTAATAGTTGCTTGGGATAATTACAAAACTATGGATAATAATGCTAATATTGTTTGTAAAATACACGGTTTTGCAATGAATTACATCCAGTATAGTAGAAAGAGAAAAATGAGAGCAATTTACAGAAACCTAATATTCCTGACAGAGCTTTACAACCAGTTTCTGATAATGAATGTGATAATAATCAAGGCGAGGGTGGCATTAGCTATGAAGAAGTACAAAATTATTTGTTACTTGAAAAAGAAGTTACAGATGATGGAAAGTTGCAAGGGAGACCTTACATCTTTGTGAAAACTGATAATGGGGAAGGGAATTATTTGGCACACACTGACAGTCCAATCTGTGGAATTTCTGAGGAACTGAGGCATCGAATTGAATACAGTAAGAATTTTATTAAATTACTTGTTGTTGGTGTCAAAATTAAGATAATTACTGGGATGTACAGTAAAACACTAAAGTTTCAAGTAAGGCTAAAATTTGAAATTAATGGTGTACTCTTTGTATAAGGCTGCCTTGTCATTTCTGAGCTTAACAAGGACTTGATTTTGGGGATTGATTAGACTCTTAAAGTACAGGTTTGTTTCAGTAGTGGACCTGAGTAACTCATTTTTACAGAGTCAAAGACTGGGATTACTGAGAAAATGAAAACAAAGTTGTTAAACGATGAATAGTCAGTCTCAGTTGCAAAATGATTATTTATTTATTTAATTTGTGACACACTTCATTCTCATAGGAGCATTATCAGAAACTGAGGGGAAAACAAGTTTCCTCAGCACTAATCTATGAGCCAAAAATCAGCTATAAAGTTACATTGTCAGTTAAATAAAACAACTGGGAAACTATGACCCGAGATGTGAAAAGAGTGTAACCAAGACAAACTCACCAGGTAAAAATACTTGACAACCACTGGCAATTGTACGAAAAGCCCCCCAGTCACAAAAAATGGAATGTCATCCAATGAAATGTACAGGACACATCCACTTACAGAAATAAATAAGAGCATGTTTCAAGGAGAAGAGCAGTTAGTGGAACAAACATTAGAAACCACACAAATAAGTATGGAGATAAAGGAACAAATATTGATGACTAAGAGACCTTGGCCCACAGAGTATGTGAGTAATATAAGGAATATTAGAGTCAAATTTTGCCTGTGTTTGTGCGTACTTGGTCTTAACACAACACAGAGTATGTTTACGACAGAAGCCATGAGTATAAAGTGTCCTTATGGCACACATTTACAGCTCCTACTACAGAGCTATGGATTGAAGTGACCAACACTATACTAAGTGGTGGCACCATATAGGAAAACAGAGAATGTGCTCACAGAGCAATGGTAAAATTAGATCCATTATATAAGATAAAAAACAAGGCAGCACAACTAAACAATATCAATGTATGAACCAAGCAATGTGTGCATAGACATTTACTTAAAAAGTAACACTCGAAGTATCCAAGATTATGAAAGGTCAGTTGTCCACTGAGCAGGCCTGGGCTCTTAAAATAGGCTCTTTTCAAAATTTCAAATTCTTCACGGATTTTCACCTTCTTGCCTTTTTCACAGCATGCAAAATATGGAGATCATGTATGGATGGTGGGCAATGGCAAGAAGTTTTAAAATGGTGAGCAAAAGGAGAATGTTTTTTAAGTTGCCCTTTTTTGTTAAATGATGCTCATTGAAATGGGCTGTAAAGAACCTCCCTGTTTGGCCAATATAGTGTGTGTCACAATCAAGAGACCTAATTTTATGTACTTCTAATTTTATTGCATGATGTGCCATTTTTGGTGATTATAGAACTTTCTGTACACTTGCCAGTGATCTTCAAATGTTTTTACCTAGTGAGTTTGCATCTTTGGTTTGCTCTTTTCACATCTCAGGTCATGGTTTTCCAGTTGCTTTATTTAACTGACAATGTAGCTTTGTATCTGATTCCCAGCTCATAAACTTGTGCTGAGGAAACTTGTTTTCCCCCAGATGTCTGATGATACTCATGCGAGTGTGAAATGCATCAAAAATTAAATAAGTAACTATTCATTTGCAACTGAGACTGCCTATTCTATCTTGACCATCTCAAGAGGTTGCTGTGCAATTAGCCCAAAGATGAAGTGGTGTGACTCTCAATGAAACTGTTGACATAAAATTGCAGTCTTGAAGGCAATCAGATAAAAGGGATAGTTTGTAATGAGGACAGGGACCATGTAATTGAGATTAGTTTACTCTAAAACAAGAAAATTATTTGGGTTAAGTAATGTAGTACAACTAAAAGCTTAAGACAAGGAAAGAAAGAGTGAATTGTCATGTGATGTGGAGTGGAAAAGTTAAAAATCTTTTACATATTATTTTATGAATACATAAATTGTGGTATAGGATTTTATTTTACAAATAAGTCAATATTTCTTCAGGGAAATGTGCCTTCTTTGCACATTAAAAGTGTGGCAACCAATAGGGAGCCTCCCCTGTAGCATTTGCTTCTGTAATTTAGCCTCCTGGTGGTGATGCAGTTATTCTCTGACTATTCTTTTATTTTATCCTTGCTGCTGATGTCTGACTTGTGAATATCAATTGTCATTTTCTAACACTGTGGACTTATGGTCATTTTGCACATTAGGAAGAAAAAAAAAAGCCTTACATCACATAGAAAAGTTACTCCTTAACAAAAGCCAAAATGTTAATGTTACAAAGACTCTCAGTCTGTGTTCTGAAACATTATTTTCTTTGCACAGACACATTTGATATGTTTAATAATTGTTAATTGTATAATTTGCACACAGAACATATCAATCTGTCATTATATGAAAGTTGCCACTCACCATATAGCAGAGATGCTGAGTTGTGATAGGCACAACAAAAAGATTCACACAATTAAAGCTTTTGGCCATTAAGGCCTTTGTCAGCAGTACACACTCACACACACACACACACACACACACACACACACACACACAAACAGAACTTGCAAACACATCTGCAGTCTCAGGGAACTGAACCCACACTGCGAGCAGCAGCACCAGTGCATGATGGGAGTGGTGACTGGGTGGATGTAAGGAGGCTGGGGCAGGGAGAGTGAGGGATAGTATGGTGGGAGTGGCAGACAGTGAAGTGTTGCAGTTTCGATGGTGGGCAGGAGAGGAGTTGCGGAGGGGGGGGGGGGGGGGGGGTAAGTAGTGGAAAGGAGAGAAATAATAGGAAATTAAAAGACGGTGTGGCGGTGAAATGATGGCTGTGTAGTGCTGGAATGGGAACAGGGAGGGGGCTGGATGGGTGATGCAAAGAAACTGAAAATAACTTACATCAGTGAAAGCTCAAACTAATTTTCTTGCTATCTACATACTGTTTTAGCACTGAAAATGATATTCAAGAATGTACATGTTACCCACAAATGTCATTAAGGGCATGCATTACCTTGCTAAAAAGCTACTGCCTATGAAACCATATTTATGTACTGATAACAAAATTGGAGACTATTTAATATAATTATGTCTGAGTATTTGAGCATAAACTATATATAATTGTTTCCTGTTCTGTTTCTTTGTGAACTATGCTGTGTATGTTCGAGTGGTGAACAGTGACTAAAAGTCGATTGTATGTATTTGCAGAAATTACTGAACACAGTAATGTATCATATTATTATTATTTATTTCCTTTCTCAGACGTTATGTCTGGTTAAAAATGGAAAGTGACGTGGACCTTGATCAAGTGTGACTTCCTTTTAATTGTACGGTATATGTTACATTGCATTTAGGAACTTTCAGGTAATTGAACATGTATCAATAATTACAGATTTCTGTAGTTGTATATATAAGTTTGGATGTAGCTGTATTGTGTTGATGTACTGGTGGATATTGTGTGGTATGACTCCTGTAGTTGATAGTATAATTGGTATAATGTCAACTTTATCCTGACACCACATGTCCTCGACTTCCTCAGCCAGTTGGATGTATTTTTCAATTTTTTCTCCTGTTTTCTTCTATATATTTGTTGTATTGGGTATGGATATTTCGATTAGTTGTGTTAATTTCTTCTTTTTATTGGTGAGTATGATGTCAGATTTGTTATGTGATGTTGTTTTATCTGTTATAATGGTTCTTATCCAGTATAATTTGTATTCATCATTCTCCAGTACATTTTGTGGTGCATACTTGTATGTGGGAACGTGTTGTTTTATTAGTGTATGTTGTATGGCAAGTTGTTGATGTATTATTTTTGCTACATTGTCATGTCTTCTGGGGTATTCTGTATTTGCTAGTATTGTACATCCGCTTGTGATGTGATCTACTGTTTCTATTTGTTGTTTGCAAAGTCTGCATTTATCTGTTATGGTATTGGGATCTTTAATAATATGCTTGCTGTAATATCTGGTATTTATTGTTTGATCCTGTACTGCAATCACGAATCCTTCCGTCTCACTGTATATATTGCCTTTTCTTAGCCATGTGTTGGATGCGTTTTGATCGATGTGTGGCTGTGTTAGATGATACGGGTGCTTGCCATGTAATGTTTTCTTTTTCCAATTTACTTTCTTCATATCTGTTGATGTTATGTGATCTAAAGGGTTGTAGAAGCAGTAATGAAATTGCAATGGTGTAGCCGATGTATTAATATGAGTGATTGCTTTGTGTATTTTACTAGTTTCTGCTCGTTCTATAAAGAACTTTCTTAAATTGTCTATCGGTCCATAACATAGGTTTTTTATGTCAATAAATCCCCTTCCTCCTTCCTTTCTGCTATTATTATTAATATTATTTTTCTCCCCCATTCTATTCTTTTAATGTATATAATAATTTTGTACCGTAGATAACACTGACATAGAAACAAAACATGTAGAGGGACATTCTTCAGTTTTTTTAATTTCTTTATATTCAGCTGTTCATCTCTATAAGTGATAATGGGTGAACATATGACGAGTTCTGCTGAGTTAATATTGTTAAAAAAATATATGTATTTCAATTGTACATTGAAAGGTGTTATAGAAAGTATTCGAGATAGCAAAGTTTATTCAAACATGCACGATGACCATACCTGTCTGTTCATCATTCCGCAATGCACCGAGAATCCTGCATCAAGAGGATCGAAGCAGACAAGAATAATTTGTGAGTAGAAGAGGGACGATCCAGAACCAGTATTGTCATACCAAGCTCTATGCACAATGGTGGTAACAAGAAAAATAAGTACATAAATTTAAATGCTGAATATATGTACTGAATATTGAGGGTCTGTTGATATTAATGCCAGTTAAAGTTCACTTCGGATATGTGTACCTTCCAATTTTTTTTTTCTCAATTATTCTTTCAAGATTTATTTCTTTGATTATTTAAGCAGCAATTATTAATCAGTTTCCATTATACAGGCTGTACATTAAGTCTAGGAACACTTTCAGTTATTTATTGCACAAGAACCAAACATTGTACAGATATCATACATTTGTCACTTTGAAGAGAAACTCTGAAAGTTTTTTTTTTTTTTTTTATGTATACCACCACAGAATAGTTTGGTAATTTCCCAATAGTCAGTCAGGTGTGGAGCTACAGAAGGGGACAACTGTTTCGTGAAATGGCCTCCCCAACCACCAGATCTCACTCCATGTGACCTTTTTCTGTGGGGATACATTAAAGATCTGGTGTATGTACTGCCTCTACCACGTGATGTAGCAGAGCTCTGGGAGAGAATACAGGAAGCGACTGCAACAGTCAATGATATGCCAAGCTGGGATGGGTATGGCAAGAATTCGATTACCTTCTTGACGTATGCCGGGTCATTCATGGTTCACATATTGAATGTTTGTAAAAAAAAAAAATAAATAAATAAACTTTCAGAGTTTCTCTTCAAAATGCAATATGTATGACATCTGTAGAATGTTTAGTTCTTGTGCAATAAATAATTGAAAGTGTTCCCAAACTTTATGTACACCCTGTACATCACATTTTATTCCACCCGCCACTATTCAATGGCGACCGTTCAAAGGATGGCGCCAAGCATAATAGGAACAGACCTTTCAATTGTTGAGATAAATGTTTTTTGAGTTTTTTGTTCATTACAAGAAACGAATGATGCCTTTGTTGCATTTGTTACATGTCCATAAGATTGGGACTAATAAAAACTTGAAGGAGCAGATTAAAATTAAATTCTGCCTACAAATGAGATGCACTGCGAATGCAGATTTTAACGGTTAAGGTAGGAAGCTACTACGCTGTATGCTTATATGGCTGCACTTGGTGCCATCTCTCTCACAGTAGACAATCCCTTTTCCTTCCAATTAACATCCTTTATGGAAAGTGCATTTCTATAGGAAAGATGAAAATTTGTATAAGGTCATCATTAGAGTGCAAAATAATTCATTCAAGTTCTGTAAGCCTTTATCAGAGAATAATCTGGTTCATTAATGAATACGCATATAAATGTGCTTTAAGTCATAAGTACTGATACAACCAAAATTTCATGTTTAAATTCTTTTTTTTTTTTTTTTCTTTTCATAATTTTGTTAAACACTGTTCACAATGGGAGTCAAAGGAAATGGCCATTGTTAAAAACTCATTACAAAATGCAATATGTCAAGACGTCAGAAATCCAAGCTTGGCAACAGAAAAAAAAAAGGGGCTACCGAAACAACCAGGTTGGTGTCCCACTATTAAAAATTGATGACACTGGTGATATAACTAATCGTGATGTCACTTTTATGACACACAATGAGACAATTTCTCAGTTCCCACCGGGAAATATTTTTCCAAATAGTGAAACTGAAGCACACGATAGTGAGACTTCCTCTGACTATTTGCTCACTACGTTGCGAATGCAATAGCAGGAAACAGTTTGAAAAAACAATGTAAATACTAGTGACACCCACAATTTGACACAACTCATGCAATTAATAACACAACAGTTTACAAAACAACAGGAATTTCAGGAAAGTGTAACACAACAGCTTAAGAGTGTAATATAGCTGTTCACAAGACATCACGAAAATATAGGACAACAGTTTACACAGCAAAATTAGGCATTTAATGACTTCAAGTACAGTATTAGTCAACAGTTCAGTGAGGTGGCAAAACTACACACACTGAGTTATCTGATGAACCATCCTGGAAGATTGACAGAAAACAACTAAAACAAGAAATAATTACTGACATGTCCCACAATATAAATACTTTAACAGAAAAGGTAAATTCTGTAGACTGTAAACAGGAACAACTTGCATGTGAAGCACATTCTCAAATTCAGGAGACACAATGCATCGGAAAAAAATAAGACAAATGCAGTCAGCGAGCTGCAAGACGCACACAAAAACCTACCTACAGAAATACACAAGTTGAGTCTAAGAGTAGATCAGTTATGTTTAGAGTCAGAATTTGCCAAAAACAGAGAGACAAGTTATGTGCAGAGGTAAAGGAAATAACTGAAAAAGCTGAAGCCAGGATGCTGGATAAAGG
Source organism: Schistocerca piceifrons (assembly GCF_021461385.2). Classification (NCBI taxonomy): domain Eukaryota; kingdom Metazoa; phylum Arthropoda; class Insecta; order Orthoptera; family Acrididae; genus Schistocerca; species Schistocerca piceifrons. The sequence goes on from NC_060138.1 coordinate 707,830,170, forward strand.
CAGCGCCCTTGCTGAAAAGGTAGTGTCAGATTGCAAAATTTATGTAGATACTGTAGAAGACACTCTAAAGAAAGTCAGCTTCTAGCTAAAATAGACTTGGGTTTAAAGGAAGCAGAGGAAAGGTTACGAGGCAGTGTCGCTAAAACTACTAACACTCCAAAACAACATATGACAGAAAACAAATCTATGCTTTTAGAGAAGTTAGATACCTTCACTGGTTACCAACAATACGGGGTTAGCCTGTCAAAGAAAAACATCAAAGGTTGCAAAACGCAACACTTGCCAGCAGTTTCACCTGTAGAGCAAGCGCAGTTCTCATGCGCTACCCCACAAGTGAACATAAACATACCTGTCACTGACAGTGCGGTGTGTTTGTGTCAACATTAATTGCAGATGAGGGATTACTTAGGCACTGACAATTTCGGATATTTACTTCTGAAGGGAAAAGAACATACCCTGTGGTCTTTATCGGAAAATTTCAAAATATTTTAGTACCCAGATGGAATCCCAGAAAATTAGATCTGTTGTTGGATACACACAGAATGACATTCTGCTATGAGCTACAGACATGTCGGAACATTGCCACTATTGTGAACAGTTTGAGAGAGCATTTCTGGATAAGTATTGGTCTGAGGCCATACAAGAGAGGCTCAGACCCAACTCCACTCAGTAGCAAGTATGGAAGCTTAAGGGGCTATACTGAAAAATATTTGAATAAAACCAGGTACTGGATGAACCCGGAATCTCAAGTAGACGTGCTGAAAATTTTAAAGAGCCGTCTTCCTGCCCACATTAGGGAAAAACACATTACCATTCCAGAACACGACACTGAATACTTTCTATCTGTACTGGACTCAATAGGTTTAATATACAATGAGAGACCAGTACAACCAAAGGCTGTTAATATGATGATAGTGTCACAGAGACCAACATGCAAACAATGGACCTTCTATTATTTTTTTTTCAATTATTCTTTCAAAATTTCCTTTTTTAATTATTTAAGGTGCAATTATTAATCAGTTTCAATTACATATTACATTTTATCCCCCCCCTCCCCACCCACACCCCACCCCTGCCACTATTCAACACAGAGAATGTGTGCCTGTGAACACCAGAGGAATATTAAGAAACTGGACGAAAGTGTCACCACAAATGGTGTGGAATCTTCTAAAGCAGTGAGACAAGCATATAACATGAAAGAATATTTTTAAAGATATATATAATTACGTGTAACTGCTCCTTTTACTTATTTTTCAAATTATGTGGAAATCAATATTTTTGTTAAGCTATTCTCTCAGTATATACTCATAGTTGCTGGATATTTAATCTGCTACACTCACTACCATATTTTATGTACACTGAAAACAACCTTGTGTAGTGTTGAGAGGTAGTTTTCGGGAAATTTTATATTATGTTTCCGGCAATTGATACAAGTTTAATTTTTGACAGAGTGTCATTTTTTTTTATCTGTGATACTCTGAACAGAGGGAGGGAGGGAGGCAGAGAGGGGGGAGGGGATGTTGAAACATAGCAATATATGGTCATTAGGATGAAAGCAAGGGGAAACTACAGCTGTAATTTTCCCTGAGGGCATGCAGCTTCACTGTATGGTTAAATGATGAAGGCGTCCTCTTGGGTAAAATAGCCCCCACTCAGATCCTCCTGGTGGGAACTACTACAGGATGGTATTGTTATCAGCAGAAACAAAACTAGCTTTCTATGGATTAGAGTGTGGAATGTCAGACCCCTTAATTGGGCAAGTAGGTTAGAAACTTTAAAAAGGGAAATGGATATGTTAAATTAGATACAATGGGAATTAGTGAAGTTTGATGGCAAGAGGAACAAGACTTCTGGTCAGGTGAATACAGGATTATAAATAAAAAATCAAATATTGGTAATTCAGGAGTAGGTTTAATAATGAATTAAAGAAATAGGAACATTGATAAGCTACAAACAGCATAGTAAACGCATTGTTGTAGCCAAGACAGACATGAAGCCCGTGCCTACCACAGTAGTACAAGTATATATGCCAACTAGCTCTGAAGATGATGAAGAGATTGAAGAATGTATGACACAATAAAAGAAATTATTCAATACGAGAGAAGGAAAGTTGCTACTCACCATACAGCAGAGATGCTGAGTCGTGATAGGCACAATAAAAAGATTCACACAATCAGAGCTTTTGGCCATTAAGGCCTTTGTCAGCAGTAGACACACACACAAACACTCACACACTCACGCAAGCACAACTCGCACACATGTCTGCAGTCTCAGAGAGCTGAAGCTACACTGCGAACAGCAGCACCGGTGCATGATGGGAGTGGTGACTGGGTGGGGGTAAGGTGGAGGCTGGAAGGGGTTGGGGTAGGGATAGTATGGTGGGAGTAGCGGACAGTGAAGTGTTGCAGTTTAGACGGAGGGCAGGAGAGGGAAATTAAAAGACTGGGTGTGGCGGTGAAATGACAGCTGTGTAGTGCTGGAGTGGGAACAGGGAGGGGGCTGTATGGGTGAGGACAGTGACTAACGAAAGTTGAGGCTAAGAGTGCTACAGGAACGTAGGATGTATTGCAGGGAAAGTTAGCAACTGCACAGTTCAGAAAAATTGGTGTTGGTGGGAAGGATCCATATGGCACTGGCTGTGAAGCAGTCACTGAGATGAGGGGTATCATGTTTGGCTGCGTGTTCAGCTACAGGGCAGTCCACTTGTTTTTTGGGCACAGTTCGTCAGTTGCCGTTCATAAGGACAGACAGCTTGTTGGTTGTCATGCCTTCCTTACAGTGCAGCACAGTGGTTGCAGCTTAGCTCATAAATCACATGACTGGTTTCATAGGTAGCCCTGCCTTTGGTGGGATGGGTGACGTTAGTGGCCAGACTGGAGTAGGTGGTGGTAGGAGGATGTATGGGACAGGTCTTGCATCTACGTCTACATACATCCTACATACTTTCTCCTACCACCACCTACCAGTCACTAACATCACCTATCCCATCAAAGGCAAGGCTACCTGTGAAACCAGTCACGTGATTTACAAACTAGGCTGCCACCACTGTGCTGCATTCTATGTAGGCATGACAACCAACAAGCTGTCTGTCCGCATGAATAGCCACCAACAAACTGTGGCCAAAAAATAAGTGGACCACCCTGCAGCTGAACATGCTGCCAAACATGATACCCCTCATCTCAATGACTGCTTCACAGCCTGTGGCATATGGATACTTCCCACCAACACCAACTTTTCTGAATTATGCAGGTGGGAAATTTCTCTGCAATACATCCTACATTCCCATAACACTCCTGGCCTCAACCCTCATTAGTCACTGTCCTCACCCATCCAGCCCCCTCCCTGTTCCCATTCCAGCACTACACAGCTGTCACTTCACCGCCACACCCAGTCTTTTAATTTCCTTTTATTTTTATTTCTCTACTTTCCACTACTTACCCCCTACCCCCTCTGCAACTTCTCTCCTGCCCTCCGTCTAAACTGCAACACTTCACTGTTCGCCACTCCCACCATACTATCCCTACCCCTCCCCGCCACAGCCTCCTCCTTACCCCCACCCAGTTGCCACTCCCTTCATGCACTGGTGCTGCTGCTCGCAGTGTAGTTTCAGCTCTCTGGGACTGCAGACATGTGTGTGAATTGCGCTTGCGTGAGTGTGTGTGTGCGTGTGTGTATGTGTGTCTACTGCTGACAAAGGCCTTAATGGCCAAAAGCTATGATTGTGTGAATCTTTTTATTGTGCCTATCATGACTCAGCATCTCCACTACATGGTGAGTAGCAACTTTCCTTCTGTCGTACTGTTACATTCCACTCTGGATTTTCCATTGCTTGAAAGAAATTATTCAGATAGTTATTGGAAATGAAAATTTAATAGTCATGGGGACCTGGGATTCAATGGTAAGAAAATGTAGAGAAGGAAACGTAGTAGGTGAATATGGACAGAGGGTAAGGAATTAAAGAGGAAGTCGCCTTGTAAAATTTTACACAGGGCATAACTCAATCATAGCTAACACTTAGTTTAAAAATCATGAAAAAAGGTTGTATAAGTGGGAGAGACCTGGAGACACTGGAAGGTTTCAGGTAGATTATATAATGGTAAGACAGAGATTTGGGAACCAGGTTTTAAATTGTAAGACATTTCCAGGGGCAGATGTGGACTCTGACCATAATTTATTGGTCATGAACTGTAGATTAAAACTGAAGAAACTGCAAAAAGGTAGAAACTTAAGTTTAAGGAGATGGGACCTGGATAAAATGAAAGAACCATAGGTTGTAAAGAGTTTCAGAGGGAGCATTAGAGAATGATTGACAAGAACAGGGGAAAGGAATACAGTAGAAGAAGAATGGCCAGCTTTGAGAGATGAAATAGTGAAGGCAGTAGAGGATCAAGCAGGCGAAAAGTCAAGGGCTAGCAGATATCCTTGGGTAACACAAGAAAGACTGAAATTAATTGCTGAAAGGAGAAAATATAAAAATGCAGTAAATGAAGCATGTGAAAAGAAATACATACGTCTCAAAAATAAGATTGACAGCAAGTGTAAAATGGCTAAGCGGGAATAGCTATAGGGCCAATGTAAGGCTGTAGAAGCGTGTATCAATAGGGGTAAGATAGATGCTGCCTATAGGAAAATCAAAGAGACCTTTGGAGAAAAGAGAACCACCTGCATGAATATCAAGAGCTCAGGTGAAAAACCAGTCCTAAGCAAAGAAGAGAAAGCAGAAAAGTGGAAGGAGTAAAAAGGAGGTCTATACAAGGGTGACGTACTTGAGGGTAATGTTATGGAAATTGGAGAGGACATAGATAAAGATGAGATGGGAGATATGATACTAAGTGAAGAATTTGACAGACCACTCAAAGACTTAAGTCAAAACAAGGCCCTGAGAGTAGACAACACTCTGTTAAAACAACTGATAGCCTTGGGAGAGCCAACCATGACAGAACTCTTCCATCTGGTGAACATGATGTATGAGACAGACAAAATACCCTCAGACTTCAAGAAGAGTACATTAAATCCAATTCCAAAGAAAGCAGGTGTCGACTGGTATGAAAATTACAAACTATCAGTTTAAAAAGTTGCAAAATACTAACATAATTTTTTTACAGATGAATGGAAAAACTGGTAGAAGCCGACCTTGGGGAAGATCGTCTTGGATTGCATAGAAATGTAGGAACTCATAAGGCAATACTGACACTAAAACACATCTTAGAAGATAGATTACGGAAAGGCAAGAAGAGACTAGAAGCTTTTGAAATGTGGTGCTACAGAAGAATGCTGAAAATTAGATTGGTATATCATGTATCTAATGTGGAGGTATTGAACACAACCGGAGAGAAGAGGAATTTGTATCACACCTTAACTAGAAGAACGGATTGCTTAGTAGAACATGATCTGAGACATCAAGGGAGCACACATTTAGTATTGGAGGGAGAAGAGGAATTTGTAGCACAACTTAACTAGAAGAACGGATTACTTGGTAGAACATGATCTGAGACATCAACGAGCACACATTTAGTATTGGAGGGAATCATGGAGGGTAAAGATCACAGAGGAAGACCAAGAGATGAATACACTATTTAGATCCAGAAGAATGTAGGTTGCACTAGTTACTCAGAGATGAAGAAACTTGCACAGGAAAGAGCAGCGTGGAGAGCTGCATCAAACCAGTCTTTTGACTGAAGACCACAACAACAAAAGGATATGTGTTGACCTCAAGTGCCAGACTGCCACATTTACAAGCTTATATAAATTTTATAACAATCTTATTTCATCTGATCATTTCAGAACTTAAGTTATTATACTGATGCCAATTCTGTCATTAATTTCTTTTTTACTTTTGCAAGCACTGCTTCTACATTGGTTTGACTGTTATTAATCAATAATTGAACATAATCCTTAATCAATTCTCATTTTATAATTCCTGAATACCTATCAGAAGAAGGGAAACTAGTTTTAGTTAGTGTTTATGGAAGGAATACATGCAAATGTTAGGAAAATTTTCCAGTTAATAATCGTCATGATACAAGTAACTTTATAAAAAGCATTGTTATTAAGCATATTTTATGAAGCTAGCATCCACGTACAACTTCATGTTGCAAAGTGAGAAGAGTGAGCCTATAGGTAATTCTGTGATGCCAGCCTGTATACACCAGCATGTCTTTGATCGTAACCCATAAATTTTCTGTTGCTACTAATGGATGACATAACAAGTAATTTTTAAAATAATACAGAAGGAATGGCAAATCAACCATCTGGGTCACCACTTTCTTATAGTTTTTGTGTGCCAGTTTTGTTACAGTCTTGTAATCATATTACCTGATAAATACACTCCTGGAAATTGAAATAAGAACACCGTGAATTCATTGTCCCAGGAAGGGGAAACTTTATTGACACATTCCTGGGGTCAGATACATCACATGATCACACTGACAGAACCACAGGCACATAGACACAGGCAACAGAGCATGCACAATGTCGGCACTAGTACAGTGTATATCCACCTTTCGCAGCAATGCAGGCTGCTATTCTCCCATGGAGACGATCGTAGAGATGCTGGATGTAGTCCTGTGGAACGGCTTGCCATGCCATTTCCACCTGGCGCCTCAGTTGGATCAGCGTTCGTGCTGGACGTGCAGACCGCGTGAGACGACGCTTCATCCAGTCCCAAACATGCTCAATGGGGGACAGATCCGGAGATCTTGCTGGCCAGGGTAGTTGACTTACAACTTCTAGAGCACGTTGGGTGGCACGGGATACATGCGGACGTGCATTGTCCTGTTGGAACAGCAAGTTCCCTTGCCGGTCTAGGAATGGTAGAACGATGGGTTCGATGACGGTTTGGATGTACCGTGCACTATTCAGTGTCCCCTCGACGATCACCAGTGGTGTACGGCCAGTGTAGGAGATCGCTCCCCACACCATGATGCCGGGTGTTGGCCCTGTGTGCCTCGGTCGTATGCAGTCCTGATTGTGGCGCTCACCTGCACGGCGCCAAACACGCATACGACCATCATTGGCACCAAGGCAGAAGCGACTCTCATCGCTGAAGACGACACATCTCCATTCTTCCCTCCATTCACGCCTGTCGCGACACCACTGGAGGCGGGCTGCACGATGTTGGGGCGTGAGCGGAAGACGGCCTAACGGTGTGCGGGACCGTAGCCCAGCTTCATGGAGACGGTTGCGAATGGTCCTCGCCGATACCCCAGGAGCAACAGTGCCCCTAATTTGCTGGGAAGTGGCGGTGGGTTCCCTACGGCACTGCGTAGGATCCTACGGTCTTGGCGTGCATCCGTGCGTCGCTGCGGTCCGGTCCCAGGTCGACGGGCACGTGCACCTTCCGCCGACCACTGGCGACAACATCGATGTACTGTGGAGACCTCACGCCCCACGTGTTGAGCAATTCGGCGGTACGTCCACCCGGCCTCCCGCATGCCCACTATACGCCCTCGCTCAAAGTCCGTCAACTGCACATACGGTTCACGTCCACGCTGTCGCGGCATGCTACCAGTGTTAAAGACTGCGATGGAGCTCCGTATGCCACGGCAAACTGGCTTACACTGACGGCGGCGGTGCACAAATGCTGCGCAGCTAGCGCCATTCGATGGCCAACACCGCGGTTCCTGGTGTGTCCGCTGTGCCGTGCGTGTGATCATTGCTTGTACAGCCCTCTCGCAGTGTCCGGAGCAAGTATGGTGGATCTGACACACCGGTGTCAATGTGTTCTTTTTTCCATTTCCAGGAGTGTATGTAATTCTGAAAGAGAACGTGAGATCAGCCTGAATTTGTTGAAATTTCTCTTGGCACTACAAAATCATTAGATACACTATCAAGAACTCAGTAAGTTGCAGCAAGTTTTGGTGGAGCAGATGTTCGCAACTTTTTTACTGCTACTGCAGCATCAGAGATCACTGAGAAACAAGGATGAGTATTTGCTGTTAGTTGTAACACCCTGTAACTTTTTAAGTACCAGTTATGAGTCAGAAAATGTCTCACCAGGGTTCATAATTAATTTCATGAACTGTACTAATCTTCAATGATGTATTCTGCTAACTGTGACAGTTGGATTTAATTGTGAACTGTGTTGTGGTCCATAACAGTTACTCACTGTGCACATAACTTTTTGTGGGTATGTGACTGTTAGACCTCAAGGACTGTGATTCAGTGAGTACATTATGTATCTGTTTGCCACTCGTGGACTTTTGTGTCACTCCAGTGTTAGGTTACCATACATGAACAACCACATCATAGGAAATCTACCAAGTGTAGTATGTGGCTAATCATTTTATCTGGGCTATAGTTAAAGTGAAGGAGACCCCAGATATGGCCATAAACCATAGGTTATTCAACCTGCACTGCAAACCTGGCATACCCTACATCACTGAGGATAGCCTACTTTTGATAACCACTTTTCAGGCAGATTTGATGGAGGTGCATCTGCCAATGGCAGATGTGTAAAGGTAAATATTGTTATTCTACAACGTGAGACATCAAAACTGTTCAAACAGGTAAGTGGAACATTGCATATTCATGGGCCATGTAGAGGAATCTTTTCTAACCACACAGAATCTCAAACCCCTCATATTCACTGATGACATCTTCATGATCTGGTTTGAGGTTGAGGACACCTTATCCATGTTCCTCCTGAGCCTAAACATCATCTCCCCCATCTGCTTCAACAAGTCCTCTTCATCCCAGCAAGCAAGCCACCTTACTCTAAACCAATCTCTGTCTCAAGCATGGCTACATCAGTTCCACTGTCCACATAAGACCTACCAACCACCAACAATAGCTCCTCTTCAGCAGTTGGCACTCATTACATACCAGGAAGTCCTTTCCTTATGGCCTAGCTACCCATAGTCATAGAATCTGTAGTGATGAGCAGCCCTCTCCAAATATGCCAAGGGTCTCATGAAATTACCCTCCCAACCTTGTCCATACACAGATCTCCTGAGCTTCACTACACCAGTCAGCTACCACACTCGCATCCCACACAAAGGAGCAATTATCCTGTGACTGCATACCACTAAGGACTCAAGCACCTGAATCATATTCTCCAACAATGTTCTGACTATCTCTCATTCTGTCCTGAAATGAAAAATTTTCTCTGCACCCCAGATCACATAAGAAACAGATTGCCCGATTGCTTGGTCTAGCAGACAACCCTTGTCAGGGAATGGCCACCAGGCGGCAACAGCGTCCCACCCATACATGTTGAATCAATCACTAGATGGCACTCTGTTCTGTGAAATATGTGGCAACATCGGCCGAACGCGTGCAGCTTTCCACTATTTGGTGTCTGTGAAGTACAGCTGTTTCTGACATACCGGTGGTAGTGGATCGAGTCGTCATGCCGAGGGCCTGGGAGTATATCAACTGTGGAAGGAGTAGACGAACAAATCCTGAACTAAAATTGTTCAGATTTCCCGCCAAAGATAAAGAAAGGTTACGCGAGTGGATTTTAAATTCAGGTAAATCAATAAATTAATTACGAGTAAGAATTAATAAAGAGCCCTAAGCATTCGATCGTATCTAAATATTGTCAATCTTATATTCTGATATAATGTGGCAGTTCTTCCTGCACAAGAATCATATCATATAATTTTTAAATGAAATCTTTGCTGCGATTTGGACTTTTTTAAACTGTTTATTCACTTCACTATTGTAATTTTGGCTGTAGAGGCATTTTTGTGTGCAATGTGAAAACTGAAACCAATATAAGATATGGATAACAACATGCAAAGCTTAGTGTGGTAACATTTGGTAAACAATTTAAGAAGCATTACCTTACAAGACCTTTCCCTTGGTACTTGAAAATGGCTCTAGAGCTGAAATCGCAACAGTGAAATAAATGAATAATAGCTGTCATCTAACTGCTAGGTCATCCTGGTATATACTAGAGCAAATGAAATGAATGAGTGTAAAACCTCGTTTACACTGCTGCAAATGAGTATTCATAGATAATTCGCCAATGTTCACTGCCATTCGTTTATACATGTGAACAAGCTTTTATACTGGAATGAAGGGAGGAGAATAGAAGAGAACAAGCATAGCATGCAAACTATAGTCACTGCCTATTCTAATTTTTTTTATCAAAAAATGTTCAAATGTGTGTGAAATCTTATGGGACTTAACTGCTAAGGTCATCAGTCCCTAAGCTTACACACTACTTAACCGAAATTATCCTAAGGACAAACACACACACACCCATGCCCGAGGGAGGACTCGAACCTCCGCTGGGACCAGCTGCACAGTCCATGACTGCAGCGCCTTAGACCGCTCGGCTAATCCCGTGCGCTAATAATCCTCACACAGCTTTCACTCGAAAACAACACTACTTACAGTAACAGGTCTGCGCGAGTGCGGATATCTCCAGTAATAACTGTGTTGCAGATAAAAGCGTACGTCTGTTGCGAATATTTGCGGGTTATCTTTAAACTGTACAAAGTAAATTTTTAACATAATTATGGTTTGCCGTCTGTGGCTTTTCAAAGTTGACACCACCAAAATATGCTCGAAAAACACGCTTTCACTTGTATATTACCGCATTTTCAGCCCCCTTTCAACAACAATCCAAAATTCATCATTTTGTGCCACTCTTATATCATTTGCGATAAGTTACATGCAAAGTAAAAGAATTTAAATTTGAAATGACTGTCACTGAAATATGTCAAGCCTTAATTCGCGTCACAACCGAGTGCGGACATCAGCAGACAAAAATTCAGGCCAGGCACAAGTCTCTTTTCAGAGCAGTGGTGGGTTAAACTGCTTTACAAAATGTTAATATCACAGAATGCGGATAAGCAAGTTGGCAGATGTGGGTAATGATCTTGTGGATGCGGTGCACATACGGACGGCGGCATTTTTCCTGTCCGCGCAGACTTCTAGTTACAGCTACGATATAAATCTTTGATATTGAGATATGATTATTTTGCCCACTGGTTTTGACAAATCAAACAAAGTGGTGTAGGAAAATAAATATGTTGGTGGCTTAATTTATTACGTAGATGTGAAATGCTTGGAAGTAGTGCCAGTGCACTTAACACTGAATTGCAGCTCCAGCCTTCTTTAGATTTACTCCAGAATTTTGCACATATGTCGGTTGATGCCTTTCGCTGGCTCCTCATTACACCTGACAAGGAAATTTACTAGCAGCAACATAAAGCAGTTCGCAAGAAGACGAGTACTCTCCGTTCTGATAACGCCAAAGGGGAGACGAGCAAACTTCTTTTGATGCTTTGCTCAAAAACCGACAGCCAGCTGAACACTAACAAACACTACCAAATGCGTACCGAAAAAGACTGAATGTTATTGTCTCGCAGTGGTGAATGGAACTGAATACTACAGAATCAGCATTTCGTCTTGCAAACACTCACAAACATTGATGTTATGCTTTCACTACTTAATTGTTTTTCACTGTGAAAAGCTAAGCACTAAAAGAGAAACAACATTATAGGTAATGTTTGTTTTAATTACAAAGCAAGTAATGTCACACAGAAGAGATTAGAAATCACGTGTTTCTTAACTTTTGCAGGAACTTCAGAGGCACTGTGGGCATCGAGGAAAGTTTACGAACCAAACACGACTGAATGTCATTTGCTCAAATTCATCTACACATATGAGAATGCAGTTTTTCCTGTTTTAGTTCGCTCAGTGTTGACCAGGCTTAAAACGCCATAGGACCACTATCCCAGAATTAATCATAATATTTAAAGTCCAAAAAAGGTTGCACACAAAGATCTCTCTTAGCAAATACTTAATGAAAGATTCCTTTCTATCATGCTGATGTAGACTGTGCTACTAAATATGTTAATGGCATATACATATATCGTATTTTTCTGATAGATAGTTATTGTTACAGGCAATGTCAAACTGCTGGATATGGACCCAGAAAAACTGCACAATAGGCTGCTATGTGATGTCCATTTTGATGAAAGTCATTCATGAACAGTACGAAACAATGGCTTATACACACAGCAGTTCCTGTAAAATTTACATCTGGCACTGGTTCTTCAGCAGTATGTGAGGGAACTAGTGATTGTCATCACCTGAACTGAAAGTGAACATTCCAAGGAGAACATACAGTGCAGCTAGTCACCTTCTGACAGAAACAAATGCAACACCACAAAAGTGTGAGCCATTTCCAGACCCGAAAGAAATCATAGAAATGCCTGTGAGACAAGTTAAAAGAAAACTCTGTATGCTACATCATGATAATGAGGATACTCCTACAAAGCAAAAAGTGAAACAGAAAATACAGAATATGAACAGATCACTGAAAAACAAAACTTCCTACTTGTCAAAAGTTAAGAGTAGATTAATGCATTGTAGGAGCTCAAGTAATATAACCCATGTGTTAAGCAGTTTCTGCTTCCCATCTGATTACTCCAGGGCACTGGCTGCAATGAAGTGCAAGAGCAAAAAACGTCCATAGTCTTCTATCGAGAAAAATCTCTCTCTGATGTTGTTTTACAAATCTCCTGCAGCATATAAATTTTTGCGAAAATTGGGTATCATATTACCTGGACTGTCCACAATTAGACAATGGATTGGCGTCACAAAATTTCTACCGGAATTTAACAAAAAGCTTTTTAGTCAACTTAGCAAGAAATTTGAGGCACAAATTTATTTAGAAGAGGCATGTATAGTATCTTTTGATGAGATGTCGATAATGCATCATCTGGAATATGCAAAAAATCTCGATTTATTAGAAGGTCTAGAAGATTTGGGTGATAGGGGAAGGAAACCACTTCCTGCAAATTATGCACTTGTTTTTATGATTAGAGGCATCTACAGTAACCAGAAATTGCCTGTTTCATATTTTTTGTCTAATTCGGGAGTAAAACATGTGGATTTATTGGGACTCTTTCAGGAACTAATTATTTTATTGCAAAATGCAAACCTAGAGCCAAAATTAGTCGTTCGTGATCAGGGAGCTAGTAATCGAAGTGTTGTGAAGCATTTACATGTTACACCTGAAAAACCTTATTTTACTGTAAATGGACAGAAACTGTTTTATATTTATGATGTCCCAAATTTATTCAAAAGCATACGAAACAATCTGCTTAGTGGCGACTTCATTTTCAACAATGCTGTTGTTTCATTTGAAGATGTCAGGAAAACATATGACATAGATAAGAAGAACAAAAAAAGCAGAACGTTGGTAAAACTCACTGACAGTCATTTGCAACCTGATTCATTCCAGAAAATGAATGTAAAAAATGGCAGTCCAGGTCCTCAGCCACTCCATTGCTGCAGCTATCAGAACTTGTGTAGCAACTAAAGAATTGCAGAGTGATACAGCAGAGAGCACAGCTACTTTTATAGAATTTATGAACAATTTGTTTGACATTTTGAACAGCAGGACAGCATTTTCCTCTAATCCATATAGGTGTGCATTATCAGAACAATGCCCAGTAGTAATGGAAACGCTACAGAATGCAAAGGATGTCTTATGTACCATAAATAAAATTGAAAAAAAAAAGAAGACAGGTAAAATAACGATACCACCATGCATTACGGGTTTAATCCAGACTGTGAATGCTATTGCTCAGTTTTTTCTTGAGGAACAAACTGTCGGCATCAAATTTTTACTGACCGGCAGATTGAATCAAGATGCTCTTGAGAATTTATTTTCTGTGTACCGTTAGAAAGGAGGCTACAACCGTAATCCAACAGTTAGAACACTAAGGTACTTGTTCCGAACAAGAACTATTAACTCACTAATGAAGCCTTTTGACGCTTCAACTTGTGAGAATGACACTGACAAGATGCTGTTACTGAACAACGGTGTGTTACAAAAAGAAGATGATGAATCTCAGCTGTTGGAGAGCTCTGGAAACGTCGGAATTCCGAACACCCCTGGTTCCTCTATGAATGAAGAAGGGAGTACCATCAAGGACGATGAGTATTTGTCTTCCTCACAGCAAGACCTTTCCTCTGAACAGTGTTCAGTAGCATATTTTGCTGGCTAGATAGCACACATATGCATCAAAAGGTATGGTTGTTTGAGATGTAAGGAGACACTTACATGTAGCAGTGAGCTTCAAGAGAAGAGGGAATTATTTATTCTCCATAAAAAAATATGCAACTGGGAGTTTGTGTCATTCTTCAGTGGGACTCAGCGCTCCAACTGTTGAGTTTAGTAAACATTATTGAAATGTCTTTACAGGCATATGAGTCCTGTTTTTTACGGTTTATTTATAAGAGAAATATAAAGTTTAGTATTGTTAATTACATCAAATCAAAAATTGAAAACTTTCACAGGTTGGACGATGAGGAATGTGGAGAACGCAGGCTTTTCATTTTGAATCATTTTGTGAAATGCAAATTGTATTACAGTTGCAGAACAATGTTCAAAGACGAGTGTAGTAGAACTGTCTCAAAACTGAAAATTATAAAAAAATGTAATTTATTCATATTGTATTTAAGTACCAAATAAAGATTCTCCATTAAGCTGCACAAATAAGTTTCATTGCCTTTCCTTGATCACTCTACCACGTTTAACTAGAAAGAAGTAATGCATTAAATCTGAGCAAAACAGTACTGCTTGTGACAATAGTAGATGTGCTGACCGCAAAGTTAAGATGTTTACAATCACATTTTATATATATATATATATATATATATATATATATATATATATATATATATATATATATATATATATATATATATATATATATATATATATACTGATATTTAATGTTTTACAATATTTATTTTTTTCGAAGATATCGTTGTTAAGTGCATACATTAAATTACATTCATTTACAACTAACAGTAATCAAATGTAAAATGTGGTTATACTTAAGAACGCTTGCAGAAATACTTAGAAAGGAAGCAAAATCTGTTTCTTAAACTTATTTACAGTCTCAATGTGAAAAATATATTGTTGTTACAACTCACCTAATCCCTATACATACTCTATGCAAAATAAATAATTATGTCAGTAATGTCAGGACATGAAACCCACTGCTCAGTGCAATATTTGTCAGTAAATTAACGGATTATATTTCAAAGAAGTTGAAGTGTTAATCTGTACGTGGAGATCTTTTTTACCACCATAATCCATATCAGAAGAGCTGTAAAACAAAGAGGAAATAGACGACATGGAAGGCAAGTGTAAAACCTATGCGACTGCAATACAGTCTGCATTTAAACAGTAACTCACGAGAAATATTTGTGTGTTACTTTTCATTTATTTCATTTTGCATATGATTGTGAGAAGTATCCCTACAGTAGAAATAAACTTTGTTTGTAGAATTACAGGAGCTAATCTACATTCTTCGACTGAAAACTTGGGAGAAACCATAGCCGATCATGGTCTACAGTCAGCTGTGTGACAAATGCATTTCGCGCGCAGCGCTCTAGCCAAACGCAAATCAGCGTCATTCACATCACCAAACATACAGCGTTGCCAATTCCGCAACATGGACAGGTCAGTTAACATTGCAGCATCGCCTGCATCTGTTGATCAATGGGAAAACTATTTTTAAGGTTGCCTGTTCCGCCGTAAGGACGGTCAATCTGTTTCTTACGTGATCTGGGTCCCCGCTATCCTCCTCACCCCTCCCACATTGGTATTCTAGTGCATGCTTCTAACCTACGTAATATCCTTGTCAATCTTTACTCCATTCCTGCTCCCAATACCTTGCCCCTTGGCTCATAACTCTGCAATGGACATAGATGCAAAACCTGTTCCGTACATCGTCCCACTACCACCAACTCTCAGTCTTCGCAACTGACATTGTCATCTCTTACTTCATCAGAGGCACACGCGAAAGCAGCCATGTTACCTACAAACTGATATGCAATCACTGCTCCATGCTCTACATGGGCATGACTACTAATAAGCTGTCTGTTTACATGAATGGCCATTGCCAGACTGTGGCCAAAAGGTGGCTGTATCATCCAGTAACTGAACACAATGTGCTTCAGTTTAATGACTGTTTCACAATTTGTGGTATTTAGATTAGATTCTTCCAACACCGGATTTTCTGAATTGTGCAGGCAGGAATGTGCCCCCCCCAACATTTGTTTCATTCCTGTAACCCCACCTGATGTCAACCATTACAACTTGGTGAGCTCCTACTACCTATCTTCTTCCCTTCTCCCAATACAGTAAAACACACACACACACACACACACACACACACACACATATGCACAAACTTACCCACAAATTTGTACAAGTCCTTTTCTTTTCTCTTTTTCTCTCCTTTCCCCTTTCTTCTCCCTCTTAGAGTGTAATGTGTTGTAGGCTACAATGTTGAAAGGAGGTAGTCTATTAAGAACGGTCTTGTTCTCACTGTCATTGATAAACTAGACTGCTTGCTTTGTAACCAGCACTCAAATGACCATGAACAGGACACTCAGGCTTCAGTATCTGTCTTAAAAGCTGCTCTGCTTGTGCCACCTGAAATTTAGTCTAACAATTCCAACTACTGACTAACAAACTTTATACTTCTTCATCTTAAATACACATATATTGTACCTCTATTACAATTATTCATTCCACATCACATTCAAGTCAGAATAAGACACTACAGTCATTCTCAGTTCTGTATTGTCTATATCATCTTTGTTAGCTGGCTCTTAGCCAAACATATTCTTTTTCTCCCATGAGGTCAGTGGGTTTGTCATGATCTGCAAGGCTCTGGGGTCCACAGTGAATCTCCTACATGGAACTCAATTTCTCTGAAATGATTTGTTATATCTCATTCACCACCCCACCTACCACTCTGTCCTCTCCAGAACAGCCATCCAATGCTGAACCTACCAGCCCTTTCCTGTCCCTAACACATCCCTGTTTGGTCCAACAAGTAGTATTAGCAGCTTCCTCCACCTCTATTCTGCTACACTTCCTCTTCCTGCTACATGCCTCATTCTTACCCATATCATTCACCCCAGCGGAGTGCTCCTCACATCAGATGCAGACACAATGGGGCCTTAGCACCTGGAGACTGTCATATTTGTGATTGAATTGTTGATGTGTAAATGTATGAGAACACTGTTTCTGAGGAGGACTTGTCCATAAGCTTCTATGTCTCCTCCATGTGGTGAGTAGCAATCTAACCAACAATATCGTTGCTATTCCATCCTGGACTCATCATCAGGAAATGTAATACAAGTGGAGCAATGCAACTGAGCTCTTACATATTGTCTTCACTACTACTTCTTTATTTATTTAAAAGGGGCATAAAATCAGCTAACTAAAAAGAAAACTGTAAAAAATGATATTGAAGTTCTAAAATCAGATGGTGAGTCTTTGTATTTAGGCAGTTAAAGTACAAGACTGGATCAAGATAAATTAACAGAACAGTAAAAATGTCTAGAAGTACTTTTGGTAAATTAAATAGATATCAAAATTAACATTTTAATATGTCTGAAATGGAAGTTTATAATAAGTGTGTATCACTTGGTTTCTCCTATCGCAGTACGACATGAAATTTTAAAGCAAAGGTAATTAAAAACTTGACAGCTACTCAGCAACTAATTTAGAGATGCACGTGGGGAATTACTAGGACAGACAGGAAAAAAAATTGAATTAGGAAATAGACTGGAGAGAAGACAAAATTACAAGTGACTGAAAATGGAATCAAGGCAAATAGGAGATAGAATAAAGTCAATGAATGGTCAGTGGACCAAGAATTTAAAAAAAAAAAAAAATCTGGGAAGACCAAAATGATGACCTAACGGAAGGGCAGTGGATGACGTTTCAAAACAAGCAGGAGCAACATGGAAATGTATACATGAAGATCGCTACGGAAAGGTCTGTAAGACATTTTGATAGTTTTATGAAATCTCACCAAAACTGCAAGTTTTCTCATGGGAAGCATGAACTAATGGCAAGATCTATTCCAAACAAATAACAAGACTTGTGTGGGAAGTGCTGATGACAGTGTTGTGTCAAACTGTGGGTTAATAGTTACCATAATTGTGTGCACTTTCAAACCATGGTCATATAGACATAAATAGTGGTAATGCTGATTCGAGCCATGGCTGCTTTCACATGTGAAAGGTAGCAGACAAGCAGAATGGACATAAAATGTACACTACGAATTGAAACTATATATTGAAAAGGGTAGGTCACTACTAACCATATAGTGGAGATGTTGAGTTGCAGACAGGCACAATAAAAAGACTGCTAAACTTGCAAGTTTTTAGCCAAAAGGCCTTTTTCTGAATTAGACAACATACACACGCACATTCACGCAAACAAAACTAACATACCACATGACCACTTTCTCTCGCCATCGAGGTCTGGCCTTGGCAGCACGAAACCCCTAGGCCACTAGCATCATTTCACAAGATCATGGTACTGGTGAATGAGGAGTATTCTTGCTGAAATAAAAAGTGAAGCTCTTATAACTATAGCCACAGCAATAGAAAATGTCACAAACAAGTTCCAGTGGATTAGTCATACCATTGTCACATGTGTAAAGAGTTTAAAAACTGTGGAAGACAGTAAGAAGGCTGTCTGATCATGGAACTACAAGGATAAGCCAACCACTAAAAACACATTAAAACCACTGTCAAATTAAGCTGGACAGGAGCCCTAATGCCACACACAAAAAATCAACAGTTGTTATCCCCCATTTTGTCATCACCTAAAATAGAGGGTAAGTCCCTCAGTAGACTAAAGGCTTCTCTAGTATCAGCATGCAACACACATGATGTTAAAATATGGTGCATTGTGACTATGGTACCGCAAACACTGCATTTCAGTGGGTCTTCTTATTGCAAAAGATAATCATGCATAGGTGGGCAGGGGCCAATGTGAAAGTGAGTGAGGAAGACTTCATCATCCGTTTTCAGAATTTGAAAGGAGGTCCACCATGTGTGAATAGTCCGTTTGATTGACCATAGCTTTTGTTGTCTGCTTCCAGCCATTGCCAACCAGCCCTCACTTCATCACTCATGACATGACAGCCTGCAGGGAGATGTGAAGATGAAGTGTGGATTTTTTTCTGGAAGGCTGGTTTTACTGCTCTGTCAGCTTCATCATTCCCACAGATTCCCATGTATAAAAGGACCCAGAAGAAGGCCACCTCTTTCTTCTGCCAGTGCAATGGGTAGATAGTGACCTGGTCTATACAAATAAAGTGGATTCCGTGTTTAATCATACTGTTGCTAATGTTGGAGCTGAGCACAACCCACAGAATGCTTGTTTATCCCTTGCTGAGCTGCTAAAGCTTTTTTCTGTTGGTGCAAACTAATTTCTTGAGCGACCTGGTTTAGCAGACATACTGATTCTTAAACAGGGATGGAACCATGATTACTTGGCAGGCCCAGTCTTAATTTGGACATGATGGAGTACAACAAGCTCAACACCCTGACTTTAGTTTTAAAATGGGTTTTTAATTTAATTTTATCAATGTGTCCAGAGCACATTGTGGTTTTTACTGATGGGTTGAAGCAAGCGAACAATGTTGGCTGTTCTGTTACCTTCCCACATTTGTCAATATATGCTGCCTACAAAGCTACTTCTCAGTATACAATGTAGAGCTCTGGACACCCAAGAAGGCACTATAACACATGACACTTCTTGGAAGAAGTAAGTTTCATATCCGCACTGACTCTCTTAGAACTCTGCAGGTTATTCAGCAACAATAGGAATTACAGCTTTTCAAATTAGTAAACAAAGTTCAAAGAATACAAAATCTCTAAGAAAACACCAAGACTACCACAAACCATTGTAAATTACAGGTCTAGGTGTGACGTAATCTTAGATTGGCTACTAGAACAAAGCCGTGAATCTTGGTTGAAAAGAAGGAGAAGAAAAAGATGGTGCTGATGTTGTACATTTTAGTCCTCCAAGAATTATACCCTGTCATTTATCTTTTGGTGATAATAGCTTCCAGGTACTTTTATTGTGTCACCACAAGATTTCCATAATTTACTTGGCGTTTTATCTTTGGCAGTTTATATATCGTTAGAAAGACTGCAGATATCATTAAATGTAATGACTGATAGTTTCAATGTAGTGTTGACATCATACACATTGTGTAAAAAGAGGATGTATCAAGCTGTAGAAATACCACACAGGAATTATAATTTCGTCTACACTATCTGTCTTTACACTGCTTCCCATTACTATTTCTGTAGACGTTCTGAAAGTATTATTGTCATGATTGTCTAACAAATTATTATTTCGAACCAACTACAATAGTTTTATGAGCATTTAAACATGCTTGAAAGGCAAGACACTGCTTTCTCCTGTGTAAAGGGGATGCAATGCAAAAGTGTAGGAGTCTATTAATCTTTGGCAGACTAGATTAGATTAGACTAATTAATCATTCCATACACCCAAAAGAGAGGGAATCTTCCTGGGTGTGGAACATGTCAGACAAACACATTACAAAAATGTAATTAGAAAAACTTGAGTTTCAATAATTTTAATGATCCTCAGTCAATAAACAGTAAAATTATGTACATGAATTAAATTTAAACTTTTAATATTTACAGGTTTAATACTTACATCTGCTTTCATTAAATCCATCATTCAGACATTTGCTAGTTTCTTGGCTATTACGACCAAGTATTGTCAAAAATTAAAGTAAATTATTCATTTCAGGGATCCTCAGCTAAGAACAGTCAGATTATGTACAAGATTTAAAATTAAACTTCCACTATTTACAGACTTAAGACTGACATCTTCTTTCCATACATCCATCATTCACATAATGGGTAGTTACATGGCTGTTACAACCAAGTATTGTCAGAAATTAAAGTATAATAAATTTTCATTAAAATGGTCTACTGCACTTGTTGAGAACCTCATGGATGGAATAGGAGGAGTTGGCCACCAAACATTCTTTTAAATTATGTTTAAATTGTGCCTTGTCTGAAACTCTTAATGGTTGCTGGTAACTTATTGAAAATATGCGTTGCTGAATAATGGACTCCTTTCTGGGCAAGAGTAAGTGATTTTAAATCTTTATGTATATTGGTCTTATTCCTAGTATTGATACTGTGTACTAAGCAGTTAGTTGGAGAAAGAGATGTATTATTTACAACAAACTTCATTAAGGAATAAATATACTGAGAAGCTGTGGTTAATATGCCCAATTCTTTGAATAGGTTTTGACATGATGTTCTTGGATTTACACTACTAATTACTCTTATTATACACTGCTGTACTCTAAAGATTTTTTCCCTGTTTGTGGAGTTACCCCAAAATATGATACCATATGACATAATGGAGTGAAAATAAGCAAAATATGCCAGTTTTTTATATTTATATCTCCTATGTCTGACATCATTCTCATTGCAAACACAGACTTGTTTAGGCACTTTAGCAGTTTGTTGGTATGTTTCTCCTAACTGAATTTATTATCTAGTTGTAATCCCAAGAATTTTACACTTCCAACTTCTCCTATTTCCATGTTGTCATATTTTATACACACACCAGAAGGAAATCTCTTGAAAGTTCTGAACTGCATACAGCGGGTCTTTTCAAACCACTTATTGCTGTCAGTAAAAATTTGATTAGCTGCCCTTTCTAAATTTATATTTGGTTTACTATTTATTGCAATGTTTGTATCATCTGCAAATAAGACAAACTTGGCATCTGGCAATGTAACAGAGGACAGGTCATTAATATACACAAGAAACAGTAGTGGGCCTAGTAGGGAACCTTGGGGAACACCACATGTAATTTCTTCCCGTTCAGATGATGTCTGATTGCCTAATGCTGAAGTGTTACATAATGACACCCTTTGTTTTCTATTAGTAAGATATGACTGAAACCACTTTGCAGCACTACCAGTGATGCCATAATATTTTTATTTACTTAAAAGAATGCTGTGATTCACACAGTCAAACACCTTTGACAGGTCACAGAATATGCCAGTTGCCTCTAATTTGTTGTCCGATGAATTAAGGACATTTTCGCTGTTAAGTGTAAATAGCTTTCTCAATATCAGAACCCTTAAGAAATCCAAACTGCGACTTTGACAGTATGTTATTTTCAATAAGGTGCTTAATTAGATGCTTGAACATAACCTTTTCAAAGATTTTTGAAAAAGCTGGCAAAAGTGAGATCGGTCGGTAATTTGACAGCATTTCTTTGTCCCCTTTCTTGTGGAGAGGTATAACTTCAGCATATTTAAGCCAGTCCAGGAATGTTCCTGAGACAAGTGATTGATTACACAAATAAATTAAGATATGACTAAGCTCACATGAACACTCTTTTATTAAGTTTTTTGATACGTTATCATAACCACTAGAATGCTTTGATTTCAAGGACTTTATGTTGGATTCTATTTCTTTGGGTGAAGTAAGTGTCAGTTCCAGTTTACTGAGATTGCTTGTGTGCATTGGTCTCAGATATTCCATTGTATTATTTACTGAACCTGACAACCCCATGCTATCAGTAACAGAGACAAAATACTTGTTTAAATGGTTTGCAACACAACATGTGTTTGTTACCATGATTTCATTTATTTTTAGAGCTATTCGTTCCTCCTCATTTCTGGTCCTACTTGTCTCTGACTTAACTATATCCCATATTGTTTTTATTTTATTCCTGGATGTATTTATCTTCTTCTCATAATGCAGGTGTTTAGATTTCTGGATAACCTTCTTCAATATTTTACAGTAATTTTTGTAATGAGCTATAATGCTAGTACCAAAGGTGTCCCTACGTATCAGATAGAGTTTCCTTTTTGTATCATATAGAGTTTCCTTTTTGTCTCACATGATATATACTGAGTAATGGTAAACCTTAAAGAAATGGCAACAAATCAGGACAGACATGTAAGCATGAGGCACCACACAGTCCAAGGGACCACAACAAGGGAAGCAAGGTGATGAATAGGTAAATCACAAGTCAGACAGTGGAAGCCACCTGGATTTCACCACAGCTGAAGGGAGTGAAACTTTGCCACCACAGTGTTGGTAGATGCTAGACAGCGTGGTGAGATTATAGCTACATCAAAAGCTAATCTTATATTTTCACTGAGAATAGTGAAATCACTTTCAGAAGAGCTACAGAAAATCTAGTAACAATGCTGAAATCATCATAATAAAGAGTCACAAAATTATCACCATGTTTGAAACTTCCTGGCAGATTAAAACTGTGTGCCCGACCGAGACTCGAACTCGGGACCTTTGCCTTTTGCGGGCAAGTGCTCTACCAACTGAGCTACCGAAGCATGACTCACGCCCGGTACTCACAGCCTTACTTCTGCCAGTATCTCGTCTCCTACCTTCCAAACTTTACAGAAGCTCTCCTGCGAACCTTGCAGAACTAGCACTCCTGAAAGAAAGGATATAGCGGAGACATGGCTTAGCCACAGCCTGGGGGATGTTTCCAGAATGCAGAGTGAAAATCTCATCACCATGTTTGTACAACAAATATTAGCAATCTTATTATCATTTATATGTGGAATTTCCTATAACAACAGTAACAGAAACTACATTTACAATATGACACACTATCTAACTGTGCTTGGAGTCAGCTATAAAATGAGTATACAATATTTGTTGCAGAACAGACCAAGTAATTATGATAAATAAATAGTTGACTAAGTTATGTCGGAGTGTCAAACCAATGAGTTCTCCACAATAACACCAAATATTAGCAGCAGTACAAACAATCTACTTCATTATCCCAGTTTATTTCTACATGTTTAATATGTAATTTTGGTAAGATAATGTTGTAACATATTTAGGTGACAAGAGCAGTGCTGCAGGTGCATGAAGAATAAAGATATGAACTTGACTTTCAAAACCATGTCCTCTTGCAGGTTAGGGGGTTAAAATAGGCCTGAGGTAATGTTGCCTTTTGTAAGAGGTGACTAAAAGGAGTCTCCTACCTCTTGGCTTACTTTCAGCAAACTCTTTCTGGGTTTGACCTCCATCTTTCCAAATTTTCCCGAAGTATGGACTATTTGGAGGAGGACGCCTTATGTGGTGCACTATATATCCCTCATGCATTATGATCTTCTGCACCTAATTATGTCATGGCATTACAGCTTCACCCATATTCCAGCTATGTGGTTGAGGGCACCTTATGAAGCGACATTATAGTACCATGCAGAAAAACTTTAAACTTTTAGATGACAATGAAAGAGCAAAAAATTACGATGATCGACTGACACGATTCATTGTTCTGTACATCAAGCTGCACTCTGTGCTAAATTTGCATGCAAGGAGCACTTGAAGAAATCGTTGGTAAAAGCAGTAAATTTTCTTAAGTCACAACCATTGTTCCATTTTCAGTTGCAACAGTTTTCAATGGAAATGAATGAAGAGTATGCAAATTTCATATATTACTGCAAAGTAAATGGTTAGGTCAAGGAGCATGCCTGGAATGGTTTTTTGGTTTAAGACTCGCTATTGTTGAATTTATGAAGGAAAAAGCACTGCAGGAATGAAAATTAGAACAGAATGTATTGCAAACTTTGCATTTAAAGTGGACTTGACTGCACATTACCCATAGGGAGACAATGCAAGAAACTTCTTTTTGATTTAATGGGAATGCATTTAAAAAGAAAATTGCATTATACAAGTGAAACATTTTGACAAAGACAATCCAGTTCCCTAATCTCATTGGCATTAAAGAAAGCAATAGGTTTGAAGAATTCATTGTGACTTTGCAAGAATTAAAATAGTTTTATAAAGGTTTTGGCAATACTGTCAGTCTTTCATCTATTATGAGCTGTTTTTGAGACCATCTGCCATTTCAATTGGAAATGCCCCTGTGCATGTGCAGATGCAACTGTCTGACCTGCTAGGTAATTCCAGTTTAATTAGAAATCTTTCTTATGTTAAAACTGTACAGGATATCTACATTGCTTTTCTCACATAGATTTTCCAAGTCTGCATAACAAGGTTGCACAAATGCTATAATATTTTGATTGAAATATTTGTGTGGAAGACATTTTTTCCATTATGAAACTAAATAAATCACAATTACAGGACAATATTGATATGAAACTCTGTGAAATTGTCTACATCTCTCCATACACCAACATTTTGTACCAGATAGAAGTTATGTCATAAGAGTGCCAAAAATATTAATACTGAAAACTTGTTTTGTTTGTGATCTATGTTGTTAAGAAATGTGAAATATAAAAACAAATCACATGCAGTATGACTGTACTGCCATTTAAATGTGGCACATTCACTGTTTTCCCCTCTTCGCCCTCCTCATACTCAGACAGTGTGGTGTGGTGGTGGGAGAAATGTGAAGCGAGGCTGAGCACTTTGGCATTTGAGCCCAGGCATGGCACGCAAGCCAAAATCTTGGCCACCCCTGCCCTACATGCACCTGCCATGTGCTGAAAGTTTCAAGCGCTTCATTGACACTACTGATTTTTTTAACCAGCTTACTCAATATGTATATCTTTCTGCTTGTTTTAGTTGTCCTTTGTAATTTGGTAGATTTTTTTTGTCCAGGTCTCTCAACATACATATCTTTCTGCTTGTTTTAGATGTCCTTTGTAATTTGGTAATTATTATTGGCACAACCGCGTCGTAGTCACTGATACCACTGTTGCTGTGGACATCCTCAAAGAGGTCGAGTCTATTTTTTGCCGTTAGATCCAATACATTTCTGTCATGAGTGGGGTTCCTAACTATCTGTTCTAGGTAGTCTTCAGAGAAAGCATTTAGTAATGTTTCACAGAATGTCTTATCACACACACAACTAACAAAACTGTAATATTTTCCTAATTAATTTTTGGATGATTATAAAGTCTCCACCAATGATAACAGTATGACTGGGGAACCTATGTACAAGTAAAATGAGGTTTTCTTGAAAGTTTTTGGTTACATAAAGACATGAGTTTGGTGGACAATAGAAGGGTCTAATTATTATTTTATGCCCATCCCTGATACTGAGTTTGGGCAAAAAATCTGACACGCAGCTTCAGTTTCTATCTTGGTATATTTGACTTTCTTGTCTACTGTGATAAATACACCACCAACATTATCCATTTGCTTATCCTCTTGAAACATATCAAATTTTCCCCAAAAATCTCACTGCTACCAATTTCAGGTTTCAACCAGCTTTCTGTACCTAGTAGGGGAAGGTGGGATAAAGTGGCCACTCTAAATGAAATTAAATTCTCATGAAACCATGGCTATTAATTGAAGCTTGTGACATATACATCTTGAATCTACAAACTGTAAGGTATCATGCCATGTATTTTTAGCTGAGGCAAGAGTATGCTTACATAGTGGCCATTTTTCCCTATCTAATGGGGTGCAGTGGAAGGTTTATAGTTTTCATTTAACCATTGATTATTATTAGGAGAACAATAGCACAAATGAGAAAGAAACATGTTGCAGTACATTGTTTGCACAAAAATGCAAAGAATTCCTAATGATATAAATACAGAAACAAAAAAAATATTACGATTTACTCTTTCAGTCTGATTCACTCTCAATTTATCCATTCAGAAACAATACTAACACATGTACAAAATTCGATCATGAAGTTGTCATCGTCCTCATCACATCCAGTGCACAGTTCACGAGCCCAGCTCTTATAGCTCCCACACCTTATCCACCCAGTCTCTGCCTGCCATTTCAGACTCTTTGTTGAAATGATGTGGTATTTTGTTGTGCTCTGCCAACTGGAATGCTAATCGCCACAGATCATTCAATATAACTCCATAAAATTGTTCTTCTATTTCAAAAATGTGATTGAGGATTTCTTGCTCTTCATTGAACACTGCCCTTACATTGCCCATAACCTTTTTCCTGCCAAATGAACCTCTATTTTTTTCCATAGAACTCTTTGTTTTAGCATATTACCTGAAATAATTGTTTTGTTGTTCATGAAAAGGACATATTATTATTCGTTACTGTTTCAATTACTTTTTCGCATAACAGTAGGGTCCCACAATTGTTGCTCTGTTTTCTGGATGTGTTTTCTTGGGATCTTGAAGCTGTTGCAAACCCTTGCAGAAGAGCAGTACAATGGAATAATGGATATTAGTTTTGTGTATAAAACAATTTCTAATGTTTAAATTTCAGTAGTTATACTATGCATAAAATATGGAATTAGCTAATTCTCAGTGGGACAAACAGATTGAAAATGATTTGTTGGGAATGGTGGCCATCTGTCGAGAAAAAAGGCCACCTTGGCCACTTGTCCCAATGCGTAGTGTGGCCAGTTTTCCTGATCTTATGCCATGTTGGTATCAGTGGCTAACATGCAAATCAATACAGCTGAAGGAAATGACACTGACATATGTTTGTCAGCCAAAAGGCATTGCGTGAACCATGATATTGCAAAAGCCTATTGCACTACATAAAAGTGGAGCAAAGACATTAATATGAGGGACTTACCTTACATCAAATGAATGAAAAACATAAATGTTTTCACAGAAAGGTAACAAAGAAAGCTTCCTTTGACAATGTCACAGGCAATACTAATGGTGTCGATTACAGCCAATTTGGCCACTTCTCTGTAGGAAGCACCACTGTTGAAGACATCAAATAAGCAATGGCCACTTTTTCCAACCTGGCCACCTTAACCTTCCTTCCCCTCTTATGTGAGTCTCACTGCTTTTTATGAGTGTGAACTCTAGCACTTTGTTGTGAATGCTCTGGTAGTTAACCATTATGATTTTAATACTCTTGCCTGTAGGAGGCACTTCTTTCATTCTTATACAGATACTTCTGGGTTTCCTACAACTATCACTATCTGGATTGGATGGAGAGTCACCTAATTAAAAAAACTTTTGTATACACCCCACACACAGCAGGCTCTGCAATGCAGTGCACACCTGACCCATTTACTGGGACCCGACAGTTCTCAGCCCTATGGCACAACTCCTAGAAATCGCAGCCTAGCTTGTCACAGAACCGTCAAAGTCTCTGGTTCAGTCCTTCCACTTGTCCCAGAGCCAAAAGGCCAAAATCAGTTCTGTGAACAATGCCGCAGATCGTGAGCTTCATTGAAACTCCACGCATAGGGCTGGTCATCTCAACCTTTTCTGCCAGTTACTGGAAATGACCCAAGTATGACCTCAGAGCCCAGATGGCAGGCATTATTCATTCCAGTGTGTGCCACAATCTGCAGTTGGTTGCAACCCGTTCCCTCAATGGCTGCTGGAATAGCTTCTTCAACATGTTGAATGAGGCCCCCCAGGCACCCACAATGAGTGTGCATCTGGTGTCCTTTCGTCTCCTTTGCTGCCAGTTTCCTAGTGGGTATCATCATTCGCCATATGTTTGAAGTGCTGATGATTAGACACTTACCCACTTACATTTGCCTCCTCTGACACCAGACAAAATAGGTTTCCCCAGAAGAGGTGAAGTGAGTCCCAATAGCTAAGTTTTGGTTTCGTGAAAGGCAGCACCTCAAACTTGTTGGTTAGGGAGATCACCACGACACCCTGAGTCCTCCCTGGTCCCCATCCATTCTGTACAGGACACCTAGGTCTACCATTGACTCACCACTTGCAGTCAAGTGGAAGACTAATGACAGATCATGTACTTTCTGCAGAGGAGACAGGATCCACAGGAGACGATAGTACTTGAGGTACCTCTGGTACCAGTAGCACAGGTACATGACTCTTGGAAGCTCTTCCAACACACAAATTTGCCGCAGCTGCCAATTGATTGGCAGTAGTGAGACCAATTTGCAGCTGCTTATGAACATCAACCAACTCATCCTGTGTTGAGAACAGCATTCACAGTGGGGTTGCATTTTGACTGGTGCAATACATTACAGGCAATGAACCAATAACTTTAAATTAGGTTCACTGATTATCTGTTAATTTGTTGAACTAAAAAGTTGCTACTTCCCTACAAGAATTAAAGCAAATACAAAAAAAACAATATTTCAATTAAGGTATCACAAGAATCTCTGGTAAAAATTACTAATTTTCCTAAAACATTTTAAGGTTGATTACAATTGTTGACAAACACGAAAATAGAGTTAATTTGTGATAAAAATGGAAAAACTTAAACACAATATGTTAGTTAGAATATCTGCTACAGTAACTAAATCACAAATGCTGATTTACTACGAATTACTCATAGATTATGCAAAGAGCAATAGTAGTTTCTGAACATTCTCAAAAACACACATTTATTTCTGTTGATACAGAAAAAAATTCAGGGATGATGTATTCTACATCTACATGTACATACATACTTCACAATCCACCATACGGTGTGTGGTGGAGGGTACCTCGTACCACAACTAGAATCTTCTCTTCCTGTTCCACTCCCAAACAGAACGAGGGAAAAATGACTGCCTATATGCCTCTGTATGAGCAGTAATCCCTCTTATATTTGTGGTCTTTCCGTGAAATGTAAGTCGGCGACAGTAAAATTGTACTGCAGTCAGCCTCAAATGCTTGTACTCTAAATTTCCTCAGTAGTGATTCACAAAAAGAATGCCGCCTTTCCTCTAGAGACTCTCACCCGAGTTCCTGAAGCATTTCCGTAATACTCGCGTGATGATCAAACCTACCAGTAACAAATCTTGCTTCTATGTCCTCCCTCAATCCGACCTGATAGAGATCCCAAATGCTTGAGCAGTACTCAAGAATAGGTCGTATTAGTGTTTTATAAGCGGTCTCCTTTACAGATGAATCACATCTTCCCAAAATTTTATCAATGAACCAAAGACAACTATCCGCCTTGCCCACAACTGCCATTACATGTTTGTCCCACTTCGTATCGCTCTGCAATGTTACGCCCAAATATTTAATTGACGTGACTGTGTCAAACACTACACTACTAATGGAGTATTCAAACATTACATGATTCTTTTTCCTATTCATATGCATTAATTTACATTTATCTATATTTAGAGTAAGCTGCAATACCAATCACAAATCCTGTCCAAGTCATCTTGTATCCTCCTACAGTCACTCAATGATGACACCTTCCCATACACCACAGCATCATCAGCAAACAGCCACACATTGCTATCTACCCTATCAAAAAGATCATTTATGTAGATAGAAAACAACAGCGGACCTACCACACTTCCCTGGGGCACTCCAGATGATACCCTCTCCTCCGATGAACACTCACCATCGAGTACAACGTACTGGGTTCTATTACTTAAGAAGTCTTCGAGCCACTCACATACTTAGAAACCAATCCCATATGCTCGTACCTTAGTTAGGAGTCTGCAGTGGGGCACCTAGTCAAACACTTTCCGGAAGTCAAGGAATATGGGACCCGTCTGATACCCTTCATCCATGGTTCGCAAGATATCATGTGAAAAAAGGGCGAGTTGCGTTTCGCAGGAGCGATGCTTTCTAAAGCCGTGCTGATGCATGGACAGCAACTTCTCTGTCTCAAGGAAATTCATTATATTTGAACTGAGAATATGTTTGAGAATCCTACAACAAACCGATGTTAAGGATATTGGTCTGTAATTTTGAGGATCCGTCCTTCTACCCTTCTTATATACAGGCGTCACCTGCACTTTTTTCCAGTCACTCGGGACTTTACGTTGGGCAAGAGATTTGCGATAAATGCAAGCTAAGTAAGGAGCCAATGCAGTAGAGTACTTTCTGTAAAACAGAATTGGAATCCCATCAGGACCTGGCAATTTATTTATTTTCAACTCATTCAGCTGCTTCACAACCCCAGGGATGTCTATCACTATGGTCTCCATATGGGAATCTGTATGAGACTCAAACGGCGGTATGTTTATATTATCATCCTGTGTAAAAGATTTCTCAAATGCTAAATTTAAAATTTCAGCTTTTGTTTTGCTGTCTTCTGTTGCCAGGCCAGACTTATCAGTGACTGACTGGATGGAAGCCTTCAACCCGCTTACCGATTTTACGTAAGACCAGAATTTCCTTGGGTTTTCAGCAAGATCTTTTGCTAAGGTATGACGGTGGTAGTGGTTGTATGCTTTGTGCATCGCTCTTTTTACAGCAGCATGAATCTCTACAAACTTTTTCCTGTCCTCATTCTCCCGATCTTTCTTGTACCGCGAGTGCAACTGTCTTTGCTTCCTGAGCATTCTCCGAATTGCGCTGTTAAACCACAGTGGGTCTTTTCCATCCGTAACCCACTTTTTCGGAACATACTTCTCCAATGTGCGATTTACAATGTGTTTAAAATTTGGCCCCATGATTCTTCCACATCCATCGTACCGGAAGTAAATGAAGTGGATTCATTTACTAAGTGGGATGCTAACAACTGCTTATCTGCTCTTTCTAGTAAGAATACTCTCCTAGCCTTCTTGACCGACTTTTGTAACCATAGATTTAATGACAACATCATGATCACTAATCCCTGTCTCAACACTGACACCGTCGATGAGGTCTGGTCTGTTTGTGGCTACCAGACCTAAAATATTTCCATTACGCATTGACTGTCGATTTAGCTGCTCAATACAGTTTTTGGATAATGTGTTCAAAAGTAATTTACACAATGGCTTGTCTGTACCACCTGTAATGAGTCCATAGACATCCCAATCTATGTTAGGTAGGCTGAAGTCGCCTCCGACTGATATAGCATGATCCAGGTACTTCTGCGATACAGAGTGTAGACTCCCTTTGAATGATTCTAGAACTGTCACGGTGGAACCTGGTGGCCAGTAATAACACCCAACAATTAACTTGATTTCTCCTAGTCCTGTTAAACGTGTCCAGATAACTTCACAATCACACTCTACTTCGACCTCAGCAGACACAATATTTTTGTCAACTGCAATGAAGATACCACCTCCTACGGTGTCTAATCTGTCTTTCCGATACACATTCCAACCCTCACTAAATATTTCAGAACTTTCTATCTCAGGGTTCAGCCAGGTCTCAGTCCCGAGAATAATTTGCGCACCACACACTTCCTGGAGGGCAGTAAATTCAGGAACTTTATTCCGAACACAATGAAAATTTACTTCTAATATCTTGATAGCTGAAGTGTCTTTACACTGAGCGCATCCTGATTTCCCTGCCTGCACGTCGAATGGTGAGTGTTCATCAGGACACCTCACACTACTGCCTAGCCTAAAACACCCCCATGTGCATGCCACAAGTACTCTGCTACCTGAGTAGCCGCTTCCTTTGTGTAGTGCACCCCTGACCTATCTAGGGGCGTCCTACAATTCCCCACCCAGTAACGCAAGTCTAGGAATCTGCAGCCAAGACCATCACAGAGTCAACGAAGCCTCTGGTTGAGACTCTACACTCGGCTCCAAACCAAAGGACCACGATCCACTCTGGGAACGATGCTGCAAATGGAGAGCTCTGTTTGCAACCCACATGCGAGAGCAGCGGTCTTCACCAAATCTGCCAGCTGCCTGTACGAACTGAGGATCACCTCAGAACCCAAGCGACAGGCATCATTGGTGCTGATGTGAGCAACTACTTGCAGACGACTGCACCCTGTACGCTCGATAGCCGCAGGCAAGGCCGCCTACACATCTTGTGTGAAGCCCCCCAGCAGACAAACTGAGTGCACGTTGGAATTCTTTCCAGTCATGTACGCTATTTCTCTAAGGGGCGTCATCACCCGCCTAACGTTGGAGCTCCCAATAACCAGCAAGCCTTTGCCCCCATTTGCCTGCTCGGGCCCTGCTGAAGGAGCAGCCACCTACCCACTGACAGGATGAATGGGCGAGGCCAGCCTCCACATTGACCCTCCGCCTCGAGTGACGCAAATGCGTTGCAGTCTGCCACTCACCCTGAGGTGAGGGCGGCCCAAATGCGCCGGGTACACTAGAAGGTGCCTCGGCGGCTGAGTCAGTGGATGCAGCAAGTGACACCTGGGGTGTCTCATGCGATGCGCCAAACCCCGCTGCACCTTGAGGCAGCAGCCTGAAGGCAGCTGACCGTGGCCAGTTCCTCCTGTGCCCGAACACAGCACACCTATCCATCTTACTGCTAATATCTGGACGTATAGAGTTGCGACAAATAAAACAGCAATATGTGAGTCTACAGTTGCCTCACAATTACTTATGAACTAAGCAATCAAATGTCCATGACTATGCCACTATACAGATATTACAATGCGATCCTACCCCTGTCTTAGTACAAATGACAACTGCCTACACGATGTTACACTCTACCGTTATTAAAATTTGATACTACCCCTTTCTAATTAGAAAATACGTAAAGATCTGAAAAATTTCACCACACAAACACACAAGTAATTTGAATTAAACCTGTGGAACTAATACGAAAAACAGAACATACAACTAGTTTCTGCTACTGCTGCTCGCCCATGTCACTCTGTAAGCACAGATGAAACTGCACTGCAGTTAATGTAAACTAAAAATGTCGATTTGTTACAAAATAAGTTATGTATCCAAAACACTAGTACTCACAATGTAGGAAACGAGAGATTGCTACTTACTGTAAAGAAGACATGTCAAGTTACATACAAGCACAATTAAAAGACACTCACATATAGCTTTCAGCCACAGCCTTAGTCACTAAAATAGAAACACACACACACACACACACACACACACACACACACACACACACACACACACACACACCTCATGCACGCACGACTGCCAACTCTCAGCATCTCAGGCTGGAGATTAAGTCCACTGATTATCTTTTAATCCATTAGGCTTCTAAAGAGTTTCTAATTCTCTACTAGAATTGAAGCAAATACACAAAACATCTTTGATTCCAGCCCAATATGCTGGAGCTGGCACTCATGTATGTGTGAGGTGTGTTTGCTTATATTCCAGCCCAAGATGCTGGAGTTGGCACTCATGTATGCGTGAGGTGTGTTTGCTTATATATGTGTGTGTTTGTGTGTGAATGGTGCATGTGTGTGTCTCTTTTACTGACAAAGGCTGTGGCCGAAAGCTATATGTGAGTGCCTTTTAATTGTGCCTGCCTGTAACTTGATTTGTGTTCTTTACAGTAAGTAGCAATCTGTCTTTTCCTACATTTTTGGCACTGGTGTTTTGAATACAAAACTTATTTTGTAGCAAATCAGCATTTGTGGTTTACATTAACTGCTAAAGAATACATCACCCTGAATTTTATTTTATATCAACACAAATAAACGTTTGTTTTTGAGAATTTTCAGAAGCTACCATTCCTCTTTGCATAATCTAGTCATTCGGCTGGATTCTCACGATTTAAAATAATTTCAGTAAGGGCACTATGCAATAGCACAAAACCAAACATACCTAAATTAATAGCAGAGCCACTAAATTAATATACTGTAGTGTGCTCCCACTCCTGTAGTTAGGCAGCAACAAATTTGTTTTATCCAACAATTAATTTAATTTAACAATGGAAAATCCAGGATGGAATGTAATAATAGTATGAGAAGGAAAGTTGCTACTCACCATATAGTGGCAATGCTGCCTCGCAGATTTTCACTCTCAAAACTTTCGACCAATAGCATTTGTCAACAATAAGACACACATATGCACACACACACACTCACACAAACACAACTCACACACACAACTGCAGTCTCAGGCAACTGAAACAACACTGCGAGCAGCAGCACCAGTGCATGATGGGAGTGGTGACTGGGTGGGGGAAAGGATGAGGCTTGGGCTGGGTGGGGGAGGGATGGTATGGTGGTGATGGCAGACAATGAAGTGCTGCAGGTTGGGCGGCGAGCAGGGGAGAGGAGGGGAAGGCTGGAGGAGGGGGGGAGGAAGTAGTGGAAAGGAAATATATTTAAAAAATAAATAAAATAAATAAATAAAAAACTAATTACTGACCATAATTATCCTCTCAACCTTGTACAAAAACAAATCTCCCATGCCTTATCTTTCCAGTCTCCCACCACCTCCCAAAGCCCCACTGTCCGGCCACAGAGGAGCATTCCCCTCATGTATCAGTACCACCCAGGACTGGAGCAACTGAATTACTTTCTCCACCAGGGTTTTGATTATCTCTTGTCCTGCTCTGAAATGAGTAATGTCCTGCTCACTATCCTCCCAAAGTGGTATTCCGCCATCCACCAAACCTACACAATATACTCATCCATCCTTACACAGCCCCTGCCCCCAATCCCTTACCTCATGGCTCTTACCCCCGTAATAGACCTAGATGCAAGACCTGTCCTGTACATCCTCCTACCATCACCTACTCCAGACCGGTCACTAACATCACCTATCCCATCAAAAGAAGGGCTACCTGTGAAAACAGTCATGCAGTCTACAAGCTAAGCTGCAACCACTGTGCTGCATTCTATGTAGGCAAGACAACCAACTAGCTGTCTGTCCACATGAACAGCCACCGACAAACTGTGGCCAAGAAACAAGTGGACCATCCTGTTGCTGAACACACTGCCAAACATGATATCCTCCATTTCAGTGACTGCTTCACAGCCTGTGCCATATGGATCCATCCCACCAACACCAGCTTTTCTGAACTGCACAGATAGGAACTTTCCCGGCAATACATCCTACATTCCTGTAACCCTCCAGGCCTCAACCTACGTTAGTTGCTGTCCTGACCCATCCAGCCCATTCCCCAGCCCCATTCCAGCATTACACAGCCGTCTTTCCACCACCACACCCAGCCTTTTTATTTATTTATTTATTTTTTTATTCATTTCTCTCCTTTTCTGCTCCTTCCTGCCCCCCCTCCCTCCACACCCTTCCCACCATACCATCCCTCCCCCACCCCACCCCAGCCTCCTCCTCTTCCCCACCCAGACTCCATTCCCATCATGCACTGTGCTGCTGCTCGCAGTGTGGTTTCATGTTTCAGTTGCCTGAGACTGCAGTCATGTGTCTGAGTTGCATTTGCGTGTGTGTGTGTGTGTGTGTGTGTGTGTGTGTGTGTGTGTGTGTGTGTGTGTGTGTGTATTTGTGTCTATTGTTGACAAAGGCCAATTGGCCAAAAGCTTTAAGTATGAAAATCTTTTTGTTGTGACTATCTGCAACTCAGCATCTCCACTATACGGTGAGTAGCAACTTTCCTTCTCACAATTAATTTAATTTTATATTCTTGTTATTATACATCATCTGGTGCTTTGCAAAGGAATGGGAAGGAACACCAGATGCCCTTACATGTTGTGGCGACTTCCATCACCTCCACCTGTAGCAGCAGACAGCAGGCTGCACAGACCAAAAACCAGTGATAAGTGAAGTATCTATCCACCAAGGTACCACCACACCCCTCCAGCACCCTCACTGGTCACTTGTGGTGGAGGTAGAGCTTAGATGAACATGCTTTCCTGACGCCACACATGCCGAACTATCATCCAAGCAGTCTCTTCTTCTGCTTCAGTCAGGCAACACCTTCTGGCCATAGTCTTGGCAGCTTGTCCTGTGCAACACCAAGTGGTTCACATAATCATCTGTTGCACTTCAGTGGAGTATGCATGAACACCAGAATTCTTATCCTGTGTGCAGTGTCAGTGTTTTGTCACGATTCGTTTAATGTGAGGAGTGGTGCTGCATTTTCCTCACTGTCTTCCCAAGCCACATTCCCTAGAGGTGCTTTCATTGAACGTGGCTGTTCAAAGCCTGATACCAGATAACTGATACTGGATGCCTGGTTTGCACCCCCAGTATCAGCATCTGGAATACTGCACGCCATGTGGTGTAAATAGTACAGGGAAATGCAGTATGTACCAGGAGTACCAGGCGGGTTTGTTACCATTCCACCCCCAGCCATTTTGACACCCCATTAACACCAAGAGCACCACTGAAGAGGGTTTTCCCATGCCACCAGATGACGCTGAACAATGGCTGTAAGACATTCATAGTCCACCCTATTCAAAGACTCCACCACAAGCGAGGACCCTCCTTGATTAAGATGTAGTTACTTGCTAAATTTTACTGTAGTTGTTAGCTTTAGCAACAATACCTCTGAACCAGCTCATGTGGCTCTTCCAGTAGGCCTTGTTATTTATTGTTATATTTATTAATTAGTGCACTGCTATAGGCATTTGTGCCCCTTTGGAGCACAAAGGGAACCTAAATCGTTCCTTCACTGGTGACCCTCTCTAAATCAGGGCATTGAGTCTCATTAGAGAAACACGCTGTTTCTTTTATTACTGTTATTCTGATTAGCACATCCTATGTGGTCGCAAAATCAGCTACCATTAGGTTGGCCAGACACAGCCCATCACACCCCCGCCAACCCCTTTATCTTCTTCACCACTCCCGCATCTATTCATGCACACCATCCCTTTATTCAGGAACATCACCATTCCCCTCCACACATGCCCTCTCTTCACACACACCATCAATGTACTCCCCCCCCCCCCCCCCCCCACGACCACCAACACCTCCACCACAGTGTACACATTCTCCCAATCTCCCCACATGCACCACCACAACCCTCCATGCACCACCCACAGCTGACAACCACATGCCCCGAAAAGCCACAGTTTTACTTTGCAGCATACTGAACCCTCCTTTCCGAAGCAATACATAATGGAAATCATATCACTTGTTTCACACCATAGGTGTCCTGCCTACTTCTCCACAATATTGCTTGCCAGCACCACTTCATACACTGCAACAAGCTACCAACACCGTTAAGTCACAATGTCACTGCCCATGTCCCCACTTCTACTGTGGTCATGCCCAACTGGCTCTCTAGCCAGCAGCCCCCATTACCCCTCCTGCCATAGCAGCTACAAGCCCTTTGGAGGTGTCAGAAATTTGCACACAACTGTCAGCACCACAGATCTGCATGACCCAACTTACCGATGGGGCAGCAGGCCTAGCACAAGCCAACTCTGAAGACCCTTCCCTCTGGCCACACAGGTGCTCACTTGCCCCCCTTCTATCTGCAAGACCCACGTCTGTGGTTTGCTTCCATCAAGGCAGTTTTTACAGGGTGCTCTATCAGAAGCGGTAAAACTAAATTCGGGATGGTTGTCAGGCACCTTGACCTGACCACCACCGGCCTAGTCTACGATGTTATTTCACACCCAACCTCCTCTGGCAGCTACATTAAACTAAAACTATGAATCATATTCAGCTTCGCACCTTCAGAGCTACGCTAGGCACTGGGCAGGGTATGCCGCTTTTATCAGGACTGATCCACATCGCATTTTGGACAATCCCTCCACCTCCCCAAACTTGTCCTCTAAATGCTTCACAAAAAACTGAGGCTTCATTGTCATAAAGGATTCCCCATCAGCTGTCATATATATTAAGTACTGGGGTGAATAAGGTTCGCTTCCACCTTTAGCCTGGAATACCTCCCACAGTGTGGCCAGGAAGGGGAATGATTGGGTCATACTTCCTTGCATTGTATGGAGGCTTTGAACACTTAGAGACTACTGGTGTTTGACCACCAGCAAGATATGACATCATCCATTTCATGGCATGTCATCTGCCCTGATGTCACCCACTCCAACCAGGGGCCCTCCCCACAGGCATCCTTGGCATTCATGGGGAGTTAATGCGCAGATATCAGCAGAGTGATCCCTGTGTAGTCAGGAAGCTGCAACTGGGAGGCCACATGCTACCCCACAGCAGACTGGCTACCATGCAAACAAGTCCATTATCATCATTGGCGCAGAAAACAACACCGCACAGTGGGTGGAGAAAACGCACCCAGGCAGTTGTCATCGCCCAATGGCTAGATAATAAGCGAAATTGCAGATCCACAATGACGAAGGAAACTAAAGGTCTCAGCACACAATGGACATGATACACCATGTAAGGCACCCTTCCCCAATTGGCTCACTATTTGGAAAATTTTTGAAGAATGGACGTCAAACCCTACAGGAGACTATCACAAACAGGCCAAAACGTATTGAGACTCCTACAGGAGTATATTGCATAACTCACTACCAGTGTCCAGCATCACTAACATTGTTGCAGATTGCCTTAGCTGCTCCTGCACCATACCCCAACCATTAGACTGCAATGCCCTGGCAGCTGCTCAAGAGGGGGACCTGGACCTAGCACACACCCTTCAGAATGCTGACTCTAGCCTCAACCTCTAGGTCCATACCTGGCACCCACCGTAATATATGGTATGGTGTCCCCATGGATCCTTCACAACCTGTTGGTTCCAACAATTGCTCCTGACCTTTCCTCCCTCCTGCCTTCTGAAAACCGGAATTTGATCACATCCATGACCTTGCACACCGAGACATCCACACTTCTGCCTCGCTCATCAAACAGTGCTTTGTCTGGATGGACATCCAACATGACTGCAGCAGCAGAGCCTGGTCCTGTGTTACGTGCCAGCACACCAATGTTGGACGGCATGTTCACTCCCCTATGGCCAGCTTTCTCCCTACACAACACAAGTTTACTCATGTTTACCTCAACATTGTCAGCCCCTACCCTCCTCCAATTGATATCAATATCTGGTGACAATTATTGACAGATTTATATACTGGTGAGAGACCTTCTCTATTCCCAATATTTCAGCCAAAACTGTGGCTGTAGCCTTTGTTCAGACCTGCTTGTCATGCTTTAGATTCCCACCTGACATCACTACTTATCTCAGGCAGCAGTTCACCTTGGCCCTCTTCCAATCTCTGACAGTCACCTGTGACTCCAGATTCCACCATATCACCAGCTACCACCCTGCAGCTAACAGCATGATGGGGTGGTTCCATTTCACATTTAAACCTGTTGTCATATGTTATTCTTCCAAATGGTCTGCTGCCCTACCCCTGGTATTTGTAGACCTGTGGATCACACACGAAACTGACCTGGGAATTTCTGCTGCTGAGCTTGTATATGGGCAGCCACTCGCCATTCCTGGAGATTTTTTGGAAGCAACCCTACTTCCTCCTGACGGCAGCATCCCAGGTTTCATGCAGCAGCTCCAGGGCTTCATAGCCCACCTGTGACCAACACCTCCGCAACGTCATGGTGAGCACCATAACTTCATCCACCACATGCACACACATAATGCTACAGGTGGAAGCATACCAGCTGCCACTCTGCCTTCAGTATTCAGTCCAGCACTTGGTGTTGTGAAGCGGGGACATGACATTCTCCACTCATCTGTACGGGGCCACAACAACTGCCTCAATAGACAGGCCAAGTCGGCCTACATCCTAGAGCCCCCTCCAGCCAATGAGCACAGCACCATCAAGGTAGAGCTGCCTCAGCCTACTATGCGCCCCAGCTGCAGCACCATCAACACTCCCTCTGATATAAATGCAAGCCAATACTCTCCCCTACATTGTTCCCAACGTACCATTGGAAAATGCCACTCCAGACACCATGTCCAATATACCCCCAGCTGTCGCCCCCTATGACCACCACCAATCAACTATACGACTGACACACTCCACAGTGCATGGGACACTGATGTTGCCACCACATTGCCCTTTCCATAGCCTCCAGATAACATAGACAGCACCCCACCTCCACAGGCACCCACCACTCCCAATAGAGTGTCATCACCACTGCTGCCATCAACCACACCACTGGTGTAGCAACACTATTTCACAGGCTCTCAAACCTGTACACAGGTACTGCTCATGCCCCTCCTCTCACTGGAAACCACAGCACATGCACAAGTACAGCAGCAACAACCCATGTATGTCCCACAGCAATCATTGTCAATCAACTCCAAGCACCCATCTGTGTGGTTAGCACTGGTGTTTTACTCTCGAAAGGGGGGAACTACTCCTTCCGTTGCCTCCACCTGTAGCAGCAGACAACTGGCTGCACAGACCTTTGATGAGGCAACAGCTCCCAGCTGTGCTCTCAGCAGGTCATCCCACACAACACCGCATGGCTCACATCATCATCTGCCACACTTCACCAGAGTATACATAAAGAGCAGAATTTTTGTCCCATCTCTGGTGTCAGTGCTTTGTTATGGTTCGTTTAATGAGGTGAGTGCTACCACATTTTCCGTGCCGCCTTCCCAAGCTGCATTTCCTCAAGGCGCTTCAACTGACTAAAGCTGTACAAAGCCTGATGCCAGAAGTCTGGTTCATCCCTCCGGTATGAACACCTTGAATACTCCATACGGTGTGGTGTAAATAGTGCAGGGAAGTGCAGTGTGTGCAAGAAGTACCATGCAGATTTATTACTATTCCTTTCCCAGCTGTTTTGGCACCCTTTTACCACCAAGAGTGGCACTGAAGCAGGTTTTCCTGCACTGCCGGACACCACTGAACAAAGGCTGTAAGCCATTCATACTCTGCCTTGTTGAAAGACTTCACTACCTCCCTGA
Source organism: Schistocerca piceifrons (assembly GCF_021461385.2). Classification (NCBI taxonomy): domain Eukaryota; kingdom Metazoa; phylum Arthropoda; class Insecta; order Orthoptera; family Acrididae; genus Schistocerca; species Schistocerca piceifrons. The sequence continues at coordinate 707,871,224 of NC_060138.1, forward strand.
TTAAAACACACTACCTCATTAAACTTTACTGTAGTTGTTAACTTTTAGGAATAATGTCTCTGAACAAGCTCGCATGGCTCTTCCAGCATGCCCTGTTATTTACTGTTATCTTTCTTAATTAGCGAACTGCTATAGGCTCTTATGCCCCTTATGAGCACAGAAGGGAACCAAAATTGTTCCTTCTGTGTGTATGTTTGGGGATACAATCAACATGTTGAAGAGGCAGTTCCAATATCCATTGAAAGAACAGTATGCAACCAACTGCAGATTGTAATGCACATTGTGAGGTGTAGCTGCAGCACTGGGGATTAAAGAATGTTGTCCCAAAAAGAAAATAAACTGCAAGTCAATCATCTTTTTGTGATGTTAATGGTAGCTGCGAATAAAGTTCTTGTAATTTTATGGGTGTAACCAACATCTCCAGAATAATAATTAATATCATCAACTTATCTTGCTTTTGATGCTCCAGAGGCTTCACTACAGATACTGTTTCTTGAAAGTTGTTAATTGAAAATGGGCTGGAGAACTGCATGTTTCTCAATAATTGTATAAAGACAGTTGTTGTTTCAGATGCACTGTTTGTGATGTCACACAGCCCTCATCAAAATCTTACATCACACTGGTCAACCCTACTCTTCCTCTTACAGTCTTTATATACCTTTACAGCAATCTGTACATTGTTACATACAAAAAAGCATCACTATCTGGTATGTCATCAAAATGCTTTGAATGAACAATTCTGATTATATTTTTGTTAATTACATAGAAACTACTCCAATCCATATCTCCCTAACATTTTTCTGGTTTCAAATATACTTACATTAGTTGTTGGCGGGAACAAATTTCAATAAACATTACAATAGTCCAAATAATTGTTTTGCTTGCGTCATTGATAAGATTTTGCTTTATGAGTTTCAGTAATTACTAAGTAATTCAGAGTTGTTATGATTAGGAATTGTATAGTAAGCTGATAGGATGTTAATCAGAATTGTTACAGGTTTCAAATGTTACAAAAACAGTATTTTTGATATATCTTCCATTATCTGATTGTTCGCAACTGAACAGTTAACTGTAGCCAATGAATTGATTACACATGTTCCTAGCAATGAATGGATGTAGTACTGATGAGCACTTGGACAGTATTTTATTGAAAATTACATTTCAGTGTTCAGAAGGTGAAATTACCTACATGCGTCCTATCTAATGACATAACAGTTAATCAAGCAACCTGAATAAGCTTTAGTGTCACAAGAAACATAAGCTACATTTATTTCTTGGAATCACATGAAGAGTGGGCTGTTAAATTACAACTGAAAGAAACAATGTCTGTTGTCTGGCCTCCAAAGTCAAACTTGGATCACTCCATCAAATGGCAGAGAAGGAGTAGCAGCCCACCATTTCTCACATATCATTCCAGTGAGTGGCAGAGAAGTTTGGGAAGGCAATCATACACACAGAGTTTAAAGAGAACTCACAGTTTCCAGCATTTTGTGTGTGTGTGTGTGTGTGTGTGTGTGTGTGTGTGTGTGTGTGTGTAGTGCACAGTTTTGTGCATTGTCCCCATTGCCCACTACTTCTAGATCAAGTGGAAGGCCTGAACCAGTCTCCAAAGGATGTGTGACTAGTTCGGCATTGAGTTGCTAGAATTCCAGAACTGTAATTGAGGGTAGTGAAGTAAAAGGAAAAAGTTGTTAAGAAATGTTCCTTTACAAAATAAATTCTAGGAGTATTGCCCCAGTTTAATTCTGACAATACTGCAAAGGTGAGTACTCTAGAACTTAGCATCAGTGGTGTTGAGGAACAGAGAAACAGCTAAAACAGAACAAAGGTCCAGGGTCCAATGGACATCCTGTAAGATTATATACCAGATTTGCAGCTGAATTTACCCCACTTTAAACCATAATAAACCACAGCTCCCTCAAAAACCATATCCAGAACTGGAAGAAAGCTCAGGTCACACCTATCTACAAGATGGGTAGCACAAATGACCCACAAAACTACCAACCAATATCCTTGACATCCATTTTATTGTAGAATCTTAAGAGCATATTTTGAGTTCAAATATAGTGAGGTATATCAAACAGAATGAACTCTTCCACGCCAATTACCACTGATTATGAAAACATCAAGCATGTTAAACCCAACTAGTACTTTTCTCGCATGACATCCTGAAAGTCACAGTTGAAGGCATTTAGCTAGGTGCAGTACTTACTTCTAAAAAGCATTTCTTTGTGTACCACACCTATGTGAATTATCAAAAGTATGGTCATATGAGGATATCAAGCAAAATTTGTTACCTGATGGAGGAAATTATTGATAGAGAAGATGCAGAAAGAACTACAGATATGCCTCAGGGAACACTGTTCATGTTGTATATTAATGACCTTGCAGATAATTTTAGTAGTAAACTCAGACTTTTTGCAGATGATGCAGTTATCTATAACAAAGTACTTTCTAAAAGAAAGAAATGCACAAATAATCAGTGAGATTTTGATAGAATTGAGAGTGGTGCAAAGATTGCCAACTTGTACCAAATGTTCAGGTATGTAAGACTGTACACTACACACACGCACACACACACACACACACACACACACACAACCATGGTATCCTATGAGTACAATATCAACTAATCTCAGCTGGAGTCAGTCAACTCATACAAATTGCTGGTCTAACAATTTGTAGGCATATTTAAATGGGCTCAATGACAGCTAAAGCAGGTAGCTGACTTTGGTTTATTGGTAGAATACTAGGGAAATTCAATCAGTCTACAAAAGAGATAATTTACAATACACTCATGCAACCCATTCTGGAATATTGTTCAAGTGTGTGGGATCCATACCAAACAGAATTAACAGGAAGACCAAATGATTACAAAGAAGATCATTATGAATTGTTACAGGTTTATCTGACCAACAGGAGAGAGTGTCAGAGGGATGGTGAAGGAACTGAACTGGTAGATGATTACAGAGTGGCATAAACTATATTGAAAAAGGATACTTACAACATTTCAAGAACCAGCTTTGTGTGAATGTACTACTTGCATATTCCTATTGCAGGGATCCTAATCACAAAATTAGACTAATTGCAGTGCATGTAAACATTTTAAGCAATCTTTTTTTCCCACACCTCATATGTGAATGGAATGAGAACAACCTCTAATAACTGGTACAATGGGATCTATACTCTGGGTACATCTGACGGTGGTAGCAGAGTATGAATTTGGTACAGATTTACTCGAGATATTAGTATACCAGATCAAGATGATGATGGGTGTTGGATTACGCTCTTCTATACTATCTGCAATATGTCACTGTGGGAAATTAGCCATATTTCATAATGCAACAGTTGTGTGTTCCAATATTGTCCACAAAAGCCATAGCAGCATTAAATCACTGTGGATCTTAAAGAGACTAAATACAACTTAGGTGAAATGGAACCATCTAATATCAGTCTGTTATTGTGAAAAATATTCCATTCACTGTCATCATGAAAAATTGGCTCTAGACACTTACCATTTCAAAATCCAATTAAAGAGCTAGGATAGCTTTGGGGATTCTTTGTGGAAATGAGTTATCCCTTATCAAACAGTTTCTGAATAACCATCTGACTACTAAAGAAACATTGCAAATGGCTATAAACCAGTGAATTAGAGACTCATGGATGGAACAATGGAAAGTCCAGGTTGTAATGCCAACAATATTATGAAAAGGACTGATTGCTACTCGCCATACAGACGACATATTGAGTTGCAAACAGGCATGACAAAAAAAAAGACTGTTACATATAAGCTTTCAGCCAAAGCCTTCTTCAGAAAAGAAGAATCCACACACACATTCACACAAGCATGCATACCTGAAACATACATGATTGCTATATCTGCCTAATCTGCCTACTCTGGTCAAAATGCAACAAAAATGCATTGAACAGAAGCAACAATCCAGATCAGGGATGGAATGGGGGAGGGATAACAGGATATGAGTGAGGGAAGAGGTATCAGCTCTGCCTGGCAGACATTGCAGGTACTAGTGATAGCAGGACAAGGCTGCCAGGTGCAGCATTGTGTGTCTGTGGGAGAGGCAGAGGGAGTGAAAATGGGTAGTGGAAAGCAGAGGAGCAGAGAAGGCAAAAACACCAGTGGGTGCGCATGCAGAGAGCAGTGCACAATGAGGGAGAGGGAAAGGGAATTGTGAGGAGGTGACAGGACAGAGGGGGCAGAAACAGTTGTGTGGATGTGTGGGGTAGTAGGTTACCACAGATTGAGGCGAGGATGATTCTGGAAGTGGAGAATGTGTTGTAAGGTTATCTTCACCTGCACAGTTCACAAACACTGATTGTGGAGGGAAGGATCCAGACAGCCTGATTTGTAAAGGAGCCACTGAAATCATGCATTTTATGTACAGCTGCATTTTGTGCCACAGGATGATCCACTTTGCTCTTGGGCAGAGTTTCCTGTTGGGCAACTGATTGGTAGTCATACCAATATAAAAAGCTGAACAACAATTTCAGCAGAACTGGTATACGACATGACTGCTTTCACAGGTGGTCTAGCCTCTGATGTGGTAGGATAAACCTATGACAAGACTGGAAGAGGAAGTGTTGTGTGGGTAGAGTGGGTAGGTCCTGCACCTGGACATTCCACAGGGATCATATCCCTGTGGAAAGGTATTTGGGACTTGGAGTGGCATTGGGATGGACTAGTATGTTGTGGAGGTTGGGTGGATGATGGAACACCACTTTAGGAGGGGAAGTAAGGATCCTGGGTAGGATTTCCTGCCTAATTTCTGGGTAGGATTTCCTACCTAATTTCAGGGCATGATGATAGTTAAGCAAAGCCCTGGCAAAGGATGCGGTTCAGTTGTTCCAGTCTGAGGTGGTACTGGGTGATGAATGGGGCACTGGTTTGTAGCTGGTTGATGAACTGTTGATGTGTGGGGATATGGTATGGGAAAACTGTTAGTGGGCTAGGTCAGGGGGATAGAGCCTGTTTGTGAATGCCTTTGTGAAACTAGGCAATGGGGCTCACATCACTCCAGATACACCGTCTCTGGGGGGCCAGGCTATATTGGAGGGATTTTTTGGTGTGGAAGGAATTATAGCTGTCAAAATGCAAATGTATGGATGGAGTCATCAGAGAAGAGGAGGTCAACGTCCAGGAAGGTGACTCACTGGGTCGAGGAAGATCATGTGAAGTGCATGAGAGAGAAGGCATTGAGGCTGAAAAGGAATGATGATAGGGTGTTTTGTTCCAGATTATAGATCATGAAGATATCATCAATAAACCTGAACTGGACCAGGGGTTCAGGTTTTGGGAGACTAGAAAGGTTTCCTGTAGACAGCCCATAAACAGGCTGGGATATGTGGGTGTCAAGCGGGTTTCCATTGCTGTGCCATAGATTTATTTGTATACCTTCCCTTCAAAAGAGAAGTACTGTGAGTTAGGATCCAGTTAGTAATTTGTATGGGGGATAAGTTGTGGACTTGGATTATGAAGAACAATGAGAGAGGTAGTGACTGATAGTGGCAGCTCCATGGAGCTGAAGGATGTTAGTGTTTATGGAAGTGGCAGCCTTCCCAACACCTATAGTCCCAGCATGACCCACAAGACAGTGCTGATTCCTCATCCCCCAGCCATACCCTGGTGTCTGTCCCCCCACTTTCACACTATTCTGGATTGTTGTTACTGTTCAACTCACTGCTGTCACTTTTCAAATGGAGCACCAAAGGTAGTTGTCAGATTTGTATTGGGTGTGCTTGCCTGTGTAAACATGTGTGTGTACTTCCTTTCTGAGGAAGTCTGTGGTTGAAAGTTTATATGTAAAAGTCACTTTATGGTGCCTGACTGCAACTCAAAGCATCTCTTTACAGTGATAACAATCTGTCTTTTCATAATATTCCTGACTTGTGGGTGAAGTTGTCTTTAGTTAGAAAATGATTACTTATCACCATTTTCTAATGCTGAAGTGTTGTCACCATAATTCCTTTCTCCAGTCACAACCTAAACGTTCCATCATTTCACTGCTTCTATATTTAAGTATTTGCCCGAAGTTTTGAAATAATGGTTTCCCAGACGTACTTCTGCCACTTTTACTCATTATTCTAAGAACGCTCTGCAGAAATTCAAAGAGGGGGGGCAAGCAATTTTATATTGCTCAATACATTCATTCCTTGATGAAAGTTGACATAAATAAAACAGTACTCTTTTGAACCAACTAATCATTTCTTGGAATCAATACTAAGCACAAGAATGATCCATACAAAAAATTAAACTCACTTATTTTGGTCCAGAAAGGCACTCATTACTCAGGAACATATATTTTTTTGTTAACTTGGTGCCAATCACAAAAACAAATTAAATACTACTTAAGTTGAGTCTAAGGAATACATAGATTGCCAACAATTTTTACTTCACTAGTGAATTTCTTAACATGAGTACAGCAGTCATTAATCCAAAGATTGGTTTGAACACCACAGTGCTTTACTAGACATGATCCTGCGAGAGGTGGCATGCCTTTGCATTTCTTTGATGTTCAGACTGACTTTCCCAGCCAGTTATAGTGGGACCTCAGTTTGACAGGGACTTAAAACCAGCACAATTAATTTATGTATGTATTATGAAGGTAATCCACCCCCTAAGCTGAATCATCATCACTTCTGACTGCCATGTGGAGGACTCATGTTCAGTTCCCAGTATTGCCAGTTTTTTTCCTTGATGAGAGGATCAGAACAAGATCAACTCAGGCTTTTGATGCCAACAGAGAAGCTACTTTGATGAGAGGTAGCAGCTCCAAGGTAGGGAGAGTAGATAATGTCCAGGAAATGCATTTGCTGATGCCATGCCAATGCCTCTGAATAATGATCAACAGAAGAGCATGATACAGTGGCTGGTCAGCTAGATCTGATCGAGGAGTTTTCAGTTTTTTTATTCATTCAAGACAATACCTAACTTCTGTACATCTTCACCATAATGCTGTTATCTGAGTAAATACACATGTTTCCTTTTGAAAATATTAAGATACAGTGGCTTAAACATTGTCCTGTTCATGCCAGAATGTATTCATATATAGATTTGTATTAATTTTAATAATAAATATTGCATTAATTTATAATTCAAAACTATATTTACTTCCATGTCCTTGAGAAACTTTCACTTAGGACTCTTGGAGTTCTTCTATAATGATGTATTATACATTTTTATTTTTCTGGTGTGTTCTACATCCTTAACTACTAGTCTAAGAAATCAACAGTGTAGGTAATATAATAAAAAATGTCTAACCTGGCAGTGCGTCAGGGTCATGCGCCCCTCCCCCCCCCCCCCCTCCCCCCATCCCCAAGATAAGGATGGTACTGATGAAACAAAATATTCAAGAATGCCCTAACTTACATTTAAAATAGCATCTGTTCACCATGGTTTTAAAATACATCTGTACCCTAGATAAGAGTTACTTTGCAATGAATACATCAGCAAAATGTAACTGAGTAAATTTCCAAGAAATGAAGCTAACAAACAGTTATTTTTAATTATATTTAGCTTCAGAACCTATGGAGATAACACAAGAACCAGAAAGTCCTACATGGTGTTGATTCCATGATATCCTTCTTAAGAATGACCAAATACATTACAATTAATTATTATGTAAATTTCTCTGATTTACACTTACCAATCTCTACTTAAGCCGGTAAACTGATTGGTAACTGATAATCTGATGGGCATTCAGTAAGACTTGTAGTTACTATGTACAATACACATGCTCTTTGTCAGATTTATAATATTCATAAAAATAAAGAAGCATAAATAGTACCTGGGTGCCTGTTGCTGTTTCCCATAACACCATTGTTCCATTTATGTCAATTGATGCGACATGATCTCCAACGGGATTGACTAAACAAATATCTGCAATCTGGGCACCAAATGTCCTCACTGTAATAAATGATGCATGTGATGAGCCTTCCAGCTTCAGTTGCAAAAGTTCACCCTGAAATTTTAGAATTAATTTATGGATCATGACCATTTCATTCACCCTGCAATGCCCTGTAAATAAATACTGCCATTCATGTCAACAAATCATTGTTGCCTGAAGAGAGTATACAACTTTACTGACAAACATCATAAAATACCCTGGAATAAACAGTTTACAATGAACAGACGGGAAATCTTATAAAATACACCGTCCAGTCCCATTAATGTGACCACCTGTCACAAGCCCGAAAAACCACTATTTGGAGTACAGATCGTTATGAGATGTCTAGCGAAAGTGTCAATGAGGTTCTGGAAAGTACTGACAGGAATGTGGAGTCTGCCAGCTTCAGTGCCGTAGCCAGCTGCACTAGGTTTTATGGTTGAGAACCCCTGCCATGAACAGCCTGATCGAGAACTGGTTTTAAACCCGGGGACTTTAGTGCCCAGGGAAATACAGCAAACTCATCCTAGCACTCACTGAACCACTCATATACACTGTGAGCTGTCTGACATGTTGCACTGGCATGCTGGTAAATGCCATCATGCCATTTTGCCCTTCGGCATGGACCCTTTCGACGACTGTTGCACGGTGACGGCTTTCAGATGTTTCATGCTGTACATGCCAACTACCAACTGTCCAATGGAGCATAAAACATAATTCATCTGAAAAGGCCACCTTCACCTTTCAGTGGACATACAGTTCTGATATGAGCATGCAAATTCCTGCCTTCATTGCTGATGAAGAGCAGTCATCACGGTTGCATAAACCAGGTGTCTTTCACAGAGCAAAATTCACTAAATGGTTGTTCAGGAGACACTCCTGATATTTCATGTGGCCGGTCAGTTGCTCAAAAGTTACATGTCTACTCATCCACACACATCTACACAGCCATCATTCTGCCATCATTCAGGAGTGCTAGTTCTGCAAGGTTCGCAGGAGAGCTTCTGTAAAGTTTGGAAGGTAGGAGACGAGATACTGGCAGAAGTAAAGCTGTGAGGACCGGTCGTGAGTCGTGCTTCAGTAGCTCAGATGGTAGAGCACTTGCCCGCAAAAGGCAAAGGTCCCGAGTTCGAGTCTCGGTCGGGCACACAGTTTTAATCTGCCAGGAAGTTTCAAATCAGGGCACACTCCACTGCAGAGTGAAAATCTCACTCTGGTAAATAATTTTTAACTATCTGAAACAAGCATATTAAGGCAAGAAAGAAATCAGTACAAATATGTAGAAATTATAATTAAATTAATTAATATTATAGCAGTTTATTGGATAGATTCTTATGCTACATGTTTCAACCAACTGAAGAATATAAATATAAAACACTCACTGCTGCTGTATAACTCAATAAAATATCCTTTGCAGAAAATGTGCTGAAAACCCATATGGAATTGTCTGGATGCAGGGACCACACTTTATACCACTCAGAACCACCACGTTTAAAATACTGTAAATAAAAATTACAAAAATAAAATTGGTTGGTGTACAGTAATGTATTAATCAAATTATAGATTATAAAATGAAAAATCATGCTATTAAGATAGTTCAAAAAGTGAGGTGAAAACTTTTCTGTGGCAAAGTTTATTCAGTAAGTCTCAAAGTTTTAAGGCACTGGCATTTATTACATCATTGCATAGTAACAATGGTTGTCCAAGCATTTGTTACATTAGTGAACAAATCTCTCAAAAGTGGTGTAACAGAAATTGACGCCAGGTCTAGGAGTCAGTTAACAGCAGCTCCTGAACATTGGCATTGGTTCTGAATTGGTGGCTAGCCAAGCACAAGCTGAAAATCTCTTGGTGCAGGATCCAGGAGGTATAAAGGATGTTCCAATACAATTACAAACAGTGCACCAAATTATGTGTAATCAAGACTTATGCTGGCAGGCATTGTCATGCAACAACAAAACACTTTCAGTAGCTGTCTGGGTTGTTTACTCTAAATCACCTTCTAAAATTCCAGAGCACAGTAATGGGCATCATTCAGAGTCTCTTCAAAGGTACAGAAATCAACCAGCAGCACACACACTCTACGTTCCAAAAGACTATGGCCATAACTTTCTTTGTGGATACTGTTGCTTTAAATTTCTTGTGGGATGATACAAGGAGTATTTCCACGATGTTAGTGCTATCTTGTCTCAAATGCCATATGATGTGCCCACATTTGTCACTTTTTATAATATAACCAGGAAAACACTCCTTATGCCTGAAACCATATTAAGCCTTGGGGACAGTATTCTATTCACTTTGCATTATTCTTGTCTTGAGAGCTGCCTTGGTACATAGTGAGTACATATCTTCTGGTAGCCCATTGTGCATGATATACACTACACAGCCAACAGAAATGATGAGGTTATGTGTAGCCTGTTGCACATGAGTATGAAGACTGGCTTGCTTTAATCCTTTGACATGACACACATTGCAGCTGAGGTTTTTCTTACATCACCTTTATCAAAATCCAGGTATTATAACCACACCTGTTCTCATGAAAATACATTCACTTTGTAAACTTCCACTAGTTCATGAAGAACTGCAAATGGAGACTTTTTTTTTTAAAGCAGAAACCTTATGACATGTTCAACTGTGTATCTACAATGCCTTCATCTTGAGGCTACATTTTGAAGCACAGCACCATAACTACTGCTATCTATTGATTGCATTTGAAAGTTTGGACTCTCTTGATTGTCCAGAGATAGACTTCAGTTTGCACAAGGTATTTATACACCCAAGAAAGATTTTGTTACCCTATTTATTGAACCACCAACAGAGTAGATGCTTGACATTAAATCTCAATTTTGAGAGTTTTATAACTGATTCATATATAACATAGAAATATAAGCGCATTTTTCTATCATCAGCTATGCAGCAAAAAAGTAAACTGTAATGTAATTGGGTAGATAAAAAAATCTGCTCACCAAGCAGTGGCAGGAGAACACACATACAAAGGTATTAAGGTTTGGTAGCTTTCAGAACCAGTGGCTCTTTCTTCTGCGAGAAGGGCTGAAGGATAAGAAAGAGGGGTGAAGGAAAAGGACTGATGAGGTTTAGGAAAAGGGGTATAATTTGGAAAAGTTACTCAGGACTCTGGATCAGGAGGGACATTCTGGACAAGTAATTCTTATGCCATCCTGTAAGTGTCCTCTAACTTGGTGTTCTGGGTGACTTGAAATGTCGGGAATATACCACTTACCAAGCACATGAGGAAAAGTTTATGTCGGAATGACTGGACGATCAATCAACACCAGGATCAAAGAACATAAGAGACATTGCAGGTTGGGGCAGGTGGAGAAATCAGCTGTGGCAGAGCACGCGCTGAGTGAGACCGACCATGTAATAAAATTCACCGACACGGAAGTTCTGGCTGTAGAGAAGCACTATCACACCCACTTGTTTAGAGTAGCTGTAGAAATATAAAAACATGCAAACAGCTTCAAGAAGAAAGAGGGAAGCCTTAAGGTAAATGGATCCTGGCTTCCCGTACCTGCAGCAAACGGCTGTCACAGGTAGCAAAAGGAGAACCGCACCGAAAATGACCGCGGAGAAGCCCTCGGACGTTGGAGTGCCAGGTACATATAGTCTGCAGCCACGAGCTCAGCTCCAGTTCACCACCGGCAATGGAGGGTGAAGCTTTGACAATGCCAGCCACTCATGCTGGTGAAATGTCAGCAAAATCATTAGATGAACGTCGGCTGAAGAACCCGATACAGAAGCCAATAGGCATAGTGTTATTGTTTGGATAGCTGTTATTGCTTTCACTGTACTTAACGTTTTTTGTCAGACACATGTAGACATTTCAAAAAAGTGACAGTTTAAAACACTTGTTATTTGCTCTCTCCAGCAGTTTAACTGTAGTGTACCTCTTCATTATTTAACTCACATTTCCGGAAAGTAGTGTAAAGTTCCTGTTTCAGAAACTTTGCACTGTTGTTTTTGTTTACACACAGTTGTGTATAGGCCAAATTTGTGGAATCATATTTTCGTGTTTATCTGTAATTTAACTGACTTATTCTTAGTAAACTATTACATTTATCATGAGTGAAAAGTGCTTGACTTGCCATAGAATTCTTAGGTTGGGGCTTTGGTGTGGTGGATGCAATAGTTTTTTCCATGTCGGTGACTGTAGTGGGGGGGAATAGGGGAAGTAAATGAGATTCATCAGAGGTTTTTTAGGATATGTAGTAGAGATAGGAAGATACTAGAACAGGAGGGGAAAACTGCTGCCCTTCAGGCTGTGTTAGACAAGGCCAGAGGAGATCTTGACAGGTTGAGGAGGGAGAAGGGTAAAGAGAGGTGGGAAGTGGCAACAGGCAACAGGAGGAACAGGCCTAGAACTTTGTCTGACAGCTTCGTGGTCAATGTGGAAAATAGATTTGACCTGTTGCTTCAGTTATAAGCTGGTGAGCCTCAAGCAGTTGCAGGTGTAGACAGGGCACAACAAACTTTCAGCAGCAAATTGAGAAGTAAGAATGTAGGGAAATCAGTAAAGAGAAAGGAAGTGTTGTTGTTAGGTAGTCCCCATGGAAGAGGTGTTGGCCAACTTTTGCAGGATGAACTAGGGTCAGAATACCAGGTCACCAATTTTTTTAAACCTAGTGCTGGTCTGGAGCAGGTGACAGAGGATTTAGGTTCACTTATCAAAGATTTCACTAAGGAAGACACTGTCGTTATAGTGGGTGGACCAGGTAATAGTATTGACAGAGATTCTGGGTACAGTATAGAGTGTCACCTGGCAAAGATTGCATCAGCATCGAAGCATACTAGTGCTGAGTTTGTATCTGTTTTGGGCGCCATGACCTACCTCACTTGCACTCTTCTGTCAAGAGAGTTAATTTGGAGTTGAAACGGCTGCTTATGTCGGGTGCAAGGTCACACATTGGTGTGGTTCCTGTTGATTCTCTCAGTAGGTGGGATAATACTAGGTATGGACTTCACCTCAACATGAAAGGGAAGGGTAAACTGGCTGGCAAAATAGCAGGGAAGTTAAAAGGGGGAGGAACTGCCATGAGTGATAAAATACCAGTGGTTATAGGGTTCAGAAAAGACCCTTTTTTAGGGTAGGGAGGACAGAAAGAAATCAAATTTTAAGAGAGGTTAGGACTGAGACAAATCTTCAGTCTGAGAAAGAAACCAAAAAACGTAACTCTAACTTATTACATCAGCATAAACAGCTATTGGTTAAGAAGTTCCAACAATCAGCAGATATTTCAACTCTACTCAATTTTAACTCAGTCAATGTGAAATGTCAGCTACCTTCATTGCATCAAAATATTCAAGGACTGAGAAATAAAATAAATGAATTAATTATCTGCATAGATGAATTAGAGTCCTCAAACCCAGTGGACATAATCTGCCTCGCTGAACATCATGTGACCACTGGTATAGGACTTTTAAGTGCTACAGGGTTTAGGCTAGCATCTCACTTTTGTAGAACAGAAATGGAGAAAGGAGGAGTTACCACATTCATCAGGAACTGTCATAAATTTAAGAACACAGACATTCATAAATTTTGCTTAGAACAGCATATGGAAGCATGTGCAACAGAAGCTGAATTTCACAAAAAATCCTTCATAATATTAAGTGTATATCGAGCATCTGCAGGTAACTTCAATCTGTTCATAAACCACATTGAAGTTGTACTGGCCCATTTAACAACCAAAAATCAAGAAATAGTGGTTGCTGGTGATTTAAATGTAGATTTCCTTAAAGACTCACCCTATAAGAACTTATTTGAGTTAGTAACTTAATTCCCACTGTAAGTTTCCCCACTAGGGTAGCCAATTGCTAACAAACAGCCATTGATAATATCTTTATAGAAAAGTTCAATGAACAAAATTATGTTACAAAACCAATAGTCAATGGCCTCTCAGACCATGACATGTAGTTCCTTCTGTTAAATGTTAATAGTGAAAAGGACATAAAATCTGTTAAATCTGAGCTCAGGAGGGTAATCAATAAGCCAAAAATTGATAATTTTAGGACACTCCTCAGACACATATTCACTGGATTGATGTTTACAGTGCTCATGGCACAGATGAAAAATCTAATACTTCTGCTAATAAAGTGCTTACCTTATTTGAACACTGTTTCCCCCCAAAACTAATCAAGGTTAGAGCAAAGTCTACAAAGAAGCCATGGATTACTCAAGGAATAGGGGTATCTTGTGAAACAAAAACAAAACTGTATCTGTCAATTTTAAACAGTTCTGATGTTGATGCTATAGCACATTACAAGAAATACTGCAAAATATTAAAGGCTGTAATAGAGACATCAAAGCAAATATATTACAAGGAAAAGATAGTCATATCAGATAACAAAATAAAGTCAATGTGGGATATAGTAAGGAGGAGACCGGTAGAACCAAACATGAAGAGGGACAAATAGCATTAAGAGTAAATGATACATTGGTGACAGATGTGTATAGTGTTGCAGAACTTTTCAACAAACATTTTATAACTGTTACTGAAAAGATGGGGTTGTCAGGTTTCTGCAGATGCTGCTGTGGGAGACCTCAGACCAGACATTTCAAGTAACTTCCATAATATGAATTTGACCCTCACTACCCCAGCAGCAGCATGCAGCTTTACTATATAGTTGAATGATGATGGTGTCCTCTTGGGTAAAATATTCCGGAGGTAAAACAGTCCCCCATTTGGATATCCGGGCGAGGACTACTCAAGAGGACGTTGTTATCAGAAGAAAGAAAACTGGCGTTCTACGGATCGGAGTATGAAATATCAGATCCCTCAATCAGGCAGATAGGTTAGAAAATTTAAAAAGGGAAACGGATAGGTTAAAGTTAGATATAGTGGGAATTAGTGAAGTTCGGTGGCAGGTGGAACAAGACTTTTGGTCAGGTGAATACAGGGTTATAAATACAAAATCAAATAGGGGTAATGCAGGACTAGGTTCAATAATGAATAAAAAAATAGGAGCGCTGGTAAGGTACTACAAACAGCATAGTGACTGCATTACTGTGGCCAACACAGACACGATGCCAATGCCTACTACAGTAGTACAAGTTTATATGCCAACTAGCTCTGCAGATGATGAAGAAATTGATGAAATGTATGATGAGATAAAAGAAATTATTCAGGTAGTGAAGGGAGACGAAAATTTAATAGTCATGGGTGACTGGAATTCGAGCGTAGGAAAAGAGAGAGAAGGAAACATAGTAGGTGAAAATGGATTGGGGGTAAGAAATGAAAGAGGAAGCCATCTGATAGAATTTTGCAAAGAGCATAACTTAATCATAGCTAACACTTGGTTCAAGAATCATAAAAGAAGGTTGTATACATGGAAGAACCCTGGAGATACTAAAAGGTATTAGAAAGATTATGTAATGGTTAGACAGAGATTTAGGGACCAGGTTTTAAATTGTAAGACATTGCCAGGGGCAGATGTGGACTCTGACCAGAATCTACTGGTTAAGAACTGTAGATTAAAACTGAAGTAACTGCAAAAAGGTGGGAATTTAAGGAGATGGGACCTGGATAAACTGAAAGAACCAGAGGTAGTACAGAGTTTCAGGGAGAGCATAAGAGAACAATCGACAGGAATAGGGCAAAGAAATACAGTAGAAGAAGAATGGGTAGCTTTGGGGGATGAAATAGTGAAGGCAGCAGAGGATCAAGTTGGTAAAAAGACGAGGGCTAGTAGAAATCTTTGGGTAACAGAAGAAATATTGAATTTAATTGATGATAGGAGAAAATATAAAAATGCAGTAAATGAAGCAGGCAAAAAGGAATACAAAGGTCTCAAAAATGATATTGACAGGAAGTGCAAAATGGCTAAGCAGGGATGGCTAGAGGACAAATGTCAGGAAGTAGAGGCTTATCTCACTAGGGGTGAGATAGGTACTGCCTACAGGCAGAGACCTTTGGAGAAAAGAGAACCTCTTGTATGAATATCAAGAGCTCAGATGGAAATCCAGTTCTAAGCAAAGAAGGGAAAGCAGAAAGGTGGAAGGATTATATAGAGAGTCTATAGAAGGGCAATGTACTTCAGGACAATATTATGGAAATGGAAGAGGATGTAGATGAAGATGAAATGGGAGATATGATACTACGTGAAGAGTTTGATAGAGCTCTGAAAGACCTAAGTTGAAAGAAGGCCCTGGCAGTAGACAACACTCCATTAGAACTACTGACAGCCTTGGGAGAGCCAGTCCTGACAAAACTCTACCATCTTGTGAGCAAAATGTATGAGACAAGCGAACTACCCTCAGACTTCAAGAAGAATATAATAATTTCCATCCCAAAGAAAGCAGGTGTTGACAGATGTGAAAATTACTGAACTCTCAGTTTAGTAAGTCATGGCTGCAAAATACTAACGCGAATTCTTTACAGACGAATGGAAAAACTGGTAGACGCCGACCTTGGGGAAGATCAGTTTGGATTCCATAGAAATATTGGATCATGTGAGGCAATTCTGACGCTACGACTTATCTTAGAAGAAAGATTAAGGAAAGGCAAACCTATGTTTCTAGCATTTGTAGACTTAGAGATAGCTTTTGACAATGTTGACTGGAATACTCTCTTTCAAAGTTTAATGGTGGCAGGGGTAAAATACAGGGAGTGAAAGGCTAATTACAATTTGTACAGAAAGCAGATGGCAATTATAAGAGTCGAGGGGTATGAAAGGGAAGCAGTGGTTGGGAAGGGAGTGAGACAGAGTTGTAGCCTATCCCCGATGTTATTCAATATATATATTGAGCAAGCAATAAAGGAAACAAAAGAAATGTTCGGAGTAGGTATTAAAATCCATGGAGAAGAAATAAAATCTTTGAGGTTCGCCGATGACATTGTAATTCTTTCAGAGACAGCAAAGGACTTGGAAGAGCAGTTGAACGGAATGGACAGTGTCTTGAAAGGATGGTATAGGATGAACATCAACAAAAGCAAAAAGAGGATAATGGAATGTAGTCGAATTAAGCCGGGTGATGCTGAGGGAATTAGATTAGGAAATTAGACGCTTAAAGTAGTAAAGGAGTTTTGCTATTTGGGGAACAAAATAACTGATGATGGTTGAAGTAGAGAGGATATAAAATGGAGACTGGCAATCGCAAGGAAACCGTTTCTGAAGAAGAGAAATTTGTTAACATCGAGTATAAATTTAAGTGTCAGCAAGTCATTTCTGAAAGTATTTGTATGGAGTGTAGGTATGTATGGAAGTGATACATGGACGATAAATAGTTTCGACAGGAAGAGAATAGAAGCTTTCGAAATGTGGTGCTACAATGGATGCTGAAGATTTGATGGGTAGATCACATAACTAGTGAGGAGGTTTGAATAGAACTGGGGAGAAGAGAAATTTGTGGCACAACTTGACTAGCAGAAGGGATCGCTTGTTAGGACATATTCTGAGGCATCAAGGGATCACCAAGTTAGTATTGGAGGGCAGCGTGGAGGGTAAAAATCGTAGAGGGAGACCAAGAGATGAACACACTAAGGAGATTCAGAAGGATGTAGGTTGCAGTAGGTACTAGGAGATGAAGAAGCTTGCACAGGATAGAGTAGCATGGAGAGCTGCATCAAACCAGTCTCAGGACTGAAGACCACAACAACAACCCCGGCAGAAATAATGTCCATTATAAAATCTTTAAAATCAAAAACGTCTAGTGGGTATGATGAAATATCAACAAAGCTAATTAAAGAATGTGATTCTGGGTTAAGTAACATATTAAGCTATCTGTGTAACCAGTTGTTTATCGGTGGGGTATTTCCTCAATGGTTGAAATATGCTGAAGTTAAGCCACTGTTTAAGAAGGGAGATAAATAAATAACATTAAATTTCCGTCCAGTTTCACTTTTGCAGGCATTCTCAAAAATTTTAGAAAAAGTTATATACAATCCGATTTATAACCACCTTATCTCAAATAACATTCTGTCAAAGTCGCAGTTCAGATTTCTAAATGGTTCTGATATTAAGAAGGTTCTGTACACTTACAGTGAAAATGTGCTTAATGCATTAGACAAAAAATTGCTGGCAACTGGTATATTCTGTGATCTGTTAAAGGCATTTGACTGTGTAAATCACAATATCCTTTTAAGTAAATTAGAATATTATAGTGTAACAGGAAATGCTGCAAAATGGTTCAAATCTTATATCTCTGGCAGGAAACAAATGGTGTTGTTATTAACAAAGAGACATGTATTAAGCTATCAGGCATCATCCAACTGGGAACTAATTACATGTGTGGTCCCAAAAGGTTCCATTTTAGGGCCATTACTTTTTCTTGTGTATATCAATGACCTTTCATCAGTAACATTAACAGATGCCAAGGTCATTTTGTTTGCCAATGATACAAACATTGCAATAAATATCAAATCAAGTGTAGTCATAGAAAGATCGGCCAATAAAATATTTGTGGACATTAATCACTGGTTCCAAGCCAATTCTTTGTCACTAAACTTTGAAAAAACAGACTACATGCAGTTCAGAACCCGTAAGGGGTGTCCCACCCACAAGTATATGCCTAACTTATGATGACAAGTAGACAGAAGAAGTGGACAGTGTTAAATTCTTGGGATTACAGCTTGATAACAAATTCAATTGGGAGGAGCACACCACAGAACTGCTGAAGCGTCATAACAAATCTCTATTTGCAATGCAAATTGGGTCAGACATAGGGAATATAAAAATGAAAAAGCTGGCATACTATATCTTGAAAGTCCCTTTGGGTTTGCTGCCAGATCCTAAAATCAACTTGACTCAATATTTCGGCGATCCAACTGTTCGCCATCTTCAGGAAATGCTGCTTCTGCTGATGAGTCCCGCTGAGAACTGATGCTAGGTTGCAAATCGACGTCCTATACAGGCCACCGTTCAGTACATGGGCGCATGCGAGATAATACAGGATTCCACATTTTGGCAAGAGGAAACCCATTATCTCTGTTGATTAAATTATCAGCCAACCTAATTACAATCGCCTCTTTATAGACACTGTTCCAGAAACCGGAAATGTTGGCAACCACAACAGTTTCCTCAAATTTCATTTTGTGTCCCACATTTAGGCAGTGTTCTGCTACCGCTGATTTTTCCGGCTGTTGTAGCCTCGTGTGACGGCGATGTCCCACACATCTGTCATGCATTGTATGAATAGAACAGCCAACGTAAGCTTTCCCACATTGACACGGGATTTTGTACACCCTGGGTTTCCTAAGTCCCAAATCATCCTTCACAGAGCCGAGCAGAGCCCTAATCTTAGAAGGTGGAAGAGTGTGTTGTACAGAGTTTCAGGGAGAGCATAAGGAAACAATTGACAGGAATGGGGAAAACAAATACAGTAGAAGAAGAATGGGTAGCTTTGAGGGATGAAATAGTGAAGGCAGCAGAGGATCAAATAGGTAAAAAGACGAGGGCTAGTAGAAACCCTTGGGTAACAGAAGAAATATTGAATTTAATTGATGATAGGAGAAAATATAAAAATGCAGTAAATGAAGCAGGCCAAATGGAATACAAACGTCTCAGAAATGATACCGGCAGGAAGTGCAAAATGGCTAAGCAGGCATGGCTAGAGGACAAATGTCAGAATGTAGAGGGTTACCTCACTAGGGGTAAGATAGATACTGCCTACAGGGAAATTAAAGAGACCTTTGGAGAAAAGAGAGCCACTTGTATGAATATCAAGAGCTCAGATGGAAACCCAGTTCTAAGCAAAGAAGGGAAATCAGAAAGGTGGATGGAGTATATAGATCTCTATACAAGGGTGATGTACTTGAAGACAATATTATGGAAATGGAAGAGGATGTAGATGAAGATGAAATGGGAGATACAATACTGCGTGAAGAGTTTGACAAAGCACTGAAAGACCTGAGTCGAAACAAGGCCACGGGAGTAGACAACATTCCATTAGAACTATTGACGGCCTTGGGAGAGCCAGTCCTGCCAAAACTCTACCATCTTGTGAGCAAGATGTATGAGACAGGCAAAATACTGTCAGACTTCAAGAAGAACATAATAATTCCAATCCCAAGGAAAGCAGGTGTTGACAGATGTGAAAATTACTGAACTATCAGTTTAATAAGTCACAGCCGCAAAATACTAACACGAATTCTTTACAGACGAATGGAAAAACTGGTAGAAGCCAACTGGGGAAGATCAGTTTGGATTCCGTAGAAATGTTGGAACACGTGAGGCAATACTGACGCTACGACTTATCTTAGAAGAAAGATTAAAGAAAGGCAAACCTACGTTTCTAGCATTTGTAGACTTAGAGATAGCTTTTGACAATGTTGACTGGAATACTCTCTTTCAAAGTTTAATGGTGGCAGGGGTAAAATACAGGGAGCGAAAGGCTAATTACAATTTGTACAGAAAGCAGATGGCAATTATAAGAGTCGAGGGGTATGAAAGGGAAGCAGTGGTTGGGAAGGGAGTGAGACAGAGTTGTAGCCTATCCCCGATGTTATTCAATATATATATTGAGCAAGCAATAAAGGAAACAAAAGAAATGTTCGGAGTAGGTATTAAAATCCATGGAGAAGAAATAAAATCTTTGAGGTTCGCCGATGACATTGTAATTCTTTCAGAGACAGCAAAGGACTTGGAAGAGCAGTTGAACGGAATGGACAGTGTCTTGAAAGGATGGTATAGGATGAACATCAACAAAAGCAAAAAGAGGATAATGGAATGTAGTCGAATTAAGTCGGGTGATGCTGAGGGAATTAGATTAGGAAATTAGACGCTTAAAGTAGTAAAGGAGTTTTGCTATTTGGGGAACAAAATAACTGATGATGGTCGAAGTAGAGAGGATATAAAATGGAGACTGGCAATCGCAAGGAAACCGTTTCTGAAGAAGAGAAATTTGTTAACATCGAGTATAAATTTAAGTGTCAGCAAGTCATTTCTGAAAGTATTTGTATGGAGTGTAGGTATGTATGGAAGTGATACATGGACGATAAATAGTTTGGACAGGAAGAGAATAGAAGCTTTCGAAATGTGGTGCTACAATGGATGCTGAAGATTAGATGGGTAGATCACATAACTAGTGAGGAGGTTTGAATAGAACTGGGGAGAAGAGAAATTTGTGGCACAACTTGACTAGAAGAAGGGATCGCTTGTTAGGACATATTCTGAGGCATCAAGGGATCACCAATTTAGTATTGGAGGGCAGCGTGGAGGGTAAAAATCGTAGAGGGAGACCAAGAGATGAACACACTAAGGAGATTCAGAAGGAAGTAGGTTGCAGTAGGTACTAGGAGATGAAGAAGCTTGCACAGGATAGAGTAGCATGGAGAGCTGCATCAAACCAGTCTCAGGACTGAAGACCACAACAACAACCCCGGCAGAAATAATGTCCATTATAAAATCTTTAAAATCAAAAACGTCTAGTGGGTACGATGAAATATCAACAAAGCTAATTAAAGAATGTGATTCTGGGTTAAGTAACATATTAAGCTATCTGTGTAACCAGTTGTTTATCGGTGGGGTATTTCCTCAATGGTTGAAATATGCTGAAGTTAAGCCACTGTTTAAGAAGGGAGATAAATAAATAACATTAAATTTCCGTCCAGTTTCACTTTTGCAGGCATTCTCAAAAATTTTAGAAAAGTTATATACAATCCGATTTATAACCACCTTATCTCAAATAACATTCTGTCAAAGTCGCAGTTCAGATTTCTAAATGGTTCTGATATTAAGAAGGTTCTGTACACTTACAGTGAAAATGTGCTTAATGCATTAGACAAAAAATTGCTGGCAACTGGTATATTCTGTGATCTGTTAAAGGCATTTGACTGTGTAAATCACGATATCCTTTTAAGTAAATTAGAATATTATAGTGTAACAGGAAATGCTGCAAAATGGTTCAAATCTTATATCTCTGGCAGGAAACAAATGGTGTTGTTATTAACAAAGAGACATGTATTAAGCTATCAGGCATCATCCAACTGGGAACTAATTACATGTGTGGTCCCAAAAGGTTCCATTTTAGGGCCATTACTTTTTCTTGTGTATATCAATGACCTTTCATCAGTAACATTAGCAGATGCCAAGGTCATTTTGTTTGCCAATGATACAAACATTGCAATAAATATCAAATCAAGTGTAGTCATAGAAAGATCGGCCAATAAAATATTTGTGGACATTAATCACTGGTTCCAAGCCAATTCTTTGTCACTAAACTTTGAAAAAACAGACTACATGCAGTTCAGAACCCGTAAGGGGTATCCCACCCACAAGTATATGCCTAACTTATGATGACAAGTAGATAGAAGAAGTGGACAGTGTTAAATTCTTGGGATTACAGCTTGATAACAAATTCAATTGGGAGGAGCACACCACAGAACTGCTGAAGCGTCTTAACAAATCTCTATTTGCAATGCAAATTGGGTCAGACATAGGGAATATAAAAATGAAAAAGCTGGCATACTATGTCTTGAAAGTCCCTTTGGGTTCGCTGCCAGATCCTAAAATCAACTTGACTCAATATTTCGGCGATCCAACTGTTCGCCATCTTCAGGAAATGCTGCTTCTGCTGATGAGTCCCACTGAGAACTGATGCTAGGTTGCAAATCGACGTCCTATACAGGCCACCGTTCAGTACATGGGCGCATGCGAGATAATACAGGATTCCACATTTTGGCAAGAGGAAACCCATTATCTCTGTTGATTAAATTATCAGCCAACCTAATTACAATCGCCTCTTTATAGACACTGTTCCAGAAACCGGAAATGTTGGCAACCACAACAGTTTCCTCAAATTTCATTTTGTGTCCCACATTTAGGCAGTGTTCTGCTACCGCTGATTTTTCCGGCTGTTGTAGCCTCGTGTGACGGCGATGTCCCACACATCTGTCATGCATTGTATGAATAGAACAGCCAACGTAAGCTTTCCCACACTGACACGGGATTTTGTACACCCTGGGTTTCCTAAGTCCCAAATCATCCTTCACAGAGCCGAGCAGAGCCCTAATCTTAGAAGGTGGAAGAGTGTGTTGTACAGAGTTTCAGGGAGAGCATAAGGAAACAATTGACAGGAATGGGGGAAACAAATACAGTAGAAGAAGAATGGGTAGCTTTGAGGGATGAAATAGTGAAGGCAGCAGAGGATCAAATAGGTAAAAAGATGAGGGCTAGTAGAAATCCTTGGGTAACAGAAGAAATATTGAATTTAATTGATGATAGGAGAAAATATAAAAATGCAGTAAATGAAGCAGGCCAAATGGAATACAAACGTCTCAGAAATGATACCGGCAGGAAGTGCAAAATGGCTAAGCAGGCATGGCTAGAGGACAAATGTCAGAATGTAGAGGGTTACCTCACTAGGGGTAAGATAGATACTGCCTACAGGAAAATTAAAGAGACCTTTGGAGAAAAGAGAGCCACTTGTATGAATATCAAGAGCTCAGATGGAAACCCAGTTCTAAGCAAAGAAGGGAAATCAGAAAGGTGGATGGAGTATATAGATCTCTATACAAGGGTGATGTACTTGAAGACAATATTATGGAAATGGAAGAGGATGTAGATGAAGATGAAATGGGAGATACAATACTGCGTGAAGAGTTTGACAAAGCACTGAAAGACCTGAGTCGAAACAAGGCCACGGGAGTAGACAACATTCCATTAGAACTATTGACGGCCTTGGGAGAGCCAGTCCTGCCAAAACTCTACCATCTTGTGAGCAAGATGTATGAGACAGGCAAAATACCGTCAGACTTCAAGAAGAACATAATAATTCCAATCCCAAA
Source organism: Schistocerca piceifrons (assembly GCF_021461385.2). Classification (NCBI taxonomy): domain Eukaryota; kingdom Metazoa; phylum Arthropoda; class Insecta; order Orthoptera; family Acrididae; genus Schistocerca; species Schistocerca piceifrons. The sequence continues at coordinate 707,894,865 of NC_060138.1, forward strand.
GAAAGCAGGTGTTGACAGATGTGAAAATTACTGAACTATCAGTTTAATAAGTCACAGCCGCAAAATACTAACACGAATTCTTTACAGACGAATGGAAAAACTGGTAGAAGCCAACTGGGGAAGATCAGTTTGGATTCCGTAGAAATGTTGGAACACGTGAGGCAATACTGACGCTACGACTTATCTTAGAAGAAAGATTAAGGAAAGGCAAACCTACGTTTCTAGCATTTGTAGACTTAGAGATAGCTTTTGACAATGTTGACTGGAATACTCTCTTTCAAAGTTTAATGGTGGCAGGGGTAAAATACAGGGAGCGAAAGGCTAATTACAATTTGTACAGAAAGCAGATGGCAATTATAAGAGTCGAGGGGTATGAAAGGGAAGCAGTGGTTGGGAAGGGAGTGAGACAGAGTTGTAGCCTATCCCCGATGTTATTCAATATATATATTGAGCAAGCAATAAAGGAAACAAAAGAAATGTTCGGAGTAGGTATTAAAATCCATGGAGAAGAAATAAAATCTTTGAGGTTCGCCGATGACATTGTAATTCTTTCAGAGACAGCAAAGGACTTGGAAGAGCAGTTGAACGGAATGGACAGTGTCTTGAAAGGATGGTATAGGATGAACATCAACAAAAGCAAAAAGAGGATAATGGAATGTAGTCGAATTAAGTCGGGTGATGCTGAGGGAATTAGATTAGGAAATTAGACGCTTAAAGTAGTAAAGGAGTTTTGCTATTTGGGGAACAAAATAACTGATGATGGTCAAAGTAGAGAGGATATAAAATGGAGACTGGCAATCGCAAGGAAACCGTTTCTGAAGAAGAGAAATTTGTTAACATCGAGTATAAATTTAAGTGTCAGCAAGTCATTTCTGAAAGTATTTGTATGGAGTGTAGGTATGTATGGAAGTGATACATGGACGATAAATAGTTTGGACAGGAAGAGAATAGAAGCTTTCGAAATGTGGTGCTACAATGGATGCTGAAGATTAGATGGGTAGATCACATGACTAGTGAGGAGGTTTGAATAGAACTGGGGAGAAGAGAAATTTGTGGCACAACTTGACTAGAAGAAGGGATCGCTTGTTAGGACATATTCTGAGGCATCAAGGGATCACCAATTTAGTATTGGAGGGCAGCGTGGAGGGTAAAAATCGTAGAGGGAGACCAAGAGATGAACACACTAAGGAGATTCAGAAGGAAGTAGGTTGCAGTAGGTACTAGGAGATGAAGAAGCTTGCACAGGATAGAGTAGCATGGAGAGCTGCATCAAACCAGTCTCAGGACTGAAGACCACAACAACAACCCCGGCAGAAATAATGTCCATTATAAAATCTTTAAAATCAAAAACGTCTAGTGGGTATGATGAAATATCAACAAAGCTAATTAAAGAATGTGATTCTGGGTTAAGTAACATATTAAGCTATCTGTGTAACCAGTTGTTTATCGGTGGGGTATTTCCTCAATGGTTGAAATATGCTGAAGTTAAGCAACTGTTTAAGAAGGGAGATAAATAAATAACATTAAATTTCCGTCCAGTTTCACTTTTGCAGGCATTCTCAAAAATTTTAGAAAAAGTAATATACAATCCGATTTATAACCACCTTATCCCAAATAACATTCTGTCAAAGTCGCAGTTCAGATTTCTAAATGGTTCTGATATTAAGAAGGTTCTGTACACTTACAGTGAAAATGTGCTTAATGCATTAGACAAAAAATTGCTGGCAACTGGTATATTCTGTGATCTGTTAAAGGCATTTGACTGTGTAAATCACGATATCCTTTTAAGTAAATTAGAATATTATAGTTTAACAGGAAATGCTGCAAAATGGTTCAAATCTTATATCTCTGGCAGGAAACAAATGGTGTTGTTATTAACAAAGAGACATGTATTAAGCTATCAGGCATCATCCAACTGGGAACTAATTACATGTGTGGTCCCAAAAGGTTCCATTTTAGGGCCATTACTTTTTCTTGTGTATATCAATGACCTTTCATCAGTAACATTAGCAGATGCCAAGGTCATTTTGTTTGCCAATGATACAAACATTGCAATAAATATCAAATCAAGTGTAGTCATAGAAAGATCGGCCAATAAAATATTTGTGGACATTAATCACTGGTTCCAAGCCAATTCTTTGTCACTAAACTTTGAAAAAACAGACTACATGCAGTTCAGAACCCGTAAGGGGTGTCCCACCCACAAGTATATGCCTAACTTATGATGACAAGTAGATAGAAGAAGTGGACAGTGTTAAATTCTTGGGATTACAGCTTGATAACAAATTCAATTGGGAGGAGCACACCACAGAACTGCTGAAGCGTCTTAACAAATCTCTATTTGCAATGCAAATTGGGTCAGACATAGGGAATATAAAAATGAAAAAGCTGGCATACTATGTCTTGAAAGTCCCTTTGGGTTTGCTGCCGGATCCTAAAATCAACTTGACTCAATATTTCGGCGATCCAACTGTTCGCCATCTTCAGGAAATGCTGCTTCTGCTGATGAGTCCCGCTGAGAACTGATGCTAGGTTGCAAATCGACGTCCTATACAGGCCACCGTTCAGTACATGGGCGCATGCGAGATAATACAGGATTCCACATTTTGGTAAGAGGAAACCCATTATCTCTGTTGATTAAATTATCAGCCAACCTAATTACAATCGCCTCTTTATAGACACTGTTCCAGAAACCGGAAATGTTGGCAACCACAACAGTTTCCTCAAATTTCATTTTGTGTCCCACATTTAGGCAGTGTTCTGCTACTGCTGATTTTTCCGGCTGTTGTAGCCTCGTGTGACGGCGATGTCCCACACATCTGTCATGCATTGTATGAATAGAACAGCCAACGTAAGCTTTCCCACATTGACACGGGATTTTGTACACCCTGGGTTTCCTAAGTCCCAAATCATCCTTCACAGAGCCGAGCAGAGCCCTAATCTTAGAAGGTGGAAGAGTGTGTTGTACAGAGTTTCAGGGAGAGCATAAGGAAACAATTGACAGGAATGGGGGAAACAAATACAGTAGAAGAAGAATGGGTAGCTTTGAGGGATGAAATAGTGAAGGCAGCAGAGGATCAAATAGGTAAAAAGACGAGGGCTAGTAGAAACCCTTGGGTAACAGAAGAAATATTGAATTTAATTGATAATAGGAGAAAATATAAAAATGCAGTAAATGAAGCAGGCCAAATGGAATACAAACGTCTCAGAAATGATATCGGCAGGAAGTGCAAAATGGCTAAGCAGGCATGGCTAGAGGACAAATGTCAGAATGTAGAGGGTTACCTCACTAGGGGTAAGATAGATACTGCCTACAGGAAAATTAAAGAGACCTTTGGAGAAAAGAGAGCCACTTGTATGAATATCAAGAGCTCAGATGGAAACCCAGTTCTAAGCAAAGAAGGGAAATCAGAAAGGTGGATGGAGTATATAGATCTCTATACAAGGGTGATGTACTTGAAGACAATATTATGGAAATGGAAGAGGATGTAGATGAAGATGAAATGGGAGATACAATACTGCGTGAAGAGTTTGACAAAGCACTGAAAGACCTGAGTCGAAACAAGGCCACGGGAGTAGACAACATTCCATTAGAACTATTGACGGCCTTGGGAGAGCCAGTCCTGCCAAAACTCTACCATCTTGTGAGCAAGATGTATGAGACAGGCAAAATACCGTCAGACTTCAAGAAGAACATAATAATTCCAATCCCAAAGAAAGCAGGTGTTGACAGATGTGAAAATTACTGAACTATCAGTTTAATAAGTCACAGCCGCAAAATACTAACACGAATTCTTTACAGACGAATGGAAAAACTGGTAGAAGCCAACTGGGGAAGATCAGTTTGGATTCCGTAGAAATGTTGGAACACGTGAGGCAATACTGACGCTACGACTTATCTTAGAAGAAAGATTAAAGAAAGGCAAACCTACGTTTCTAGCATTTGTAGACTTAGAGATAGCTTTTGACAATGTTGACTGGAATACTCTCTTTCAAAGTTTAATGGTGGCAGGGGTAAAATACAGGGAGCGAAAGGCTAATTACAATTTGTACAGAAAGCAGATGGCAATTATAAGAGTCGAGGGGTATGAAAGGGAAGCAGTGGTTGGGAAGGGAGTGAGACAGAGTTGTAGCCTATCCCCGATGTTATTCAATATATATATTGAGCAAGCAATAAAGGAAACAAAAGAAATGTTCGGAGTAGGTATTAAAATCCATGGAGAAGAAATAAAATCTTTGAGGTTCGCCGATGACATTGTAATTCTTTCAGAGACAGCAAAGGACTTGGAAGAGCAGTTGAACGGAATGGACAGTGTCTTGAAAGGATGGTATAGGATGAACATCAACAAAAGCAAAAAGAGGATAATGGAATGTATTCGAATTAAGTCGGGTGATGCTGAGGGAATTAGATTAGGAAATTAGACGCTTAAAGTAGTAAAGGAGTTCTGCTATTTGGGGAACAAAATAACTGATGATGGTCGAAGTAGAGAGGATATAAAATGGAGACTGGCAATCGCAAGGAAACCGTTTCTGAAGAAGAGAAATTTGTTAACATCGAGTATAAATTTAAGTGTCAGCAAGTCATTTCTGAAAGTATTTGTATGGAGTGTAGGTATGTATGGAAGTGATACATGGACGATAAATAGTTTAGACAAGAAGAAAATAGAAGCTTTCAAAATGTGGTGCTACAGAAGAATGCTGAAGATTACATGGGTAGATCACATAACTAATGAGGAGGTATCGAATAGAATTGGGGAGAAGAGGGGCTTGTGGCACAACTTGACTAGAAGAAGGTATCGGTTGGTAGGACATGTTGTGATACATCGAGGGATCACCAATTTAGTATTGGAGGGCAAAAAACTTAGAGGGAGATCAAGAGCACTAAGCAGATTCAGAAGGAAGTAGGCTGCAGTAGGTACTGGGAGATGAAGAAGCTTGCACAGGATAGAGTAACATGGAGAGCTGCATCAAAGCAGTCTCAGGACTGAGGACCACAACAACAACAACATTATTTGCTTCAACATCCAATGGTCAACCTCTGAGATCCTACTATACTATAGTGAAGTACCGGAAAAAACTCCATTGTTGAAATGAGCTAGCCATGCAGGCAGCAACTGTATGAAATACACTCACCACAGACACATAATTTAAATAACATATGTTTGGTCCTGCATTCCAACTCCCCCTCCTCCCCTTCCGCCATTCTCAATGGGAAATGTTGCAAACAGCAAATGGACCCCTCTGTCAGTACTGTTTCACATTCAGGATCAGTGCCATTGAAACTTGAGTATCCTTACAGTGCTTTTAAAATGAAGAAATTAGATTCTTTGCTATAAATGTCCTTTAATCTATTAAGAATGGAAGATAGGCTAGAACTCAAGCAATTAAGCAATTACAATATTACATAAAAAAGGAATAGAATTTGCTTCGGCATATACTTTATTATTAGCTGAAGAATGGCTTGGATTAGGTCTACATTTCTAAGTATACACTTACAATATTTACTATTTTTATAGAGTTTTTAGGAAGTAAGTCACACATGAAACAACTCAGAGCAGTTCCATTATAAAGTTTATTGACTTCTTTCTGAGCCCCACAGACAAAAATGATCACCAACCACCACTGGTGTTACTTATACTTTCTTCCAACTACTGTGCATGATTTTTTGTTTAACAGATCTTTGGTGGATTCTAGTTAAAAGAGGGGCTAACTTAGCCACAAGTTAAGTATGGAATTTGATAAGAATTTCTTTGGGCTTGAGCTTTATTCAATTTTAACAATTTCAACTGATTCTCAGCATCACTGATGCTAATGTAAATTTCTGTCATCTTTCCAGTGGCACAAGAATTAAGTTGGGTTAATACTCCTTAATGTTACTTTGTAAAGTGAAACACAGTGAAACGTTTCTGGTTTTGCTTTGCTAGCCTCAATTTCATTACTCATCTCATCCCTGAGTGACCGGACACTTAACTTTTTTGCACTAACAGCTTTTACATACCACCAAAATTTCTTTTTGCAATATTCTACTATTTTGATCTTTGAAGACTTCACACACTTCTCCTCTGACAGCCAAATATGTTTTATTAACAGCTCTTATACATAATCCTGTGCTTTATTTTGCATGTATTATGCTGTAGCCTCTATTTCATTAGCAGTTTCTTTACAGTAACTAACCGATCTTGGATCATATGAAGTGAACGATATCACACCAAAGACATAAATAACAAATATGCACTCCCGTAAAGCTACATGAAAATGTTTAAATGTCGATGTTCATAAATACTTAATCAAATTACAATGATGTTTATGAACTTCTCAAAAAAGATAGACAAATAATTATACTTTATTTATGAAATATATGTTCCAAAATTAGTTTCACATTAATAGATAAATATATGATAGCAATTTCTTTGCTACATGTTGTTAGTGGTAAATCTTTGTTCTTTCATGCAGTTGATTATATGAGTTTGAAGTGCAAGGATGGAGAATGTTTTGTGTGTGTTTTATTGATTTGTATTGCAGAGAGAAATGACTGAAAATATATGTGTAATTCTGCAGAAAGTCCAACAGAAATCATATTATTATTGAATCATCAACCTAGTCATCCTCTAGATAATTATAGAAAGATAAGATTATAGAAAGATAAACTACAGAAAGGAAATGTACAACAAGCCATCAATACACAACAAAGAAGAGTAGCAAAACAGATGAGTATTTTTATTATTAACCATACTGGTTATTTAAATTCGATTGTCCCGTCACTCGCTGTATTGTGTCACTATCTCTGTGTGGCAAGTGCTGTGAAAATGTGATTAATTGGCCAAGTTACTATCTTACTCCAAACATTAATAAACAAACTTTTGGCAATAAGATGGTGGGAATGGTCAGAAACTTGAGCCATAGTTGCTCCACCTGTTCCTGTCTTGAACTAAAAGTTTCTAGTTCCTCCCTGACTTACAACACTGCTGATTCTTTAGCTAGCTCACTGGACATATAAATCTTTCTACTTGTTTTAGTTGCTCTTTGTACTTTGGTATTCACTGCTGCTGCAGCTGCCTTATGGTCTCTGATACCAGTTTTGATGTGGATGCCCTCAAAGAGGTCGGATCTATTTGTTGTCATTAGATTTAATATATTTCAATCTTAAGGATTCCCAATCATCTGTTCTAGGTATTTTTCAGGAAAAGCATTTATCAACGTTTTACAGGAGGTCTTGTGATACCCACCACTAACAAATCTGTAATTATCCCAATTGATTGCTGGATGATTAAAGTTTCGTCCAGTGATTACAGTATGACTGAGGAATGTGTCCACAGTTGAACTGAGGCTTTCTCTAAAATTTTTGATTTCATTAGGAGGTGAGTTAGGTGGATGACATAAGGATTCAATCATAATTTTATTTCCACCATTTATGCTGAGTCTTGCCCTAACACCGAGCGAGGTGGCACAGTGGTTAGCACACTCGACTCGCATTCGGGAGGACGACGGTTCAATCCCGTCTCCAGCCATCCTGATTTAGGTTTTCCGTGATTTCCCTAAATCGTTTCAGGCAAAAGCCAGGATGGTTCCTTTGAAAGGGCATGGCCGATTTCCTGCCCAAACCTTCCCTAACCCGAGCTTGCGCTCCGTCTCTAATGACCTCGTTGTCGACGGGACGTTAAACACTAACCACCACCACCACCATCTTGCCCTAACAATTTTGTATGTAGCTTAACCAGGTAGATCTGAGTTTCTTCTCTGCTAAAGGGGTCTGATCCCCGACTCCTATGGTCATCAGGTGAAATCCAGGCAAGATGCAGTGGTGTGGACCTAGTTACGCTTGAGAGTGCCAAGAATACATCACTGACAGCAACACATATATTAGGCAGTAATGAAGGATTATCTTTCAGTGTGTCACACCACAGCTAGATGAGCAGAGCAGTTTCTCTTCAGCAGAGGAAGGTCAGCTTACGCTCAGTGCAGTCACTGATGTCAAAGATTCACACTCACTCAGGAGTCAGGTCCCAGGTTCACCTGGAGTACTCGCTGTGAAGTGTTTTCTTGTTGGTTTATGGTTTTGCGAAGCTGCTGGCCTGCTCCTGTTAAAACTGTAGTTGAAACTGCATCACAATACTTCATGAGATTTCTCACCTGACTTAACATCTGATGTATTTATCTTTTTCTTTTACTCCAGTTGTCGTAGTTGGTTCTCTTGAAGTAGAGGTCCTGCTAATCAGTGCCTTTCAAATCCTTTGTGTAGCTGGGGAAAGGCTTGACTTCTTCAAGTTCTGCAACTGTTTATTGGAGCAATATAAGATAACTTCTACTCATACCATGAAAAGGCATGTTGACTACTTTCCTTTTACAGACGTATATTTCCTTGAATGGGTGTACAGATCACCAGTGTGATTCATGAATTACAGTAGAATACAACTTTTTATATGACATATGCCTCGAAGACTCAACATGACCATCCAGAGTACAATACACTTCACTTGTCACAACACAATCATGTCTCCTGTTTTCATTCTTGGAAAGTGTAGTTGCTCCTTGATGGTCAAGCCACTGCCAAGCTGTGATGCGAAAACGTAAAAGGCACCACCCACAGCAGGTGAAGCCATTTACTTGTTGTCACACCTTGCTCTTTTCTTGTATTCCATACCTGTCTTTTAATATCTGCACAAAACAAACACCATCACACAGTATTCGTTCTGTGACTTATTCTCAACTTAATGTTATTCTGCCATGACTATCTTTCCTTGTACTACACAAGGAAAGTGAAATGTCATTTGCCTAAATGGCATGTAACACTTCAGCTGGCATGCAAGCCCCCATTTAGGAGATGGGAGCCAGCAATACCAGTGTCTGCCACAGGAATGGGATGAGCAGCTACAGTGCCCCCCTCTCGAAGGTGGATGACAGACAGTGTCCTAGTCATGCCTACAGAAAGCTTGCAGTGTTATGGCGGCCTCCATATCCCATCGGTGTTGCCTCAGAAGTTGGTGGTGCAGCTGGACTCATGGTCCCGTAAGACAATCAAAAACAGTTAAGCATGCCAAGGGTCAACCTCCATAGCCTCCCCTCTTGCTGGATAGCTGCAATTGACACAAGGGCTGAGATTATGCACTGAGCAATTGGTAATCAGTACTCAGCAACAAGGCATTTGTTAAGAAAGGAGAAGTATTTATGTTGGTGCTTCCTGTGTGCTCTGTGGAGGTGAGGTTGGCTGTGACATCGTATGTCCTGGTTTTCCCTTGCTATCACCTCTCCTAGTGATTTAGACTTTCACAACATCACCTTTCAGAGGCTCTTTTCTGCTGGCTTGGCGCCTGAATACTTATTTTTTTCTGAAACATAGAACCACCATTTGACAGTACAACAGGTTTTATTTCACAATCTAGATTTCGGCCTTAGGCCATTATTAAGTGTTACAACTGTAACAGATTAAAAGAGTAAATTGTACGAGTATCATACAATGTATCAGAAAGTAACAGGGCAAATAGTTAAATCAATGTATGGCCTGCACGATTCGTTCTGTCACTTATGTATTATAAATCATTAGACTTGAGCAGAACCCAAGTCATCATCAAAACATGTATCTTCAGTTACATAAACCCGTTTTGTCAAAATAAATACATTTCTGTAGCGTGCTAATTTACTGGCAATTAGCACAACTCAATTGATGTTGTGGAAAAATAGATGGCTAAATCACAGTTTTTTGAAAATATTGGCTATGTTTTCAGGATCATAAACTAGATTTCCTTCATGTTTAATTTTGAGTTCTTCAAAAGTTCTTATGGTTTTCGCTGTTTGCCTTCTAACAATATTCCAAATAGTCTTCATTCTGGTATGAGAGTTATCCATATCTTGCTCATAAGACAATGCTTTTGATTTTTGTATTGCCTTCTTTAGTATCTTACAGTACATTTTATAATTACCAGTTTTTGTCGTGTCCTTAGACATTCTAACTGCAATGTAAAATTCGCTCTTTGTTTTATATGATTGGTTAATTCCCTTTGTGATCCAGGGTTGGTTTGATGATTTACCAGTATTGCTTCTAACACACTTTTTTTGAGAATATCTTTTCAAAGATGGCTGGGAACTCATTTATGAATATTTTAAATTTTAGCATTAATCTTATCCACCATGTACATAGGGCTCCTGTCCATCTGTTGTCATTTGTTTTTCAAGATTTCCAGTGCGTCATAAATCATTGACCTAATAGATTTCCAGGTGGGGGTTAATTTCTTGAGGGATGTATTGTCATGTAGAGTGAGGAGTTATCCATTATGGTAGATGGTGCAGGGGTGACAGTGAAGCTATGGTACCTGCTCAAATCTATAAATATGTTGTCTATCAAAGTCTGACTCTCATATGTGATCCTAGTGGGAAAGTCAGCTATTGGAATAACATTATATGAATTCATCAGGTGTTGGAGCTCTACTTTGCTGTTGTCTTCAGTTAGAAAGTCTACATTAAAATCCACCAGAATGATAATTTTATTATTTTTAGAAAATACAGTAGATACAATAATCCTATTTGAACCAAAAAGTTCTAAACAGTATTTCCTTACATCTATAGATCTAAATATGACATCTTAGCTACACCACCTCTTTCCTTGTTGTCCCTAGAGTAGTAGCTTGCATTGTTGTGGTTAGAATCTAAATGTAATAAGTTAATGCCATTTGTGATATGATATTTTGTTAAGCATAATATTTGAGCATTGTTTATACTACTGATCTACTTTGCTGCTAAGTCCCCTAATATTCTGATGAAAGATACGCAGGTTGGACTTGTTTGTACAGGTGTCACTTCTTGTTCTTTGTATCTGTAGTCAAAAATTCTTTCAGAGAAGATGGGCATACAACTTTCTTGTGCAGTCTGCTTAGCTGTTGTGTTTACTTCTGTTACTGCTGTACTTCTTCCTCTTCTTCTCCTTCTTCTTCTTCTTCTTCCTCTGCAGGTGATGTTAAGCCAAAAAATTCTTGGTGTATTTGTTAGTGTGGCTTTTGCATCCTGGTGACAATCAAGTGTTGAAGTTATTTTTGAGCTTGCAAAATTTATGCTTCATTCACCTCCGTCTTTATTGGCTTGTTCCATTTTGTAATTTATGTCTGTTTTACTATTTGATAGTTACTTTCTAGCCTACTGGGTTCAAACCACTTCATAATTTGCTACTGATTGATGATTTCACTGTTTGCTGCTCACCAAAAATTCTTTATGGTTAGCATTTTATTGTCGCTTGTCCTTATTTCTTCATTGTCCCACATAATACACATAAATATTTTATCAGGAATAACCTCCTTTCCTGATGCATTTGAATGAAGGCCAGAAGCACTGCAGAACCTTTGTTACAAAATGTTTATGTTTATAGCATTGACATTCTGGAAATGGGTACATATTTCTGTGAAACTCTTGTTTGCAACACTAATTTCTCAGTTCACACGTGACCAGCTCAGTAAGTCATGACATTGTGGGACATTCACAAAGAGTACATTTGTATGAGTTAAATTATTTAGAAATTTTCTCATTTCTGTGCTAGCCCTGTAAGTCTAATTTCTATAAACATCATTAGATCCTTCCAGGAATACAACAAAAGTGTCGTTAGTCAAACTAGTAACTTCACTTAATTTTGTTAGGTTTGTTAGTTCACATCATGGAGCTCCATGCTTTATGAATACAGATGCCTTGAAGTTGTATTTTTATGTTAACACTGCAGAAATTCTCCAGCCATAACTATCCCATAACAAACAGATTTTCTTATATTTTACAATTTTCGCACTCCGGGGATCAACTAGCAATGGTCTATTTACTTTTTGTTGTTCATTTCCCAACTTTTCAGCTTTGGCTGGCTGAATCATTGAATCTTCAGCAGTGAACACAGCAAAGTTTTTAAGCACTTGAGATTGAACATTTTTGTGCACTAAAGTTTCACTGTTTTTATGCACTAGAGTTACACTGTTTTTACACACAGAAGTTACACTGTTACTTTGAGACTGTACTTCCTGGGTATGGTTTTCTTCCATTTTCCACTTGTCTGTCTATGCCAAATTTTCTTGGTTCATCAGCATCTCACATTTTCCAGATTGAAATTTATGTTCCATTTCAGAGGACTGATTATAAATTTTAGATTGCACACACATTCATTTAGCTTTGAAATATTGTCCTATTGATTTGGTTAGAGCAGGCAGTGAAGCTCCATGTAAAAAAGTCTAAGGAAAAGAACTTTAATCAAGTAAACTTAATTTTATTTCATGACGAGATGAATGAGACAGATGAGTGCTTTGTAAAAAATATTTCAAGCACTGCAAATTTTGAAGAATTTTTAACCAGGTTTTTAAATGTTATCACTGAAATATTTCCATCTAAAATTTATTTTAATAAAGTAACAAGAAAATAAATATGAATTTCTAAACAAATAAAAATCTCTAGTGCTTAGGAAAGACAGCTATATAAGGAGCTAAGATATAATAAAAATATTGACTTTGTTGGATTTGTTAGATGACAAAAACTTTTATTTAAGAGGTGGTAAAGCAAATGTCAAATAAGAGAATGAGAGAGGATACAGGAAATTATCATCTCATCTCTCTTCATCCAGTCCTGTCAAAGCATTTGAAAAAGCTGTTGTCATCCAGATTCAAAATTTTATTGAGAAATGTAGATTGTTTTGAAGAACCAATTTGACTTCCGCCTAGAAAAAGCATTATGGAAGAAATTTTTGGATCATGGATAGTTTTATACTTTTGTTTACTTAATACCTATGCAGTGCAAAACATAGAGTGGTTTTGTCTCAAATGCAGCAAATTATTCTCACAAATGGAATACAGAAACCCGACGTGTCCCTCATGATTCTGTTCTAGGAGCAATTTTGTTTTTGTTCTATGAGGGTTGAATGAAAAGTAATGCCTCCGCCTTCATTATTGGGTTTGGATGGGAGTATTTTAATAAATCAAACACAGAAACAATCCTTAGAATGTGATCTTTGACTACCAATATTCACTTTTCCACATAATCACCAGCCAACTGGATACATTTCTGCCAACGATGAACAAATTTTCTGAAGACGTCTTGGAAGAAGTCAGCACTCTGTTTTCACAACCAAGTCTCACAGTTCTCTCAGTGTCTCTGGGTTGTAATGGTGTACCCACATTTCATCTCCTGTCATAATTGAATGGAGAAATGCAAATCTTCATTCTCGTAACACAAGAGGAGTTCCTGGCAAATTTCAAGTCTGTGCACTTACACTTCAGGAGTCAGCATCTGGGGTACCCATCATTCACAGATCTGATAGCCCAGCAAAGCAATGATGTGACCCACACATTCTCATGAAATGTTGATTGTGCTTGCAATTGCTCTCTGAGTGATATGATGATCGTTCTTCTGAATAAATCTGTCAACATTTTGCTTGTGAAACTCAGTGGTTGCTGTCACAGGATGTCCAACTCTTTGTTTGTCACGCAGGTCAGATGTTCCCGCCTCATCGTCTTTAAACTTTCTCACCCAATGATGCATTGTACTCACAACAACATAATCTCCATAAACTGCTTTCATTCTATGATGAATCTCCTTTGGGGGGACACCTTCTGCTATCAAGAATTCAATGACTGCATATTGCTTAAATTGCATTGACCGACCGTCTGCACAGGGTTCCATACTTTACACTGTAACAATACAACCGTTCATTGGTAAGGCTTCCTGCCAACTGAAGCTGTAGAGAAGAGACTACAGAACAAGCCAGTACCCACCGCATACCAATGCTGCCAACTGTTGAAGAGTTACAAAGGTGGAGGCATTACTTTTCAGTAAACCCTGATACATTAATGATTTAGCAGTCAATATAAGTGACCAAGTGATTTTATTTGCAGATGATATATCCGTATTAATTGAAGATCTTATGTTACAAAACAAACTAGCATGCATCATCAACACAGTAAATCACCTAGAAAGATGGTTCCAGCTCAATGGATTAATCCTGAACATTCCAAAAATCCATATGAACTATTTCAGAACAAAACAACGAAAATCCCAGGAAATTAAAGTAAGTCATAAAAAATCAAGCTCTAAAAGAAGTGGATTCCATGAAATTTTTGGGATTAAACCTAGATAATAATTAAAATTTAAAAAAACGTATTGAGTATCTGGTAGATAAATCATGTAGCTTTGCATTTGTGATGTGAATATCAGCTCTTGCCACTGAGGTGAACACAAGAAAAATGTTCTGCAAACTGAAACTACAAAAAAAAATCATTAGAAATTTATGTCATATATCCAATGAAATCATGTCCCCATTATCTACAAACCTAGGGTTATCAGTTATCAACAATTTCCTCCCTATTTATCTATAATGTAATCAGCTTTGTGCACAGCAACTTAAAAGTACTGAAATGAAAACTGTTTTTATCATAATGTAAAATGAAAAACAGAGAATTTTATTCTTTATACTAATCATTTAAACTTATGTGCTCAGTTACAACAAACTAAAAGGCAAGGGTATACTGAGCAAGAAGACAGATTCACTGTGAAAAAAGCAACAACAGTCTACTTCAGTGATTTTACTACTCAGCTGATAATTGTGTAAATGAAGTCAGTCATGATACAGCCTTTCATGCCTAAGTGAGTCTAATAAAGTTAGTCTGGATGTCTAACTACTGTTTTATCCAAACAGCCTTCCACATTTTCAGTGCATACTTCACTTAGAGGCTGTTATTTTATAGAAGTTTCTAACACTCTGATAGTCAAGGTAGTTGAATCTAAAGCCACACAAGATGGCTGAAATACTTGTAGGATGCATGCATGCATGAATAACAGCAATTGCAAACATTTTATCTGCTTTAGGACAGTATTACTCACTTACATAATTGACATTTTTAACTACAACATACAGTGTAATAATTTTACCCGAACTTCTGTGTTTGGACCAGACTCAATTATTCCTCCTTTAAACCATGCTATTACAGGATGAACACAAGTTTTCGTATCTCCTTGTTCCTCTTCCTGTCCTTGTTGTTCTTCTTCACCATCATCATCTTCTTCCACTTCTTTTTCTTTGCCTTTCTTTTTGGTCGCCCATAAAAACGCAATTTCAATCTTCTTACTTTCTCCATCCACCTGCAGAAATACTTCTAGTTACTACACCTCAAGAAACAGTAAACAATCTCGCTAGTTGTGAATAATGAAGAAAGTATGTGAAGATCAGCTTCATACCACATAAACATCACCCTTTTCAGTCACAAGATAGAGACAATCCTCAGGTGACCATACACAATTACAAATTTTTTCTGTTGATTCAGGCAAATAAATTTCACTCTTTGTTATCATGTACCTTTTGTAGCACACATTAAAGTCCCATACAAGAATTTTGTTTGATGAGTGCTCCATTTGACTTACTATAGGTGGTGAATTTAAACTGCATCTGAAATGAAGCAGATCACTGTAACACATTGAAATCTGGGGGAGATGGATTAAAATAAGAAGGAACAATATTTGATACTAATAAAATAAAAGGCCTTTATTATTGTTTTGTTAGTAACTTTTGTTTTATTTGTATTCCTATAAATAATTATTATCCAATGTGTTTGAAACAGAAGCATCAAAATATACTTCGAAACTAATGGCAGTTCCTCCATATCAGTGTCATTCTCTACCATTCAGTCATTCATGAAAGAGATAACACAAGACTATTTCTGTTTCATTCAGTATGATATTGACACACAAAGTGCCATGAAGGATCAAGATTTTATAAATGACATACTACTGGAAACATAATATTACTTATTCAAAGTAGGTATTCTCAGATTTTATGGTATTTATTCCTGCAAATAACCATCATAGGCTTAATATATCAAAAAGAGTAAAAATAAAACTGGATTGCAATAAGAATAACAATTTCTGGAACCAAAAAAGGGAATAGCATAAAGGATTCAAAAGTAATTAGAAATCTGGATTTTTTTAAAATTATGGTAAGCACTATAAAACAACATTTAAAAAAGTTGTACTGGCAGTAAAAGAACTTATAAACAGTATTTACATGAGCAAACAAAATAATAAAACAAAGCCATTCTGGATTTTATGAAATCAGAGTTGCGTGTGGGGGTTTAATATTAAAAGTCAAGAAATTTCGCAAATTAAGGATGATATTATTGTAAATACTCATCACATGTCTAATTGCTTCAGTGAATTCTTTGTTAAAGTACCAAAATCTGATGTAGATATGACAGTCTATTAGTACTATATGAATTTCAGTCACACTGAATTGAACTTAATTGGATTTTACTTTATGGTATTGCAAACTGTTAGGATAAATTTTATTTTTCTGTCTTTTATATGATAATATCATTCTAGAACATGTCATATGGACACTTTAAAAGTTCAACACAATCAATCCAATCAAATTTGTGATTTGTTAGCTTAGTTGAGTTTTAGTGTGTGAAGGAGGGAAAATTAATGGATGCTCTAGAAGTGACAAAAACAAGGACGCTCTAGAAGTGATAGTTTTGGAAAAACATTGATTCAGAAAATTTGATGTAAATATTGATTTTGTAAAAGTTTGGAAATTTCTTTGTAATCTCATATTTCCAATTCTTGTTTCCTAGATGTATATGTTTGTAGCTATTTGGAAAATTTATCTGTATGTAAAGTTGCATGATTCAATTTTGTACCTTTTAAGATATATGCAGTTTGTGTTATTTTGTCCAACTAGTACTGTATCACATCAATCACACTAATATTTCTGTGAGAAGAGTTTCATCTATCAGGCCAGGCAAAACTCTTCAGGGGGTATTGAAATATTACTGTATCTCATTGCCCTATCAGAACCCCTCGGAGAGCGTTAAAGATAAATACCAGTCCTAATTGTCCAATTGTAAAGTGACCTGTTTCCAAATTACATACAAAAATAACCACTATTTCAGTGTACATATAATTCGAAAATGATGTTTTGCTGATTAACATTGTTCTTATGTGAAAAACACAATATAAATGTAAAATTAATACTGTAACTAATCGAAAGAAATGTAGCACATGGTCAGGATGTACCAGTAAACCTATCATTATAAAATTACTACAGCAAATTAAATAGAACATATAAATAAAGCATGTTAATTGAATCTCCAATATATGTTAGCACTAGTTAATTTGTTATAAACAAATTTAGAAATGTAATTGTTACCTGTAACATAATTAGTCAGAAAATGTTATATTAACTCGTAACTAAGTTGAAAATAGGTTCACCTTGTTCAGCACTGACATTGTAAATTTTTAGCAATGTGTATCTCATATTCGGTTTAACTTTTAATTGTGATTTTACGTAAAATTGTAATTTTCATTGTAGGTAATTGTTAACAAAAGTATAAATAGAGGTCACGCAGGTGCCTTGGGGCACTCGATTTTTGGCTAGGGTTGCAAGCAAATGTATTGTAGGCTCACTCGTTTGTTGATTGTTGTGAACACTGTGTCATTTGATGTCAGCTTTGGGTACATGTGATGTAACCGGTACAGTTCACCAGGCTCGGACACCAGAGTCCTGGAAATATATTGGTGTCAAAACTGCACCATACTTTGGAATTTATTTGGGAGTCTTCCACAATCCTTTTCATAGGCTGCACAGCGACGAGACGAATCCAGGAATTTTACAACACCCTGAGAACTAAACAACTCTCACTGTTGGTAGAATTGACGTGAAAACAACAGCACATCAACTGGGCATTTCACTCAAAAGTCAAAACATTTGCAAATCGGAGGTGGGAAAATATAACCATCTCACTACTCACCATAAAGTGGAGATGCTGAGTCACAGAAGGCACAACAAAAAGATGTCAGAAAGTTAGCTTTCAGCTAACAAAGCCTTTGCCAAAAATAGACAGCATACTCACAAGAACACACACACAAATGCAACTCACACAAACATGACAACAGTCCCTGGCAGCTGGAGACAGCATCTATCCTTTTCCTTATATTGTCAAATAAAAATTTAATGTGATATGTATCCTTCAAAATGGTGAAATTTCTTTTCCATGAGCTAGTCTTTGAGTTTCTTTGGAAATTTAGTGTCATGTATACTATTAATCAGGTTTTTAGGAAGACTTCTTAGCAATCTGATACCTGAGTACTAAGATCCCTTTTCAAGCATAGTCTTCATACATTGTTCTTCCTCTGTGTGTTGTAGGTGTGTACACATCCATATGTAATCCACTTTACACTTCCGCTTCAACGTATATTATTGTTTTATATATGTACAAATTTGTAAAGTTAAAATATCTACATTTTGAATCAGTTTCTGCATGTTTTTGAAGTCTTTCTCCTCAGAATGATAGTAATTGCTTTTTTCTGTAATGTGAACACTGTTTTTGTTTCTTGAATGTTTGAGTCTCCCCACACTGTCACTCCACACTGTAGGTATGGTTCAAAGAGTCTGCGGAAAACTGTGCATAGGAACTGTTTTTCAGCATACTGTGACAGCTGTTTATTTATGGATATGACACAATTGAGTCTCTTACAGACAGAATTAATATTCTGTTACCATTTCAGCACATCGTCCACAGAAATAATTAGGAGTCCAGTGGTTTTTACTTCTTTTATCTTTGCTGCATCCACCTCTAAATCCTTGTGTGCAGTCTTCTCTTTGTTTCTGAGCACCGCGTACACAGACTTTTTTAGTTTTATAACCAATTCATTTTCAAGAGCTACCGAGCTGTGATCTTCACAGAAATATAACTGCTCTTCTCTAAACAGTTCTACATTTTGATCAGTGTTAAGTATTGTCATGTCATCTGCATCCAATATTTTCATCTTTTTCTCTTCAATGCCTACATCATTAATGGACAGATTGTACAACAAAGACCCTATTACAAAACCCTGCGGAACTCCATATTTGATGACTTTGGCTTCTGACTGGCATGAGTTTTATATTGTTGCATATTGTTTCCTGTTGCATAAGTATGATAGTATTCGTTCTTTCATGGTCAATGTTGCCAAATGCTATGAAGATATCCAGAAACATTGCAGATAAATTTTTTTTTTGTATAAGGACTGTATAACGTATTCTATCAGACTGGGAACTGCTGATTCTGTAAAATTATCCTTTCTGAAACCATGCTCTGATGGTACAAGAATGTTATGTTTGTCCAAATAATCAATTAATAATCGTTTCCAGGATTTCTAAGAAACCTAAAATCAGTTAAACTGGGCTGTAGTTGTTGGGGGTCACCCTTGTCCCCTTTCTTGTACACTGTCACCACCCTGCTTACCTTCAGTTTTCCTGAAAAAAGATCCATCTTTGAAAGAGTTGATACTATGTCCAACAATGATGTGATTATTCGTACACTTATTAGCTTAATTATGGAATTTGGTATTTCATCACCAGCTGATCTGTTGTACTTCTGTTTCTGTGCAGTTCATCTTCTGTGACTTACTTCAAAGACATGATTGTGCAAGATGTTTGGTGATCTTCTTTCTTGGACTAATTCTTTCAAATTTTAAGTTCTCTACCACATTTACATAGTTGTCATTGAGTAACCACTGGGCTGTATATTTTAATCGACCTTATCTATTGATTCTTTGTTTGATCCATCTTTTCCCTTCTTTCAGCATTAGTTACATTCCTAGGTGCTTTGCCTTTTTTTAAGTACATTATGGAGGAATTAATTGCATTTGCTTCTGTCTTTCTCATTATTTTTTCTTCACTTCCTTAGTAATGCTTTATATTTTTCAGCTTTGCCCATCTGTCTTAGGTCTTGCAGCTTCCTACACTGTTCTGTTATTTCACTGGTAAGCCACTGTGTTTTATCCTGCAGCTTATCTTGTCTCTTCACTTTTGGGAATCCCACATCGTTAAATACTGGACCCATGCCTATTGTTGTTGTATTTCAATGATTTTGTATTAAATATTGATGGTCAGTCAGTCTTATTCACAAATGAGACCTCAGTCCCAACAGAAATGATACTATAGAGAAAATTCAAGATAGTGCACAAAATTTTCTAGGAAAACTTGAATTGTGGTTCCATAAAAATAGATGACAACTGATGTCACAAAGACCTATACAAAGCAGTTTCACGTAAATCATTATTAATGTATCCTGTGAAAATAGCTCATAATAATCAGCTGATGACGGATTACATTATGTTAAATTGTTGGGCCTAAACCTTGATAAAAATTTACAGTGGAAGACACATGCAGACTTCTTGATAAATTAAATACCCTAACTTCTGCAATGTTATTTTATTTTGGTGCAACTCAAATGGACACAAGGAAGACAGTGTATTATACTTATTTTGAATCAGTTATTTGGTATGGGTTAATTTTTTGGGGAAATTCTACAAACAGTACAAGGCTATTAATTCTTCACAAGAAAATCATCAAAAACATATTGGCTGCCCATAAAATGTCATATCACCCATTATTTAAGGAATTAAAAATACTAACCATTCATTCATCCCAAATTTTTGAAATTTTGATTTTCATATACAATAACCAACATAAATGTGAAAATTTCCATGGACACATTGAAGCAAGACACCTTCTGGTTCATCCTTATCTGGTTATTGGCTATGATGGAACTGAACTGTTGAGAAATTTCTACACTTTGGCACTTCAGGTTCCGGATTCATCCACAGACCTTGCTGATTGTCATCCCAGAGCCAGAATTAGCCTCATCATTAATCTGTCTTCCCTTGCAATGGAATAAACCTCATTGATTACTCATGCCTTCTGTTATTTGTTATTCTACTATTCCTTTTAAGTCTTCCTCAGTCCGAGTTAGTTCCTTTCCCACAAGTCATTACAGCTCTCAATAAATATTTCGACTCCCAGATGTCAGTCATAGCTGCACTGTGTAAGTTTTTTCAAATGAAGTACCAATCTATGCAGTCCTATTGACAGTGGCTTGGGGGAGCTATGCAGCATGACCCACTCCTGCAAATTTGTATGTCCCTGTAGTAAACTTTACACAGGCGCCATGTTGTGGGGTACTATTATTCAAAATGTTACTGATTCTTGATTCTGGGCAGAAGTACTCAAACTCTCAGACCCTTCACATAAGGATGTCACTATTATAATTGGGACACAGGAATTGTTTGACACTGCAGAGCCGGAAATGCCACTACCTATTGTGGCTGCTCTTGACACCTGTCGGTCTTCTCCAAAAGGGGTCTCTGTTTCTTCGGAACACTGTAAAGAACTTACAGCATGCCTGCGGCAGCCACATGATGGTAGTAAAATGCAACCTTGTGCTCAGTGTTATGTCTCTTGTGATAGCAATGCCTGCCAGTTTCACTGGACCAAATGTTTGTTTCAGAAAAAGATTGAGCATATCCAGGAAATTTACTCAAATAAATTATGGGGCCCATCAATTAACACAGTCACTCTTGGTTATGAGGCAATGAATATGCATCAGGTCGATGATGATGACACCATGTACCTGAACCCTTCAGTTTCTGATGAGTTGTTCCCAATTCAAACCTGCTACATGATTACCTACATGCAAGAATCCTTCCATATTGTTTGACACCCAAGCATTCCTCTTCACTTGTATATGAGGCAAAGAAACCATTCAACTGCATATTCAGAACCAGGATGTCCAGTTACAGCTGGATACTGGGGCTTTCATTACATAGATCAATAGGTGCACATTCGAAAAACTAGGCTCCCCACAGCTCAAAGCTCTGACAAAGCACTCATCATGTATAATGGGGATGGCATTGTCATCCTCAGCACTTGTCTTCTACAGATGCAGTATAGGTGTACATCTAAGGCAATTCCAGTCACAGTGCTTCACTTTTACAAGAGTCCTAATATGATTGGCCTCAACAGCTTTGACATCTTCAGCCCCCAAATCTCCGATAATGTGGTAATGATCAACTCCCACATCTCCCATGACAGCATCACAAAGCTCTGTGACAAGTACCATCAGCTTTTGAGGACTGTCTGAGTATATCAAAATACTTTTTTTCCCACATTCCCTTGAAAGATAACACCCATCTAGGATTTGCCAAAGCATAAGAGATCCCCCACACCAGTTCATGAGAAAGTTGCAATACCTGAGTGTTATCACACCCATCTCCATAAATCAAGCTCATCATAGAAAATCCAATGGACAACTCTGCCCATGAGCAGATTTTAAGTCCACCATCAATGTACAGTCCATCATGGATTCATACCCTCTCCCTCAAACTGTGTTCTTCTCAAAGATTGACCTCAAGGATGTCTATTTGTAACTCCCATTGGATGACATGATAGAATCCTTCTTCATAATCAGCACTCACATTGGGCTGTTCCAATATCAGCACTTACCCTTTGGAAGCCTTCTGCCCGAACCATTTTCCAACACTTTTTTAGATTAGATTAGATTAATACTAGTTCCATGGATCATGAATATAATATTTCGTAATGATGTGGAACGAGTCAAATTTTCCAATACATGACATAATTAGGTTAATTTAACAACATACTTAAGTTAATATAACAACTTTATTTTTTTGTGTTTTTTTATTTTGATTTTTTTAATATTTTTTTTTTCTTAATTTATATCTAAAAATTCCTCTATGGAGTAGAAGGAGTTGTCATTCAGAAATTCTTTTAATTTCTTCTTAAATACTTGTTGGTTATCTGTCAGACTTTTGATACTATTTGGTAAGTGACCAAAGACTTTAGTGCCAGTATAATTCACCCCTTTCTGTGCCAAAGTTAGATTTAATCTTGAATAGTGAAGATCGCCCTTTCTCCTAGTATTGTAGTTATGCACACTGCTATTACTTTTGAATTGGGTTTGGTTGTTAATAACAAATTTCATAAGAGAGTATATATACTGAGAAGCTACTGTGAATATCCCTAGATCCTTAAATAAATGTCTGCAGGATGATCTTGGGTGGACTCCAGCTATTATTCTGATTACACGCTTCTGTGCAATAAATACTTTATTCCTCAGTGATGAATTACCCCAAAATATGATGCCATATGAAAGCAATGAGTGAAAATAGGCGTAGTAAGCTAATTTACTAAGATGTTTATCACCAAAATTTGCAATGACCCTTATTGCATAAGTAGCTGAACTCAAACGTTTCAGCAGATCATCAATGTGTTTCTTCCAATTTAATCTCTCATCAATGGACATACCTAAAAATTTGGAATATTCTACCTTAGCTATATGCTTCTGATTAAGGTCTATATTTATTAATGGCGTCATACCATTCACTGTACGGAACTGTATGTACTGCGTCTTATCAAAATTCAGTGAGAGTCCGTTTACAAGGAACCACTTAGTAATTTTCTGAAAGACAGTATTGACAATTTCATCAGTTAATTCTTGTTTCTCAGGTGTGATTACTATACTTGTATCATCAGCAAAGAGAACTAACTTTGCCTCTTCATGAATATAGAATGGCAAGTCATTAATATATAATAAGAACAACAAAGGACCCAAGACTGACCCTTGTGGAACCCCATTCTTGATAGTTCCCCAGTTTGAGGAATGTGCTGATCTTTGCATGTTACGAGAACTACTTATTTCAACTTTCTGCACTCTTCCAGTTAGGTACGTTAAACCATTTGTGCACTGTCCCACTCATGCCACAATACTTGAGCTTGTCTAGCAGAATTTCATGATTTACACAATCAAAAGCCTTTGAGAGATCACAAAAAATCCCAATGGGAGGTGTTCGGTTATTCAGATCATTCAAAATTTGACTGGTGAAAGCATATATGGCATTTTCTGTTGAAAAACCTTTCTGGAAACCAAACTGACATTTTGTTAGTACTTCATTTTTACAGATATGTGAAGCTACTCTTGAATACATTACTTTCTCAAAAATTTTGGATAAAGCTGTTAGAAGGGAGATTGGACGGTAATTGTTGACATCAGATCTATCCCCCTTTTTATGCAAAGGTATAACAATAGCATATTTCAGTCTATCAGGGAAAATGCCCTGTTCCAGAGAGCTATTACACAGGTGGCTGAGAATCTTACTTATCTGTTGAGAACAAGCTTTTAGTATTTTGCTGGAAATGCCATCAATTCCATGTGAGTTTTTGCTTTTAAGCAAGTTTATTATTTTCCTAATTTCAGAGGGAGAAGTGGGTGAGATTTCAATTGTATCAAATTGCATAGGTATGGCCTCTTCCATTAACAGCCTAGCATCTTCTAATGAACACCTGGATCCTACTATATCCACAACATTTAGAAAATGATTATTAAAAATATTTTCAACTTCTGACTTTTTGTTTGTAAAGTTTTCATTCAATTTGATGGTAATACTGTCTTCCTCTGCTCTTGGTTGACCTGTTTCTCTTTTAATAATATTCCAAATTGTTTTAATTTTATTATCAGAGTTGCTGATTTCAGACATGATACACATACTCCTGGATTTTTTAATAACTTTTCTTAATATAACACAGTAGTTTTTATAATTTTTGATAGTTTCTGGGTCACTACTCTTTCTTGCTGTCAGATATATTTCCCTTTTCTGGTTACAAGATATTTTTATACCCTTAGTAAGCCATGGTTTGTTACAAGGTTTCTTACGAGTATATTTAACTATTTTCTTGGGGAAGCAGTTTTCAAATGCATTTACAAAAATGTCATGAAATAAATTATATTTTAAATTGGCATCAGGTTCACGGTACACCTCATCCCAGTCTAACTGCTGTAGGCTTTCCCTGAAATTTGCAATTGTTAAATCGTTGACTGAACGTACTACTTTGGAGGACTGTTTAGTATTGCTGAATGGAGCTATGTCATATATTGTAACTAGCTGTGCACCATGATCAGAAAGACCATTCTCAACAGGCTGAGCATTTATCTGGTTAAACTTATCTTGGTCTATAAAGAAGTTATCTATCAGTGAGCTGCTATCCTTTACCACCCGAGTAGGAAAATCAATAACGGGTGTCAAATTGAAAGAACCGAGTAATACTTCAAGGTCATTTTTCCTATTACCCTCTTTCAGAGAATCTACATTGAAGTCCCCACAAATAATAATTTGCTTCCCCCTGTCTGACAGATAGCACAACAAGGAGTCCAAATTTTTCAGAAATAGATGAAAATTTTAGAGCAACTAATGCTGAAGGTGCCTTCCTGCTCTAATTACCTGGATGGAATTGTCATCACAAGCAGTGCTCCAAAGGAGCACTTGAATGCTTCTTGCAAACCCTCACCAACACAGGATTCAGATGCAACTGGGAGAAATGCAAATTTTTCTGAACCAAAATCGAATACCTTGGTCATGTCACTGACTTCCATCCTATTTGCCCTTTTGCTAATGACTTGGAGGATATTCAAAAATTCCATTCCCCAAAGAATCTCTTTGGACTCGACACTGTTCTTAGCAGGATCTCGCATTATCTTTGCTTCATACCTAATGCTGCTCAGATCACAGCACCGTTTCACGCTCACAGGCAAACAATGTTCCCTTTGTGTGGTCACCTGAGCACAAAATGACATTGTATACTTGCAAAGTGACAGATGTCTAGTCACTTTGATCCTGAGAAACCTGCGACCCTGTCTTGGATGCCTCCTCCTGTGACAATGGAGCAGTATCAGTGCCACATCCCACCCAACTGATTTCACATCAAAATTGCTTAACAAAGCTGAAGTAAATTATAGTCAACTAGAGAAAGATGCCTTGGAAATCATCTACAGCATTTTCAAGTTTCATCAGTGACTTTATAGACAAAAATTTTTCGTGCCAATGGACCACAAATCTCTCACCAGTTTATTCTGCTCAGACAAACCTGTGCCCTACTGGACATCACAAAAACTTCAATAATGAACACTTATACTAGCCATTTATGACTCTCTATTCCTCTGCAGCACGCCACACCAACACGGATAGTTTATCTCATCTTACTGTCAGATCAGATGTGAAATTTGGATTCTTGAGAGAGTTTGCCTTCACATTGGCCAGACTGACAAAGCCACAGTGCATACCTTTCCAAGTGACTACTACCAAATCAACACAGCCACAGGGCAAAATCGAACCCTCTGGCTCCTTCGCTAGTTTATTCAGTCAAGCTGGCCCGCAGATAGAAAGTCACTTCCCAGTGAGTCTCTTCAGCATTGGTTTCCTCAATGGGGCATCTTTTTTGTCCAAAATTGAGTTGCACTTTCACACAACATAATTAAACAGACCCAGGGGCTGATCCCAGCATCTCTGTAGTAGCAAGTGTTGGAATTACCTCATAAATGACATCAGGACATCAATGTATGAAACAAAGCAGCACTGAACATGCTTTAGGATGGACAAAAACTCTGAAGACATAATCATACATTTCAAGGAACTGCAAGGCCATTTTGGGGTTTGTGATAGATTATCTTTATGGACACTTTTTCCAAATTTCCTTCTGTGGTCCTTCTGAATTTCACAACATCAGCCAGCATGAATGGAGCTTTGAGAACTATATTCTGTCACAAAGGCTTACCAACTGCCATTTTATCTAATAATGGCCCACAACTGACTTTGCAGCATTCACATTTTTCTGTAAGGCCAGTGCATCAATCACATCACATCAGTACCTTTCTCATCACGCAGTAAATGCTGAAATGTGGTTGGTTGGTTGATTGGGGTTGAAGAGACCAAACAGCAAGGTCATCAGTTCCATGTTTCAAATGTGGTCCATTCAAACAGTTTGACATCTCAGAAAAGTCAGAACGATAAAAGGTAAAAGGCTAAAAAACATAAAAGTGCAGTCATGTTGTCAGTGGTAAAAACAAAATGAGGGAAGTCAGCAAGAGAGCAACCACAAGGCTATGCTGGAGGCAGGAAATATCCCACCTCTGCTGCAGTAGAGGCAAGACCCCCTGCTATTTAAAAACATTGAACTGCTAGAACGTAGAAGTGCATATTGGAAAAGGAGACTAACCAATTCCAAAAAGTGATAAAAACAAAGGGAAAGAAAAGAGGATCTCGGCCAGGGAGGGGAGTTGGGAATCTCCAAACACAGTTTACAGCGGGAGACACCTCAACTCTCACCGCCCTGCCCCAACACCAGAGTGAGATTAAAAACCTTAAAAACGAGAATAAAAACCACTTTCATAGAGGAAACTGAGAACCAGTTCGACCATCCAGGAATCATCAGCCAACATTAACGGTAAAGTACAGGGAAGTACACACAGCCAAAAGAAGGGGGCATTCCACCAAAATGTGGGCTACTGACTGGAAGGCTCCACAACCACAAAGTGGGGGTAGCTGATTACGCAAATGAAAACCATGGGTCAGCCTGGTATGGCCGATGCGGAGACAACACAGGGTGACTGAGGCCTTTCGAGAGAGGCGGAAGGAAGAATGCCATGGGATAGGTGTCACTTTAATAACACTGAGTTTATTAGACAGGCAGGTAGCCTCCCAAGATCTGGCCCATGATTGTGCGAAGTGGGATTTGATGTGAAGCCGTAAATTTGCTGCAGGAGAGGTTACAGAGGAAAGGGGGGGGGGGGGATAAGTGATGGCTCCCCCAGCCAAACGATCAGCAAGTTCATTACCTGGGATACCCACATGGCCAGGGACCTAAAGGAAATCAATGGAACAAGCGGTGTGGTGAAGATCAGCGAGATGGTCATGGATGGCCGAGACCAAGGGATGGTGGGAAAAACACCGGTCAATAGCCAAAAGGCCACTCATTGAATACGTACATAACAAAACGCGGTTGAGTTGGGACTGTTTAATAAAAGTAAGGGCCTGGAAATCACCATCAATTCTGGAGTAAACACCCCACATGTAGGTGGGAGGAGATGATTTTCCATGCCAACAGAGGACATGAAGGCATATCCCACACAATCAGCAGACTTAAGAGCCATCAGAGTAAAAAACAACAGCATCATCGAAACTCTCATAAAATTAGGCGGAAAAAACAATGGAACACCATCAGGGAAGTGGAATCTTTCGGACCTTGGCAGAGATTCATCCAAATTTGGGGCCAAGGAACTAACCAAGGGTTGGGGAGGGAACGTGGGAGACTGGACAAAGAAGGAAGCTGAAAATCACAGAAAAGAGATGCAAGACGGAGCCCAACTGGTAAAGCCGCCCAAGGGCAAGAATCAGGTGGGTGACGTCCATGGTCTGGGAACAAGATAGAATAGGAAGGATGAGTGGGAGAGGAGCGGACAGCGATTGCGTAAGAAACCAGAAGCTGGGACCACCGAACAGAAAGGGGGGGGGGGGGGGGGGCGGATCCCAGCTTCAACCAGGAGACTATCAACAGGGCTAGTAGGGAAGGTACCAGTGATGAAACGGAATCCATGATGGTGGATCGGATCCAGGAGGTGCAGTGCAGAAGGAGCAGCCCTCTCAGAAGTCACACTGGTAAGGGGACAACATATCCTGAGATTCGAGGACCCAATTGAGCCGACGGGCTACCATCTGTTCAAGTGACTTGAAAACAACATTTGTCAGATTAATTGGCCAATAGCTTTTGACAAACAGAGGGTTCTTACCAGGCTTAAAGTCAGGGACCACTGAAAAGGAAACCACTGAAAAGGGAAGTCACCCTGGAGCCAAATACAGTTAAACACCCGGAGAAGATGTTGCCATTGTGGAGCACTGAGACATTGAAGCAGTTTGTTATAAATGGAGTCTGGGCTAGGGGCCATATCATGAGAAGAAGAAAGTGCGGAAAGAAGTTCCCATTCAGTAAAAGGTTCGTTGTAAGATTCTGACTGACAAGGGGTAAAACATAAGGTGGTAGCTTCAGCCCACTGTTTCTGGTGAAGGAAAGTAGCTGGATAGGAAGCTGATGCTGATGCTGTTTCAAAATGGGTCGTAAGATGTTCCATGAGAATCAATGAGTCAGTGCAAAGACTATCCAGGGGGTGAAGGCCTGGGAGGGTAGACTGCTGATGGCAACCTTGGAGAGGAAGAAGTGTAGCCCATACCCATGACATAGGGACAGTACAACTGAGGGAAGAAACAAAGCTTTCCCAACACATATGTTTGTTCTGTTTGACTAAGTAATGGGCTTTAGTGCAAAGGTGTTTAAAGGTAATAAGGTTGGCAAAGGATGGGCACCTCTTAAGGTGTTGCAAATCTCGATGGCAATCACGGATGGCAATGGCAATGGCCATACTCCACCACGGGACTTGCCGGCAGAGAAATGGTCCAGATGAGCGCGGTACAGCAAGACTATCAGCATGAACAATCGCGTCATCAATACAACCCAAGAAAGGGGGATCAAAAATGACCTGTGCAGTATATAGAGGCCAATCAGCATGTTGGAAAGAGCAATGAGGTAACCTGCCCATTGGGGAGTGGGAAGGGAGTGAGAGAATCAAGGGAAATGGTCACTATCACAAAGGTCATCATGTGGCGACCAGTGTAATGAAGGGAGGATGGAGGAAGAAGAAAGAGAAAGATCAATGAGAGGAAAGGTGCCTTGACCAGCACTGAAATGAGTAGGGCAGCCATCATCAAGAAGGCACAAGCCACGGTCTGCAAGAAACTGGTCTATGAGAAGAAGACCCAGACTAGATGGAAATGCACTGCCCCACAAGGGATGATGAGCATTAAAATCCTCGAGAAGTAGGAAGGGAGGAGGAAGTTGCTGAAGAAGGGCAGTTAAGGCAGCAGGTGTAAGAGTCCTGTCACAAGGGAGATAAAGATTGCAAACCGTGACCTCAGAGTCCAGGTGGACAATAACAGCAACCATTTCCAATGTAGTTTGAAGAGGAACCCATGTGCTAGCAACATCCGTACGGACCAACGTACAAATGCCACCAGAGGGCCGCAGACAGAAAACACAGAACCCACAGAGGGTTCGTGAGTGATCATCAGTTAAAGAGACTCCTGTAGAACCACACAAGCTGCATAGTAAGACAAAATAAGGGATTTCAACTCCAGAAGGTGATGGTAACATCTATTTCAATTCCATTGGATAACTACAGAACAATGATTCAAATGGGGGTTGAACAGGCTAAAGCCACCCGTCACCGACAAGGAGGGGGCTGCATCTATGAACAACAGGTCAGAATCAGGATGCAAAGGTGGGGATGGGACCTCTGGTGGCACCAGAGGCTCCTTGTCCTGGGACTTATGTTCCTTCTTCTTTTCTATTTGATATTGAGGAGGGCTGTGTGGCATAAAGGAGCCAGCTGCAGCAAGATCTGGAAAAGAAGGAGATCGGGCGACCTGGGGGCCCACAGACCGTGGTTCTCATGGTCGTTATGTGGCAGCAGACCTTTGGCCTGGAAGGTGGCAGGAAGGGGTATCTCGGGAGGGGCGCCCTTGACCAGCAGACACCGAAGAAGTGGGACACTTCTCCGGCTGGGGAGGGAGAGCAGTGCCCGGAGGGGAGGGTAAGGGAGGCGCAGAGAGGGGTTCAGGACTGGGGTAAGGGAGGGAGAGGAAGGGGTGAAGATATAACTAAAGCATAGCTAGACGTCATGGACACAGGGTGAAGACGTGTATACTTCTTACGAGCCTCAGTGTAGGTTAGACGATCAAGGGACTTACACATCTCTATCTTCTTTTCCTTCTTATAAACTGGGAAATCTGGTGAATGTGGAGAATAATTGCCATGACAATTAACACACATAGGAGGGGGAACACAGGAATTCCCCTCATGGAGTGGATGTCCACAGTCACCACAGAGAGGGGCCTGCAAACAGCGGGAAGAAATGTGTCCAAAACGCAAACACATAAAACATCTCATAGGTGGTGGGATGTATGGCTTCACCTCACATCGATAAACCATATTCTTTACTTTCTCAAGGAGGGTATCCCCTTCAAAGGCCTGGATATAGGCACCAGTATCAATGTGATTGTCCTTCGGACCCTTCTGAACACGCCTAACAAAGTGAACACCTCGCCGTCCGAGATTGTCCCGAAGTTCCTTATCAGTTTGAAGGATGAGGTCCCTGTAAAAAATCACACCTTGAACCATATTTAGAGACTGGTGGGGGGATAATGGACACAGGAATTGTGCCAAGATGGTTACAGGCATGAAGGGCCGCAGACTGGGCAGCTGAAGCAGTTTTGATCAACTACGAACCTGATCACATCTTGCTCAGAGAGTCCACTTCACCAAACTTGTCTGCAATGTGTTCCACAAAAACTAAAGGTTTGGTATTGGTGAAAGTATCCCCATCAGTCCTGGTGCAAACCAGATAGCGAGGGAAAGGTTTTGCCCCAAGCCAACAAGCCTGACCCTTCTCCCAGGGGGTAGCCTTGGAAGGGAAGGCCAAGGGGGCAGAAGAAGCAGCACTAAAAGAATCAGTTCCATGCAGAGAGACAGCCGCAGAAGAATGGCCACAGTTCTGGATCTGCATGCATTTCATTTGCATAGCGTCCGCCCTGATACCACCCACTCCGGTCAGGGGCTCTCCCCACGGGCACCACCCAGTCGCAGCAAGGGCCATCTGGCATGGCGGCCATTGCCAGGAGCTCTGATGCTCCAGGATGACAAGCAGCCACTCCTGGGCCTACATGAGGAGGTCAAAGCTCAGGTATCAGAAGTGTGATCCCTGTGTTTTCAGAGGGCTCAACCAAAAGGGTACGCAGCGACCCCACTACACAGGCTGCCTACCGTGCTGGCTATGCACCCTAGCATCAGACAACAACATGAAGGAAAGGTGGAATGAACTAGGAGGGCACACGTCGGAGATGTGCTCTTCCCCAAATGGCTCACACTATGGAATAGAAATTTAATAGTGGAGGTCAAACCCCAGAGGGGGACCAGGCAATGCCAAAAGGCTGAGGTGATTATG
Organism: Schistocerca piceifrons; assembly: GCF_021461385.2. Taxonomy (NCBI): domain Eukaryota; kingdom Metazoa; phylum Arthropoda; class Insecta; order Orthoptera; family Acrididae; genus Schistocerca; species Schistocerca piceifrons. Next base: position 707,926,526 of record NC_060138.1, read on the forward strand.
CAACAAAACCTAATTGCAAAGCCAACATAACCAGGAGGATAGCTGGGCCAACTTAAATAAGGACACCAAGAGAGGGAGAGGAGAGGGCGAACGGGAAGGAGCAAGGTGAGGAAAGGAGGGGAAGGGCAAGGAAATGCAGCTCTGGAAAGAAGGAAGGCAGCAATAGCTCGGGGCCCTGTGCTTGCCATGTACATACTCACAAAAGGACCGTGAGCCCCCTGGGGGAAGGGGGCGGGGCGGAGGGTACTGGAATGTGGTCGGTGATAACCAGACCCATCTCCTGGTCTGAACTCATCACCTGCCTCGGGTCCAGATATCCCTATCACTGCTGTGGTAATGAAGCAATGATTGACCTGCATACCCGTTTCAAAGCGGTGGTACACCATCGTAGACCCGTTCACCACCAGGGCTTTATAAGTGCACATGACGCCTCATGTTGGACTCCACTATTGCCAATACCTTGATGCAACACCATTTGGTTTGCCATAATTTGGTTTTCAACAATACTTTGAACAGGATTATTCAGAGATTTCTACTATCCGGCACTTCAGACATCGATTTTCTCCATGGAACTTGCTGATAACTGTGTCAGTGGCAGTGCTAGCCTTGTCATTGAAGTGTTGTATTATTCTGTTTTCTGTCTTCACATATAAGGGGAAAAATGCAAATCATGCACGTGGAGTGTTCTTGTATGTGGAAGTTTCAATATTCAGTTAATTTTGCAATTGTCTGAAAAAATGTCAATTGTAAATTTGAAAGAATTCAAAATGTCAAAATCATGCTCTTCAGGATACTCTGAGGCTAGGGAACATCATGGTAGGTTTCAAGAACATTGTGGGAAAGAAGAGAGCTGATGTTATCAAAGATCATGAGAAACATTCCACCAAGGCTGAATGCAATATTGTAAATTGAAGTAAAGTAAATAAAAAATCAGATATTGATGTTTGACCAGTAAGAGACAGAGGCAGTACTGTACTTTTGGCCACATCCATTTTAAGGTCTGTAATTGTTTTTGCTGAATTGTGTGTTGAAGGAACAGTAACTGTTGTATGCATAACTTCGGGTTGTGCAATCATCTCTAACAGTTGTGGGTATGAGGATGAAGTAGCTGGCCCATCCATATACTTCCCACCTTGACTTCCACTTTTATACCTATAACGTCATGCTACTGAGCTTACTATCATGATTGCCATCAGACAGTGTGCCATTTACTGATGCCACCCATATCACAAAGAGAAAGCTACATCATAAGTATTTTAATACATAATACTGCTGGACTTCATTCACTTAGTAGTCACCAAAAGAGTATGAAATGTGAATGTTGTACACATTATGGTACTTATTTCTTATACGCTATAAGGGTGTCAAGAAGAAATTTATGAATTAAATAAAGTCTAGCCACTCATACCCTGGATATGTTACAGACAGTGACTATGTTCTAGTGATAGCAGACTATAGTAGCAGATTTAAGAAATGTAAAAGAACTAACCAACACAGTTGGTTTGTAGAAAAACTTAAGGAAAAGCAAGTAGCTGCGGACATGAAAGAATTGACCAATAACCTGATAGGTAACAGGGAAGGATGGGAAGGATTCAAAGAGACTGCTGAAGTAGCTGCTAAAGAACTAATAGGATTAAGGAAACTATAGTGGAGGAAACCATGGATGACCAAGGAAATACTAGACCTCATTGAAGAACCAAACCGGCTGAGGAAAAAAGATTTCGATAAGTACAAAAGAGTAAAAAATGCAATTACACAGAAATGTAGATTTGAAAAAGAAAAGTGGATGCATCACAAACATAAGTAAATTCAACAAGATCTAATTGGAGGTCAAACTGATAGAGCCTACTCTAAAATTAAATCAATGCAGATAAAGCCAAGAACAAAAACAAATATGGTCAAGAATAAAAACGGTGACCTACTTTTCAAATTAGAGGATGTATGCAAAAGATGGAAAGAGTATATTGAGGAACTGTATGAAGGAGAAGACATTGCTAATGAGGGGGAAATTCTGGAAGAAGAGAGCAGTGTGGATATAAACATGATAGGGCCACCTATATCTAAAGAGGAAGTCAACAGGGCATTGAATGATCTAAGTAATGCAAAGTGACAGGCACAGATAACATCCCAGCAGAAATACTGAAGGAAATTGGAGAATCAACAAAAGAGTACTTTACTTATTGAAGAGTACTACGAAGACGGAAAAGAACCAAATACAGATTTTCTTAACAACAAAACAGTATTAATCCCAAAAACAGGAAAATCTCTGGACTGTGAGAACTATAGAACCATTTCCTTACTATCACATACTTCCAAAAAAATATTAAACATAATGAAAAATCGAATAAAAAAGAAAATTGAGGCAAACCTACGAGAAGACCAATTTGGTTTCAGACCTGGAAAAGGAACTAGAGAGGCAATACTAGCTCTGAGGATGGTCTTAGAAGGACGAATTGGAGTTAGTAGGAAAACCTATTTGACCTTTATAGATTTACAAAAAGAATTTGACATGGTTAATTGGAAATTGTTATTCCGAACAATGAAGGAGAAATAAATCTTGATTGGAGGGACAAAAGATTAATCTGGAACCTGTATAAAAGCAGAGACAGAATTGAATGGTGTGAAGGAGAAAGCAAAAATATGTAGGGGAGTAAGGCAAGGATGCCCATTATCACCATATTTGTTCAACTTATTTATTGAAAAAACCATTGAAAAACTGAAAAGAATAACCAAAGGAATTAAAATTAATGGGGAACGTATACACTGTATCTGTTTTGCAGATGATATAGTAGTACTTACTGACTCAATAAAGGAAATGGCGTTAATGTTGCTAAAATTTGCCAAAATTCTACGAGAATTTAATCTAAAAGTAAATAAGAAGAAAACAAAAACTATGGTAGTAGGGAAGACAAAAGAAATTGGTAAAGTTAATATTAAACTAGAAGATGATGTTCTAGAGCAGGTTGAGAACTTCTGTTATTTGGGAAGCACAATCACTGACAACAATAAATGCATCACAGATACAAAGAGAAGAATAGCCTTGGCAAAGCAAGCTTTCCAAAATAAAAGGAATTTACTGACAGACAATCACATAAGCCTAGAAAGTAGGAAAAAGTTTGCCAATACTTTTGTCTGGAGTTTCTTAACATACCGATGTGAAGTGTGGACTCTGGGAAAGGCAGAGAAAAAGAGACTGGAAGCAATGGAAATATGGATATGGAGAAGAATGACAAAAACAAGCTGGGTAGATAGAAAAAGTAATGAACAGGTCTTAAGAGAAGTGAATGAGAACAGAAATTATATAGGAAGAAGAAAATCAAAAATGATAGGGCACATAATGAGACACAACCAGTTCCTAAAGAATGTATTTGAAGGTAAAGTTTTAGGGAAAAAACCGAGAGGCAGGCCAAGAGCAACGTATTTTAATAACATCAAAGAAGATATGGGAATAAAATCGTATGAAGAACTGAAGAGGATGACAATGGAGAGAGGGATGTGGCTAAATCAACAAGGCATAGCCTTTAGTTTATGATGATGATAAGGGAGCACAGTAAACTTCCTAATAAACCTTGACAGTCAGAATTGTGAGCTGTATATGGTACCTTGTGCTTAAGGGAGAAAGCTGTAAATATATTTTGTCATGTATACACAGTGTGAGTCACTAACTATTGCCGCCTAGAGTAACTCTGAAAGTATGATAGGAGCTGAAAAGTTTGTGGGATAAAAGTTGCATGGGACAATGGGGGCCATAATATGATGTTGCTTTTTTGTTGCTAGGTGGGGTCGCTTCAGAGATATGAAGGTCAACTTTGTTTTTTTAAATGGGATGCTATAGTTTGGTACTTATTTTCTGACAGTAGCTATTGAGACGAATCCAATGATGTGTAACAGTAAGGTCTTTGAAGGTCAATGAAGGTCAAAAAGGTGGCATGAATATCCATTTAGAGGTGTTCAAAGTGATAACCATTTTATCAATGCAGTGCATCAATCTTCTTATCATGGATTGAATGGTGTTCCTTATAACTTAGGCACTTATCGAAGCACATGCAACTTTTGTTCCACAAACTTTTCAGCTCCTATCATACTTTCAGAGTTATTCTTGGTGGCACTAGTTAGTGACTCACCCTGTAATTTCACTGTTGATGTGACAATGTCGGGTCATTACCAAAATGTGTGATATTCATTAAGCTGCATAACAGAATGAGTGCAGTATGTGATGTAAAGTGCAGGGTGTTGTATGTACTGCAGACTAAACCACAATGCCACCCAGTGGGAACATAATTTTTGTATGGGAGAAAGAACAACCACTGACAATAAAGTTTGGTGAATGAGGTCATAACAGATGATTGGGCCACTGTGGTGACTCACAATGCTGCACCTGCATAGCAGCTGGTGTTGACAACCTGCCCCCCAATGTAGTTCAGTTGAGCCTCGTGTGTGTTCTGTGTTAACCTGTTGGACGAAGTGTGTTGGTTCTGAACTGAGAACAGAACAATGAACAAGCAAAGGATCAATTTAAAGTTTTGTTTTATGCTTGGCAAGACACCAAAACAAATGGATCCAATGCTGGTACCTGTTTATGGGGTCAAGCAATGTCCAATGAAGTGTATGTACATATGGTTCGGCCATTTTCGAGGAGACCAGGAAACTGTTTCTGACAATCCCCATAGCTGATGACCAGTGACTGCCACCAGTGCATAAAACATTGAGAAAGTGAGGACATTAATCACAAACGATCGCTGATTAACTGTGTGCATGATAGCGGGTGAGCTGCTGATTAACCGTGAATCCACGCGACAAATTCTTACCCAGGAGTTAGGGAAGAGGAAAGTATATTGTCGTCATGTGCCACATCACTTAACTGATAATCAGAAGCAGGCACACTTAGAGGCTTCACAGAATTTTGTCAAAACAGTGGATGTGACACCCAATTTCTTGAACCGTATTGTCACTGAAGATGAAACCTGGTGTCTCCAGTACGACCCTGAAATGAAACAGCAAAGCATGGAATGGCATCCTCTGACCTCACCTTGTTGGAAAAAACATCAGAATAAAAAAAATCAAGCATCAAAACTATGATCATAACTTTTTTCGATAGTCAAGGCCTTATCCACGAGAAATTTCTACCTGTGGGAATGACAATGAACGCTGCACGGTAAGTTGAAATTTTGAACATTTCATTCAATATCTATGCAGGGTATGACCTCAGTATGTACAAGAAGATTCCTTGTTTATTGTTCATAACAATGCTTGGCCACACACAGCCAATATCGTCAAACAGTTCCTGGCAAAAAAGGGGGTGGTGCAACCTGAACATCTACCATACTCACGGGATCTCAATGTATATTTCTTAAGGGGAGGTTTACTATCTTTTGGTTCAAAAAATCGATTTTTTTAAATTGAATTTTTGGGTCCATAGAAGTGTTTAGAATCCAATCCTGAAACAGTTTTTCCTATTACGAAAAGGAAATGTTTGCTACTTGTGCTTGAACGAAAAAGGCACCTGCCTGAAATCAGCCTTTTCCACGCACCAGTTGTTTTTCTTTTGGAGGATGAGTTATTGTACCGGTGCTCAGGAGAAAACACACAAAATTCAAATGAAAGTTTGAACGCGTGTCTTTGGAAGCTAGCCCCCAAGCATTTGCATTCTGGTGCAAAGACTGTGGAGATTGCGACTTTCCTGACAGTGAGGAGCTTCAACAAAGGGTATTCAGCAATTCTGAAGACCATTACAATGATGGACGCCATCCTGAGACTCCATTCGATGCAGTTTGCCAAGCATTCGGATGACCACCGGATTCAAGCAGCCAAAAACCACTTGTCACCGGCCATACGAGCAGTTCTGGAGCAGTGCAGGATGGCCCAGGTCAAGCAGAACACCATCTATGAGGAAGAAGAAGGACTAGTTTATGGACCTGGAATAGCAAATTGAATGTAAGTTGCATAATATTGCATTTATACGTAGTCAAAATTCAAACGCGTTTTTCTCGAAATGACATTTTTTTATCGCGTGGTATGGTAACTTCAAATCTACTGGACCAATTGGCATGATTCTTTGTTTCTGACGAAGCTAACTAACTGTCTAGGAGTTGTACCACTTTTATTCCAACCCATCAACTATAAATATTTTTACTAGGCCAACAAAGTTGAAAAATCGATGGAAAATACCCTATTTGTTTTCAAATGGCCGCCATTTTGTTTCCTATGGTCCAAATAACTTAAGCGAGGTACAACTCCTAAAGAATCTTATATACATCACTAACGTCAACTCAATTTTGATTTCATATGAGCCGGCTGACCTTTGACGTACTGTGAGTCGAGGTCTACATCAAAATTTTATTTCGTTCCGATGGCACTTCTGCCTTTGCTCTTTGACATTTCGGGTCAAAAAAATTCTAGTTTGTAGACGAAATGTCAATAAACATTTGACCAAATTTGACATTGATATCTATAACACATCCTGAGAAAAAAATTCTCAAAGAATTTATTCAGGCCTAAGACAGTAAATCTCCCCTTAATAACATTCGTGATTACACAACTTGACTATAATCTGGAAATTTGGAGAGAAATTTTATACTTAAAAAAGCTTCTGCTTACTCACTTGACAACTCTGTGAAAAAAAGTATTTTGTTATCAATCAGGGGATTTCTAAATTTTAATTTCCCAAATCAGATTGTTGATAAGAATGCTTCACCAAGAAAAACACTAATTAATTTGGAAAGTGGTTTTATGGCCAGATATTTTGTGTAATGAAACTTATTTTTGAATGATACCAGAACAGATTTTTGAGAAGTAATGTCGAAACAGTTTGCAAAAATCCCTTGTTTAAAGTAAATCATTTGATTTTGGATATTATTTTATGTGATAACGCTTACTGGTGCACACGTAGAGTTTTATCTATTTCACAATCTCTACACAAATTGTTATTACTATTATTATTATTATTATTATTATTATTATTATTATACAGGATTACTTTATACAAAGATCAATTGATGATAGCATTTCATTATATTTCTGTTATCTTCAGACAAGCCTCTCTATTCAAGACATCCCCCTAGCATGCACCACAATGCTCCATTATTTTAATGATATGGTATTTCCAAGAATGAAATGGTCTATTGCATTTCACTCTGCCATGTGGTTTCCATTCTAAAATTTTCTTTTGCCACTAATGATCTGGGATTCCCAACAAATATCCATACCAGTTTAATGATTTTCTTTCAAGCCTGTCTATCACTGTTTCATTTGTCCTCATTCAAGTTCTTACCTCATACATAGATGTTTTCTCAATCCTTCATACTTTGGTGCTCCTTTGTAAGTAATCCATTTCTACAGCTATCACTCTTATTTTAAATTCACAGACCTGACCAGCAACATAGAATATATTAAACCATTGGCCTACACAATCTTTTCTTAGTCTTTTTGGTGATGTTCTTGTCTCACCAAAAACAATTCATATACCTTATTTTATCACATTTCTGCTTCGTTCTTCCCTGTGCTATACTTCTGTATATATTGTCAATATATGCTTCTAGATATTTAAAGTTTTCTACTTGCCTCATGTTTGCTTCATCACTGATATGTACTTCAAATCTAGTGTTATTATTTACTACCAAATATTTGGTTTCCGTTACACTCATCTGTAGTCCACATTTGTCACGGTCCATATATAAATGTCATGTCATAAACTCAAGACTGTATACATCTTATGCTGTAATAGCTTGATCATCAGCAAAATCTAATGAACCACCAGTACGTCATTATCAATAATTCCCATTCCTCTACAGTTGTTCTTCCATTTTCCCAGGGTCACTTCTATAGTTAAACTGAACAAGATGGGTGACATACTGCAACCTCCTCTCAGCCCTTTTGTGACATTAACAGAATATTGTAACTAATTCACTTCACCTGCTTTGTCGCTCTTGACAGCTCTCTCAATCACTGTAACAGACTGAAGACAGGTGGTGAAAGAAGGATAATTCCAATAATGTGCCCACAAATATGTAATGTTTGATATTAGTCACTTTTAACATTCCTTTTGGAATATTAATGGTTGATGACCATTTCACGTTGCACAATTCTCTTCTGAAGGTAGGTACAGGAACATTATGTACTGCACGTCATTAAAATTCTTTTTAACCAGTTTTACTGCCGCAGACATATGCTGTACAAAATAATTAGCATCTGTATGTGTGGCAAAAGGAAAATCAACATAACAACCACAATATTAACCTCTAATGTTGGTTGGCAGAATAATTTCACCAGGATATACACTATTTTGCAGACTGAGCAAAAAAACATCACAAATAAATAAGACTCCACAGCTAAAAGTATGTTTGAACCAGTTAACACTGTCTCTACCAGACTGACTGCAGCAAGCTTCCCACATCACCTGAAATAGTTGTTGCATGTTTGAATGCTAATAGTGAGCTTTCTACATGAGATGTTACATAATTACTAGCTCGCCTGAGATTATTGGATACATGGATGACTTGACATTACACCTTCAGCTTTCTGAAGTCTCAGCTCACGACATTAGGCCATCAAGTAGGTAGTAGCACCAGTAGATGTCAGTGACTCAGTTGCATGACTTCCAGAGTTCACCAATTTCACCCATAGTTTGAGGGCAAGATCACTGTAATATGTACACACTGTATCTTTTCTTTCTTTGAAAGTTAGAGCCCACCATGTTGATGAAAAGGACCTAACAACAGCTTTATAAACAGTTAGTTAGTTAGTTAGTTGGTTGGTTGCGTGTTCCATTGATCAATCCTACAGTATGGTAGCGGTTATGATGTGGAACATGTCAAGTGCACAAGAAATGCACATATGAAACAAATTTTTTTAATACATATTTATTACAATACAGAGTTAAAGATTAATATTTCTATTATTTACCCCCATTTGCTTAAATAGCACAAAATGCATATACTATATTTACAGATTTATTTATTCCTATTCAAGAATTCATCTATGGTATAGAAGGAGTTGTCAAGGATATATGATTTCAATTTATTTTTGAAGCTATTACTGCTGTCTGTCAGACACCTTATTTCATCTGGTAATTTGTCGAAAATTTTTATAGCAGCCAAAGATAGGTTGAGTAAAGGATAATCTAAGTCTTTCTTTTTTCTGGTATTATAATCATGAATGTTGTTTTTAAACTGGTCCATGTTGCATCATCATCATCACCATTTAAGACTGATTATGCCTTTCAGCGTTCAGTCTGGAGCATAGCCCCCTTATAAAATTCCTCCACGATCCCCTATTCAGTGCTAACATTGGTGCCTCTTCTGATGTTAAACCTATTACTTCAAAATCATTCTTAACCGAATCCAGGTACCTTCTCCTTGGTCTGCCCCAACTCCTCCTACCCTCTACTGCTGAACCCATGATTCTCTTGGGTAACCTTGCTTCTCCCATGCGTGTAACATGACCCCACCATCTAAGCCTGTTCGCCCTGACTGCTACATCTATAGAGTTCATTCCCAGTTTTTCTTTGATTTCCTCATTGTGGACACCCTCCTGCCATTGTTCCCATCTACTAGTAACTGCAATCATCCTAGCTACTTTCATATCCGTAACCTCAACCTTGTTGATAAGGTAACCTGAATCCACCCAGCTTTTGCTCCCATACAACAAAGTTGGTCGAAAGATTGAACGGTGCACAGATAACTTAGTCATGGTACTGACTTCCTTCTTGCAGAAGAGAGTAGATCATAGCTGAGCGCTCGCTGCATTAGCTTTGCTACGCCTCGCTTCCAGTTCTTTCACTATGTTGCCATCCTGTGAGAATATGCATCCTAAGTACTTGAAACTGTCCACTGTTCTAACTTTGTTCCTCCTATTTGGCACCCAATCCGTTTATATTTCTTTCCCACTGACATTACTTTCATTTTGGAGATGCTAATCTTCATACCATAGTCCTTACATTTCTGATCTAGCTCTGAAATATTACTTTGCAAACTTTCAATCGAATCTGCCATCGCAACTAAGTCATCCGCATATGCAAGACTGCTTGTTTTGTGTTCATATATCTTAATCTCACCCAGCCAGTCTATTGTTTTCAACATATGATCCATAAATAATATGAACAACAGTGGAGACAGGTTACAACCTTTTCTTACCCCTGAAACTACTCTGAACCATGAACTCAATTTACCGTCAACTCTAACTGCTGCCTGACTATCCACGTAAAGACCTTTAATTGCTTGCAAAAGTTTGCCTCCTATTCCATAATCTCGTAGAACAGACCCTAACTTCCTCCTAGGAACCCGGTCATATGCCTTTTCTAGATCTATAATGCATAGATACCATTCCCTGTTCCACTCATAACACTTCTCCATTATTTGCCGTAAGCTAAAGATCTGGTCCTGACAACTTCTAAGAGGCCTAAACCCACACTGATTTTCATCCAATTGGTTCCCAACTAATACTCGCACTTTCCTTTCAACAATGCGTGAGAAGATTTTACCCACAAGCTGATTAAAGAGATACCTCTGTAGTTGTTACAATCTTTTCTGTTTCCATGTTTAAATATTGGTGTGATTGCTGCTTTTGTCCAGTCTGATGGAACCTGTCCTGACTCCCAGGCCATTTCAATTATCCTGTGTAGCCATTTAAGACCTGAAATTCCACTGTATTTGATGAGTTCCGACTTAATTTCATCCACCCCAGATGCTTTATTGCACTGCAATCTATTGACCATTTTCTCCACTTCCTCAACTGTGATCCTATTTCCATCATCATTACTGTCCCATTGTACATTGAAATCTGAAACATTACTGATCGTATTTTCACCTACATTGAGCAACTCTTCAAAATATTCCCTCCATCTGCCCAAGGCATCCACAGGATTCACCAGCAGTTTTCCTGACCTGTCCAAAATACTTGTCATTTCCTTCTTACCTCCCTTTCGAAGACTCCTAATTACACTCCAGAATGATTTTCCAGCAGCTTGACCCATAGTCTCCAACCTGTTTCCAAAGTCTTCCCAAGATTTCTTCTTGGATTCTGCAATTATCTGTTTGGCTTTGTTTCTTTCTTCAACATAACTTTCTCTGTCTACCTGAGTTCTAGTATGTAGCCATTTTTGATACGCCTTATTTTTCCTTTTACAGGCTGCCTTGACTGTGTCATTCCACCAAGCTGTTTGCTTCATTCTACTTTTACACACTACTGTTCCAAGACATTCTTTAGCCACTTCTAGTACTGTGTCCCTGTACCTTGTCCATTCCTTTTCCAGTGACTGTAATTGACTACATTCAACTAACTGTACCTTTCTGAGATCGCTGTTACGTACTTGTGCCTGATTTCCTTATCCTGAAGTTTCTCCACTCTTATCCTCCTACATATGGACCTGACCTCCTGCACTTTCCCAATTTCACTGCAGATTAAATAATGATCAGTGTCATCAAAGAATCCCCTGAATACACATGTGTCCCTCACAGCCTTCTTGAATTCCTGATCTGTTATTGTATAGTCAATGACAGATCTGGTTCCCCTGCCTTCCCAAGTATACTGGTGAATGTTCTTATGTTTAAAAAAGGAGTTTGTGATTACTAAGCCCATACTGGCACAGAAATCCAGGAGTTGTTTCCCATTCCGTTGGCCTCCATATCCTCTCCAAATTTACCCATAACCTTTTCATACCCTTCTGTTCGATTTCCAATCCTGGCGTTAAAATCACCCATGAGTAGAACACTGTCCTTGTCCTTTACTCTAACAACTACATCACTGAGTGCCTCATAAAAACTATCCATCTTATCATGATCTGTCCCTTCACAATGCGAATATACTGACACAATCCTAATTTTCTTGCTAGACACTGTCAAATCCATCCACATCAGTCGTTCATTTACATACCTTATTGCAACTACACTGGGTTCCATTTCTTGCCTGATGTAAAGCCCTACACCCCATTGTGCTATTCCTGCTTTGACCCCTGACAGGTAGACCTTGTATTCTCCCACTTCCTCTTCTTTCTCATCCCTTACCTGAATGTCACTAACAGCTAAAACATCCAGCCCCATCTTACTTGCAGCCTCTGCCAGCTCTACCTTCTTCCCAGAGTAGCCCCCATTGATATTAATAGTTTCCCATCTCATTACCATTTGTTTGCCAAGTCGTATCTTAGGAGTCCCTGGTTTGTCTGTTAGAGGTGGGACTCCGTCACCTCCAAAGGTCCGAGGCATTTTGCTCTGATTGTTGCCAGCATCATATTTAAAGTACTAGGGAAGCAGGTTGCTAGCCTTACTTGCCCCAAGTCCCATTGGGTTTTACCCCTAATGGTTGAGGGACTAACAGGCAGATTTGGTAGTCTTTGCCGTATGAGCACAAAGGTGACCACGACTCAGAATATGTCCGAGATGCCCAGCCTTATTCCAAAGTAACTGGTACCCCGACTGTCGGGACCACTTACTTGGCCACTCATACATTGCCCGTGGTTCATGAACTAGGACATGACTACAGGAACCCACACCATGAACCATGTTGCTGAGAACAAATTTCATTAGTGAGCAGATGTATTGTGAGGCTGTTGTAAGAATTCCCAATCTTTTAAAAAGATGCCTACAAGATGCACAGCTATGAACCCCACATAATATTCTAATCACTTTCTTTTGAGCAGTGAATACTTTTTGTCTAAATGTTGAGTTACCTCAAAATAATACTCCGTATGACATCAGAGAGTGAAAGTATGTGAAGTATGTTAGCTTACTAATTTCTATATTCTCAAAATTAGCAATTATTTTGATCACAAAAGTTGCTGAACCTAGTTGCTTTAGGAGATCCAAAATATGAATTTTCCAATTAAGGCTCTGAGCACTATGGGACTCAACTGCTGAGGTCATTAGTCCTAAGATTCTCGTCTATACGTACCCCCAAAATCTTAGTATGCTCTACCCTTTCTACTGACTTCTGTTGATGTGTTATATTTATTGAAGGAACTGTACTTTTTCCAGCAGAAAATTGGATGTACTGTGTTTTTTCAAAGTTTAGAGCAAGCCCATTTTCAGAAAACCAATTAATGACTTTTCCAAAGACCTTATTTGCACCAGTTTCAATTGGACTTTCTTTTACTGAATTAATAATTATGCTTGTATCATCAACAAACAGTGTCAGTTCAGATTCCTGTTTCAAATAGGAAGCGAGGCCATTCACATATATCAAGAACAGAAGGGGACTCATGATTGAACCCTGTGGAACACCTAATGTAATTTCATCCCAGTTAGATGAAGTGGCAAACTTATTTGAATCACCTGACCCATATAAGGAAACTTCTTGCTTCCTGTTCTGTAGGTATGACTTAAACCACTCGTATGCTATTCCATTTATACCATCAAATGCTTTGGACAAGTCACAGAAAATTCCTATTGGCGACATTTTACTATTTAAAGACTCTATTGTGTGGGCAGTGAAATTGTATATTGCTGTCTCAGTGGAACAGCATTTATGAAATCCAAACTGTGATTTACTAAGTATCCCATTACTGTTGAAATGGCTAACCATTCTTGAGTACATTACTTTCTCTAAGATTTTTGAGAATGCTGTAAGCAAGGATATTGGCTGATAATTATTGACATCTGTGGTGTCCCCCTTTTTGTAGAGAGCCCTGACAATGGCATATTTTAACCTGTCTGGGAAAATACCTTGAGTTAGTTACATATGTGATTCTGAACGTCACTTGTAATTGCACCACATTGTTTTAATATCTTATTAGAGATGTCATATACTCCAACAAAAACATTTATTTTTCAGAATTTAATAATTCTACTTATTTCATAAGAGGTTGTTAGGTGAAACTTAATCTGACAAAATTTTTTCAAAACAGAGTCTTCCATGCAGTGCCTAGGCTTTTTCTTTTGAACTGTTCTCACCAACTTTTTCTCCTACACTTAAGAAATTGTTGTTAAATACATTAGCTACTTGTGCACTGTTGGTTAGGATGGTCTCATTCTCTTTAACAGTAATACTACCTACCCCAGTGATTACTTTTCCTGTCTCCCTTCTACCAACATTCCAAATTGGTTTTATTTTATTGCCGGAGTTGTTAATTTCTTCTCTAACATACATATTGCTTTATTTCCTTACAACTTTTCTCAGTGTGTCACAATAATTTTTATAGTGTAAAACTACTTCTGGATCTTTACTCATTCTTGCTGTCTCATACAGTTCTCTTTTCCTTTCTGAAGACACTTTAATACCTGTAGTAATCCAAGGTTTCTTTGAAAAAAGTGTGGTGTTACACTTAGTAATTTTCTTTGGGAAACAATGTCTAAAGAGGGATATAAATTTATCAAGAAATATGCTGCACTTATCATTAGCATTTGGCTCATTATATAAATCTCTCCAGTTAACATTTCTTAAGCTTTCCCTGAAGTGCTGTATAGATACCAGGTTGAGATACCTCACAGTTTTACTTAATGGTTTCTGAACTGTACACCCTGTTAGGTTTTGTAAGTTAATAAGTTGTGCATCATGGTGTGACAATCCATTTACCATAGGGAAAGCACGCGTTTGTTTTACATCCTCTTTATGTACAAATACATTATCTGTTAGTGTGCTGCTGTCCTGAGCTATACGTGTAGGGAAATTGATCACTCATTCTAAGTTATATATTGTTAATAACACTTCTAGTTCACTTTTACTATCAGAATTACTTAGAAAGTTTACATTGAAATCACCACAGACTAATAACTTCTTCTTTTTGTCTGACAGACAGCATAATAGGGAGTCAAACTTTTTTATGAACAGCTCCCAGTCTCCTAATGGGGACCTGTACTCTTTTGCTAATATCAATCAGTAAAACTATAAGGTGTACAACTTTGCTTCTGCCGTTTTTTCCCCAACATTTGAGGCTTTAATGAAACAAATTGGTTACACATGTATCATTCAAAGCATTTTTAATTGCTGGTCACTATTTTCTCCCATCTTTTGGGCAGTGTAGGAATCCCATGTCGAAAAAATTGTACATCTTTGGAAGCAATCCACAAATCGATCCAATTTGTGACTCTTCATGAGATTGGAAGTGTTGATCAGCCAGGCCATGCGCCATTGATCTAAACACGTGATAGTCAAAGGGAGCAATGTCTGGAGAATATGGCAGGTGGGGTAGCACTTCCCATTTTAATGTTTCCAAGTACGTTTTGTCCTATTTTGCAATGTGGGGTCGGACATTATCGTGCTGCGAAATCACTTTATCGTGCCTCTCACTGTATTGCAGCCATTTCTCTTCTAATGCTCTGCTCAAACACATTAATTACATTTGATAATGAGCTCCTGTGATTGCTTTACTTGGTTTTAACATCTCATAGTACACGACACCGAGCTGGTCCCACCAATTGCAGAGCATGAACTTGGAGCCGTGAATATTCGGTTTGGCTCACAATGAGAAAGCATCGCCGGGATATTCCCATGAGTTTTCGCATTTAGGGTTATTGTAATGAACCCATTTTTTGCCCCTGATCACAATGTGATGCAGAAATCCCTTCTGTTTTTGCCTCTGAAGCAACCGTTCACAAACACAAAAACGTCGTTGAACATCTCTTGGTTTCAGCTCACACGGGACCCAAGTTCCTTCTTTCTGAATCATGCCCATAGTCTTGAGATGTTTTCAAATGGCTTGCTGTGTCACTCCCACTAATTGTGCCAGTTCTTCTTGAGTTTCAAGCTAGTCTACACTCAGCAATGTCTCCAATTCTGCATCTTCGAAAACATTCTCTCCTCCACCGCTATGACATTAAAATCACTGTTCTTGAAGCGCTGAAACCACTCATGACATGTTCTTTCACTAATAGGGTCCTCACCATACATGCTTGAGAGCATTCGATGGGACTCAGCTGCTGTTTTCTTCATATTGAAGAAGTAACACCTACTGCAAATGACAAGAATTAGGCTCATAAACTGACATTTTCAATCAAGAACAAATTTATGATGCAGACACAAATCAACTAATGTTTGAATGAGGTTATGTTGATCGAGGTCTAAGCTAACTGCCTGATGTCTGTGATCTGTTTCTTTCAACTACTACTTACTGTTGTCGCCACCTATCGGCAAACGGTGGAAGCAAAATTGTACACCTTGTATATCACTTCATATATATGACTGTAGCTTGGTTGGTTAAGTGATACTCTTTCAGGGGTGGATGTTCTGTGTTGGCCCCACTGGCAATCTAATTCTCTCTCTCTCTCTCTCTCTCTCTCTCTCTCTCTCTCTCTCTCTCTCTCTCTTTTTTTTTCAAAAGATGCTGCAAAGCTCAAAGCTGCACTGTGGTATGGAGTCCATGTTAAAATGAGGACACTTTATAGATACCAGACAATGGAGTGATTATGGGTATTAGTGTATTTTGACATATCCGATAACCAAAAATGACATAGTGTCACAGTATGTCTGCTTTTTGCCAAAAACAGAACTAAAAGAAGCTGGTTGTTAACATAAATATTTGTCACAGGGATCTAACATTACAAGACACACATTTTATAAATATATGGTTATAATAGAGGGAAACATTCCACGTAGGAAATATATATCTAAAAACAAAGATGATGTGACTTACCAAATGAAAGTGCTGGCAGGTCGACAGACGCACAAACAAACACAAACATACACACAAAATTCAAGCTTTCGCAACAAACTGTTGCCTCATCAGGAAAGAGGGAAGGAGAGGGAAAAGACGAAAGGATGTGGGTTTTAAGGGAGAGGGTAAGGAGTCATTCCAATCCCGGGAGCGGAAAGACTTACCTTAGGGGGAAAAAAGGACGGGTATACACTCGCACACACACACATATCCATCCATACATATGTTTTTGCGGTGCCGCGGCGTGGTTTAGGCGCGCTCGCCGCGGATGTGGCGCGCAAGCTGGATGTCCTTGGGCTTGGCGTGGATTGCGCACAGGTTGGTGTCTTCGAATAGGCCGACGAGGTAGGCCTCGCTGGCCTCCTGCAGGGCCATGACTGTGGAGCTCTGGAAGCGCAGGTCGGTCTTGAAGTCCTGGGCGATCTCGCGCACTAGGCGCTGGAATGGCAGCTTGCGGATGAGCAGCTCTGTGCTCTTCTGGTAGCGCCTGATTTCTCGCAGGGCGACGGTGCCCGGCCTGTAGTGCTGGGGCTTCTTGATGCCGCCGGTGGCGGGCGCGCTCTTCCTCGTTGCCTTGGTGGCGAGCTGTTTACGCGGCGCCTTTCTGCCGGTGGACTTGCAGGCCGTTTGCTTTTTATTTATATTTTATAAATATATGTACTTATTGGCTGATAGGGTTAAGTTACTGTACTGTCCAAGTTATTTTCATGGAAAAGGTGTAAAGTTTTTCCTCGTGTGCCAATTTTGTTGTTTTTAAAATGCTAGCTTTAAATAATTATCTTTAAATTTAATTCAACAGGAAGTCCAAATTTCTGCATTTTAAGTAGTGCAGTGTATTAATAACTTTCACCGTTTTTTTGTTACCATCTATGTTTCTGTGCTATGGAGGTGGTTTGGATATTGGAATCTAAAAATTTAGGCCATGACTGATAAATGGCATGTAAGCAAGATGATGACTGTTGAATGAAATGAGATATAGATATTAAAGTAGTTGGAATATAATCTCTATGGCATACTATGCCCCTCACCTTCTAAAAGCAGTATATCATGTTTTGTCTGTCAGGCTATGCTACTTCACATCCTGTTCTATATAAAAAAGCCACAAGACAATCCCCTTCTCATATTGTCTAGCACTAATAATGTCATTAATTTGTTATTTAGCCTGTGTGTCGCATCCATACAAACACAGTCACATTCATATTTCTTAAACAGTTTACTCTGGGCTTTATTCATTATACAAAATTAGAGCTTTGTAGACTTAGCTGAATTTTTATAACTACCCTGTAGTGATTTGAGAATTTCTGCATAAATTCTAGAACCACCTGGCCTTCTACCATCTGGAACACACGATTTTTTAGATATGAGTGCGAGAGAGTGGAATCCTACCTATTGCACATCACATGTTTGTGTGTGGAGGTCGGAAATGAGTCACGAGTTTAGTGAAAGTGGACAGAAGAACCATGGAGTGTTTGTGCTACTCCGTTCTAATTGTGTTTTGACCACTGTTATAGTGACGTGAACAGCTGAAACAGAACCATTAAACGCTTTTGTCTTAGCCTTGTTGAAGGCATTCTGATTCATGTTGAGAATGGACATGTTGTTTAAACCACCTTTCTCTTACATGTAAATTAGTTTGTTTCAGATGTTTGCAGGCACGAGAGACTTACTAAACAGTATATATTTAATGTGAAGAGTGAGTTTTGTAATATGTCTGATGTTTAAATATACGTCATTAGTTAACACAAATGAAACTTTCTACGTCTAGTTATTTTTATAAGTAGAAAGTCTTAAGAAATTCCTGTACCAAGCAGCATATTTTGGAGAAGAAGTGAAAGAGAGTTTGCAGCAGCAGGTTAACCAGCAAGGAAGGTTGGCTGAGCACCTCAAGGAAGTCATCTCGGAAAAGAAGTGTGCGTTAGTGTATCTACTTCATGCTTAAATCGTCGTCCAAGCCGTTAGAGCCCTTTGGGCTTTATAAAATAGCACACAATGATTTCACATGTACAGGCCTCTACGCCAATCATGTTATTCTGATGTCTTACTGATGAGCACAAGTTACAACATTCAGTATTTGCAGGACCCTGCCTCACCAGGACATAAATCCTTTCCAGTTCAAAATCAGAGACTAAATTTCAGATTTTGTCCAATACAGCATGAAAATGAAGTTTTTCGCAATATGTGCAGCTATGCTGACTCTTTTCCTTTCAACTATCCAGTGATATAAGTCATCACAACCAATATACAGCAAAACTATTTTTTTTCCTCTCAGATGTCTGAAACCATTACTTTTTTTGAAACAAAGTGATCTGAATGATGGCAACTATAACATCTCAAAGTACCATCTGCAGCCACTTCAGAGGCACATTTTTTGAACAAAGACTGCTCTTTTTGTTTTTTCAGTATTTTCTTTCCCTCTTCAAAACCAGGAAATAATAAGAATTACAACATTTCTGTATTAATCTGAACATCACATATATTGGCTAACTGGCCTAAATAGCACTTTCCTGATGATGCTTAAAAACTACACAGACAATATTTATTGATTCCTCCCAGTTGAGTTTCTTGAGGTCTCATCATGATAATCTCACTGGTGACACTTGAATTCATAATTGATCCCCCCCCCCCCCCCCACACACACACGCTTCACACCAATACTTATAAGACTGGGGACTTTTTTGGAGAGGTGCAAAAAAATTCAGTTTTTTGGGGTGAATGTTTGAAGTAGCTTCTCTTAGTTGTTTGTTAATTTACTACTGACACCCACAAGCTGAATTGATTACACTGATTCACATCAATGAAGAAACAAGTTTTATTTCGCTAATGTGACAGTGCTAACACCAAACACATGAATAATAGCTTTTTGACTTCAAGGTGTTGAGGTTACGTGACTAAGACCAACTTGCAAAAATGTAGAAGATCTACATCTACATCTACATCTAAATTTATACTCCGCAAGCCATCCAACAGTGTGTGGTGGAGGGCACTTTACGTGCCACTGTCATTACCTCCCTTTCCTGTTACAGCCGCGTATGGTTCGTGGGAAGAACGACTGCCGGAAAGCCTCCATGCGCACTTGAATCTCTCTAATTTTACATTTGTGATCTCCTCAGGAGGTATAAGTAGGGAGAAGCTGTATATTCAATACCTCATCCAGAAACGCACCCTCTCAAAACCTGGACAGCAAGCTACACCGCGATGCAGAGCGCCTCTCTTGCAGAGCCTGCCACTTGAGTTTGCTAAACATCTCCGTAAGGCTATCATGCTTACCAAATAACCCTGTGACTAAACGGGCTGCTCTTCTTTGGATCTTCTCTATCTCCTCCGTCAACCCAACCTGGTACGGATCCCACACTAATGAGCAATACTCAAGTATAGGTCAAACGAGGGTTTTGTAAGCCACCTCCTTTGTTGATGGACTACATTTTCTAAGGACTCTCCCAATGAATCTGAACCTGGCACATGCCTTACCAACAATTAATTTTATATGATCATTCCACTTCAAATCGCTCTGCACGCATACTCCCAGATGTTTTATGGAAGTAACTGCTACCAGTGTTTGTTCCGCTATCATATAATCATATAATAAAGGATCCTTCTTTCTATGTATTCACAATACATTACATTTGTCTATGTTAAGGGTCAGTTGCCACTCCCTGCACCAAGTGCCTATCCGCTGCAGATCTTCCTGCATTTCATTGCAATTTTTTAATGCTGCAACTTCTCTGTATACTACAGCATCATCCATGAAAAGCCACATGGAACTTCCGACACTATATATTAGGGCATTTATATATATTGTGAAAAGCAATGGTCCCATAACACTCCCCTGTGGCACGCCAGAGGTTACTTTAATGTCTGTAGATGTCTCTCCATTGAGAACAACATGCTGTGTTCTGTTTGCTAAAAACTCTTCAATCCAGCCACACAGCTGGTCTGATATTCCGTAGGCTCTTACTTTGTTTATCAGGTGACAGTGCGGAACTGTATCGAATGCCTTCTGGAAGTCAAGGAAAATGGCATCTGCCTGGGAGGCACACCTTTCCAGATTGACTAAACCTGCTATCAACTACAAACCCTCATAATTTCAGTTGCCTATTTTGCCTTGATAGAGTCTGAACTTCGACACTGTACTCCTGTTGCTATATTTTTTCCAAATCAGATAACACTTATATTAATTGTTTGGGCCATTAATTAAGATCTTGCTTAATTTATTATACTGTAGAATTATTTTGAAGATGGATACCATACTCGTAGTTAGGGTATTCCCAATGCTGAAACACTAAGCGTTAATAAGCGTCAGTAAATTACAGGAGAGAATCAGTAAGTAATACACAACAGTTTTTCTTATCCCCTTGTATTGCACGTGGAATGTTGAAATTTCACGATGATATAGTTCAAAGTTTGTGCTACAGAGCACATTTTGTTTTCATGTGCAGCTCTAGAGAGAGAAGCCTGAACTACAAAACAAACATGTCATACATGTTACTGTCGTCAACTTGTGAAGAGCAGCAAATTGTAGTTCAATACTTGTGGGCCAAAGGGCATACACCAAGTGAAATTGACAGGGACATACATATCCTGTTTGGGGATAACTGTATGGACTGTAGCAATGTCTCCAAGCGGTGTGCAATCTTCCAAGAGGGCCATGTGAACCTCAGTGATTTTGCCACATTCTGACCAGCTTGTAACAGCTTCTAGCCACAGAATGTTGGAGTCATTGAGGCAACAATTTTGAATCACCAGTGTGTGCAATTGTGAACATTATCACAGCAGTTCAACATTTCCTATAGTGTAGTGTATGATATTATTCATGACACGTTGGAATTTCATAAAATTAGGGCTCGTTGTGTGCCTAAAAACATTATAGAAAACAACAACGGCCAGCAAATGATGAAATGCTTGGATCACTTAATGTGTTACACTGCAGAAGGGTATGCCTTTCTGAAAGGAATCATCGCTGGTGATTAGTTGAGGGCGTATCACTACATACCCGAAACCAAGCAACGCCATGTCATTAATGCTGACAGTATCAAAGTTCTTCATGACAAAAGCTCACTCCCATGCTGCCACTCCTGTTCATGAGAAAACTGCCAAATTTGAGGCAGAGGTGCTCCAGCATCCACCATACAGTCCAGACCTCGCACAGCCAGACTTTCATCTGTTTGGTCCCATGAAGAAATACCTGGCCAAACGATGCTTTGCAACAGATGCTGATGTGAAACCATCTGTCTGCAGACAGCTATACTTCATCCAAACAGATTTCTATGAACAGGGCATATTGAATCTGGTCCCACCATAAGAGCACTGATGACTACGTAGGAAATTTGGGTAAAAGACGTAAGTTCACTTGTGATTTTTTTTGCTTTTTTACCTATTAAATCTTTTAGTAATGCAATTATTGTGTATTCAATTCAATTCAATTTATTAGCGTCCTTGTAGTACATCATCGAAATGATATAGGACTTGTCAATAAACATTACAATTTAAAATACATATACATGAAAATTTGTAATTGAATTTACTTGTCACTTAGACATTACAATTTTAATAGAACTTTTAGAACATTAACATAAAAATATACAAGTAGGATAACAACGTACAAAAAAAAAAAAAGTTAGTGATTCTCACATCAAAGATTATTTACATTCTTACATTAACAGTTTCACACTTTCATAGAAACAGCAGGTATTTAAATGTGAGCAATTACAGATATTTATTATGTCAGGGAAATATTAACTGCGCTTTTATTGTCAACGATTCACAAACTCTTCAATACTGTAAAAACTATTGCTCAATAACACGTTTTTTAATTCTCTTTTAAATATGTACAATTTTGGTATTATTTTTAGTTCTTTGGGGAGAGCACTGTAGAGGATTTTGGGTTGGTATAGTACACTTTTGTGATACATAGCTGTTTTATGAATTTCTCTGTGGAAATCATTCCTATTCCTCATTTCGTACTTGTGAAATTCTCTGTTTAATGTAGAAAATTCCTCGTGTTCTTTTAAGAAACATATGCTTTCATATATGTATAAAGATGGTAGTGTCATGATTTTTAATTCTTTGAAAGCTTGCCTACAAGAGTCTCTATGTCCTATACCTTTTATTATTCTGACTGCCGTCTTTTGTAGTCTAAATGAGTGTTTTGTTAGACTGATGTTCCCCCAAAACTGTACGCCATATCTTAATAAACTGTGCATGAATGAGAAATAAACACATAACACTGTTTTAATATTACATGAGCTTTTAAGCATTCTAAGTATATAACATGTTTGACTTAATTTTTTGTTCAATGATATTACATGCTTTTCCCATCTTAAGTGTTCATCAAACCATACTCCCAAGAATTTAGTGTATGATGCTTGTTCAATCTTACACTTACCCAGTTCTACTGTAAGGTTATTTTTTATTTTATTTGTAATATGTCTGAAGTTGATCCACGTTGTTTTTTTGGCATTCACAATGAGTCTCTTTTCATTAAACCATCTGTCTGCTTCGTCTGTTGCTAATGTGACTTTTTCCTGTAAGTCAGCTTCACTATTTGCTTTAACAAACAAACTTGTATCATCAGCAAACAGTACTGCCTCTGCTTCAGATAGTTGACTTGGTAGGTCATTGATAAATATTAAAAACAGTAATGGCCCTAATACAGATCCCTTGGGTACTCCATACAAAACTCTCTCCAGTCTTGATGAATATGTCCTATCTGCCTGGCTTATCTCCACCTTCTGATACCTGTCTGACAGATATGATTCAAACCATTTGTGGGCAACTCCACGTATCCCATAGGCATATAACTTCCTAAGCAGTAACTTATGGTCGATGACATCAAAGGCCTTTGATAAGTCTAAAAACAATCCACAATTTAATTCCTTTCTGTTTATGGAATTTAGAACAAGCTGCAAAAAATTGAAGATAGCTGTTTCAGTTGATTTATTTTTACGGAAACCATTTTGCGCATTAACCAATATTCTATTCTTAATAAGAAATTTGTATAGTCTCTGATACATTATCCTTTCTATTATTTTTGAGAAACCTGACAACATTGATAAAGGCCTAAAGTTACTAACATCATATTTATCACCATTCTTGTAAAGTTGCTTTATAGTAGACATTTTAAGTTTTGATGGAAACACCCCTGTCTTAAAAGATTCATTTATAATTTCAGTGAGATGCGAGGCTATGTTTCTTCCACTTTGCTTAATGACTTTGTCAGGAATCCCATCACACCCACATCACATTTTATTTTTTAACTTATTTATAGCATTTAGTACCTCTGAATCAGTTACTGGATAAAGGAACATTGTCATGTCATTCATGGGGATTTTTACCTTGCTATTGGAATTGCATTTAGTTTTAATTAAATTTATGGCTATATTTGTGAAATGTTCATTAAATATGTTGGCAATCTGAAGTGGGTCCTTAACAGTTTTACCCCCACTTTTAATGACAAAGCTGTTATCTTTTCTTTTGTGTCTACCTACATTTTTAATTATTACCTCCAAAGTTGACTTCATTTTGTTGTTACCTTTCACAATATAGGTATCATTATCGAGCTTCTTAGCTGCAATTATTACTTTCTTGTACAGGCTTCTATAACATTTCACATGTGCTTTCAGTACTACATTCTTCCTGGCTGATTTATTTAACTTTCTGAGAGTGTCTGATGACTTTCTAATCCCCTGTGTAACCCATGTTTTGGTTTTGTTTAGTTTTGACTCTTTTTATAGGAACGGCAACATCGAAGCAGTGTTTGTAGCTTTCAAGGAATGAGTCAAACTTTCTGTTGACATCACCACTTGATTCACTACCCCAGTTGTTATTTTCCAGAATGTAATTAAAAATTCTTATGCTGTCATCATTTATAAATCTCCTTTCTCTGTAATTGTTATTGATAACAGGGTCCTTGTAAGATGTGACATTTAAACTCATTTTGATACCCTTGTGATCCGAGAAACCAGTGTCAATTACTTCAGTGTTATATTCACACTTGTCCTTGTTTATAAATACTTGATCTGTTATAGTTTCAGACATATTTCCGCATCTGGTAACTTCATTTACAGTTGCCATCATATTATGACACAAAAACAGATTGCACAGTTGCTGTTGTTTACTACAATCATTCTTAAAGTTAACATTAAAATCACCAAGAACAATTACATTATGTTTAAGTTCATTCAGTAGTCCCTCAAGGTTTTCCATAAAAATGGCAAAGTTGCCCAGTGGTGATCGGTACAAACACACAATAGTAATTTTTAATTTGGTTAGCTCACATATACTTTATTCAAAATCTTTTTCTATGCATTTTAGTTTACATTTAATTTCTTTTGATTCTACCTCTGTCCTAACATAAATACATGTCCCACCCCCTTTATGGTTGATTCTACAAAATTTGCTAATCATTTCAAAATTTGGAATAATTATGCTAGACACTTGCATTTCTTTTACCCAGTGCTCACTTATGCATAGTATGCTAATGTCTTTTAGATAGTCAGTTAATAGAACTTCTATTTCAGCTAATTTACTTTCTAGTCCTTGCACATTTTGGTATACAACTGTTAAAGTTTCATGTAGTGGATTTGCTGCACTATTTACCTTTGTACTTTCTTGTTGCTGACACTGTAAAGATTCTGCCTTTTCTTCTTCTTCAAATTGCGAAGGTCCCATAAAAAATAGTCACTACGCACAGCAGCTCTTCTTATCCTGAGACTCTTCCTTTGAGATGTCTGCAGAGCAGCTGATGAGTTTCTGGATCTAATTGAATGGTTCTTGGCTGTTGGTGTGGTTGCAGTCCTAGTTACAAGTGAGCATGAAGCATTGAGTGTGTCGAATGTGCTGACAGCTTCATCCTTGGAGGTTTCAGGTGCACATGAGTTTACACTAGGTTTGTAGGCTTTCTCATCTGAAGAAATTGTTTCCTCTTCAACTCTGCTGGATGTTCCTGACATTTCTGCTGGTACCCCATATTCTACCACTCCTTCAGATACTGGTACCGGTATGTTAGGTATCTCTCTCATCTTAGATGTTTCCTTGCAAATTTCCACTTGCTCAGTTACTGCTATGGTGAGGATACCAGGCAGTTAGTGTTGATCATTGAAATTATTTATTGTTTTCATAATTTGAGCACAGACATACAGTTGTCCTGCTCTATTTAGGAGATCTCCACTGTTTATGAAATGTTGTTTTCTGAAATCTAGCTGGACAAATGTTGAATTTGGGTAGCACTTTGTTATTTTGTGAAGCAGTCTGTTAGTTTTTTTTTATTTCTTCGTTAACACGAGATTTCTTAAAAAAATCGTATGGAATGCTGGTTACCATCACATGTACATTTTTGAGCTTTTCAA
The DNA here is from genome assembly GCF_021461385.2 of Schistocerca piceifrons. NCBI lineage: Eukaryota > Metazoa > Arthropoda > Insecta > Orthoptera > Acrididae > Schistocerca > Schistocerca piceifrons. Next base: position 707,952,449 of record NC_060138.1, read on the forward strand.
GCGTCTCTCTTAGCGCTCGTCTTGCTGATATTACATCATTGCAGCGGACGTCTACTCCGCCCCCTAGGATTAGAACACAATCATTTTTCTTTATCTTGATACTCAGATTTTCGGAGTTGTTGACGATCTCTTTCAGTGGAGCATCAGGTTTTATTATGCTAGTAACACTGCATCCTGAGTTATATAGGGTTTCTGCCAGTCTTTTTCCGAGACTGTCGGCAAGTACAGTAAAAGCATTATTTGTTGTGCTCAAGTCTTACGAAGTTTTGCAGTCTATTATATGATCTTCTTTCTTTTCACAGTCTCTATGTATTATATTATTAACAGATTTTAACGTTTTGAGCACATTATGGGCTGAGTTGTTAAGTTTTCGCTCGAGGTTTCTGTTAACAGTTGCTTGTATGTTAGGTGTAACGAACTTTTCGGAGGCTTGTTTACTTTTAGTTCTCACAACACTTACTGCTTCCACTCTCTCTCCGCAAGATTTTATCTCGTCACATATTTCCCGAGCATTGTATCTGTTTTGTACAGCGATCTTTTTAGTTGCTTTTAGTTTGTATTTTTTAAAATTTTCGCTCGTTTTTGGAAGAATAGATGTGCTGTAGATTTCGGAGTTTGTGTTAAGTGATGATACTCCATTCAATTCACATTCACGAAGCTTTGCTTTTAGGACTTTTATTGTTTTTTTAGCACTTTGCAATTCATACAACACACTTTGTAACACATTAATTTCACGTCCAGTAGTGTAAGCGACTAACATGGCGTTAAATCCGTTACAACTTCCCTGATCACATTCACATGAAAACACAGTTTTTGCATTAATGAATCTCACACATGCAGAATGTATCCATACTTGTGATTCTAAGCAAAGTCTGAAACCATTTTGCACATTTGAATTACAGATTACACACATGATTACTTTAGAATTACTGTTTTCTTGAGAGAAACTTTCACACAATGCTGTTACTGATGCCATCTTACTGCATGAGATTACTTTCTGATCTTCCTTCCTATACGGAAGACGCTTAGTATTTCAGCATTGGAGTATGGTATCCATCTTCAAAATAATTCTACAGTATAATAAATGAAGCAAAATCTTAATTAATGGCCCAAACAATTAATATAGGTGTTATCTGACTTGTAAAAAATATAGCAACAGGAGTACAGTGCTGAAGTTCAGACTCTATCAAGGCAAAATAGGCAACTGAAATTATGAGGGTTTGTAGTTGATAGCAGGTTTAGTTAACCTGGAAAAGTGTGCCTTTACAGAGCATTACTGGTCAGGTCATAAGCCCATTCATTTGGGCAGAGGCTCACATGATCAACTGAAAAGTGTCCTGCGTTAAACTCATAGATTCCACTTTGTAGAATTCTTTGCCATTTTCAAGGTACTTAGCTTTTGTGCTACTTTATTCTTCAAAAGTTAGTGTTGAATTGAAATTTGGAAACTGATGAAAAAAAAAAAACTTGTGCTGGAATTCGCTTTGGGGATGGTGATAATGAACCACTTACTCATTGGCTAAGTTAAGTCAGGCAGACTGTAACTCATAGTTGCTGTTAGATAGAAAGTTCCTGTGTCGAAATTTTATTGTATCATATTGTTGTGCTATATTTTCATAATGCATTTTAACTTAATGGTTAACATGTACCAAGCATATCTCATTTATGTTTATTAAAATGGTTTTTCATCATATGTATAGTGTTACACATACTGTTTCACCTTTTGTCTTTCTGCATGACACATTTGTATTTAATGATTATTAAAATTAAAGCTTTTTACAATGTTGACTGGAATACTCTCTTTCAAATTCTGAAGGTGGCAGGGGTAAAATACAGGGAGTGAATGGCTATTTACAATTTGTACAGAAACAAGATGGCAGTTATAAGAGTCGAGGGGCATGAAAGGAGAAGAAATAAAAACTTTGAGGTTCATCGATGACATTGTAATTCTGTCAGAGACAGCAAAGGACCTGGAAGAGCAACTGAATGGAATGGACAGTGTCTTGAAAGGATGATATAAGATGAACATCAACAAATGCAAAACTAAGATAATGGAATGTGGTCGAATTAAGTCAGGTGATGCTGAGCGAATTAGATTATGAAATGAGATGCTTAAAGTAGTAAATGAGTTTTGCTATTTTGAGAGTAAAATAACTGATGATGGTCGAAGCAGGATATAAAATGTAGACTAGCAATGGCAAGGAAAGTGTCAGGAAGTCGTTTCTGAAAATATTTGTATGGAGTGTAGCCATGTATGGAAGCGAAACATGGACAATAAATAGTTTGGACAAGAAGAGAGTAGAAGCTATTGAAATGTCATGCTACAGAAGAATGCTGAAGAATAGATGGGTAGATCACATAACTAATGAGGAGGTATTGAATATTATTCGGGAGAAGAGAATTTTGTGGCACAACTTGACTAGAAGAAGGGATCACTTGTTAGGACATATTCTGAGGCATCAAGGGATCACCAATTCAGTATTGGAGGGTAGTGTGGAGGGTAAAAATCATAGAGGGAGACCAAGAGATGAATGCACTAAACAGATTCAGAAGGATGTAGGTTGCAGTAGGTATTGGGAGATGAAGAAGCTTACACAGGATAGAGTATCATGGAGAGCTGCATCAAACCAGTCTCTGGACTGAAGACCACAACAACAACAAATGTGTCCAGCATAAATAATATATATGTGCCTTCAACATATTAAAAATGTGTAACATCAACTTCAAGGAAAATGTTTACAGCTGGAGCAATAATTCAAATCAATAAATCAAATCAAAATGCTCTTAATAAGATCTAAATTGGAAATCAAGCTGAGACCTAATAAACTGAAAATTTTTCTGTCTGTTATGCTTTCTACTATCATGAATAACAAAACATTTTTTCCATATTTTTCATTCTGTTTTCAATACAGTTGAATACATAACATGAGAAAGTACAGGAATATGTCAAGGTATTATTCAAGCAAAGTTACATTTAAATTTATTATGTAATTGGTTATACTGGAGCTACTGATTGCAATAAAATTCTGTTAGTTACACTTCAAGCTTAATTAATTAAAAGGTGTAGCTAACTGAAAATCTTACTATAGTATGTAATGGAAAAAAACATTTTGACCTAACCAGCAATATGAGTAAATCTGATTGTGAAGTTGAACCTATCCATATGAAAAGGAGGAGGGAATGTGTATGTCAACCTGAGCAGTACAAATGAAATGTAAACGAAACTGCTAAACTTACTGAGGTACGACGCTAATACCAGCAAAATCTACCAGACAACATAGTACATGTGTTTTGAATCCATTACTGAAGATGATGAGTTATCAATTCTCATAAAAAAGTAAAATGGCATAAACCAACAGAAGGAAAAAGTCCAAATGCAAATTCTTTTAGATATCACTGGATGGTGGGAACAAATCCTATCGAGATTTGCAGACAAGCATTTCTACGCTTATTTTCTGCTAATTGAAAAGGGTGAGAGGAATAAGACAGCTACTTCTGCTTGGAACACACCCTAAAGATTACCGAGGAAATTCAAAAAGTGGTAATTCAATACCAAAATTGCCCAAGTTTATAAGCACATATCATCATTTATGATGAATGACTCTCATTATGCTGATAAATTGTACCTTTAATTAAGTGCTGACATGAATAGAAAGATCCCATATGAGCTTTTCAAAAAAGTGAATACCCTTTCTCTGATCAAACATGAATACTATGTTAAAATATTTAACCAGGATTTTCACCTTCATTTCGCAGACCACAGATAGGTGTGTGTTGTGAATGTGAGCAATTAATGTTGAAAATTAAAAACAAAAGTTTGACTGAGTCATCTAGACAGATGGTGGTTTGTGACTTAATGGTACACAAGAGGAGAGCCAAGAAATCTTACACTGATTTGAATGTAAGTGAAAAGCTGTGCAAAGAAAGTAAACATATTTTGAGTCTGAGCTTTGATTTCATGCAGAATCTTCATCTACCAAGAGTACTGTTCAAGACCTATTTTATTTCCAGCAGCTGATGGTTAATGTTTTTGGAATTCACAATTTGAAAGATAATAAAGCATTTCATTACCTTTACCACAAAGATGTCGCCCAGAAAGGTCATAATGAAGTGTGCACTTTCTTGCATCAGGACCGCACCATGTGCATCCCCAAAGATGTAAAAATAGTTCATCTGCTTTTTGATAACTGCCCAGAACAAAAAAAGAAACCACAGCTTAATAAGAATGTGTCAATCTTTCGTGGATGCTGGAAAATTTCAGAAAATAGAAGTAATCTCTCCTGCCAGGGGACACACTTTCTTACTGTCCCATCGCGCTTTTGGCACAATCAAGAGATCACTGTGGAGAACTGACAGAGTATATACTATTATGGATTACATTCAACTGATCATCTCATCAAGTACAAGATGACAATTCTCTGTAATGGTTATCTCAACAGATGCAACCTTGGACTTCAAAGCAGTGGACGAGTTACAAGAGGACAATTCAATCACTACAGGCAGTTACATCACAAAGGGACTTAAAAGTAGCACTCATTGTTTCAACATTTTATCATTTTGTCTTCAGTGATGAGGTATTTGGGACTGCAACAGCCTGCAGAATGATTAATGGTTTAAATACCCACACATTCAGATTAGGACTATCTAGAGTTCTTGAATCCAACATATATTTCTCAGCTGATTGAGCCTACTCAGAAGACTAAATTCCTATCAATGCAAAGGAGATGATAAGATATAAAGAAGACAGCTGCTTACTTAGTGCAGGAAGAACACATCCCAGAATTCTGAAACACTGTTTGTGAATGGCCAATTGCTGCAGGAGCAACAGACACAGAAGATATGTGATTTGTAGTTTCCAGTGTTGATAAACAGTTTGTTTTCATGAAAAGATATTGTGAATTTTTTAAACATTGTATCTAACATTTGCTTAGATGTTCATTAAACAGTTTGTTTGTGTGATGTAAAGGTTTTAAGATTTCTTATTTCTCACTTATTTCAGAAAAGCCCTACGTCCAAGATAAATATTCAATGCTGGTCAATAAACAGACACAAAATTTGAGTATATAATACATCACAACAACTGTTCATAGTGGCATCTCTCACATGGTCACTGCAAACCATAAATAAAATGTCCAGTAAAATATTTAAAAACAGTTTTTTAACTTTTCTCAAAACTATGTCAGATGGGCATAGGGCCCTTCTGAAATAAGCACTTGAGCCGCTTTTCAAATGCTATATTTCTCTGAACAACAATTTCTTGGATGTTATGCTAAAGCAATGTACTGAATACTACTGTAATCATATTATTATTATTACATTAAAATATTTTCCACTGTAGTGACAAAACTCAAGGGACAGTGATGGCTCCATAATAGTGAGTATTGTGTTTACATGGACCAACTGAACAAATCATTGACTTGAAATGGTCATGTTTGACTACTTGGTGACCATTTGCAGCCATTCATGGACTTAACTTTCTCTAACAATGATAGAATTTTTACGGGTGACAATGCACCATTTCGCTGGGCCACAATTGATTGTGATTGGTTTGAAGAACATTATGGACAATTTGAGCAAATGATTTTGTCACCCAGATTGCCCGACATGAATCCTATCGAACATTTATGGCACATAATCATGAGGTCAATTCTTGCACAACACCCTGCACCGAAAACACTTTTGCAGTTACGGACAGCTATAGAGGAAGCATGGCTCAATATTTCTGCAGGGTACTTCCAGAGACCTGTTGAGTCCATGCCAGGTTGAGTTGTTGCACTATGCTGGGTAAAATAAGGTCTGACATGAGATTAGGAGGTATCCTATGAGTTTTGTCACACCAGTATATATATTTTTTTGTTTTATCAAACACTGGAAAAAACAGTAAGAAATAATGATAATGTTACGAAAAGGTTAGATTGCTACTCACTATACAATGGAGACACTGAGCTGCAGACAGGCACAACAAAAAGACTGCTATACACTTGTGCTTTCAGCCAAACCAACTTCTTCTGAAGTCGAAAATACAAGTACAACTCACACACACTGCCTCACGTCATGGAGGCCAGAATGCACGGAGCAACTGAGCCTAATGAGAGTAGAGGACGGGGAAAAGACTAGTGGGTGCACTGATGGAATAGAAGGTTCTGTAGTGCTGGAGTGGGAGCAGGAAAGGGGATGAGTGGGTGAAGGACAGTTACTAATGAAGGGTGGGACCAGGAGGACTAGGGGAATGTTGGATATATTGTGTGGAGATATCCCACCTGTGAAGTTCTGAAAAGCTGGTGTTGGTAGGAAGGATCCAGATGGCAGCAGCTGTGAAGCAGTCACTAAAATAAGGCACACTGTGTTGGGCAGCATGTTCAGCAACTGACTGGTCCAGCTGTCTCTTGGCCTTAGTTTGTCAGTGGCCATTCATGCAGGCATACAGCTTGTTTGTTGTCATACCCATGTAGAAAGCATCATTTGCAGATCACATGGCAGCTTTCCAGGTGGCTCTACCTTTGATGGGTAGTTAATATCACAGGGTGGGATAGGTGGTGATGAGAGGATTTATGGGACAGGTCTTGATCTAGGTCCATTGCAGGGAAATGAGCCAAGAGGTGAGGGGAATGCTCCTTTGTGGCTGGAGAGGGAGACTGCGTTTTCAACATCTTGTCAACATGAAGTTCATTAGAGACAGAGCACAAGCTCAGATTGTGTCAAGGATGAAGAAGGAAATTCACCATGCCCTTGTAAAGGAGCCATCCCAGCATTTTCCTGGAGCACTTTAGGGAAATCACAGAAAACCTAAACCTGGACGGCTGGGTGTGGGTTTGAACTGTTGTCCCCCCCAAATGTGAGTCTAGTGTGCTAACCACTGCCCCACCTCACTCAGTTTCGTGGCTGGACTGGTAATAAGCCAGAGGTGTTAGCCTGCAAGAGCAGAGATTCTCTTAGTCGGAGCACAATATCAGGAATAATGATTTTTCATTATTCCCCATTCAGTGAGGCCCATGGACGAAACAAGTGCCATGCCAATGGGAGCATGCATGGAGTCACTGTGCATCTTGGCCTTCATGTCATTTTCCCCCCTGTTCCTGTGCCCTTCAGTTTGCTTCTGATCTGGCATTCCTTAATTCCATGTACCTATGCAGTTTTTCGTAGTTGATTCGTACCTTGCTCATAACGAATGTGTAGATGGTGAGAGACTTTATAGCAAGTTAATACACTCTTTTTTAGTGCTTACAATACTTAAGACCATAGTGCCTAGACAGGTAAAGCCCAGCATACAGGCTTTTATCACTCGTCACATTGTAACTATGTCATGTTATGAACAGCTTTCTGTGTGCATGTTCCTGACGTCCTTATATGAATAAAGGTAAATTATAATATGTAGTTTTGTAAGGCACTAATGGATAATGTCTGTGCCTCAGATGGTTTTACTTTGTAATTGATGTACTTTATAGTGATTATAGTACGTACAGGAAATGTATGCCCAAATGTGGGCTTTGCGTGGGTATGTGACAAGCAGTTATAGTAAAGTTGTGTTTTAGTGGTAATAAGTGGTAATACTGTGAGACTGTGTGTGCACTTCTTGGACAGCACTATCTGGTGGCCAGTTGTTAACTGCTAGAATCACAGCAGGTAAACCTGCGTAGGATAGGGCAGTGACGATGCCGACTGGTGTTAGGCGAGCAGTCGTAGTTTCATCTGGTGACTTCAGTTTTATATTTTATGGCAAGAACGACCATGGGAGCAGTTTTTTATTATTTTTTATTGGTTGTGACAATGATTTTTATCAGATGGTCTGCCTCATGTGCCATGATGTCCACATGGTTTTATAAACGTTAATCCACGTTTCAGGTATGTGGTTCTGTAATAATTGTAATGTATATAGTTAACTCATGTAAGCCCTCCCTCAAACCTGTTATGTTATACCTTCACAGATCCTATGATCGCACCACCAGAGTGATGAAACCGCTCATCTAGTAAACGATATTGAAGCGATTGTGGCTTTTCAATTATTTTAAAAACAGTGTGATCGCCCCACGACACACCATGCATTCACTGCAAAAAAGACTTTGGTTTATTGGCAGAATGTTGAGGAAGTGCAATCAATATACAAAGGAAATTGCTTACAAATCACTTATGTGACTGGTTCTAGAATACTGCTCAAGTGTGTGGCACCCATACAAAATAGGACTAACGGGGGATGTTGAACACATACGGATAAGGGCAGCACGAATGGTCACAGGTTTGATTAATCCATGGGAAAGTGTCGCAGAGATACTGAAGGAACTGAACTGGCAGACTCTTGAAGTGAGACATAAAATATCTCGAGAAAGTCTATTAACAAAGTTTCAAGAACTGGCTTTAAATGATGACTCTAGGAATATACTACAATCCCCTATGTATCAGTCACGTAGAGATTATGTGGATCAGATTACAATAACTACTGAAAGCACCAAGGCATCCAAACAATCATTCTTTCCACGTTCCATAAGTGAGTGGAACAGGAAGAAAACCTAATAACTGGTACAACGGGACATAACTCTGCCATGCGCCTCATGGCAGTTTGCAGAGCATAGATTTAGACATAGATGTAGAAGATATAACAGCTATTATTTCACTAGTCTGACAGCCACATATCACACATTACAACATGAAATTACACTCAGTAAAGTTTTCAAAATAACACAGACTACAAATATGACCAAAATAATATATCTTACTGACAACTTTGTGAGAAGACTTTCAGATCTAGCTCTGTTGAATGATTAAGATGTCAATCTCCACTTGAGAAACAATATAATCAAGCTGCAGTCATTAGTACATAATCAATTCACTTCGCTAAGGCTTACCAATGTACTGAAGTATCCCTGATGCAATTCAGGATATTTAGATCACATGCAACAATCTGAAATCCTACTGAACTTTGTTTTATATTATCTTATTAATCATATATGTTGTATGAAGGAAATTCATTCACTTTATGTGCATGGTGTAAAAAAAATGTTATGTATTAAACATTTTCTTACAGATTATGATTATTGAATTCACTTTATATCATAATAACGAGGTATTCATTATTTTCAATTTAAAAAAAACCACATATGTAACAACTGTAAAGTAACAATTTTAAACATATAACAAATGTAAATAAAATAAATATTTGGGACAGTAATGAATGTTTAGATATTTTAATTATGTATGTTGAAAAAACTCCCACAGTACATTGTGTACAGCTTACTTCACACAAAGAGTATTTCAGAAACATATTTTATTACATAGGAGTGTATGTGGCTTGAAAGCTTCTTTAATTTATGCTGTAACAAATGTTTTCATTTTTCAAAATTAATTATTGGTGGAAACATATTTTGCAACAGATTATAAATTAGCTTTTGGTGGATAACGGGAAGAGAGGATATATTGAAGAGCAAGTTCCCATCTCCGGAGTTCGGATAGGTTGGTGTTAGTGGGAAGTATCCAGGTAACCCGGACGGTGTAACACTGTGCCAAGATGTGCTGGCCGTGCACCAGGGCATGTTTAGCCACACGGTGATACTCATTACCAACAAACACTGTCTGCCTGTGTCCATTCATGCGAATGGACAGTTTGTTGCTGGTCATTCCCACATAGATTGCATCACAGTGTAGGCAGGTCAGTTGGTAAATAACGTGGGTACTTTCACATGTGGCTCTGCCTTTGATCGTGTACACCTTCCGGATTACAGGACTGGAGTAGGTGGTGGAGGGAGGGTGCATGGGACAGGTTTTACACCGGGGGTGGTTACAAGGGTATGAGCCAGAGGGTAGGGAAGGTGGTTTGGGGATTTCATAGGGATGAACTAAGAGGTTACGAAGGTTAGGTGGACGGCGGAAAGACACTCTTGGTGGAGTGGGGAGGATTTCATGAAGGATGGCTCTCATTTCAGTGCAGGATTTGAGGAAGTCGTGTACCTGCTGGAGAGCCACATTCAGAGTCTGATTCAGTCCCGGAAAGTATCCTGTCACAAGTGGGGCACTTTTATGATTCTTCTGTGGGAGGTTCTGGGTTTGAGAGGATGAGGAAGTGGCTGTGGTTATTTGCTTCTGTACCAGGTCGGGAGGGTAGTTGCGGGATGCAAAAGCTGTTGTCAGGTTGTTGGTGTAATGGTTCAGGGATTCCGGACTGGAGCAGATTCATATGCCACAAAGACCTAGGCTGTAGGGAAGGGATTGTTTGATGTGGAATGGGTGGCAGCTGTCATAATGGAGGTACTGTTGCTTGTTGGTGGGTTTGATGTGGACAGACGTGTGAAGCCGGCCATAGGACAGGTGGAGGTCAACATCAAGGAAAGTGGCATGAGATTTGGAGTAGGACGAGGTGAATCTGATGGAACCAAAGGAGTTGAGGTTGGAGAGGAAATTCTGGAGCTCTTCTTCACTGTGAGTCCAGATCATGAAGATGTCATCAATAAATCTGTACCAAACTTTGGGTTGGCAGGCCTGGGTAACCAAGAGGGCTTCCTCTAAGCGAACCATGAATAGGTTGACGTACGAAGGGGCCATCCTGGTACCCATGGCTGTTCCCTTTAATTGTTGGTATGTCTGGTCTTCAAAAGTGAAGAAGTTGTGGGTCAGGATGAAGCTGGCTAAGGTAATGAGGAAAGAGGTTCTAGGTAGGGTGGCAGGTGATCGGCGTGAAAGGAAGTGCTCCATTGCAGCGAGGCCCTGGACGTGCGGAATATTTGTGTATAAGGAAGTGGCATCAATGGTTACAAGGATGGTTTCCGGGGGTAATGGATTGGGTAAGGATTCCAGGCGTTCGAGAAAGTGGTTGGTGTCTTTGATGAAGGATGGGAGACTGCATGTAATGGGTTGAAGGTGTTGGTCTATGTAGGCAGAGATACGTTCTGTGGGGGCTTGGTAACCAGCTACAATGGGGCGGCCGGGATGATTGGGTTTTTGAATTTTAGGATGAAGGTAGAAGGTAGGGGTGCGGGGTGTCGGTGGGGTCAGGAGGTTGATGGAGTCAGGTGAAAGGTTTTGTAGGGGGCCTAAGGTTCTGAGGATTCCTTGAAGCTCCGCCTGGATATCAGGAATGGGATTACCTTGGCAAACTTTGTATGTGGTGTTGTCTGAAAGCTGACGCAGTCCCTCTGCTCATACTCCCGATGATCAAGTACCATGATCATGGAACCCTTGTCAAGGCCTTATCTGGATACTTCCCACTAACACCAACCTATCCAAACACTGGAGATGGGAACTTGCTCTTCAATTTATCCTCTCTTCCCATTATCCACCAGGCCTCAATCTCCGCTAATTTCAAGTTGCCACCACTCATACCTCACCTGTCATTCAACAACATCTTTGCCTCTGCACTTCCGCCTCGACTGACATCTCTGCCCAAACTCTTTGCCTCTGTATATGTCTGCTTGTGTCTGTATATGTGTGGATGGATATGTGTGTGTGTGCGAGTGTATACCCGTCCTTTTTTCCCCCTAAGGTAAGTCTTTCCACTCCCAGGATTGGAATGACTCCTTATCCTCTCCCTTAAAACCCAAATCCTTTCGTCTTTCCCTCTCCTTCCCTCTTTCCTGATGAGGCAACCGTTGGTTGTGAAAGCTAGAATTTTGTGTGTATGTTTGTGTTTGTTTGTGTGTCTATCGACGTGCCAGCGCTTTCGTATGGTAAGTCACATCATCTTTCTTTTTAGATATATTTTTTTTCCCCACATGGAATGTTTCCTTCTATTTTTTATATATATATATATATATATATATATATATATATATATATATATATATATATATATATATATATATATATATATATATATATATTTGTTTATTTACCCCTGGGCATGCACCCTTGTGAATAACAATGAATTCTATAATTTCTTTCAAAACAAACACAGTAGCTAGAGAGATCATATGAATGTTGTTCAAACTATGTATCAATGAATATATTTGGCATCAAAACAACACTCCTTTTCTGTATGCTGATGGTCTCATTCTGGTGGCATAGTTAGACAAACATGAAAATGGATGTACAGCTCTAGATGATGCCACAGAAAGTCTCCAGGGATACTACAAAGACAATCAGTTGAATCTTTATCCATAAAAAATGCATGTCACAGCTTTCCATATGTGTAATAAAGAAGATGGGGTGTAAATAAGCAGCTCATTAAGAAGATCCTCACTGCCAAATATAGATTTACCAACATACCTACCATCACTTCTGCAGATGAGGTACAACTTATTTTGTAACTGTGTCTCTTCCTTACAGGGAGGAAAAAATTACTACATTGGTTTGGGCTGTTTTGCTGTGCTACTTTACAAACGGATATGCTTACCACATATGGGTTTGCTTCCTCTGTGTAAATACGTACGACATTTCAAAAAGGTTGTCTTAAATCCATGCCACTTTTTCTTTAGCTCATAACGGTAATTGCTGTACTAAACATCAGAGCAAAAGTCTGTGCTAACTGGGAATTTACAAACTGCCTGAAAGATAGTTAGTATCCCTTGCATGAATACATTTGCTGCTAGTAACTAATCCAGTGAAAGAGGAGCTTTTTCACTAATGGTCAAGAGTTTGCACACTCACAAGCAAAAACTTCTTTGGAACATCAGAAAACAACTCTGGGCAATATGACTGAGTGGTTGAACTGGCTGAAGAAGTTCCTGTGTTATATCAATGTGGTGGGGCTTTCTCAAGAACTCTTAATGCAGAAATGACTGAAAAGAACATATCCAGAAACAATTTAGTTAAATTTAGTACACCAAAAGATATGAATCCCCTGTATGAGTGCAGAGAAATTCATCAGTGTTGTATATGTTAAACTACAATCAAAACTTGGTTCCACGGGATATGGCAACTTGCAACAGGTGACAAACACAATAGTAACAATGGCAAAATACTATTGTCGAAAAATGTACAGTGCGGTCAAAATCTTTTATGTTTGTGATTTTAAATGTCACTGTTCTATTAAATTAAAAATTTTTTGTAGTATATTAAGTGTTTAGATGCAGACATAATTCCAAAAAGTTGTCCAGTGGATCCATGCCATAAACAAATAGGGTCTACACAATTATTTGTGATAGTTTGTAAACTTTATAAATTAGATGATTATTTGTTATTATTATTCTTATAACAATTATGCTCTATGTGTATTATTAGCAACTTGTATGTTATGATATGGAAACACACATAGTTTTCAGATAAAAACAAGAAGTGTCTCCTTTTCAAATTTGCTGCAAAATAAATTAATTCACTGTTTAAAAACAGTGTCCTTCAGAAGCTTGTTATAAATTCTCCAAAGCTACAAAAATTGTTTACTATAATTATTTTATTGACTTATTACTTGAATATCTGATACTCTTTTGGTAGTTCAGTCTCTGTAGATAACAACTTTTCTCCTGTTCTCCAGCTCCAAAATGTAATTGTGAAATCCAGTAATGATCCAAGAGAAATTAAGAACTCCATTTCTGAGAATGTTAGATTCAAGTATTCAACAGCTGTACCATCTGCAAATTTTGAGAAAAACAAATATTAATCATAAGTGCAATGCACCTAAAAGCGAAAAAAGTTCATGCAGTTAAAATAATATAAATTTCATGTATATCAATGGTCCATGGTGGTGTCCTCCAGCTATTTACGTCCTATGTCGATTCATTCTCTTACCTATTCATCTTTTGCATGCCTTTTACAAGCAGTGATTTAACATTCTTTGCAATATATTCTGATATCATTGTGCCTAATCCAGTTAAAAGTTACAAACTCCTAAGTCAGCATATGTTTTGTGACTCTGTCCGTCCTTCTGGTGAATGTTTATTCATCGATCTTAGTTCATTTCTATCCACCTCCATAGCTCAGTGTTCAGCATGTCTGGCTGGTATGCAGAGAACCCAGGTTTGGTTCCCGGTACTGACAAGGATTTTTCCTTGATGGGAGAACTAGTAGAGGGTACTCTCTGTCTCATGAGGACAACTGAGGAGCTACTTGAATGAGAAATAGTGGCTACAAGGTCAAGAAAGTTGAAAACGGTTGGGTGAGTGGTGTGCTGATACCGTGCCCCTCTAACCACACCCCATGATGCCCCAAGATAACACTGCCATAAGATGACACAATTGTCAGTAGGTCCCAATTGGCCATCAGGGCCAAAATGCAGAATTTTGCTTTTTTTTCTAATTCACCACCCATGTTTTTGATTGTCACTGATTTGAAACAAATCACAGTAAGCTACTGATTCTTCAAAAATGAGCTATAAAAATCTTCTGTTGAGCTAGATACAAGAGACTGTGTCATGGCTTGTCCCCTAAACCTGGCAAGCTGATCATCGCAATACTAATTTGTTAGGATGAGTGATTCATCTGATGTCCAAAATGGCATGATCATTGGCTTTCAGGTCAAAGGCAGAAGCATTTCTGAAACAGTTAAGTTTGTGTACCATGCAGGTCAAAATAGCACAATCCAAAACAACTGCTGAGGCAACTGTGGTGCACAATGAGGTGGCCTTCTCAGATGAATCACATATTATGACCCATTGGACAGAAAGCAAACATCCTGCAACAATTGCTGGAAGGTTCCAGGCTGGAGGAGGGAGCATTATGGTCTGGGGAATGTTTTTGTGGCACTCTCTGGACGGTCTTGTCATTCTGGAAGGTGCAGTGGATCAATACAAGTATGCATCTACCCTTGGGGACCATGTCCAGTCCTACATGCCACCTGCTTTTCCTCAACACAATGGCATCTACGAGCATGGCAATGCAATGTATCACACAGCTCGTGATGTGCATTGTTTGAACAGCACCAGGAAGAGTTTACCATACTCCCAGACGAGACACTGTGGGACCACTTGAATTGGGCTGTTTGGTGCCAAAGATCTCAACCGAGAAACCTTGTGCAGCTGTCCAGGGCAATGGAATCGGCATGGTTCCACATCCTTGTTGGAACCTTTCAGAACCTCTTCCTTCATTTCTCACAGCAGTCTGCTCTGCAAAAGGCAGATATTCAGCCTTTGACAGATGGTCACATTAATATGACTAAACAGTGTATATGTATGTGAGAAAATATGGAATTCTAACTAAATATAATAATCTACCCAATGAAATAGATGTATACCTCTCTAAAACTGACTTTCCAAGGTAAAAAACAATATTCTTTGTGTGTAAAGGTCAGCAGATGGAGATAAAAAAAGTGTAACATAATTACATAAAGAAATTCTGGAAGATATAACTCTCTCAAGAGAAATACAGTCATAAGTGGTGACTTCAAAACTGATTTTTCTAAATCCAGGAAATTAAAAGACAAAATTAAATATTTGCTACAGTCATTCACCATAGGCCCAAAAAACTATAACTAAACCAACTCAGAAGACAGCAACTTCTGTGTTTGTCACTGACCAGATTTAAATAAACACACACAAATATGTCTATAACAAAAAAGTTCTAAACACAGGTTTTGGTGATCACTATAAAAAATTCATACAATGAATTTGCAGGAGACTCAAAACTCCATGGAATAAGAAGCACTGTAAAGAATTTCAATACTGAAAACGTAGAATATTTTTATTTCATCCAAAAGGGAGCAAACTGGAATCATGTTTAAAACTGCAATGATTCAAATGGAAAAAATGATAAGTTTGTTGTCACATTTAAGCACATTTTTAAAGCACCTTCTCCCAAGAAAACAACTACAATGCTCTGCACAAAAATCAAACTAGTGAATGACAAAAGGGATAAAGATATAATGTCAAAATAAGAGGAGATTTTATGACTACTTCAAACAACCTAAAAATTCTGATTTTGTCACTCTTACATCAAAAAATACCAACAAATACTAAAACAAGTTATTTGAAAAGTAAAAAGTACTATAAAATATAAAGTAATATGTAATGTGAGAAATAAAACTAATGCAACCTGGCAAGTTATAAAAATAGAAGTAGGTGCAATGTAAAACAATGACAGTAATGTAGAAGTGATTATAAACAACTAGAGACTGACACCTCACAGATAAGGGTCCAGGGCTTTTAATTATTATTTCTCAAACACTGCACAGCTGTTGATAAATGTACACCAAAACAAACAGCCAGACTGTAAGAGAGTTTAAAGGGAATAATAAGTTTGTGAGATGCACCCGGTTAACTCCTATATTCACCACTAGAGAGCAGCACTAGATGATAAGTTAATGGACAAAGATGATGAGCTAGGAGATATTAAGTGATCAACAGTGGACTATAACACAGAAGAAGGAGAAGCAGCAATCATCGGGCAACAGGGAGTCAACTGGAGTGAAGTGTTCAAGTGCAATAGTAATAAAAATCAGATATGGCATAAACAATGACTTTGACATGATACTTCACATAATTCTGCATAAAGTATGGTACTTTTGTTCATGTTCCTTGAACAGTGTAGACAAGAAATAAATTTAATTTTGGAGACTTGTGTGTTATAACCATATGTTTGGACAACAACATAATCAGGAGGGAAATCCATCATAAAGCACCTATCCCAGTTTTAGATGATGTATAACTTTTGGATACAGTATGGTTGCATGACTATAAAATGTGTCTTACATTAATTTTAATTTTCCAGGTAAATCCCTAGTTTTGTTGATGTGGAACAATTAAAAACAAACTGACTGTAAACAGCGAAACCACATTTTTTACCTTCTGGGTAACAAGAAATTTTCAATATAATTTTTGTCTTGCTATGTTTCAATGTCTTTTATGATGCAAGAATTTTAATTCTGTATGATAGTTCATGTTAATGGTAACAGTTGTGTTGCATCCTATTCTGAGAAGAGAAGTGTAATTTTTACAGAAAAGGTAATTTTGCTATATGGTTGCATATTGTTAGTTGTTGATAGGCATATTAACTGCCTTTTGAGCGTCAGAATTCTGTTGCCACCAAAAACTAAGTCTCCCATTATAGAGTACAGTTGGATCCAAAAATTCATGCAAAGGCATAATTCATGTATTCATACAATTTTATGAGAAGGAAACTTGCTACTCACCATATAGTGGAGATGCTGAACTGCAGATAGGCACACAACTGCAGTCTCAGGTAACTGAAACCACACTGCGAGAAGCAGTACCAGTGCATGATGGGAGTGGTGACTGAGTGGTGGTAAAGATGATGATAATGTTTGGTTTGAGGAGAGTGGTCATCAGTGCCCATACAAAATCTCAATTTTTTACACAGCCCAATTTTTCATGCAGTCAAATTGAGCCACTGTCACGAATGATGATGATGAAATGATGAGGACAACACAAAAGCCCAGTCCCTGGGCAGAGAAAATCCCCAACCCAGATAGGAATCAACCCCAGGCCCCCGTGATCCAGAGGCAGCAATGCTAGCCAGTAGACAATGAGCTGCAGATGGGATAAGGAGGAGGCTGGGGCAGAGAGAGAGAGAGGGATAGTATGGTGAGGGTGGCAGATGGTGAAGTGCTGCAGGTTAGACTTGAACAGGGGAAAGGTGGGGGGGGGGGGGGGGGCGGTAGCAGAAAAGGAGAGAAATGAAAACACTGGGAGTAGCAGTGGAGTGACGGCTGTATTGTGATGGAATGAGAACAGGGAAGGGGCTGAATGGGTGAGGACAGTGACTAATGAAGGTTCAGGCCATGAGGGTTATCAGAATCTAGGATGTTCCCACCTGGGCAGTTCAGAAAAGCTGATGTTGGTGGGAAGGATCAACATGGTACAGGTTGTGAAGCAGTCTTTGAAATGAAGGATACCATGTTTGGCAGCATGTTCAGCAACAGAGTGGTGCACTTGTTTCTTGGCCACAGTTGTTGGTGGCCATCCGTGCAGACAGACAACTTGTTGGTAGTCATGCCCACATAGAATTCAGCACAGTGGTTGCAGCTTAGCCTGTAGACTATATGACTGGTTTCACAGGTAGCCCTGCCTTTGATGGAATACATGATGTTAATGACCGAACTGGACTAGGTGGTGGTGTGAGGATGTACTCTGTCCATATCAAACCTACTAACTACCAGCAATACCTTCACTTTGAGAGCTGCCACGCATTCAGTGCCAAGAAGTCCCTTCCGTACAGCCTAACCACCCGTGGTTGTCACATCTGCAGTGACAAACAGTATCTCTCAAAATATACCGATGGACTCACTGAAGACTCCACTGACCATATTATCCTCCCAACCTTGTACAAAAATCTCCCATGCCTTGTCTTTCACAGGCCATGGTGGCCGAGCAGTTCTAGGCGCTTCAGTCTGGAACCGCACGACCGCTTTGGTCGCAGGTTCAAATCCTGCCTCAGGCACGGATGTGTGTGATGTCCTTAGGTTAGTTAGGTTTAAGTAGTTCTAAGTTCTAGGGGACTGATGACCTCAGAAGTCAAGTTCCAAAGTGCTCAGAGCCATTTGAACCATTTAAACCTTGTCTTTACAGTCTCCCACAAACTCCCAAAGTTCCACCGTCTCACCACAGAGGAACAATCCTCATAACACAGTACCACCCAGGACTGGAGCAACATTCTCTGCCAGGTTTTTGATTACCTCTCATCATGCACTGAAATGAGAAATGTCCGACCCACTATCCTTCCCACCCCTTCCACAGTGCTATTCTGCCTTTCACTGAACCTACACAATATACTATTCCATCCTTGCACAACCCATGCTCCGAATCCCTTACCTCATGGCTCTTACTCCTGTAATAGACCTACATGCAAGACCTGTCCCATACGTCCTCCCACCACCACCTACTCCAGTTCAGTCAATAACATCACCTACCCCATCAAAGGCAGGGCTACCTGTGAAACCAGTCATGTGCTCTACAAGCTAAGCTGCAACCACTGTGCTGCATTCTATGTAGGCATGACAACCAACAAGCTGTCTGTCTGAATGAATGGCCACCGACAAACTGAGGCCGAGAAACAGGTGCACCACCCTGTTGCTGAACACGCTGTCAAACATGATATCCTTCATTTTAAATGACTGCTTCACAGCCTGTGCCATGTGTATCCTTCCCAACACCAGCCTCAACCTTCATTAGTCACTATCCTCACCCATCCAGCCCCTTCCCTGTTTCCATTCCAGCACTACACAGCTGTCATTCCACCACCTCACCCAGTCTTTTTATTTCTCTTCTTTTCTGCTACTTACCCTCCTCCCTCCCCATCGCTCCCCTGCTCTACATCTAACCTGCAGCACCCCCAAATACTATCCCTCCCCCTCCCTGCCCCAGCCTCCTCCTGAACCCAGTCACCACTCCCATCATGACCTGGTGCTGATGCTTGCAGTGTGCTTTCAGTTGCCTGAGACTGCAGTCATGTATTTGAGTTGCGTTTTCTTGTGTGAATTTGAATGGCACTGTTAGTAGCTAGCGACTGTACCTCCGGATCAGTAGTTTGTAGCCACGTGAACTCTGTGGGATCAAACAGGTTTGTAACAGTATTAATGCGTGACATGTAGTCTGCTACGATGTTACCCATGCCTCTGAAAAAATGTATGTCTGTTGTATATTGACTGATGAAATCCATATGCCTGAAGTGACGGCATCGTGTTAACCAGGGGATGGTGATCTGTATAAACGGTGAAGTCATGTGCCTCAATATCTTCTTGGAAACGGTGTATGGTTTCATAAATAGCCAGTAGCTCCCTGTCAAATGCTGACCATTTACTTTGAGAGGTGGATAGTTTCTTTTAAAAGAAATGTAGTGGCTGAGAGTCTTTGCGAAAGTGCTGCTGCAGCACGGCACCAATAACTGTGTCACTAGCGCCTGTAGTGATTGAGATAGATGCATCGGCACTGGGATGGGCTAGTATGACTGGGATGGACTAGTATGACTGCATTAGCTAGGGCTGCTTTTAGGTCACTGAAGGAAAAAGTCATGTCCTGGGTCCACGTAACCCTGCGATCATCCGAGATTATGTTTTCCTTGCACGGCGCCAGTTGTAAGAGACTCCAGGGAGGCAGCATGAGGGATGTGGTGCCTGAAAAAATGGATCATGCCCAAGAAGCGATGTAGGTCACGAAAGTGACAGGTGGTGGTAAGCTCATAATGTGAGTGACACATTCACACATGCGGCATATGCCTTTAGAGTTCACTGTGTGGCCCCGGAACATAACTTCAGGCTGGTGCAGCTGGGTTTGTCTTCGTTTATCTCCACACTGTTATCTGAGAGCACACAGAGTAATTGAGAAAGACACTGCTCATGTTCATTAGCAGAGGCAAATAAAATTAAAAAGTCATCAAGGTAACTGGCAAAATAATAAGTCTACAAAACATTGCCATGTGTGAGCTGCATTTTTAAGTCCATAAGGAATATAGCAATATTCGAAAAAGCCAAAGGGGGTTATGACAACTGTCTTAGGAATGTCGTCTTTGTGCATTCAAATTTGATGATGTGCCTTACGACAGTCAATGATGCTAAAATGCTGAGCACCATGTAATTGCAGCACAAAATCTTGAATGTGGCGGAGGCACTGAGTCTTCAGTAGTCTGCACAAAGTCTGATTGTTGAGTCCCTTTTGGGAACGAGATGAATAGGTGATGACCAATTACTGTCAGGATGTATGATTCCTAGTTGTAAAAGTTCCTGAATGCATTCTTTTGCAGCGCAAAGTTTCTTAGCCGATAGACAGCATGCTTT
Source organism: Schistocerca piceifrons (assembly GCF_021461385.2). NCBI lineage: Eukaryota > Metazoa > Arthropoda > Insecta > Orthoptera > Acrididae > Schistocerca > Schistocerca piceifrons. Next base: position 707,973,029 of record NC_060138.1, read on the forward strand.
TGCGTGGACAGGGGCTCATGTAGCCCACGACATGTACCATTCATAATAACTTTGATGGAGAACCTCACTGGGCCTACATGAGCAGAAGGCACTCTGGAGCAGGGAACAACGTCACACACAGCACTGCCAAACTGAGAACTGACCTGTAGAATAGGTGGTGAAGATGTTGAATATTCTCTGCCATCAGGTACTGTGTTGGAAGCTGCAGGTGTGGGATCCAGCCCAGCTGTTGTATGTGGTGTCAGCGCATCGAGAGGAGCATGGTATGTGTCGGCAGTGGGTGAGGTTGCATGACAGCGTGTGCATTCAACATGAGCATGCAGGGCAGCGTCAACTGTAACAGCTGCACAGCTCATTGGTTTGACAGTTGTAGAGCGAGTGTGGCCTGCCAACGTGGAGGAGATGGATTTCTCACTGTGGGAGCAAGAAGACAGTTCGCATTGAATGCTGTCCATAGAGAGCAAGACTGGAGCAGTGTCTGGTGTTGTAGTTGTGGTAGCTGCTGAAAGTGCCGTGATGGTCATTCATGGATGTGCCAGGTGTAAGAAGTGTTACTGACCAGTGCCTGCAGCAATGCCTTGGCTGTGTGCAGCACTGCAATGTTATGTCAATGGTTGAGTTGCTTGCACAGTGGATCCACCAGCTCTGAAGTGAGGGATGTGAGTTCAGCCAGCTGGCATGAAGGGCAGCCGTCATTGCTCATAAATGTGTGGGTATTTGATGAAGGAGCCCTCAATGCATATGCCAGAAGAGTGATGGAGCAACATTCCCGACGATAAATCTGGAGAAATGCGATAATTTTGTAGAAAATCAATGCCCAATGCTGGCTCATCAATGTTGTCCACATTGAATGTTCATTCAAAACAAAATTTTGGTTTAAGTTTGAGGCGAAGGTGTGTGGAGCCGTAGACGGAGATTGACAAATTATTTGCTGCTCACAATGTCACCCAGTGTTGACAAGGAAGAACATGTCACTGATGAGGTCACATACATACAGTCTGCCTGGAGATAGTTGTTAATTATGTGAAGATTGATGTTGCTGCAGGCACCCTGAGAACACCTGCAAAATGATGTGTCTAACTCATCCCACAATGGACGTTTGGATTCAGGGAGTATGGCAGGTTAACAGTTCTGAGCCACATCTCCGTGATGGGTGTGGTACCAATACATCAGATATACGAGATGAGGCTGCAGACCGTGGGCAACATCTGTAGTTGCAGTGCCAGAATTGGGTGAGGTGGAGAGGGTGCCTGGGTGAGGGGGGATGGAGGGGGCAGCTGGTTCACTGCTGTGGCCATCAAGTAACACCTTGACTGAGATCATTGACTGGAGTGACCTAGTGCAGCCTCACACGAAAGTATGTGCTGGGATGTGTGCGGTATTGCCAACTGTCAGTGAAAAAATCTGTGTTGCGGGAAGTTGTCAACGTATGATGATTTTATAGGTGTCATCTGCTAGCCATAGGTGCATCTCTAATGGGTTTGTGGTGTGTGATGAAAGTTGCAGCTGGAGAGCTTCTGGTATTTTCACTATCCATAGCAACACCAAAGAGGGGTCAGACAGGATGGATCTTTCACCACAATTGTGACAGTGTGAGCTCACCAACACCGAGCAATATGTCATGCACTATGTGTTAATTACTTCTTGTGGAGTTCTTGGCAAGTACTCGAGAAAAACAGATTTTGCATGTTCATAGCAGTCCCTCATTGGTTCCTCGTTGATGAGATCAGATGTCTAATCCATGTGCTCATACAGAGCTGCAATCGAGCTATGCTTCATCAGATAAGACTCCATAGATGTTGAAGATGCTGTCCACAAGAGCAAACCATTTCTTTGGAATATCCTTGTTAAGTGGAGGCAGTTGCAGTAGATGTACTGAAAGAGCACACAGGAGCGAAGCAGTGAACACAGATGATGTTGTGGCAGCCTGTGGTTGCAGAGGTGACCAGCACAGTAGAAACAGCTGTGGCCACCAAGATATGCAGTACGCAGAACACAGTACACTGCAGAGGTTTGTTTAATAGTTCTGGTGCACAGGGAATGCTCAATCCAGGAGCCCCAGACAGGGCGGCAGCAAAAGTCACATTGTTCATTAATAAAATGTCACTGTTCAAGCACAGCTGCTGTTGCACTGAACCGAACACTTGTGGTTTATTGTCAAATTTGACAAGATCATGTGAATCTGCTGGCAATATGGCACCATGGTGCAGAGCCAACAGCATCATTTCTAGGTTAGAATTAGAAAGGGTAACATATGGATTTTGTGACACAGCACAGCATTATCGCATGCACAGAAACCCTTTGGCTGAGCAGTGTAATGAGTAAATTGCCATGGAAAATGTTCATAGGGCATAAGAGACTGTGCAGCAATGTCCTTTGGCTGTGCACTTTGTTGAGCAAGTTGTGATGATGCCAGTGAAAATTGATCACAGTTTTCTATTTTCACACAATTTGAAGCACAATGGTGACAAATTGAAGCAGAAGACATACATGTAGGTGGAGAACTGGTGGACAGGGTCAGTTGCTGCATCATAACAGTCATTGCTATTGTAGGCCACATTGTCCTGTGGTATTTTGATTGTGGAAATTGTTCAAATTGTTGGATTCACAGAAAATGTGTAACACTGGCTGACCAGTGTGGCAAGTAATGGTATTACGGTGAAATAATAACATTTAACACCACTTTATCATAGTCATATACAGCAGAGACCCACTAATCTGAACCTCAGTAATCCGAACGTTCGGTTAATCTGATCATGAAAAATGTTAGTCTAAGCATGGAAAACGGTGTGGTAAACGGCTCTACATACACACTATTTTAATTTACACAGTACAGTAAACACGTATTAGAAAAATTGGAAAGAAAACATTAGGTTTAAACAATGCATAACAATGAAAGAAGAGCTGTCAAACTTACTAAAATACAGTGGACATTTTATCCCTACTTTTTAGATGACAAAAACTCTTTGTTTTTTGGTGTAATGAAGACAGTCTGTTATATGACTCATAGTTGTGCCATCGTCTCATAAACATCAAATCAGCAGGTGTAGCAATGGGCTGTTGTTCCAAATAATGTAGCATGAGGTCAAGGCTTCTGCTGTATCACTGTGTGGCACCAGATCTCCTTTGTCGCTTTCAGGCTCATTGTCACTTCTGTCACAGCAGTCCACTTCTTCCTGGTCTTGAGTCACAGGAACAACTAAATCAGCATCAGTAAGGTTCTCCACAAATGCCTCATCTGCTGCCATCTACTCATCTACGTCTCCTTCACTAGCTTCTTCACATCTAGGGATTGTCTGTATCATTTGTAGTAGATTTTCCTCTTCATTTTCAACTAGGTTGTTCTGAAATTCAAGAGATGTCCACAGTTTTCTCCTTGATTTTCTCAGACTATTTTCTGAAATACTCTGCCATGCCACAGCGGCCCAATAAACAACATCCTTCACCTTGGCATTTTTTATTTTGTCCACTAAAGGAATGCTATAATCTTGGATCAGCATTCTTAAAAATTGTTTTCTGTAAATCAATTTTAATGTTTGCAGTATGCCCTGGTCCATCAGCTGTAGAAGCAGTGTAACATTTGGCAGCAAAAACTTCACCACAATTTCTCCATCACATAATTACTCAGTGCTGAGGTGAGATGGCGCATTATCAATCGAAAGGACTGCACAAGAAGACAAATGATTTTCCTTAGAAAACCATCAAACAGAGGGAACAAACTGGCCGTGAAACCATTCTTGAACAGCTTACCATCCATCCATGCTTTTTTCTGTCTGCAATAATATACAGGCAGGGACTTCATGTTGCACTTTTTAAAAGCTCTGGGCCTAGCAGATTTGCCGATCAGCATTAAAGGCAACTTGTGATTGCCCGCAGTGTTGCTGCACGCTAATAGAGTCACACGATCTTTGCATATTTTAAAACCAGGAGCATGATCTTCACTTTGGATGCCAGGCTTTTTGTTGGCCTAAAATTAAGGCCAGTCTCGTCAGCATTATAAACTTGTTGGGGAGAATACTACCCTCTCTTATCATTTTTTCAAACTAACCCAAGTATTCCTTCGCTGAATCACATTCAGAAGAAAGCTTCTCTCCAGTAATTGTTAGCTCACAGAGTCCATGACATGTTTTGAATCTGCCCAACCAATCCATACTCACACTAAAAGACTCATCACCATTCATTAACTTGTTCAGGTAAACAGCCTCCTCCTGAACCAGTGCTCCACTCAAAGGAGTTCCCCTTTCTCTTTCCTGTGAAAACCAAAGGAAAAGAGCTTTGTGCACTTTATTGTGCTGGGAATGTTTCAAAGTCTGCTGAATTTCAAGTGTTTTCCCCAAAGACGTTGCACGGGGCTGTTCAAGCTTCACTTGGTTCTTCTTCCAATCACAAATGGTTGTGTTACCAATACCCAGTTCTGACGCCAGTTTAGATAAATTCTCACCATTGTCTGTCTGCTTCAAAGCATTCAGTTTTTCTTTGCCACCACTACACCTGAACGAACACAATACAACTGTTATGCATGCCAGCAATCGATAACTAACATAACCAAGTGCTTTGCGAGCCAACTGGCAGTGCACTAACCTCAGACACTACAAAGGTCTCAACAGTGCACAACAACAAGGGCAGGGAGTGAGAGTGAGCCATTGTTCCAAAACTTGTTCCTATTTGTTACCATGGTGTACCTACTTATCTGCTTGGTATACTTCATTCTAGAAACTCGTCACCGTAATTGCAGCTAATCCGAACAAATCAGTAATCTGAACAAGGTCCGGTCCCAATTAGTTCGGATTAATGGGACTCTACTGTACTTTACTCACTTCATGACCATAAAAAATAACAATAGAGAAGAAAGGTAGACATCAAGTGAGTTCAAAGATCATCATAAAGAGAGATCACACAGATCAATGTATCGAACCACCACAAGGTACTGATATGAAGGTAGTGCACAGTAGTAGGCACAGTAGTATACAGAGCAATACTCTGTCTGGAGAATGTGCTACATGATTATAGGAGATTGTGACATTTAGTTTTATTTTTGTAGTGGTTGTATTGAGTAGATCATTGAAAGTGAAAATAAGTATAATATTATAATATACCTTAAGTTACTTTGAAATAAATTTGAGTTAGTACTACTGTTTTTATGAGTGTTTCTGAAAAGAAACCATTTGGGGAAGGATAGTAGGATATGGGAGGGAGACAGTGACATTTTGCTGGGAAGTGTGCAGAGATGAAGTGGGGAGAAGGTAGGGCAACTAGGTGCAGTCAGGAGGTTAGACGGAGGACAGGGGAGAGGTGAGGAGGGTAATGGGAAAGGAGAGAAGTAAAAAGACTGGGTGCGTTGGTGGAATAGATGACTGTGTAGTGCTGGAATGGGATCAGGGAAGGGGCTAGATGGGTGAGGACAATGACTAATGAAGGTTGAGACCAGCAGGGTAGCAACTACCTATCCTTTTCATAACATTGTCACATTCCATCCTGGATTTTCCATTTTGTCTGATGGCATTTCTTCCAACCCATCCCAGTGTTGTTTTCTTCGTTACTATTTTCTAATGCATTACTATTAGCAATGTCCATCATTCTTTCTCTTCTTTCCTGTGTTTTTATTGTCGTCCTACAAACCGCATTGCGCACTCTACTTATGAGCCACACTGTTTCAAGTGTCTCGACCGCGCATGACAGATGGCTACAAGAACATGCTGATTGTTGGTGCAGCATCTTATGTCCCATATTACTGCTGGTGATATCATTAATCCTATCCCATCAAATTGATCACTATCCCTTCATTGCCCTCCTGTATTTTCGCATGTTATTTCCTGCACCTTTCTTGTGCCATGCAATCATGTATCTCATCCTACCAATCCCTCCCCACACCCACTCTTTCTCTGTTTTATCCCAGTTTGCATCAACTAATTTCATCTCATCCAGTCACATCTGCCATTTCCCTTCATCACACTTATCCACCCACAGACCAGCAACCCACAGTAAAAATATTTTTTTTATTTATATCTTTTCTTTGAGCTTACTGTGACTTTGTGCCAATTTTAGTGAGTTTTTGCCTTTCATTATTGACGTACTTCCTCAGATTTCCCGCTTTTTCAACCATTTCATCCTTTTAGCAATTTTTGTGTGTTTTTTCGCGAATTTTTCAGACGTAATTCTATGTTATTTACACATTTTTTCACGATTTTGCCACCACCATCTGTGTCAATACAGAAAGTTTCCTCATCCTTATCCACAAACCTGTCCCGCATATTGTTCCTGCATTGCTGCTTGGCTCATGGAATACCCCTTCCCCACCCCAAATTGACTTACCATCAAATTACCCATCTCCGGCTGCCACCCTTCCTTCCACAATGACCTCCATCTATTCAGGCCAATCCTTAGCCCTCACCAACATAGCCCTGCAAAACCATATCAACCAAGTGCAAACCTCCTGGTAAAATCTTCTTTCCATCCATAAAATTCTCCTGCTATGCAATTGTAAATTCCTGAAACCCATATGACACACTGAAACTCTTGCCCTCTAGGAACTAGAGCAACCTGCACATCACCTTACTTTCTGCTCACCACCATCTCTATAACAACCTCCATACCTCTCCCACATCCCCTCATAGCTGACAAACACTGTCTTACAGACCTGCTACATTTACCCCGCTCTCCAAAACTCACTCCCATCACCACACAAAATCCAGAACCTAAACAGACCCAAAACACAGTCATGAACCTTTCAAGGCCAAAAGCCTTAGCCCTGCATAAATATCACTTCTTTCCAAAGGTCTCACCTTTTGCCCCACTCCCAAATTCAATCATGCAGCACTTGTTAAAGACCTTCTCTCCTTCTGCCAGTCCCTACAGTGGAAACACTTTTTTGCCACCAACTCTACCAATCAGACTCAGCCAAAGCCCAATGTTGAACCCTGCCCGATTGAGTTCACTCCTCCATCCAACTGTGATCCATCCCCACTGCCCCTAAATCATCCCCTGTTAACTTTCCAGAATTTCTTAACCTCGAACCTTGCCCAACTATCATTCCATAAACCTCTCAACATGCAAGCTAATCTTATATCTGCAGAAAGACCTGCAGTCCACCATCTAAAAACTGATCCTGACCTTATAATCCTACCTGTGGACAAAGGCTCCACTACTGTTCTTTTGAACCACAAGGATTACCTGACAGAAGGACTGTACCAGGTTCCCGATATATCCACCTGCAAACTTTGCCTCAGTGAGCCCATTCCCGAAATCCCAGCCGGACCTCCAGTTTCTCCTCAAATCCTTATGCCCATCTCACTCCTACCACTCCCCAAAGTCCTCCAATGTCCTGCCTTCTACATACTTCCTAAAGTTGCTTTGGGGGGGGGGGGGGGGGGGGTCTGAGGCATCTTGCCACGGCCCATGCGGCTCTCCCATCGGAGGTTCAAGTCCTCCCTCAGACAAGGGTGTGTGTATCATCCTTAGTGTAAGTTAATTTAAGTTAGATTAAATAGTGTGTAAGCTTAGGGACCAGTGACCTCAGCGGTTTGGTCCCATAAGATCTTACCACAAATTTCCAATTTTTACTTCCTAAAGTCCATAAGCCCAACACTCAGGATGCCCCAGTGTGGCCAGTTACTGTGCCCCCACAAAGAGAATCTCTGCTCTCATGGACCAACACCTTCAGCCTATTACCCAGAATCATCCCTTCTACATAAAAGATAATAATCATTTCCACCAGCGGCTCTCCACGTATCCTGACCCTTTACCACATGGTTCCCTGCTCATCAATATTGATGCCACATCCCTTTATACTAACATCCCTAATGCCCATGGCCTTACTGCTATAGAACATTACATTTTACAATGCCCAACGGACTCCAAACCAACAATCTACTTTCTAGTTGCCATGAAGAACTATATCCTCACCCACAATTACTTCTCCTTTGAAGGCACTATCTGCAAACAAATCCAGGGTACAGCTATGGGCACCCACGTGGCCCCATCATATTCCAACCTATTTATGGACCATCTAGAGAAATCTTTCTTAAACACCCAGAATCCTATACCCCTCACCTGGTTCAGATTCACTGGTAACATCTTTGTGATCTGGATCGAGGGTGAGGACGCACTAACCACATTCCTCCAGAACCTCAACAGCTTCTCCTCCATTCACTTCACCTGGTTCTGCTCAAACCACGAAACCCCCTCCCTAGATGTTGATCTTCACTTCAAAGATGGCTACTTCAGTACCTCTATCCATATCATACCCACTAACCACCAGCAGTACCTCCATGAAGACAGCTGCTAGCAATTCCATACAGCCTAGCCACCCATAGTCGTCGGATCTGCAGTGACAAGCAGTCCCTTTCAAAACATACCAAGGGTCTCACTGAAGCCTCCACTGACCATAATTATCCTCCCAACCTTGAACAAAAACAAATCTCCTGTGCCTTATCTTTCCAGTCACCCATCACCTCCCAAAGTCTGACTGTTCGGTCACAGAGGAACATTCCTCTCATAACTCAGTACCACCTAGGACTAAAACAACTGAATTACATTCTCTACCAGGGTACTGATTACCTCTTGTCATGCCCTGAAATGAGAAATGTCCTGCCCACTGCCCCTCCCATCCCCCCCCCCCTTACAGTGGTATTCCTCCATCCACCGAACCTACACAATATGTTTGTCCATTCCTAAACAACCCCTGCTCTCAACCCCTTACCTCATGGCTCATATCCCTGTGATAGACCTACATGCAAGACCTGTCCCACACATCCTCCCACCACCATCTACCCCAGTTCGGTCACTAACATCACCTGTCCTATCAGAGGCCGGGCAACCTGTAAACTTGCAACCACTGTGCTGCATTCTATGTGGGCATGACAACCGACAAGCTATCTGTCTGCATGAATGGTCACCAACAACCAGTGGCCATGAAACAACTGGATCACCCTGTTGCTGAGCATGCTTCCTAACACGACATTCTTCATTTCAATGACTGCTTCACAGCCTGTGCCATATGGATCCTTCCCACCAACACCAGTTTTTCTAAATTGCGCAGGTGGGAACTCCTTGCAATATAACCTACATACCCATAAACCCCCCCCCCCCCCCCCTCCCCCTTGGCCTCAAACTTCATTAGTCATTGTCCTCAGTCATCCAGACCCTTCCCTGCTCCCATTCCAGCACTACACAGCCCTCTATTCAACCAATGCACCCAGTCCTTAATTCTCTCCTTATCCGCTAGCCCTCCTCCTCATCTTTCCCCCACCCGCCGTCTAACCTCCTGACTGCACCTAGCTGCCCTCCCTCTCCCCACCTTGACCTGCATGCTCCCTAGCAGCACATCACCATCCCCCAACCCTACCCTGCTATCTCTCCCCCTCGCCAACCCAGCCTCCTCCTTTTCCCTCCCAGGTGCCTCTCCCGTCATTAATTGCTGGTGCTGCTCATAGTGTGGCTTCAGGTGCCAGAGACTGTGGTCATGTGTGTGTGATTTATGTGTGTGTGTGTCTTCAATTTTGGACAAAGGCCTCGTTGGCCAAAGGCTTTTTTTTTGTAACAGTCTTTTTGTTGTGACTATTGCAACCAGCATCTCCGCTATATGGTGAGTAGCAACTATCCTTTTCATAATATAATTGCATTATATGATGTTTGTACTAAGTACCTTCACATGTATGTGGTTAAAACATATTATCAGAAGGATTAAGAATGATTATTTACAGAGAATGGTAAACCAATAGCAATATTAACTTATAAAGCTTCCACCTTTACAAGCAGTAAGTAGAGGTATTTTTTGAATGAACAACAGATACAAGACATTCTAGTCTAAAGCGAGTCCAGTAGTAAGAGGAGTTTAACAGGTTCATTAGGACATATGCTCCTCACAGACAAACTAAATGGATAAAATATTTGGGCCCATTTCAAAATATAGCAAATAATCTTCCACATGGCTCTATGGAATTTATGCCAACCATGTTGGTGTCTGAAAAGACTGAAACTGATGAGTGGGTCAAACCACAGAATTTTGGAACACGTATTATGTTCGAGTATAATGACTTTTCTGGAGACTAGAAATCAACTCTGTAGGAATCAGCATGGGTTTCAAATACAGCGATCGTGCAAAACCCAGCTCACGCTATTCGTCCACGAGACTCAGAGGGCCATAGACACGGGTTCCCAGGTAGATGCCGTATTTCTTGAATTCCGCAAGGTGTTTGGTACAGTTCCCCAAAGCCATTTAATGAACAAAGTAAGAGCATATGGACTATCAGACCAATTGTGTGATTGGATTGAAGAGTTCCTAGATAACAGAATGCAGTATGTCATTATCAATGGAGAGAAGTCTTCCGAAGTAAGAGTGATTTCAGATGTGCCGCAGGGGAGTGTCGTAGGACCGTTGCTATTCACAATATATATAAATGACCTTGTGGATGACATCAGAAGTTCACTGAGGCTTTTTGCAGATGATGCTGTAGTACATCGAGAGGTTGCAACAATGGAAAATTGTACTGAAATGCAAGAGGATCTGCAACGAATTGATGCATGATGCAGTGAATGGCAATTGAATCTCAATGTAGACAAGTGTAATGTGCTGTGAATTCACAGAAAGAAAGATCTTTTATCATTTAGCTATAATACAGCAGGTCAGAACTGTAAGCAGTTAATTCCATATATTATCTGGGAGTAGGCATTAGGAGTGATTTAAAATGCAATGCCCATATAAAATTAATCATCAGTAAAGCAGATGCCAGACTGAGATTCATTGGAAGAATCCTAAGGAAATGCGGTCTGAAAACAAAGGAAGTAGGTTACAGCACACTTGTTCGCCCACTGCTTGAATACTGCTCACCGGTGTGGGATCCGTACCAGATAGGGTTGATAGAAGAGAAAGAGAAGATCCAACGGAGAGCAGCGCGCTTCATTACAGGATCATTTAGTAATCACGAAAGCGTTACAGAGATGACAGATAAACTCCAGTGGAAGACCCTGCAAGAGACAAGCTCAGTAGCTCGGTATGGGCTTTTGTTGAAGTTTCAAGAACATACTTTCACCAAAGAGTCAACCAGTATAATTCTCCCTCCTACGTATATCTCGCGAAGAGACCATGAGGATAAAATCAGGGAGATTAGAGCCCACACAGAGTGATACTGACAATCTTTCTTTCCACGAATAATACGTTACTAGAGTAGAAGGGAGAACCAATAGGGGTACAACTGATACCCTCCGCCACACACCGTCAGGTGGCTTGCAGAGTATGGATCTAGATGTAGATGTAGATATTAATTTTTAAACTTACTTTAAGGAAGTAAACTAGGGAGAAAGAAGGAAGGAAAACAAATATGTGGGAAAGAGACTACACTACACTACTAGCTACCTAAAAGTATACTATTCACAATATTTACATTGACTACTACAACGAATAACTACAATCAATTATAAGGTAGCAGAACTAAATGCTACAACTAAAGTGGGGAGAAATAAGTTTAATTTTCAGGAGCAAAACATTAATTGAAGTTGTAATGAAACCTTCATTATACTATCCAATCAATACAATGCTTAAAAGCTAAGCATTTATTGTCTGCAAATGCAATTTGTTGAAACACTAAGATGCCAACACATGAAAGACAAATATATAACTCTACTAGCCATAATTTCATCTGAATGAACTCAGTTTTATCCCATCAAAGTCAGGTCTACCTGTGAAACCAGTCATGTAATTTACAAGTTAAGCTGTATCCACTGTGCTGCATTCTATGTGGGCATGACAACCAACAAGCTGTCTGTCCGCATGAATGGCCACTGACAAACTGTGGCTGAGAAACAAGTGGATCACCCTGTTGCTGAGCACACAGCCCAACACCACATCCTTCATTTGAATGACTGCTTCACAGCCTGTGGCATATGGATCCTTCCCACCAACACCAGCTTTTCTGAATTGTGCAGGTGGGAACTCTCCCTGCAGTATATCCTACGTTTCCGTAACCCTCCTTGCCTTAACCTTTGTTAGTCGTTGTCCTCAGCCATCCAGCCCCTTCCCTGCTCCCATTCCAGCACTACATAGCCCTCATTACATGGTTGCACTCGGTCCTTTTACTTCTCTCCTTTTTCGTTACACACACCTCCCACCTCTCCCCTGCCCTCTGTCTTACCTCTTAACTGAACCTAGTTTTCCTACCCAGTCTCCACCTCATCCTTGCACCCTCCCTAGCAGCACTTCACTGTCCCCCACCCCTACCCTGCTATCTGTTCTACTCCCCAACCCAACATCCTCCTTATCCCCACCGAGTTGCCACTCCCATCATGCACTGCTGCTGTTGCTTGCGGTGTGGCGTCAACAGCCTGCCATGTGTGTGTGTGTGTGTGTGTGTGTGTGTGTGTGTGTGTGTGTGTGTGTGTGTGTTTTATGAAGGCCTTGTTGACCCAAAGCTTATGGTGACAGTCTTTTTGTTATGCCCATCTGCAATTCAGCATCTCCGCTATATGGTGAGTAGCAACTTTCATTTTCATAGTATTGTTACATTCCATCACGAATTTTTGTGTTGTTTGATTAAAAAATATTAAGAGCGGGACTAGGATCTGAAGCAAGAATTCTACACTCAGGGATCATTATTTGTCCCATTACTCTTCATATTGTACACAATTAATATCCCAAAAACTGTTAATTATGGCAGTACACTTACTCATGCAGATTACATATACAGTGAATACAGTTCTACTATTCAAGGACAATTATGCAAAAAACTGTAAATAAAACCCAGTGTGTAAATAAATAATGACATCCAAAGGTTTTCTGGAGTAAATTTGCCTAATAACATTGCTAAACACCTTGTTTAAATTTCAGGATAAAATCAACATGCTAAATATATCAAAATTTGCACTGATGAGTGCATAGCAGAAAACTCCATATACACAAAATTCCTTGTAATAATAACTGATGAAAATGTAAATTGTGATAGCATGTAGGTTATATAATTGGAAAACTCTACTCAAACCTATAAGTCCTGCACAAAATCAGCTATGTAAAAAGACACATATGGTATGAAATTGACATACTGAACCCTAATTCATTCTACAGTAAGTTATGGTACAATTTTGTGAGGAGTTACCTCCAAAACAAGTATTAATTCAATATTCAAAATGTAGAAAAGAGCAACAATAATAATAGCTAATCTTAAATGAAGATAACCATGTAGACCAGCATTTAAAGCATTTAAGATACTAACACTACCAAGCATATAACTAAATGAACTCATGTGCTGAACAAAATTCAACTTGCTCCTTAAGATACTGAGACGTGACACAAACATGACACAAGGGAACAGAACTACTTTTATGGCTCGAGATCCAACACCATGAAATTTAAATCAAATCCATCCTAACAGGCCAAAAATCCCCACCAAAAAACTCTCTTCAAAGTTGAGAGAGATAAACAATAAAAAACAGAAAAAACTCAAAATATTTTTGGTTAGAGATTGCTTCTTTAGTGCAGATCATGTTATGTGCATTACAGAGTGAGACAAATTTCAGTTTAATACTGCCTAAAAATGAAATGTAGCTTACATAAGCCATAATATATTTTCTTAAGAGAGAAAGAGAGAGAAAGAAACTCTCAAACTATACAGAAAAATGTGTACAAATAGCATAGATGATCCAAGCAAAATTATAATTCCGTGTGATATTGGCCTGTAATAATTATGAATATGGCTGTAATTTTCTAAACACTAGGTATTAGTGAAATGTATACTTTTTCACACTTGCGATTCAAAGTTGACCTGAGCCAAAATGTAACATTATTAGCACTAAATCTTGATAAAAAGTAAAATTGGAAGGTACATTTACACTATACACAAACTAAATAGCTTAGCATTAGCATTGCCTATTTTGTCATGTGCCATGGGCATAAACACCAGAGATATAATCTATCATTGCTACTCCAAGTCAGTTATTTGTTATAGCATAATCTTCTGGAGAAATTCAGCAAATGTTCTGAGGCTTATAGTACTACAAAAGAAAATAAAGTTTGCCAAACAACATATATCCTTTTAGCCACTGCTTAAAAATTTTGAAATACTATTCATACCCTTCCTTTACAGACAAGAGGTGCTGAGTTTATTGTTTTAAAAACCAAGTCACACTTAGTACTTTCCATTTCCACAATAACTGCAGCACTCACCACAGACAGACTTTTAAATTTCTCTTTTGCTAGCATCCTCATAAATTTTAGAGAAGGTAACATACAAATGTCTTCTTAACCACCTGACAACAAATAATATATTGTCAAAACAAAGTCACAGGTAGAGGAAATATAAAAAATTTAAAGATGTCAGAGGGATGCTTGCAGTATGAGTTACTCACAAAAGAAACTGGCAGAATTGCAAAGATATTGTGATGAACCAAGCTGGGGTATTTTTACTTCCCCTCTTGTTTTGCCATCTGCCTACTTAAATTTGTTTTTTTCAATTTTAACTAATTATTATTAACACGTGTGAGTGTCATTTGTATTTTAATAGAGGAGAAAGGTTGTTCCTCAGTTTTAACACCAGATCTAATTTTGTGCTTAGTTTTATGTATGTGATTGATTTTCTAATTTATTTTGACTATGCCTAGTTAGTATCTTTTGATATAGGCTGAAATCAGTAATTTTTTTGTAACTTAAATTCTACTGTTGACATATAAACAAATATAAATTTTGTGATAATTATAAACATTTGGGGGAACAACTAATAGTATTCTTAAAGGATCTATTGGGCTCTAGTTAGAAACATGTCAGCAAAACCAGCCCTTAATTAATTCCAAAGTAATTAACAGTTTTGTCAGAAGTATTGTTTGCATAACAATATTTGTTAGTTTCATGATTTAAACAAATAATTTGGCTTAACCCTTGCAGTAGAAGAAACTGTTAAAAGATGGAATTTTTGGATGTATTCAGTTAATACCTCGATAAACTGACTAAACCAGGGGTTGTACAGAGATTCAGGGAGAGCATAAGGGAACAGTTGACAGGAATGGGGGAAAGAAATACAGCAGAAGAAGAATGGGTAGCTCTGAGGGATGAAGTAGTGAAGGCAGCAGAGGATCAAGTAGGTAAAAAGACAAGGGCTAGTAGAAATCCTTGGGTAACAGAAGAAATATTGAATTTAATTGATGAAAGGAGAAAATATCAAAATGCAGTAAATGAAGCAGGCGAAAAGGAATACAAATGTCTCAAAAATGAGATCGACAGGAAGTGCAAAATGGCTAAGCAGGGATGGCTAGAGGACAAATGTAAGGATGTAGAAGCGAGTATCACTAGGGGTAAGATAGATACTGCCTACAGGAAAATTAAAGAGACCTTTGGAGATAAGAGGACCAATTGCATGAACATCAAGAGCTCAGATGGAAACCCAGTTCTAAGCAAAGAAGGGAAAGCAGAAAGGTGGAAGGAGTATATAGAGGGTCTATACAAAGGTGATGTACTTGAGGACAATATTATGGAAATGGAAGAGGATGTAGATGAAGATGAAATGGGAGATACGATACTGCGTGAAGAGTTTGACAGAGCACTGAAAGACCTGAGTCGAAACAAGGCCCCTGGCGTAGACAACATTCCATTAGAACTACTGATGGCCTTGGGACAGCCAGTCCTGACAAAAACTCTACCATCTGGTGAGCAAGATGTATGAAACAGGTGAAATACCCTCAGACTTCAAGAAGAATATAATAATTCCAATCTCAAAGAAAGCAGGTGTTGACAGATGTGAAAATTACTGAACTATCAGTTTAATAAGCCACAGCTGCAAAATACTAACGCGAATTCTTTACAGACGAATGGAAAAACTCTCGGGGAAGATCAGTTTAGATTCCGCAGAAATGTTGGAACATGTGAGGCAATACTGACCCTATGACTTATCTTAGAAGCTAGATTAAGGAAGGGTAAAACTACGCTTCTCGCATTTGTAGGCTTAGAGAAAGCTTTTGACAATGTTGACTGGAATACTCTCTTTCAAATTCTGAAGGTGGCAGGGGTAAAATATAGGGAGCGAAAGGCTATTTACAATTTGTACAGAAACCAGATGGCAGTTATAAGAGTCGAGGGACATGAAAGGGAAGCACTGGTTGGGAAGGGAGTGAGACAGGGTTGTAGTCTCTCCCCGATGTTATTCAATCTGTATATTGAGCAAGCAGTGAAGGTAACAAAAGAAAAATTCAGAGTAGGTATTAAAATCCATGGAGAAGAAATAAAAACTTTGAGTTTCGCCGATGACATTGTAATTCTGTCAGAGACAGCAAAGGACTTGGAAGAGCAGTTGAACGGAATGGATAGTGTCTTGAAAGGAGGATATAAGATGAACATCGACAAAAGCAAAACGAGGATAATGGAATGTAGTCGAATTAAATCAGGTGATGCTGAGGGAATTAGATTAGGAAATGAGACACTTAAAGTAGTAAAGGAGTTTAGCTATTTGGGGAGCAAAATAACTGATGATGGTCGAAGTAGGGAGGATATAAAATGTAGACTGGCAATGGCAAGGAAAGCGTTTCTGAAGAAGAGAAATTTGTTAACATCCAGTATAGATTTAAGTGTTAGGAAATCCTTTTTGAAAGTATTTGTATGGAGTGTAGCCATGTATGGAAGTGAAACATGGACGATAAATGGTTTAGACAAGAAGAGAATAGAAGTTTTTGAAATGTGGTGCTACAGAAGAATGCTGAAGATTAGATGGGTAGATCACATAACTAATGAGGAAGTATTGAATAGTATTGGGGAGAAGAGAAGTTTGTGGCACAACTTGACTAGAAGAAGGGATCAGTTGCTAGGACATGTTCTGAGGCATCAAGGGATCACCAATTTAGCATTGGAGGGCAGCGTGGAGGGTAGAAATTGTAAAGGGAGACCAAGAGATGAATACACTAAGCAGATTCAGAAGGATGTAGGTTGCAGTAGGTACTGGGAGATGACGAAGCTTGCACGGGATAGAGTAGCATGGAGAGCTGCATCAAACCAGTCTCAGGACTGAAGACCACAACAACAACAACAATTCAGTTAATGTAATGAGTTAAGTTTTAATTGTAATTTCTGTAAATTAAACATTGAACAATGTGTAGTTTCAGCACCTATTATTGTGAGGATATATAAGGGCCCAATTTCTGGTCCCGAGACAGTCAGTCCATCTTCGAGTTTCAAACGAGGAACCTGTGTTGGTTAGAACAACAACAATGCATCAACTTAACTGTGAAATAAGTGTAACACAATTAGGCTGCATGTTAAAACAATGATAGTGTCTGTTCCATACGTACATGATTATTCCAAAAGCGCTGTGGACTATGTGGTTATGTTTTTTTTTTACTGCTTGTAGATGTTCAATAGTAAACTATTGTAGCAGTATGTGGATGTTTCCCTGCAACCTATTAATGAGGCTTATTGAAAGTTAAACATTAGTCCACTGGCCATTTAACTGTGTAATACATGGAGGGGTGGGGGCTTTATTTTTTCAGCCAGTACGTCAACACCGAGGATGATCAATGAAGAAAAAAAAAAGCAGAGAATGTTGTCACAAGATACCAGCTACAATACGATCATGCCTATTAAAATATTCTGCTTTATAGGGTTCTAATCACAGGCAAAATATTCCATGGCTTGAATTAACAAGACTGCTGTATCCCCATTTCTTCCGGATCTCTTTGCACCTCTTGGATCCAGTGTACTTTGGTTCTCGTGTTCTCCAGAAACTGTATACTATTATTTGCTATCTTAACCTCCCATGGTCTATTCTAAGGCTGAATCCAAAGAACATGCTTCTTCTTTTCCTGATGATGTCAGAGGTTCTCTCCATCTTGGTATAGAGTTCCTGGTTTGTTTGTCTTCTAAAGTGAGCATCTTTTGATCTTTGAGGTCCCAATATAGTACTGAGAATATTTTGTTCCATCAGTTCTAGTTTGTTAAGTGCTCCTGTTACTAATAGGTTAAAACTTTCTGGTGCATATATGGCATCAGGGTGGATTCCTGTCTTTCCGATAATACGAGGGCTATTCAGGAAGTAGGGATCGTTTCCGTCTGATGCCGCTAGGCACACGCCGATTGCATTCATTTTTGTATGTGTGTGCTCAGCAGCTCAGTCGGTATGCATCCAGGACAGCGGGAACGTCTCTGCATGTCTCGTTTTTTCGATATTCGAATTTGAAATGTGTGCTGCAATCGAAAATCCCACCAGTTGTGGGCTGTGTGAAGTGTACAGAAACAATTTAATGAGTGAATGTTTCCTCCGGAAATGGTGCACTTGGTATAAAAATGGCCGAACTAATGTTCATGATGAAGAAAAGACTGGACACCCGAGCATTGAGACTGACGATCTTATCACTAAAGTTGATGAAACAATTTGTGAAAACTGTCACTTCACAATAATGGAGCTTTGGCTTTCTTTTCCACAAGTTTCACAGACTTTGTTGTTTGAAATTGTCACTCAAAAGCTAGGCTACCACAAATTTTGTACACGATGGGTGCCCAAAATGCTTACAGAGCGCCATAAAGAACAGCGAATGGGGGCAGCATTGACATTTCTGGAGGCCTACCACAAACATGGTGATTTATTACTGGATCGAATCATAACTGGTGACGAGACTTGGGTGAAACATGTCAATTGCAAGACAAAATGGGGCGCACAAGGGAAAAAAAGCATAAAGGAAAGCTGACGCCCAAAATTTAGTTTTCGGATGACAATGCCCGACCTCATACTGCAAACCTCACTAAAGAACTCATTAATTCATTCAGATGGGAAATTTTCCCTCATCCACCCAATAGCCCCAACCTTGCACCAAGCGATTTCCACTTGTTTCCCAAGATGAAGAACTGGTTTGCAATGCAACACTTTGATGACGACGCGGAACTCCAGGCCGGTGTGACTCACTGGCTGAAGTCTCAGATGGCAGAATTTTACAATGAAGGTCTTTCAAAGTTTGTCCACCACTATGATAAGTGCTTCAATACGTTTGGTGATTATGTGGAAAAGTTGTATATCAGTTGCTCTTTTAGATGTATATAATAAAATGTATTTCTTGAACTTTCAGATCATTCCCCACTTTCTGAATAGCCCTCGTAATTGTCAATTTTTGTGAAATATTAGGTTCTCATGTCTTGTACAGTCCATAAATACTAAAACTGAGTTCATTCAGTTGAAATTATGGCTAGTAGAGTTATATATTTGTCTTTCATGTGTTGGCATCTTAGGATTACAATAAATTGCATTTGCAGACAATAAATGCTTAGCTTTTAGGCATTGTATTAATTGGATAGTGTAATGAAGGTTTCATTACAACTTCAATTAATGTTTCCCTCCTGAAAATTATACTTATTTCTCCCCACTTTAGTTGTAGCATTTAGTTCTGCTACCTTATAATTGATTGTAGTTATTCGTTGTAGTAGTCAATGTAAATATTGTGAGTAGTATACTTTTAGGTAGCTAGTAGTGTAGTGTAGTCTCTTTCCCACATATTTGTTTTTCTTCCTTCTTTCTCCCTAGTTTACTTCCTTAAAGTAAGTTTAAAAATTACTATCTACATCTACATCTAGATCCATACTCTGCAAGCCACCCGACGGTGTATGGCGGAGAGTACCTGTAGTACCCCTATCGGTTCCCCCTTCTACTCTAGTAACGTATTGTTCATAGAAAGAACGATTGTCGGTATGCCTCTGTGTGGGCTCTAATCTCCCTGATTTTATCCTCACGGTCTCTTTGTGAGATATATGTAGAAGGGAGAAATATACTGCTTGACTCCTCGGTGAAGGTGAAGGGATGTTCATGTGCTCTACAAGCTAAGCTGCAACCACTGTGCTGCATTCTATGTAGGCACGATAACCAACAAGCTGTCTGTCTGCATGAATGGCCACAGGCAAACTGTGGCCAAGATGCAAGTGGACCACCCTGTTGCTGAGCATGACTTCCCTCATTTAAATAACTGGTTCACAGCCTGTGCCATATCAATCCCTCCCACCAACATCACCTTTTCAGACTTGTGCAAGTGGGAACTCTCCCTGCACTATACCCTATGTTCCCATAACCCTCCTGGCCTCAGTCTTCGTAAGTTATTTTTCTCACCCATCCAGCCCCTTCCCTGTTCCCATTCCAGCACCACACAGCCCTCATTCCACTGATGCACTCAGTCATTTTACTTCTCCCCTTTTCCACTACATGCCCTCCCACCTCTCCCCTGGACACTGTCTAATCTCCCGACTCCAATAAGCTGCCCTACCCAGTCTCCACAAAATCCTTGGGCACTCCCCAGCAGCACTTCACTGTTCCCCATCCCTACCCTGCTATCCCTCCCCCTTCCCGCCCCAGTCTCCTCCTTACCCCCACTCAGTTGCCTCTCCCATCACACACTGCTGCTGTTGCTTGCAGTATGTGTCACCTGCCATAGGCTGAGTTGTGTGTGTGTGAGTTGCATTTGCATATATATTTGTGTGTGTGTGTGTGTGTGTGTGTGTGTGTGTGTCTGTCAACTATTTTTGATAAAGGTCTTAATATATATATATATTTTTAATTTATGTATACTGGTTCCTGTTTTTTCAGAAATTATAAGATCCAGTCTCCTCGCTTCCTTCTTATACCACAAACACCTAGCTTTTATACTAATGGTTTATGGCCCACACAGTAAAAACTATTCATTGGATCTCTGAATACTCTTACACATTTACTTTTCGATCACTTTTAGAATCTAAGTTGTTTGTGCTTTTCTCTACAACACATTTATTCTTCTGGTAGTCAAACTGGCTTTTACTGATTGCTACACATTCATCAGAAATGAAACAAGTTTCCACATGTTTTAAGTTCTTTCTTGAAGACTGTTTAAGGACTTAACTGTCTAACATTTCCTAATCATTTGTTAACAACAGAAACAGAAATTTATTGTTTGGGTTACATCAGATCATAGCTGAACTAGCTTTTTTAACAATTTTTGTAAGACAGATATTGCACTCTCAGGTTCCCGGAGTCTAATAGTCTAATGTTCTGGCTTTTTGCTTTTTTTTCCTTTCTTACAACAAGCC
Source organism: Schistocerca piceifrons (assembly GCF_021461385.2). Taxonomy (NCBI): domain Eukaryota; kingdom Metazoa; phylum Arthropoda; class Insecta; order Orthoptera; family Acrididae; genus Schistocerca; species Schistocerca piceifrons. The sequence goes on from NC_060138.1 coordinate 707,994,030, forward strand.
ACAACAGCTTTGATCTTGTATGTTGTGTTTTAATGCAGTAATCATTAGAATTCTTATTGATTGTTTTAGAAATATAGAAATATGTTTACAATATTCTCATACATTTTGTAATAATTAAGAAACTTTGGTGATGAATTTTGCCTGAATGTTTTGTGGGGAAAACTCTTTTCTATGAACATCCCTGTTATGACCCAGCTATTTTTATTTTTTACATTTCTCTTGGCTGTTCTCTAATACTGGAAAGCACATCATAAAATGTTAGATAAAAGTATCAACAATTTTTTACTCTTCTGTTTTGTAATTCCACATGTCTTTCTAAATAAATGACCAAAAACCAATGGAAAAATTGAACATGAGTAATATAAAGGAGAATTGTCAATATCTTGATCACAAGAAAACAAAGTCTCAAATAAAATCTAACATGACAAAAGATTCACAATTAACATTCAGTTGCATTGTAACGCCAATGAGCTGAAATGTGTGGACAGAAAAAATTCAAAAATAAAAAGAAAAAATAAAGATAGAAGCTGTAACAGATAATAAAGTCATATTTTTATTGCCTTAAGTTAATTTGTTGTTTCATATAAATGATCTGCAATTTTTTTCATAATCTGACAAGTCCGGTTAGTGAGAATTAACTCCATTATGGTCTTACCTTCCAGTGCAGAAACAAAAGAGAATTCTGGATAAGTATAAACAAGAATTCTTGGCTTGTAGCACTTTTCAGCAAAGGCAAATATTGATGTTCCCCTGTGACCTGCCATGCATTTGACTCCATCACCAGACTCTTTGCTGAATGCTTCAAAAATATTTACTACATCTGAACTTATTTCATAAAAGAGTATGTAATTACTTCCTCCAAAAGCAACGGTATCTTTCCCAATAAAGTCAAGCTGTGAAACTTTTCCAAGCTTCACCCATCTGAAAAATAGCATTATTCGGTTTTATTAAAACATTCTCATACATGAAAATTATTGTTTAAAATCTGATGTATGAAATACAAGAAATTAGTGAAATATAGAATGTAGTTTATCAAAAACCAAGTGCTATTTGAAATAAAAATGTTTTCAATATATTTAAAAGAAACAAATTGCTGAATTTGTCACACTGTGGCATCATAATAATATGATTCTTATTGTACATGTTGTCTATTTTGTACATGTGGTCACATCATTTTTTGTGAGTACATAAAGTTTTATTAAGACCAAACATGTTTGCTTTAGTTAAAAGAATGATCATGAGGCAGCTTTTTTTTTTTTTTTTTTTTTTTTTTTTTTTTTTTTTTTTTTTTTTTTTTTTTTTTTTTTTTTTGGCTCCTTGCATTATTTCCATGTGTTCTCCTACACACAGGTGCCTGTTTTGCAACACACTGAGCTGTACTAGCCAAGGTTCCGAAGAAATACAAGAAATACAAGAAACATTTAAGAAAGGAAAACATACTTTTATGCCATTTGCAGAGTTCCATAATGTTTTTGGCTATGTTGACTGGAAGACACTCTTGGAAATTCTGAAGGAAGCAGTGGTAAAATACAGGGTACAAAAGGTTATCTATGACTTGTGCAGAAACGGGAGCGCAGTTGAAAGAGTCAAAGGTGAAACTATTAACAGATAAATAAAGACAATCACTGAAGGAGCAAAGTGTGTAATATCATCTGTATTATTGTCTTTGTCATCTAACATTTTGGGTTACTGTCCACACAGTTGTGTGTCTGTATTGTCATGTTTCATGTACCTGTGAGCGGGAAATAATAAATTGTGATATTTCTCTATTAGTAAGTACATACTGTTCTTATTGCGGATCAATGTTTCCCCACTGGTAATGATCTTGAAGTGGAAGTTCGGGTTGGTTAAACCAAACAACACCATTTTAACAGTAGTTCATTTATTCACCTAAACACATCAAAGGCTCACAAAGAAAAGAACTGGCATGGCAGAACAGCCCAAAGACAATGCACAGACCTCATCGGCGCCACATAGCCGCCCCCCCCCCCCCCCCCACTCCGCAGCACGAAGAGCTGCATGTCGTGAAGGAAGGTTCGGCCACTAAACCTGGAAGTCGTTGAAGAGCGCCAGGCATCGCACTGGGCGTGCTGGTCGTGCGGCAACAGGTAGGCCAGCGGTTTGTGGGTGGAACGGAGCAATGACGATGATGTCTCCGGAGGGCATGGCGAACGCACGAAGCATGTCCACGTCGACATCGGGTGAGAGGGGAACACATTTCACCGGGTGGCAGGGAATGGCAGAGGTTGTGTCATGAGCACTGGATGAAGGGAAACACACGACGAACAGGCTGTAGGTACATGGTTGACAGCATATAGACATCTCAAATCTCCCAGAACATGCTTTAGCTTTCTTCTGTCTTCCACTCCAGTGATGGACCTCACGGCAGATTTGATTTGATTCAGTGATTGCAGATTCCCCCCCCCCTCACAGAGTCATCCTTTATTCACAGCTTCCTTGAGATATTGCCACCAAATCTTCTGAATCTCTATGTCTACATCCATACTCTGTAAACCAACATGAGGTGAACAGTAAAAGGTACATCCCATTTTACCAGTTATTAGGGTTCCTTCCTTCCATTCATGTATGGAGTGCAGGAAGAATGATTGTTTGAACGTCTCTTTGTGTGCAGTAATTATTCTAATCTTATCCTCATGGTCTCTATATGGGCAATACGTAGGGGGTTATAGTATATACCTGGAGTAATCATTTAAAGCCAGTTCTTGAAACTTTGTTAATAGACTTTCTTGTGATAGTTTACATCTGTTTTAAGAGTCTGCCAGTTCAGTAGTTCAGTTCCTTCACTATCTCTGTGACATTCTCCCATGGATTAAACCAACCTGTGGGCATTCATGATGTCCTTCTCTGAATATGTTTAATATCCCCAGTTAGTCCTGTCTGGTACAGGTCCCACACACTTGAGCAATACTCTAGGACTGGTCACACAAGTGATTTGTCCAAGCAATCTCTTTTATAGACTGATTGCTTTTCCCCAGTATTCTACCAATAAATTGAAGTCTACCATCTGCTTTACCCATGACTGACCCTATGTGATCATTCCATTTCATATCCCTACAGAGTATTACACCCACATATTTGTATGAATTGGGCAATTCCAACAGTGACTCATTGCTATTACAGTAATATGATCCTACTTTTTTGTTTTGTTTTGTGAAATGCACAATTTTACATTTCTGAACATTTAACACAAGTTGCCACTATCTGCAGCGCATTGAAATCTTATCAAGATCTGACTAAATATTTATGCAGCTTCTCTCAGACAGTTCATTACAGATAACTGCATGATCTGCAAAAAGCCTGATTTTACTATTAATATTGTCTGCAAGGTCGTTAATGTACAACATGAACAGAAAGTGTCGCAATACACTATCCTGGAGCACACCCAAAGTTACTTCTATGTCTGAAGATGACTCTCCGTCCAAGATAACTTGCTGCATCCTCCATACCAAAAATACCTCAATCTAGTCAGAAATTTCACTAGATATCCCATATGATCATACTTTTGACAATAAGCGGGCAGTATTGAGTCAAATGCTTTTCGGAAATCCAAAATCACTGTATCTATCTGGTCGTCTTGATCCAAAGCTTTCAGTATGTCATGTAAGCAAAGTATGAGTTGGGTTTCACATGATCTATCTATGTATTCAAAGTCTGTGCTGGTTGCCACTGAGGAGGTCATTCTGTTTAAGATGTCTCATTATGTCTGAGCTCAAAATATGTTCTAAGATTCTACAACAAATCAATGTCAAGGATTCTGGATGATAGTTTTTTGGATCATTTCCACTACCCTTTTTGTGAACAGATGTGACCTGTGCCTTTTCCAAGAGCTGGGCATCATTTTTTGTTCAAGGGATCTACAATAGATTATAGTTAGAAGAGGAGCTAGCTCAGCCACAGATTCATTATATAATCTGACAGTGATTCCATCGGGGCCTGGAGTTTTTTTCAGTTTTAATGATTTCGGCTGTTTCTCAACACCACTGACACTAATACTTGTGTCATTCAGCTTTTCAGTGGTACAAGGATTAAATTGGGGCAATTCTCCTTTGTAAAGGAGCATTTGAAGATGGAGTTAAGCAATTCAGCTTTGGCTTTGCTATTTTCAATTTCGGTTCCTGTCTATTCGCTAGGGACTGGACACTAACTTTGGTGCCTCTAAAAGTCTTTACATACAAGCAAAATTTCCTCAGATTCTGTGAAATGTCACGTGAGAATATTTTGCTATGGTAGTTATTGAAGACATCATGCATTGCTGTCTGGACAGCCAAATACATTACATTCAGCATCTCTATATCTATAGGCCTATGCTTTGTTTTATATCTATTATTCAGTAACCTCTGTTTCTTTATCTTCACGGTGACTGTATACCATGTAGGCTCCTTCCCTTATGAACTGTTCTACTAGGTACATATCTATCCAGTGCATGGTGAACTATTCTTTTAAACTTCGGCCAGAGTTCCTCCACAAGCTCCTGCCTTGTGCTGAAAGTTTTGAGATATGATACAAACCATTTTTTTATCTAGTTTACTGATACGACCAATTTTTTATCTAGTTTATATCTGCTTGTTTCAGTTGTCCTTTCTATTTTGGTAATCATTGTTGCCATAACCACATCTTGGTTACCGGTACCAGTTTCGATATGGCCATCATCAAATACGTCAGGTCTATTTGTTACCATTAAATCCAACATAATTCCATCAAAAACCACCACCGTCCACCTCTTGCTCAGTATCTGCTTCACAGTCTCTGAAATGTGGTTATTTTCGCTCTCAGGCTCATTAGTTATCTCGTATCCATTTTCACAATATTCTACACAGGACGCCACGTTTTTATCATGTTCGAATCTGCAGTCTGCTCCCACAGTTCAGTGGCTGCTTATCTCACATGCGTTTTTTTTTTTTTTTTTTTTTTTTTACCTAGGCAGTAGAAGACAATCCTCCCCTCAAAATGATGATAAATGAAACTGGGCAACTTACACATTGTTACAAGTGGGGACATTTGGTTGGAAGGTAATGGAAGGTCACAGTTGTAGAATTTATCTAATAATGCCACCAACGTATCAAACCTATGGCAGAGTCCAGTGAGTGAACAGGCACCAGTGAATGAACAGCAGAGATATAAATTTTAAAAAAATAAGGTTTAAAAAGCCCTCCACTTTGTCTGTTGAAGTCAGTTGTCTTCTACTGACCAATGGGGAGCTAGCTAAAAGCTGATTGGACCTCCACATCAATCAACCTCAGCAGTAGAAAATGGCGGATTGTTTGATGCATCTGTAGCTGTTGTTTACTGCTGTCTGGTACTAAGGTAAGAGCTTCGTCACAAGTCATTTTATTGGTGAATATGCGTATTTTGGTACACTTTGTTGCTTGTTTTGTACAGTATGTACATACTGTAACAAATAAATAACATTTGTAACGTTTATAAATAATGAAGAAATGTTATATTTTGAGGTTAGGGGGACACTTAAAATCAAGATTTGCCAATAAATGAACATCTGTTCATTCACTGGGATTTTTAACACTGCCTTCAAATCAGATGTAAATGGGCCTAAATGTACTGCTTAATGGAGAAAATACATGCTAGGTTAAGTTTAAAATATCCTGTACGCTTCTGACCAGTTACTGAACATCCTGTGTTCATTCAGTGGAAGGACTGGTACAAGTTCCCGGTGAATAAACATGGCTTGTGAGATTTTTCCAGAAACGATTCCATTCAGCTGAATGCAAAATAGTTATATACCAACAGTTCCTGTTCTTAAAATTAAGCCCCAGTAACAGTTAAGAAGGCATCTGTAAGAACTTTGAAGTCGTAGGGTTTCCTATAAATTGGATCTATTCCCTCAAGTCAGTCTGATGGTCTATTTTCTTTTTTACAGATGTCTGATAAAGAAATGACCTTGCAGAGAAAGCGAAGAATATATGATCACTTTAAATACTCAGAAAAACAATTAGATGATGCATTAGAGGCAGTAAGATCTCGAATATTGAGTTTAAATCAAGCATCAGCACAGTATAATGTACCAAAAGCAACATTATCCACAAAGCTTAGTGGAAAGACTTGAAGGAAGGTGGATGGGACCAGCCCCCATCTTAACACCTAATGAAGAACAGCTGTTGGAAGATTGGATATTAGGGAAAGCAAAAATTGGTCTTGGTGAAAGACGCTGTGCACAATTTTATCATGGATACAGGAAGGAAAAATCCCTTTACAAACTATAGGCCAGGAGAGAAATTAGTGAAACTATTTCTTGAAAGACATCCTGCAATTTTACATCATAATGCAGAAATCATATCAAAAGGGAAAGCGAGTTTGACTGAAGGCATTATATGAAACTGGTTTGACGAACTTGAGAAATATCTTCAGGAAGAAAGCTGCCAGGACATACTTATTGATAGTGACCGAATATTCAATGCTGATGAGACAGGAGTTGAATGTTGCCCAAAAACTGGAAGAGTCTTAGGCCCAAAAAATTATAATTTTTTTTTTTACCATTGCTCCTGGCAAAGAGAAAGAATGCGTCACTGTTTTGGCTAATTTTCTGCTAGTGGAAGAGTTGTAAAACCAATGATAGTATTTCATTATGAAAGGATTCCAAAACACATATCTGAATTCATTCCTCATGACACATTCTTTGTTGGAAAGAGTGAGTGAGGATGGATGGTTGCACCAACATTTTATGAGTATTTTGCCAACTGCTTCTATGCATGGTTGCTGGAAAAACAGGTCACTCTTCCTGTTTAGTTACTTTTAGATGGGCATAAGTCTCATTTAAACTTAGAACTAAGTAAGTTCTGTTCAGAGAAAAGAATACTTATTTTTAGTCTGCCACCAAATGCAACAAATCTCCTTCAGCCTTGTGATGTTGGTGTATTCTATCCCCTAAAAGCATCATGGAAGACTACTGTTAGATGCTGGAAACAAAAGCATGGTGGATCAAAGTCAATTACAAAAGCAAATTTTGGTTCTCTCTTCAAAGAAGCTTTTGAATCTGTTGTGGATGAAGAGAAAATACAGAAAGCTTTTGAAAACTGTGGAATCTTTCCTTTCAATGTTGAAAATGTAGATTTCAACAAATGCGTGCAGACTCGCCATCAAGAGCTAATGAAAAATACATTGAATGAAGGAAATCTATGTTTTCAGAAGGAAACACTTACATTTCTACAAATTATGGAGTCAGATTTACCTATGGATACACTTGAACTCTTCAAAACTGCTTTAATTGATGAATCAAGAACCACTGAGATTAAAGGGCCAGTTTTGTTTTCCCTAAGGAAGAAGTATTCAATCAGAGAAGGTCTCAGGCAAAATAGACAAAACAATACTTTAGATGAACCATTAATTCACTCAATAGCCCCACTGGAAACTAAATTTGAAAGCTCTGCTGAAGCCAGAGCATTGCAACTACTTCTGTAACACCAGAAAGAAGATGCTCATCAGACAGTCAAACACAAGAGGTGGTTTCAGAAGAATGCACCTCAGCCACATCTCTTCAGTCTGAAACACTCATTTTGGATGTACAAGAAGGCATTCACGGTTCTCAGGATCAGAACTCCAAATCCCCAACAGCAAGCTCTTCTCAGGAAGGTCATCAAACCCCTGAAGAAATCTGGAAGGACCACCTTCATTGGCCAGTAATTGAAGAGAAGAAAGGGAAAAAGAAAAGAAATGCAAATAAACTTCCTTATGCAGTTACTTCAGAAAAGTGGATAGAATATCATGAAGCATTAAGAAAAACCAAAGAAGATAAGGAAGAAAAATTAAAAAGGAAGAGGGAGAAAAAGGCTCTGAAACAAGATGCAAAAACTGGGTGCAATCCAGAAGAACCAAATTGTCTGGAAAGTGAGGAAAGGTGAAGAAGACACTTCAACTGATGCAGATGCAATCTCTCTACATGATTCAGATGAGAGTTTAGGAGATCTGCTTCAGGACTCTGATGATTCAGCTTCTGACTGCAATCTTGGAGAAATAGACGTAAATAAAACTTACGTAATTGTAGTTTATGAAGGCGAATATTTTCCAGGAATTGCTATTGACAGAAAAAAAGATGAAATTGAAGTAAGCACCATGACAATGTGCGGACCAACACGTTGGAAATGGCCCAGAAAAGAAGGCAAGATATGGTATCAGAAAGAGGAGATAAAAGAGATTATTTCACATCCTACAGCAATCTGTGGAATATTTTCACATATATCTCAGGCTTACATTGTTGAGGAAATGAAGAAGTATAAAAAAGTGTAATAATTTTCATTTGTTGTGAACATTACAGTTTCTAGTTTGTTAAGTGTGATAAGGAAGTAACTAATAGGCCTATTCACTCATGTTTGTGTTGTCATCAGAAAACAGGAATAACCATAGGTTGCCTAATGCTGTGAAAGGTTTCTCAGTTTTTATTAATGTAATTTGCCCTAGCATCTCATTTTTATATTTAAATTATCTGTATTACAGTTTGTATGTAAGCCTACTGTAGTTATTTTATATTTCTTTTCATGTTAATTGTAAAAGACAGTGTTTGCACTTACTCTGTTTTTCCTATGCGTATTTTGATTTATGACATTCCCAGTATGATTCTACAAAATAAAATATAAAACTGATGATATATTTGTGTGTTTTATTTATTATTATTGTATAAGTGGCCTTGAAATTATACTTATAAAATTATGTTCATTTACTGGAGGGAAGCTGTTCATTCACTGGACAATGCTGTTCATTCACTTGGTTTAACATTTTTTTATATGCATTGTAAAGATGAGAAAAGCGTTTCTTTTCTCTATTTCCAATTTTTGTACCTATTTGAGAGAGTCTGTATTATGTGTTTTCAGCTAAAAAATTCCCCAGCAATTACTGTAGTGGCGGATATGAATTTTCCAATGTAAATTTGCCCTTAACTGTTCATTCACTGGTTATCTTACCTTTCATTTCACCCCGTACGTGTGCTTACAGGTTAAATATGGAGGGATTATTTTTAGCTGGAACTCTAAATACGGTATTGTGTCCCGGTTGTGTCACGGTTTCAGAATTGTCTTGTTGTAGACAAGCTAAGTTGCGTCTAAATAGGATGAGACTAAGCCTGCCTATAATAAAAGTGAAATTTTGGGAACAGGAGTTGTTTCAAGGCAAGCGGTTGGCGCAACCATTGGATTTTATATGAATGATTTAAAATATACTGGCAGGATCACATGTACTTATTTGCTAAACTGTTTGTAAAGAAATTAAAAGATGATTTGTGAAAGGGAAGGATTAAGGAATGTAATTTAAAACTGAATCATATTTGTTGCTAATCAGTTTGAGATGTTATTAGATAATAATTTATACAGATTATATAATAGGCTACCGATAAAATATGTCACCACGTATCACAGAGGAAGCGATTGAAGTTTAGAACTGCTAGTGTGTGGGTCATCGAGACAATCATAGGCCTAATGTTACGTACAAATGTCGAAACATTACACTTTTTGTAGACCGCCTTTGCAGAGCAGCTGACAAGAACGATATGGCAATGTCTTGCTACTGTTGTGTAGTGTGATTTTATTGGAATTTTTCAGCAAAACTAACTGAAAATGGCTGGCAATTATGCAGCAAGTAAGACAATAACGATAATAGTATATGTTAGGCGTCACACTCCCCCCCTTTTTATAAGAGTCAAAAAGATCTAGAAAATGAAATACCTATTCATAGTTACAATATCACGAAAAAAAGTTTTCAAAACATATCAAAAACGTTCATTGTCTGGGTCTTCAACGAATAGCTTTTCTGCGATCAGTAGTTAAGGGATCCCGGATTTTAATCGCCAGGGTGTTGTTCTGGAGCGTTGGGAATGTCACAAACAAAAGAATCGTTGTAATCTGTGTCACGCTAATCCTCCGATACAGACTTCTCGTTCCTATTCTCACGTCTAGTTGATGACAAAAATATGTTATTCATAAAGAGTCATCACAGAATTTCCTGAGATTTCTCCACAACTGTGGCACAGGATCGCAACACATTGAGTTATTGGCTGCTGACCTTTTCATACGGTAATTTTTCACCAGACGTACATAAACATGGGGGTTGGTCAAACTTTTAAAATTTGGAAATTTGTATTACTTACCCGTCCGAATACAGTACCTTGACGTCCATAATAAGAATTTTTACTCTTCACAACTTATTTACTCACTGATTATGAATGTTTTCCCCTGTCTCGTTTAATACATCAAATTTCTGAACGCGCAGGTTGTAAATGGAACTGCCGGCCAGAATGACCGAGCGATTGTAGGCGCTACAGTCTGGAACCGCGAGACCGCTACGGTCACCAGGTTCGAATCCTGCCTCGGGCATGGGTGTGTGTAATGTCCTTAGGTTAGATAGGTTTAAGTAGTTCTAAGTTCTAGGGGACTGATGACCTCAGAAGTTAAGTCCCATAGTGCTCAGAGCCATTTGAACCTTTTTTTTTTTTTTTTTTTTTTTTAATGGAACTAAAATGTTCTACATTATGGCTCACAGTTTTGTTTCGCGCAGGTTAGCTACGATAGCTAAATAAATTCTATGCGAGTTTGATGAATCTTTGTAACGTAAGATCTTTGCTATTTACAAGAAATTTTATCCATTATAAAATGGCGACTGTGTAACAATGACGCTATCAAAACATGAAATATAAGGCAGGTAGAATTTCAGGTAGTACCATCTTTATATTCATTTACACAGGAAAATTAACTTAAAAGTTATTTATATAATTGTTACATGTTGTGCACACGTAAATTATATCGTCCTTGGCGAATCTCAAATCTCAGGCGTGTGCTTGTGAGTCAAACTAACTCAATGGTAACGTTGACAATGGTGAAAACGTTCATGTATACACAAATTTGTCTCACAGCTATATGCTTGTGCAAACCATCTAAACGTATTGTTTGAATGTGACAGCAAATAGTGACAACAGAAGTGATCATTAACAGTGAAGTAATCTTAGGAGAGGTTGGGTGTAATATTGCTGAAACTCAGCAAGAAATAACCGAGAACCGAGTGCAAGTTCTTGCATGCACAATGACTAACATAATTACAATAAAACTGCTAACAGTGGCAAAATATTATCAATACAATAAACAATTCAAATTCGTCTTACTCAGTTCCCCCTAGTTTCTCTGTCGCCATTATTCTGCGCTTCTAACACGATTAACTGCGCGTTGCTACGGTAAACAGGAGTGCCTGGCAGACTGTTGCCACCATGCAGATATAATGCATCTATGGTTGCTACATAGCTAATGTAAACATACACACTTCTGACCCAAGCTGTGCAATAGCGTTTTCCTATCGAGAAAATTTTGAAACTATGTCTTACGGTCAAATTATTTTATGTCTGCTTTGTTCCGAAACATTTTTTTTTTTTCGTGAAACTAAATACTGAAAGTTTAACATCACTGCAATCAGTAACAACGGACTGCGACTGCCGACGGGAATATGTTTTGTTAACAGAACAGTAAGCCCATTGGTTCGTCGTTACAACTGTCTAAGCGCTTACCGCGTTGTAATAAGCAACGGACAATTCTTGATTGTTTTTGTAAAATAGGTTTTGGGAGTTATAGCCATTGCTACATAAATAGGCTACAATATATATCTGAAAAACTGTTTGTTGTAGTTTAAGTACCACAGGAAAGACAGCAGAAACTACCTACTGAAGTGATCGTTACGAAACCGAAAGTGTCAAGGTACTGTCATCTATTTACAGGATTGCCAGCTACTGATAATTTCAAATATTAGCATAAATTCGTATATATACAGAAAAGGTGGTGGTGAAAAAATAGTGTGTAGCTCATGAGGCGAGAATACCTATACTTTAGTTATCCAGTATTTGAGAACGATAGCACTTACAGGCTTGCAAGAAAACTTTACACATAGTTCACGAAACTTCTCGTTGAAGATCCCTGCAAAATCGTGAAAGGAAAAAATGTTTGTTGCTTATTACATTCTCGCTGTTTATGCTGCAAAACTGTCAAATGAAGCATGACGTTTTAAGGTTTTACATCTTTACTACTAACTGTATTCATGAAACGTTTTTCAGACAGTATTCACATACACCACTGCATGTACTAGAAAAATTACATCATTGTACAACATATAGTTCAGGACGATACGATGTCACAAACACTTAATACGTGAAAACTACCGCACATGCTATTAAATTTAGTACTTACAGTTAGTTGCAACTGACTCTATTTGCATGACTTCTTGCAGACAATACCCACATTCATCGCTGAATGTACCTACAAAGAAAATATTTTACAGCACATAGTTCAGGAAATATGACGTCAAATACTGAGATGCATGAAAAATTGGCACATCATGCATGACTTTTTAATTTATTACTTCTGTACTACTAACCATATTCACAACACATTTTGCAGACAGTAGGCACAGTACCACTGGATGTACTTGCAAAATTATATCATTGTACAGCTCATAGTTCAGGAGATATGACGTTATAACATGAAGCTGTGTGAAAATGAAACTGCTGGGCGAAATTCGCTACCTATCTTAAGAAATCTGTGTACAAACATGAGTGAAATAAATTTGACACATGTGCATGTAAGCAAAGCCATGGAAAAGAAAGGAAAGATGAGGAGATGGACGGTGATTGGGGCGGGAGATGAAGTGACATATGGGGAAGAGGAAATGGACAGGGAAAGGGAAGAGTAGGAGATAGACAGAGAGAGGGGGGTGTTGGAGAAGGACAGAGAGAGGTGGAGGAGGAGATGGACAGAGGGAAGAGGAACAGACTGACAGAAAGAGGAAAGGAGCAGATGGGCGTTGGTAGGGGCAGGAGGATATGGAGAGAGTAGGGGGAGGGGGAGGGTTGAGGAAGTGGACAGAGGGAGAGGGTGGTAGGTTACTTTTCAAAAGAAAATTCTTGCCAGCCTTTATGAAAAGAAAGAAAACCTAACGTTACAACAAACTGTCAAGAAAAATATTTCTTAACTTTAACCTATGGGAAAAGCAAAAGGCTCTAACATTTATGGAGGAGGAGGAAATTAGTCCAGAATAAGATTTTCACTCTGCAGCTGAGTGTGCACTGATATGAAACTTCCTGGCAGATTAAAACTGTGTGCCGGACCGAGATTCGAACTCGGGACCTTTGCCTTTCGTGGGCAAGTGCTCTACCATTTTTTTGTTTTTTTTTGGGTTTGGTTATTGAGGACGTCACATGACATCCGTTCAACTTCGTTTGTTGATCCTTCCACTCAGTTTTTTTTTATTATTACAGAGGCCAACCAGCTCTCTGACCGAACACGCAGAGGTACCGTGCCGGAAACCATTTGAGTTATCCAAGCGCGACTCAATCTCCGTCCTCACAGCTTTACTTCTGCCAGTATCTCGTCTCCTACCTTCCAAACTTTACAGAAGAAGAGACATGGCTTAGCCACAGCCTGCCGGATGTTTCCAGAATGACATTTTCACACTGCAGCGGAGTGTGCGCTGATATGAAACTTCCTGGCAGATAAAAAAATGATGAAAATCTCATTCTGGAAACATCCCCCAGGCTGTGGCTAAACCATGTCTCATGTCTCCACAATATCCTTTATTTCAGGAGTGCTACGTTCGCAGGTGAGCTTCTGTAAAGTTTGGAAGGTGGGAGACGAGATAATGGCAGAAGTAAAGCTGTGAGGATGGGGCATGAGTCGTGCGTGGGTAGATCAGATGGTGGAGCACTTGCCCGCGAAAGGCAAAGGTCTCAAGTTCGAGTCTCGGTCCGGCACACAGTTTTAATCTGCCAGGAAGTTTCGAGGAAATTAGTGTTCAACGTCCCGTCGACAACGAGGTCATTATAGACGGAGCACAAGCTCGGATTAGGGAAGGATGGGGAAGGAAATCGGCCGTGCCCTTTCCAAGTAACCATCCCGGCAGTTGCCTGAAGCGAATTAGGGAAATCACCGAAAACCTAAACCAGGATGGCTGGACGCGGTTTGAACAGTCGTCCTCCCAAATGCGAGTCTACTGCGCTAACCACTGAGCCACTTCGCTCGGTCTCTGACGTACTGTATATGGACTGAAATAATGTATGAGCCATCTTCAACTTTAAAGATGAATGCGCTACATGTTGTTTCGTGAAAATATAAAACTATTCTAAGATGACAGTTACCGTAAGAGGTGTGGAATTGTTTCGTATGTGTAATGAAAAACGTCATAGTAAGAAATTTTTAAGTTTTGTATGGAATAGGATCTACATGCCAAGCCCAATAGCGTATAAAAGGCTCAAACCTCCGCGAATGAAAATGTAATATCAAATGCAATTAACAGATGGTATGTATATTAACAGGTACTGTTGTTAACATACGAAAGGCTCTATGTTCTGTACCCTTACTCCTCGCTGTTAGATAAAATGGAGGGATGCAGCAGATGTTTGAAACTGTTTTAGTGGAAATAAATGATGAGTTAAAGGAGAAAGTACAGTGGCAGCAAGGGAGGAAAAGCTGAAAAATGAACACATAATTTAAAGTAATAATTGTGTTCTTGCACAAGCTCATCTAGCAAGGAGGCATTACTGAACGCTAACCTACACCATAAGTGGACAGAATGTTTATTCTTGAGTTACCAGATGTATTGTTCCAGAAGATGTAAAGGACATGATAAAGGAAACAAAGCCTTTTAACGTTAGTAACAAGAATGCATCTGAATTCTCATTTTTGAAGAAAGCAGCAAATTGTAATACAAACACGCAAAATCTAAACGTATCCAAAGTACAGTGGCTACAAACATTAGCCTCATGGAGTTAAAAAGAGGAGAAGCTTAAAGGAAACTGAGTCCGGGGAAGGTATATCCATTTTGACAAAAGGTGTACGAGTACAACACATCAGTACAATGCAGCTACCTCGCCTAGATGTTTCAAGCCACATCTATGAAGAAAAGAGAAAACATTTGACTGGAATGATGCAGTACCTGACAAATAATGACCGCATACAGTTTTACAAAAGCAGGAAGAACTTTTACTGTCTTTTTGCTGAGTATCCATCTTTTTGATTTGCAGCTCCTTGTGTTGGTCGTGTCTGCCGTTAAATTTTTTTAGATTTGAGGTCCGCCAGTTATGTGAAACACCGTTTTTCTCAGTACCCAAACATGTTTCGGCACCACTGTGCCACTGTGTTTTCGTTTTTATTTATTCTGCAATGTGAACATTTTTGTTACATGATTATAAAATTATGTACAGTTTTAGTTCAAACAACAGATTGTTTCTTTTTGTGTTAATTATTATAGGTAGCTTGTCATCTGCAACCAAACGATGTTGATGAGTTTTCTTTTTTTCTTTTTTTTTTTCTTTTTTTGTTTTTTTTTTTTTTTTTTTTGCTGGGAGTTAACCTATCTTCTAGAGTGTAATTTAGTTTTTCGCGATGTTTTCGCGCCTATTTTCGTATTGACTTACGTTTTCGTGTGGTAAGCACTTCCATTCTCCGCATCATGCTGAGATGTTGTGATGCATACGTAGCTATAACAAGTATTTTCCACAAATAACGTAGTAAAACGCTTTTCACTACACCAGAACACAGTGTGATTGTGGTTTGTTAGAGTTCGGCGCCAAATTTGAATTTTTATTGCAAATAAAATTCAAATTTGGCGTTGAACTCTCTGGTGAACAAATGAACACTGACTGGGCTGAGACACACAATGAATCTGAAGTTGAGCCCATCGGCAGAATTCAGTGCGACGCATACAATTCGTGCTAGTTAATTCTTGGTTGGGACTGATATGGTAAAGATGATATTTATGGCGATGCAGAACACGAACAACTCTACTCTGGCTCATGCCAGATTCCCTTGCGATTTGACGCAAGCAAACATAAGGACCGCGAACCACAGTGCTAAGGGTACCAAATTCCGTTTCCTCGTTAGTAATTTCCTTTGCCGGATATGGTTCCGATGCGTTAAAGATCCAGTTGTTCTCAATTTATCGTACACATATTTAAATGTACGACGTGTGGGGTGAGTACGTGGAGGATATCTTCCAGCGGATAAGTCTCTAGCTCTCACTGAATTTCGTTGGCATTCTCCGTAAATGAGAAGCATATCGACTTGTTCTTCGAAGGAATACATCATTCACATTCGCTTGATTCGACGATACTAGACTTACCGCTCCTATTAGTGTTGTATTGCGAAACAGTTGAATGGTGTTTACATGTCAATGACACGTTAGCTGGATTCGCCGTATCCGGCGAATATTTACTATTTGCACGATATACGAGAGATAATTATGGGAGCATGTGCTTAGGTAAGTGCCGAAGTGATAAGGAATACCACTCAATCAATGATAAGAAGATTGTAGCAGTGCATTGATACCACCGGTCATCACTTCGAACACATTCTGTGAATTGACGTTTATGCCATGAAAACCACACATTGCCTGTTGTACCACCATACAAAGAGATCTTCAGAGGTGGTGGTCCAGACTGCTGTACACACCTGTACCTCTAACACCCAGTAGCACGTCCACTTGCATTGATGTATGTCTGTATTCGTCGTTGCATACTATCCACAAGTTCATCAAGGCACTGTTGGTCCAGATCGTCCCACCCCTCAACGGCGATTCGGCGTTGATCCCTCGTCCATAAACAGCCCTATTCAATCTATCCCAGGCATGTTCGATAGGGTTCATGTCTGGAGAACATTCTGGTCGTTTTAGTCGAGCGATGTCGTTATCCTGAAGGAAATCATTCACAAGATGTGCACGACAGGGGTGCGAATTGTCGTCTATGAAGACGAATGCCTCGCCAACATGCTGCCGATATGGTTGCACAATCGGTCGGAGGATGACATTCTCGTATAGTTCAGCCATTACAGTGCCTTCCATGACCACCAGCGGCGTACGTCGACCCAAATAATGCCACCCCAAAAGAGCAGGGAAACTCCACCTTGCTGCACTCGCTGGACAGTGTGTCTAAGGCGTTCACCCTGACCAGGTTGCCTCCAAACACGTCAAAGACGATTGTCTGGTTGAAGGGATATGCGACACTCATTAGTGAAGAGAATGTGATGCCAATCCTGAGCGGTCCATTCAGAATGTTGTTGAGCCCATCTGTACTGCACTGCATTGTATCGTGGTTGCAAAGATGGACCCCGCCATGGACGTCGGGAGCGAAGTTGCGCATCATGCAGCCTGTTGTGCACAGTTTGAATCGTGAAACGACGTCCTGTGGCTGCACTAAAAGCATATTCAACATGGTGGTGTTGCTGTCAGGGTTCCTCCGAGCCATAATCCGTAGGTAGCGGTCATCCACTGCAGTAGTAGCCCTTGGGCGGCCTGAGCGAGGCATGTCATCGACAGTTTCTGTGTCTCTGTATCTCCTTCATGTCCAAACATCATCGCTTTGGTTAACTCCGAGACGCCTGGACACTTCCCTTGTTGAGAGCCCTTCCTGGCACAAAATAACAATGTGGACGCGATCGAACCGCGGTACTGACCGTCTAGGCATAAGTTGAACTACAGACAACACGAGCCGTCTACCTCCTTCCTGGTGGAACGAGTGGAACTCATCGGCTGTCGGACCCTCTCCGTCTAATAGGCGCTGCTCATGCATGATTGTTTACATCATTGGCCAGGTTTAGTGACATTTCTGAACAGTCAAAGGGACTGTGTATGTTATAGAATATCCACAGTCAACGTCTATCTTCAGGAGTTCTGGGAACCGGAGTGATGCAAAACTTTTTTTGATGTGTGTAGAAGCGAAAGCATTGCCATTAACTAATATTTATTATGAAAGCTAAAGTAGGAAATATTGTCGCTTTGTTTTCAGAAACATTTACTAGCACATCCAAAATCGAATTCCAGCGAATCAGGACTTCTTGCTTTAACTTTTAGTTATAGTAATATTATTAATCGGTCATGGGCGCTGATTGGCGTACGAACAACAGTTCCAACTTGAAGTCGAGTAGGCAAAACGCAGTGAACGAAAGGAATGGCGGAATTGGAACGAGGAACCAGTGACCACCAGAGAAAGAACAAGAGTGACCGTGGATCCATTCTTTTAAGAACGATCCATCTCTAGTGTGGAACCCATCAGACAGGCCTAACCAAAAGATAATGTTGCAATATCGCGTATGATAAATTATAATAATTATTGGATTCTACTGTTCTTTAAGTTTTCTACTAAATAACTAAATAACGTAAAACTAATATTTTTTCCAGCTACCATGATCTGCCATTATAGCCTGTTACGAGCTAGCATATGCTAAGCGTGTGCACACAGGAGTACGGAAAATAGCGCACAGAGAGGAAAGAAAGATACGAAAGCGAAAACATTGAGATCCTATATGCAAATTGTTGTGTCTAGGCAAGACAGCCTAGACACAATGAGAGGAAGCCGAAAGGCACGCGCTTAAACTCACGCAGGCTGGCGTGAGGTCTGAAACAGGATACGTAATGAATGCTATAGAGAAAAGTACGTAGCTTCTGGAATACTTAACTTTAATCCACATATGTAGAACATCGCTCTTGATGATACATTAATAGAATCTCAATATCAATTGAATACGGCGCCTTGCTAGGTCGTAGCAAATGTAGCTGAAGGCTATGCTAACTATCGTCTCGGCAAATGAGAGCGTATTTGTCAGTGTGGCTTCGCTAGCAAAGTCTGCTGTACAACTGGGCGAGTGCCAGGACGTCTCTCTAGACCTGCCGTATGGTGGCGCTCGGTCTGCAATTACTGACAGTGGCGACACGCGGGTCCGACGTATACTAATGGACCGCGGCCGATTTAAAGGCTACCACCTAGCAAGTGTGGTGTCTGGCGGTGACACCACACAAATGATCCAGGTTTGGTGCCAATGCCGATGCCCACAGTAGCGCTGCAATCGGGTAAGTGACCTTATTTAAACTGTACACAGTGAACAAATCGCACAAGTGACGCTCACATTCCGACTCGAAGAGGATGTTAGTAGGCGCAGAATGCCAGGTAGACGTGTTAGGCGACATTTCTGACAGTTTGAGAGTGGGTTAATCATCGGTATGAAAACGCAGGCTGGTTAACACGCGGTGTGACTCACCACGTCGATCGTTCGAAATTTTCCGTCAGACGATGTTGGTAGCCGTGGACACGGACTGTGTCTGGAGCGACCAGAAGACGACAAGGCGAGAGAATCTAAGGATCGTGCGGCAAGCGATTACGGATACTACAATGACTCGCTCCACGATACGAGCTGATGTACGAATGTCAGTTGTTCCGTAAACCATTTCCAGAGCCTAACGGATGCGAATTTACAATGCAGGTGCCCCTGTCTTGCACTGCCGTTAACACCGAGACATCGGCGACTCCATCTGCAACGGTACCAAGCCAGAACTACGTGGACTGCCACAGACTGCCAAAACGTGGTGTTTAGTGGCAAATCTGATTCGCTTTTGGGATGGATGATAACCGCATACGAGTGTGGAGGCAGTCTGGTGAACGGTACAGCTTCACCCACTCTGTTCGCCCCACTCCGCCCACGCAGCAGGTGTAACGGTCTGGGAGGACATAGCCTACAATTGCCGGTCCTCTCTATTTGTGGTACGTGGAACCTTAACGAGCCGTTCTGGGCGCTTCAGTCTGGAACTGCGCGACCGCTACGGTCACAGGTTCGAATCCTGCCTCGGGCATTGATGTGTGTGATGTCCTTAGGTTAGTTAGGTTTAAGTAGTTCTAAGTTCTAGGGGACTGATGACCTAAGATGTTAAGTCCCATAGTGCTCAGAGCCATTTGAACCATTTTGAACCTTAACGAGCCAGCGTTCAGTTGATGACATCATTCGACCACGTGTGGGACTTTTTCTACATGGTCTAGCAAGATAATGCTCGTCAGCATACAGCTTGAATTGTTCAAGACTTTCTACGTCATGTTCCGACTTTTGCATGGCAGGCCTGCTCACCAGACTTATCCTCTATTGAGCATATGTGGAACCAGCTGAAACGCCACGTGCCACCTTGTCACTCTGTATATAATTAGGAGCTGACTGTTGAAGACTAGTGGGCCGGTCCGCTCAGGGCAACATCAGGCATCTAAGCAACTCGATGCCAAAAAGTAATGCGACATGTAATGTAGCAGAAGATGGTCCAACGTGTTATTGATTTTGCGTTGTGTTTGTCTGCTTATACTCACTGTACCTGCTTAATGTCTTGATATTGGGATCAAGTGAATCTCTCATCTGCATCATTATGTCTAATAAATTCTATTTCGATCCAATACAACCCTCTTGATAGGCTATTTACAATGCTTCAGAGTGTACTTATACAAATTTGTTTTAATAATTAACAGGCCTACAACATATATGCACCGAGGTGACAAAAGTGGTGGGATACCTCCTACTATCATGTACGACTTCCTTTTGTCCGGCTAGAGCAGAAGCTCGACGTGGCGTGGACTCAACAAGCCGATGGAAGTCCCCTACAGCAATATTGTGTCATACTGCCTCTGTAGCCGTCCATATTTACGAAAGCGTTGCCAGTGCAGGATTTCGTGGATGGACTGACCTCTCGATTACGTCCCATAAATGTTCGATGTGATTCATGTCCGGTGATGTGGGTGGCTAAATCATTCGCTCGCATTGTCCAGAATATTCTTCAAACCAATCGCGAACAGTTGTGGCCCAGCGACATGGCGCAATATCATCCAAAAAAATTACATCGTTCTTTGGGAACATAAAGTCTCCAAGTAGCCGATCATAACCACTTCCAGTGAATGATCGGTTCAGTTGGACCAGAGGACCCAGTCCATTCCAAGTAAACTCAACTCACACCACTATAGAGTCACCACCAGCTTGCATAGTGTCTTGTTGACTGCCTGAGCCCTTGATTTCGTGGGGTCTGTGCATGAACCCTAATCAGCTCTTACCAACTGAAATCGGGACTCATCTGACCAGGCTATGGTTTTCCAGTCGTTTAGAGTCCAACCGAAATGGTCAAGAGGCCAGAAGAGGCGCTACAGGCGATGTCATGCTGTTAACAAAGGCACTTGCATTGGTCATATGCTACCATAGACAGCGCCAAATTTCTCCACACTGTCGTAACGGATACGATCTTCGTAATTCCCACATTGATTTCTGCGGTGTTGCTTGTCTGTTATCACTGACAACTCTAGGAAAACGCCGCTGCTCTCGTTCGTTTAAATTTTCAAGTATGTGTGAATTTCTAAGGGACCAAACTGCTGAGATCATCGGTCCCTAGACTTACACACTACTTAAACTAACTTATGCTACGAACAACAAACACACTCATGCCCGTGGGAGGACTCGAACATCCGACGGGAGGGGCCACGCAATCCGTGACATGGCGCCTCAAACCACGCGGGCACTCCGCGCGACTCGTTCGTTCAGTGAAAATAGCTTCTCCACCTTACACGCACACTTAAAAGACGTCAACCATAAAATACCCAATATTAATAAATCACTACAGGTATTGCGTAAGTTACAGAAAGATAAAGTAATGGATGTGATGCTAGAATGCGAAATTTACATTCATCTGAAAGACCAATCGGATAAATTTTAAATGTAAAAAAGACCTGCGAAATGGAAAATTCCTAGACAACTCTACACCTGTTCTGTGACGAAGCGTTATAGACCCATACAAAGCATGGTTATCGCTATACTCGTTAGTAAATATAACTGAAATGCGAAAAATCACGGAACCATAAAGCAGGGCATGAAAGGTTTTTATAGCACTACTGTGATCGATTTTATGTGTAAGATATTTGTAATAACTAATCGAAAATGACCTAGCATCGTAGCAACAGAACAAAGATTTACAACTTGTTTTATGGAAATTGCATGCAGTCTTATTACACCAACTATGAACGGTAGTTAAAAATACGTAGGAACAAAGACCCACATGGCTTAATTAACGAATTTCTGTAAAATAACCATAATCTTCCTAGTGCATGTTCAGTAAAAACATCGGCCTTCTATATAAGAGCTTTGCAACAACTGCTCAAAAGTAACATGCTCCTAGAATTACGGATAACGATTTCCATTTTTACTTTATGACAATTATATGCACTCATAGGAGCTAAGACGCACATGGCATAATATGCCACTAACGAATCCTCTATAAACTACGTTATAATCCTCGTAATAACTTGACATATGGCATGTTCTTACGTTAAATCCAGTAGTGATACTAATGCATCCAATTTATAGTGCTTCTGTGGTATCACATATCAATACTACCCTACAAGCATCATTACGTTAGTAACAGGATTGCAATTTTCCGTTCGATGCCGACAGACGTCGTGCAGCGTTTGGTGGACCCAATGGTACGTGCCCACTGAGGCACACCTCCAGTGGCTCCATACCACGAGCATCCGCTGCCGCTGCGATATAGAACAGCTGGCAGCAGTCGCCCAGCCTGCTTGCAATTGGAGCCTCTATGCTATGATGGATGCCTTCGTTCGTACTTCTTACTTGTGACATCGATAGTTGGACTCTTCTTCTTGTTGCATCATTTGAAATGAGCCTTCGCACGTTTGGAGAAATACAAATTAAGTACATCTTCTGTTTGTCGTGTTATCTTGTTTTCTAATCATTTCTGCTCCTGTTCAGCTTTTATACGACAGTTGCCTCACCACTCTGTAGCGCACCTATCTTTACCACTGCCTTACTCTGGCTGAGGGTTATCGAGCCTACGTGTGACAGTCTTCGAGTTACTTTCTTTCTGTTCGGTAGTCTATTTGATTGGTTTTTGCTGTTATTGTTTTTTTTTCAGTTGCTTGTTATTTGGTTATCCAGTGTTTGCCTAGTTTGTGATTCTTTATGGTCTAGGTTCCGAGTTGTTGCTTTTGCACCCCTCTTTGCTATCTCTATGCTATTTTAGCTTTTCGTTGCTTGTCTTTGTCCAACGCTTAATTCATAATGGCTACTCAGCCCCAATCGCCTGCGCCGCCTGCAGTTGATCTAACTCCCCTTTATTCAGTTCCAGAGCCAACAAATGACGTAACAGCCTGAAGTGATGAATCTCTTCATGACGGCGCCGATGACTTCACGCAAGACGTCGGAGTATAAAAGACAGCGCCGTCGCTTGCATCGCCTGCTTATGTGCCGCCATTTCTTGAGTTTGAAGAGGCAAAGGAAACTGGACAGAGTACCTCGTACAGTTCAACGTGCATACCGCAGCACATCACGTACAAGGTGCTGCCAAACATTTTTATTTCTTGGCGACGGCGTGAGTGACTATTTATCGCCTGTGCGCAAAGTTGTTTCCCACGTCTCACACTGAGGTGGCAGACTGTGCAGGCGCTGAAGTATTTTGAGAACAGAATACAAGTGGCGGCTGCCTGTTACAAATTCTTTAGGTTGCACAAGCAACAATGGCAGACATATCGTCAATGGGTGACTGAATTTCAGTGCCTTGTTATGTTATGTGGCGTTATGTTAACCGGGTACCTAGAAACGACGGAGAGGCTCTGTCCCCGCCGCAGCCGCAGTGGTGCGCAACCTCACGACGACTACCGCAGTCCACTTCACACCTCCGCCGCCCCACACCGAACCCAGGGTTATTGTGCGTTCGGCCCCCGGTGGACGCACCAGGGAACGTCTCACATCAGACGAGCGTAACCCCTATGTTTGCGTGGTAGAGTAATGGTGGTGTACGCGTACGTGGAGAACTTGTTTGCGCAACAATTGCCGACATTGTGTAGCTGAGGCGGAATAAGGGGAACCAGCCCGCATTTGCCGAGGCAGATGGAAAACCGCCTAAAAACCATCCACAGACTGGCCGGTTCACCGGACCTCGACACAAATCCGCCTGGCGGATTCGCGCCGGGGACCAGGCGCTCCTTCCCGCTCCGAAAGCCGTGCGTTAGACCGCACGGCCAACCGGACGGGTTTGCATTGCCTTACTAGACAATGCAAATTCAAACGTGGCTGTGGCAAATACTACAGTGATTCATGATTCGCGATGCGATCAAGCACAGCGTGGCCGACTCTCGAATTCGGGAACAGGTTCTTAAATACCCGGAACCTTTCTTGCAACAGATTCTGCAGATTCTAGACTATCAGGATTCCTGTGAAAGTGCAACAGACAGCTCTGAGGTAGCATCTGTTTGTTTGGTAGACAGCCGCGACAAACAGGCCTCGCAACCAGCTCGCAAACAGCGGCCAGGCCCGCCTCAGCCACAGTGCGCACTTAAACACGTGGTGCTTCCTGCGCGAGGTGTGAAGTCGTGCCCTCGGCACATGGTCGCCGATGTTGCCCCTCGCGCAAAGCGGCTTGCATTATTGCTGCAAACGGAGACATGTACAGTCTGTCTGCTAACAGAAGCGTAACGTACCCCCTTCTGCTACCCCATCACGCAAATCTGAGTCACAAACGGTATGTGATGTCGTTAGTGCAATGCAACGGTGTATAGTGCGCGCAAATTGCTGTGGCCGGTGAGGCGCAGTCAGCTGGGGAAGTGTGGGGAGAGCGGCAGTGGTCGAATCTCGCTCAGAGCGCTGTAGGGGAAAGTGCCTGTGGGGTCCCTCCACGTCCACGCACGCATGGTGACCATTCAAAAAGATCTACTGTCATCTCGGCTTTCGTTAGCATCTACAAGGAATTCCAACGAAAATGCTGCGATTTATTTTCGCCTTGCTTGTTAACCATTTGTAGCTTTCAGAGAAACGCCATGAGCGGCGAATTTTGAGTAAAACATTCGCATTATTCTAGTTGCCATGTGGCGTTTTGCCAAAACACAGCCGAGTTTACACTTTCACACCTCGCTAACATGTTGTACAGATAGAACTGCGAGAGAATTCTGAAACAGTAGTTTGTTAAGAGAGGAGCTGAGGAAAAGTAAAGCCATTAGCTTACGAAAAAGCAGATCCTCGGTACAAAAAATGTGTAATGTCTTCTCTTATGTTGTTACAAAACCCATAGCATTTCTCGCCACACCAACTATCGACTGCCCTTAAAAATTACATTCTTTCACCGTAGAAGTCTAGTTACTGGAATAACACGGTAGGTAATGAAGTTTTACATAACAATGATATGTAAAAATACACTCCTCTTTGCGTGCTGTCATTTGCCAAAATCTCATTTCGATATCTGAAACCGTTAATGAAATTTGAGGAATGTTGTGGATATTTCACTCTGGCTTTACCGCTGGCGCGGCGCGATTGCAAATGAGTTCCTACAGCACTTCAGTTTTCCCAAGGTAGGTGACAGATACTTCTACCCAAGTCTAAAGAAAAATTCAGTATATTAGCCACATTTCATACGCAACAACAAGCCGGCCGTTAGGCCGAGCGGTTCTAGGCGCTTCAGTCCGGAACCGCGCGACCGCTACGGTCGCAGGTTCGAATCCTGCCTTGGGCATGGATCTGCATGATGTCGTTAGTTAGTTGGGTTTAAGTAGTTCTAAGTTCTAGGGGTCTGATGACCTCAGCTGTTAAATCCCATAGTGCTCAGAGCCATTCGAACCATTTGAACTATACGCAACAACACATCGTGTAATGTGCACCAAACGCAAAAATATAGCGACCTCTACTTTTCATTTCACGCTTTTCCGAATTTCACGCAGTATCTTCCTTTCACGTAAATATCAGAATAACTATGACCATTAACGAAACGATGGGTACATCACCATGAACCTGACATATAAGGCTATAAGCAATGCAGAAATGAAATTTTTTTACAGAATAGTTTCTGTAAAATCGTTTGAGAAAGATTGCGGGGTATGCCCCTCGTTTCTGTCATCGCTGGCCGGCCGAAAGGTGGAAAACACTTATCGGCCTTCCCTTCCGAACAAACGAATGAACTCGCCCAGCGCTTTGCACGAAAACTGGTCGCTGCGCATGGCCCACCATATCCTGCGCGAGCTATAGTAGCTGTTCAGGACAGATTCCCAACTCATCTCCAACGCTACGTGAAGACAACAAGGTTTTTGTGTCTCTTACTACTGCTGGACAGTCAGTTTGTTTGAAATTTGACACTGACACTTCAGTGAGTTTGTTCAAACGTAGCACTTACGAATTCCTTGGAAAACGTAAGTTGTGCAAATCGCATTATGCGCTGACGGCGGATAATGGGCAAGACATTCTTGTCTTAGGCACTTGTAGCTTTCCTGCAGCTTTCTGAAATTTGACGAAGACAGCGACATTTACAGTGCTTTCCTCCCGAGACAGTGCTAATACTTTTGGTCTGTATGCTTTTTATTTGTTTGGATTAAGTATTCTGGACAATGTATTTTCTGTTTCTTTCTTTCATCCTCGGGACAGAGTTATGTGGAGAATTGCAAGATTTGTTTTGTGAGGGTTTAGGGAAGGCTAATAATTTTTTTGCCTACGTCACCACGAAGGTCTATGCAGACGGTCGCTCTGTTAGAGCAGCTCCTGTTCCTCACGCTCTTCGAGAACAGGTGGCTCAGGAACTTACTGTTTTGCAAGACAGTGGGCTCTTAGCACCCATTACTGCCAGTCAGTAGGCATCCCCTCTTGTTCTCGTAAAAGAGCTATCCGACAGACTCCGGTTGTGCGCCGATTTTAAGAAAACTGTGAATCCTCAAACAGTCAGTGACAGTTGCCTATTGCCGCGCCAAGAGGAATGATGGATAAGTTGGATGCCGGTCGCTACTTTTCCATAATTGATTTGCATGGCATTTACTTGCAAATCGCTCTGGATGAGCAGTAAATTACACTCATCTGGGTCTTTTCAAATTTTTGAGATTGCCGTTTGGCGGTACTTTCACACTTGCCATATTTTAGCACTTCCAGGAGCAGCTGACTGCGAAAATTTCTTTTTGCTCGAATTATTAAATGACACTGGCGTCTCGTGTCGCTCTCCTGAAGAACAAAGTAACAATCTTCGCACTCTGTTTCAGGCGTCGTCTGTAGCTGGCCTCAAATGAAAGAGAGACAAATATGTGTTTTCTCAGACTGAACTTGAGTGCTTAGAACATCTCATTAATAGCCAGGGTGCTCACCCCCTACAATCACATTTGCTTGATACCCGTGACCTTCAGTTTCCAACAAATGTGCGGGAACTGCAGTCTGTGTTAGGGAAGCTCGTGTATTATATCCGTTTTATTCCTAACCTCGCTCAAGTTGCGGCTCTATTGCATCGCTTGCACAGGAATAATGTTCCTTTTGTTTGGTTGGAAGAGTGTTAGTATCCTTTCCAGAAGCTGAAAGATTCTTTCCTTACTGATCGGTGCCTTGTTCCTTTTGGTCCCGCCAAACCTGTGGTCTCGGCTGTGGGTGCTTCCTCTTACGGCGTTTGTGGAGTTTTGTCTAATAAATTTGGTGCTGTTGACAGGCCAACTGCCTTTGCTTCGAAATTGAACAGAGCTCAGTGTGATTATTCGTAGATTGAAAAGGAGGCTCTCGCCATTGCCTATGGTACCACTAAATTTCGCCAGTATCTTTTTGGCAGAAAATTTTACTTGATGACTGATCACACACCTGCAATCTTTGTTTAGCCGTTCTCAGTCAGTCCCAACTCGTACAGCGCGGAAGCTGCAATGGTGGGCTCTTCTTATATCAAATTAGCAATATGAGATTGTGTAGCGGCCCACTTCTGAGCATGCCAGTGCAGATGACCTTTCTCGCCTGCTTGCTGGCCTAGATTCAACATTCGACAAGTCATCTGCTTCTTGTTGCTACATTGATGCACAATACCCAGATGTTTTGCAGAGATTTCCGCTTAATCACTGCAAAGCTTCCCAGGCCTCAGCTGCAGATCTAGATTTGCAGATTCTGTTGCACTATATCCGCATTGGTTGGCCGCATTCAGCTGAACAGGTTCGTGGCTCTGTGGTTTACGGATAATGTGCCCGTTGGCATGCCTTTGTAGTTCACCATAGTGTCATTTTATTTGATACTGATAATGACCAGTCATGTGTTGTGGTTCCCCAGGCTTTCCAGCCTGACGTGCGTCGTTTGCTACAGCAAGGTCACTGAGGCGTTGTTCGCACCAACCAATTGGCGCAACGTCATTGCACTTGGTACAGTCTAGACAGTTGACTTCCCAGTGCCAAGCCTGTGCTAAATATCAATCAGTCTCGCTTCAGCAGTTCTTTGAGTGGCCCAGACCTCAAGCACTTTGGCAACATCTGCACCTGGATTTCGTCTGTCCTTACTGGAATACATGTATGCACCCTACAACGGTTTGTTCCACAAACCAGGCCTTGTCATCACAAGGATTCAATTTTATTTTTTATTTTATTTTATTTTTTTTTTTGCATCTGAGTCTGGACAGTTTTGCACTGCTTCTGGCGTCATGCGCATCATGAGTACAGCATTGCACCCACAATCCAACAGCGAAGCTGAACGCTTTGCACGAACATTTAAGCAACCGGTGGACAAATTTCGTGCTCTTCCTGTCTTCCTATCGCTCCTGGCCGCGTGAGGGACCATCACCAGTGAAGTTGTTAACGGATGGTGCCACAGCACCTTGCTTCAGTTGCTGCACCTTCCATGACAGGCCGCACCCACTCTGCCCAGACAGTCAATGTATCACACTAACAATTCGGTCTTCTACAGATTGTATGGCAGATGGAGCTGCTGGTAGCTACACACCGTTCCATGACATGTTAGATGTTCTATGTTTCTCCTGCAAGGACCGAGAGGATTGCTAACGTGTCACCAGAATCAAATTCGTCCTTGCGAATTGCTTGTTCCCGCCACAGACTTTCTGCATCCAGATTCCATGCCTGCCTGGACACAGCTGTCCTCACTGCATCGGGCTCCTGTGGGTCCTACGCCATCGGTGCCCGCTCCAGAGCTGATGGAAATCGACGCCCCTTTCACGGTCGTAGCCGTCTCAACTGCAACCATCGTCTGGGGATGGGCATTTCTTCCTGGCAGCTGTCCCAGTGCAACCCTATGACCTTCTGCAGTCTGCAGTTTTCGAGATGCCACTATCTTCGTCTGCTGCTCCGCCTCTGGATGTGGGTCCACACCCTCTGCTCGGTTTTTTGTCCGGTATTCCCAGGGGGGCTCAGGGCGTAAACCAGGTGCAGGTGGAAGCTGTACACCAGCCTCAGTTTCGGCTCACGTCTCTTCATTGTCGCCTGCATCCAGCCCTTCCCTCCATCATCGTTTGCTCATCCACACTACACGACGACTGTGAGTATGTTTGGGGGGGGGGGGGGGGTTGTGGTATCATATATTCATACTAACCCATGGGCGTTGTTGCGTTGGTAATGGAATTGCAAGTTTTCATTCAGCCTCAATAGCAGTCACTACAATGGTATGTGCCCGCTGAGCCGCGCCTCCAGCCACTCGGTCCCACTGCGATGTAGGACGGCCGGTGCCAGTCGCTCAGCCCACTTGGCGCTTGGAGCCACTACGCTGTGACACCTCTGTTTCTGCTTCTTCTTTGTAACATCGATAGCTGCACTCTATTTCTTTTTGCATCATTTGAAATGATTCTTCGTACGTTTGGAGAAATAAAAGTTAAGTAATTCTTCTGTTTGTCGTGTTACTTTTTCCGCTAATCATCTCTGCTGCTGTCCAGCCTTCCTACAACAGTTGCCGCGCCACTTTGCAACTCACCTCTCGTCACCGTCTTGTGTGTAAAGCTGTACACAACAGCTTCCATTTTAGATTCTTCAAAATGGCCTAAGACTGAAATTGTACAATCGTACAAAGAAAGAAGTCAGCTGAAAGCATCACAAAATCATTTAAAAAATTCATCTCAGCTGTGGACCTTGTTGCAATGGAGATGACAGACTCAGATATTTCTACGTATTGACTGCTTCTACCTGTGAGTCATTGATATTTTAGTCATATGATCCTACGTTTTTTTCGTTTAGTGAAGTTCTAAATTGTGCATTTCTGAACGTTAAAGCAAACTGGCAGTCTTTGCATCACTTTGAAATCTTATCAGGATCTGATAGAATAACAACGCAGCTTTTTTTCAGATAGTACTTCATTACAATGACCAGATCAGCTGTGAAATCTCTGAGGTTACTATTAACATTGTCTACAACCTGTTTAACATAGAACATGAACAACAAGGATCTCAATGCATTTACGTGAAGAA
Organism: Schistocerca piceifrons; assembly: GCF_021461385.2. NCBI lineage: Eukaryota > Metazoa > Arthropoda > Insecta > Orthoptera > Acrididae > Schistocerca > Schistocerca piceifrons. The sequence goes on from NC_060138.1 coordinate 708,023,991, forward strand.
CGCCTGTACTATATTCATTGATGACTCTCCACCCAACACAACATGCTGTGTCCTCTCTACTAATAATCCTCTATCCTGGCTTTCAGGATGTTGAAAGGTGGCTACACTGAGCCACTGCGCCAGAGATTGCGCCAAAGAGTATTATTAAGCCGCCTACACAGTGCTTGGGGAGAGCTCGTAGTAGTCAGTGCCTGTCGAGGACTCGTAGTAGTCAGTGCTTGTTAAGAGCTCGTAGTAGTCAGTGCCTGTCGAGGACTCGTGGCAGTCAGTTCTTGGGGAGAGCTCGTAGTAGAGTGTTTGTTGAGATGTGCTAGTAGGCAGTGCTTGCTGAGATGTGATATTGGAGAGTTCTGGTTGAGATGTGGTAGTAGCGTGTCGGTGTGGAGAGATTGTAATGTTTAGAGTGCTTTTCATCAATATAAATTAAGGTAAACAACAAATATATATATATATATATATATATATATATATATATATATATATATATTCAAACTATTTAATTAAGCCCCCATGCACGTGGATGTATGTCATTCTCAGAATTGCGGAAGATCTTAAATTTCCGAACAGTCAAAAAATGTTTATAGTCAAAGTTTTCGCCTCGTGGCGACTAAGACCTACCGCGTCTGTCCCAGTCCCAATGACGATTATTGTTAAATTCACGCGCCTGGCGCTCTCTTGTTGCATCCTGTAAATGAAACAAATTATTTTCTTCAAACCCCTCTGGTATCTGTGATTCTAAATTTCTTTTGCCGTCTTTTCCTACGATTTCGCCCTCAAATTGTTTGACTTGCTTTTTTAATGCCTCAAATTCCCTTTTCACTCGTTCATTAAATTTTCCCTGATTTTCAACATGCTTATTTATGTTCTGGTAGTCTTCGGTTTCTGCAAATGGCAATGGTGCTGTATCATCTGAATCTCTGTCCCCATTTAAACTAAGATTTGTCAATTTGTCTGAAATCTCCTCAACTCTTTCCGATAAATTACCTATTTGTTCTTTCTGTTTATTTACGTCTTCCGTAAGTGTCGCGACTCGGGTTTCAGTATTAACACATTTAGTAGTTAACTGTTCATACTGATGTGTTAGGTTATTTAATCTGTCATTTGGTACGGATTCCTCGATTCTCTCAAGTATTTCTTCCTTATCTTTTGCACGTTGTAAATTTAACTCTGTAAATTTCTGTACTATCACGAGATCTCTTTCTTCCTGTTCTCTATCCTGTTCCCCTTGTCTAATCTCTACTGCAATTAATCTATTATTGTGAGAATTCAAAATCGGTTGTACTTCTTCTCTGATTTCTTTCTTTAATTCATCTTTCATATTTTTGAAACATGTCCCTATTCGTGAGTCTAACCGTGTTTCCATTGTTTCCATCTGTGTTTTTAATTCAGACCTAAACCGTGTTTCCATTGTTCCCATATCAGTTTTTAATTCAGATCGTAAAGTTCCCATCTGTGATCCCACTGAGTCTAACCGTGTTTCCATTGTTCCCATACCAGTTGTAATTGTTCCTATCTGAGTTTTAATTGTTCCTATCTCTGTCTTAAATTCAGATCGTAACTGTGATCCCAAATTTAATATAGCACTCATCAACTGCTCCATATTAACTTGTTCGAAATTCCTTTCGCCCCTAACATTTCCCACAAAACCAGCTTCCTTCGTCATAGCTGTAAAGCTATCTGTGTTCGATACTATTCCAGAATCTTCTATCGTTAATCACGTATTCTGTGAATTTTCTGATTGAGAAAAATTTTGAAATGGTTCCGGACTATTTTCCCGACTTATTACATTGTTTTCCACTTCATTATCCATCATACTGTTTTCCTCTGTTGGCGAGTTCGCCATGTTAACAATTTCGTCATTCTCACTATTCATCATTTTTGCCTTTTTCATCGATCGCGTAATCATTTACAAAAACATACAAAACTCGTCACTGTACGAAAATTACACACAATGACTCTTTATCTCCAGCAATACCATTCACACGAAATGTTTCCTTCAAACACGATTAACGAACAATTGAAATAATTGCACTAAATTGTCAAACGCGTATACAAGACAACAAATCAAATTCTGAGAAAAAAAATACCATTATAAGAATGACAATTACCAAATCTACACATGCAAAATAGACTACAATTACTAAACTACAAATTACTACAACAATACTACTGTCTACTATTTTTACAATCAGAAGAATTCCAAGGGACGATCCGAAGCAGCGGTCGCCACGTGCATGGGGGCTTAATTAAATAGTTTGAAAATAATTTTTATATTTTTAGTAGCTGTATGTCCGATTACGCTGTTTCGTAAACGGTTGGCCCTGACTAGTATTTGTACGCAATCTAACTGCATAGAATAACAACAAACAATGAAAGAAAATTTTCGTTAACACAGTTAATTAATTAAGTCCCCAGCAACTATAAAACCTACTAAACCAAAGCACAAGTGTAGTTGTTCTGTGTGTGGGAGTGTGACTCAACGTACACATCTGGCACGGTTCTTCTTCAACAAGACAAGAAATTTTAAATACCATTTATACTGAAGTAACAAAAAAATAGAAATACTATAATTGCGTAAGGAAAGCAGAATTACACTCTAATACAAGAACACAAGCCAGATGCTTTGTTGACTGAACCTGTAATGACGCATTATTCAGGACATTGAAATAATGAGAAAAAAAAGAAAAGTAGTTGTTTACCTTAATTTATATTGATGAAAAGCACTCTAAACATTACAATCTCTCCACACCGACACGCTACTACCTCATCTCAACCAGAACCCTCCAATATCACATCTCAGCAAGCACTGCCTACTAGCACATCTCAACAAACACTCTACTACGAGCTCTCCCCAAGAACTGACTACCACGAGTCCTCGACAGGCACTGACTACTACGAGCTCTTAACAAGCACTGACTACTACGAGTCCTCGACAGGCACTGACTACTACGAGCTCTCCCCAAGCACTGTGTAGGCGGCTTAATAATACTCTTTGGCGCAATCTCTGGCGCAGTGGCTCAGTGTAGCCACCTTTCAATGTCACACGAGAAAATCGTGGGTTCGATTTCGCATAGTCGATGTTTTCAGAATCCATGCTGACTGTCATAGATACGATTGTTTATCACCCCGTGTTGTAAGAGATTTTCCATACTGCAGAGTACAAAAATTAAAAAAAATGGCTCTGAGCACTATGGGACTTAACATCTGTGGTCATCAGTCCCCTAGAACTTAGAACTACTTAAACCTAACTAACCTAAGGACATCACACACATCCATGCCCGAGGCAGGATTCGAACCTGCGACCGTAGCAGTCCCGCGGTTCCGGACTGCGCGCCTAGTACAAAAATTATTCCATATGGAACTTTTAAGGGGCACGAAAATCCCTTATTTAATTTTTCCGCTAATTTATCCTATTCGTGCAACTCATTTGTAGAAATTGCATCAATGTAAGGTCTGTATATCATTGATCGCTATTCTGGAGTACGAATTTGTCTTATGACACGATTGTCGGAATCACTTTCGCCTAACAACAAAGAAATGGATCCTACGGCGCTTCAACAACTGTATGAGCAGGTACTAAATTCCAGAGATGTCGGAAGAGCCGAGTATTTGCACTGCTAAACCCTGGCAAAGAAGGGGGCAATTCGAAGAACTTTAGACCAATTAATTGCACTACTGCGTCACCTCTACAAACTGCTAGAAGGATTGCTTTTAAGTCGCCTTCTGCCTGTAACTGACTCCTTACTTATACCTCAGCAAGTTGAATTTCGTCCGAGCAAAAATTGTGCTGGGTAACTCCTGAAACTACGCAGTCCATAGAACGTGATTTCGAAATTCGTAAGGCGACTGTAGTGGTATTTGTCAATTTATCAGCAGCGCAGAACGCAGTCAGCCATAGGCTATTGTTAGCTAAGCTCTACAACCAGGTTCATCGCCCTTCTGTACAATCGTAGGTGCTACGTTGACAGTCAAGGGCAGCACAGCCGATGAAGGTTACAGGCGAACAGTCTTCCTCACGGAAATCTACTGGTCCCAGTCCTATTCAATATTTATACAAATGACCAAAGCACTGAAAGACCTGAGTCGAAACAAAGCCCCCGGAGTAGACAATATTCCATTGGAACTACTGACGGCCGTGGGAGAGCCAGTCCTGACAAAACTCTACCATCTGGTGAGGAAGATGTATGAGACAGGCGAAATACCCTCAGACTTCAAGAAGAATATAATAATTCCAATCCCAAAGAAAGCAGGTGTTGACAGATGTGAAAATTACCGAACTATCAGCTTAATAAGTCACAGCTGCAAAATACTAACACGAATTCTTTACAGACGAATGGAAAAACTAGTAGAAGCCAACCTCGGGGAAGATCAGTTTGGATTCCGTAGAAACACTGGAACACGTGAGGCAATACTGACCTTAAGACTTATCTTAGAAGAAAGATTAAGGAAAGGCAAACCTACGTTTCTAGCATTTGTAGACTTAGAGAAAGCTTTTGACAATGTTGACTGGAATACTCTCTTTCAAATTCTAAAGGTGGCAGGGGTAAAATACAGGGAGCGAAAGGCTATTTACAATTTGTACAGAAACCAGATCGCAGTTATAAGAGTCGAGGGACATGAAAGGGAAGCAGTGGTTGGGAAGGGAGTGAGACAGGGTTGTAGCCTCTCCCCGATGTTATTCAATCTGTATATTGAGCAAGCAGTAAAGGAAACAAAAGAAAAATTCGGAGTAGGTATTAAAATTCATGGAGAAGAAATAAAAACTTTGAGGTTCGCCGATGACATTGTAATTCTGTCCGAGACAGCAAAGGACTTGGAAGAGCAGTTGAATGGAATGGACAGTGTCTTGAAAGGAGGATATAAGATGAACATCAACAAAAGCAAAACAAGGATAATGGAATGTAGCCTAATTAAGTCGGGTGATGCTGAGGGAATTAGATTAGGAAATGAGGCACTTAAAGTAGTAAAGGAGTTTTGCTATTTGGGGAGCAAAATAACTGATAATGGTCGAAGTAGAGAGGATATAAAATGTAGGCTGGCAATGGCAAGGAAAGCGTTTCTGAAGAAGAGAAATTTGTTAACATCCAGTATTGATTTAAGTGTCAGGAAGTCATTTCTGAAAGTATTCGTATGGAGTGTAGCCATGTATGGAAGTGAAACATGGACGATAAATAGTTTGGACAAGAAGAGAATAGAAGCTTTTGAAATGTGGTGCTACAGAAGAATGCTGAAGATTAGATGGGTAGATCACATAACTAATGAGGAAGTATTGAATAGGATTGGGGAGAAGAGAAGTTTGTGGCACAACTTGACCAGAAGAAGGGATCGGTTGGTAGGACATGTTCTGAGGCATCAAGGGATCACCAATTTAGTATTGGAGGGCAGCGTGGAGGGTAAAAATCGTAGAGGGAGACCAAGAGATGAATACACTAAGCAGATTCAGAAGGATGTAGGTTGCAGTAGGTACTGGGAGATGAAAAAGCTTGCACAGGATAGAGTAGCATGGAGAGCTGCATCAAACCGGTCTTAGGACTGAAGACCACAACAACAACAACAACAAATGACCAACCCACGGCCCCAAATGCCAGAAGTATCTTGTATGCTGATGATCTCGCTGATTCCACACAGATCACACACATTAAATCAGTGGAAAACAACCTCAGCAATGCTTCTGAAGGAATGTCAACATACTACACTGCAAACCAGCTCATACCAAATCCATCTAAGACAGAAATATTTGCGTTCCATGTGAAAAGATGGGAAACAGCTAAGAAATTAAAAATAGGTATGGACAGGGTTGCGTTGGTAAAATGTGATACTCCAAAGTGTCTAGGAATGTCACGCGACAGATCTCTTACGAACAAGAAACATTGCATGACTCAAATGAAGCTATTTGGTTCCATATCTTTTCAGGTCTCAAACGTCTATCACGTATATATGCAGACTGAAACGACGAATGAAAATTTGTACCAAGGCTGGAATTCAAATCTGGGTCTCCTGTGCATTAGGGACATAAGCTGATCACTACGCCACCTTAGCACAGTGGTTACTCACAACTGCATGGGCTACCCTATCACACCTCCCTCCTCAATCCGAACCCCAATTCATGCCTTAGCCCACTCGGTATTTGCCCTAAAGTCGAACAGCTCTCCAACTGTATCGGAATAGCTGCGCAGCATCGAACGAAATGGGTGATCCTGCTTGAAACCCAAGCAGAGTTCGTTTAATCAAATGAAACTTTATGGTTGCAGAGACCTTTTCAAGTCTCAAACAACTATGGTGTATGAGACTCGAATAAGTCTGTGGAACCATGTAAGGTCATTTGATTAAAGCATGTCTCCCGTTTTGTTCGTGCTGAGGTGCTATTCCAATACAGTTGGAGAGCCTCTGCAATGCTATTTGAGTTTAGAGGGAATACTAAGTGGGCAATGGCGTGAATGAGAATTTTGACTGGGGAGAGAGGCGTGCTAGGATAGTCTATGGTGTCGTACAAAGCCACTGAGCCAGGGTGGCCTCCACCTGCAGGTCTGGGGGTAAGAATAGGCCCAAGGTATTCCTGCCCGTCGTAAGAGGCGACTAAAACGAGTCTCACACGTTTCGGCTTTTGTGATGATCCACTGTAGGGTTTGACCTCCATTCTTCAAAATTTTTCCAAAGAGCGAGCCAATTGGAGAAGGACGCTTAAATGGTCCTTCGTGTCCACCGTGCCTTGAGATCTGAAGCCCGCTTTCTCGTCGTCGCATTGCACTCCCACTCATTCTCCATCTCTTAGGCGAGGAGACCTTCCTGGGTGCGTTTTCCACCATGCACTATGCAGTGTCGCTTTCTGCGCCGACACTGACCATGGACTTGTTTGCACCTGATATCCAGCATGGTAGCCAGTCCGTTGTGGTGGGGCCGCCATGTACCCTGTTGTTTGTAGCCCCCTGACAACACAGGGATCGCTCTGCTGATGCCTGCGCCGTTAACTCCCCACATATGCCATGGAGTAGATGCCTGTCACCCTGGGGCATCGGGAGTGCCGGCAATGGCCATCCAGCCTGGTGGCCTCTGCTGTAGCTGGGTGGCGGCCGTGGGGAGAGCCCCTGGTCAGAGTGGGTGGCATCAGGGTGGATGACACACGATGAAGCATACCACGTCATCACTTGCTGGTGATCAGACACCAGCAGTCTATAAGCGTTCTCAGTACAATGCAAGGAAGTATAACCCTAAATCATTCGCCTCCCTGGCCACACCATGGGAGGAACACCACGCTAAGGATGGCAGCGAACCTTATTCACCCTAGTACCTCGTATGTACGAGAACTGCTGGGGACTCCTTTGTTCTGATGAAGCCACAGTTTTTTGTAGATCATTAAGAGGACAAGTTTGGGGAGGTGGAGGGCTTGTCCAAAATACGGTCAGGGTCAGTCTTTATAAAAACAGCATCCTCTGCCCAGTCATGGGCATTACTCGCTTGCGACAAGCTGGGGGATGTTTCAGTTACCATCACGCCTCATAAGAGCTTAAATATGGTCCAGGGTATTATATTCCATCAGGACCTTCTTTTGCAGTGTGATGACGAGCTGCGCTCCAACTTAGAGCAACGAGGCATTCATTTTGTCCGGCCCATCCATCAGAGTCTGAGGGATAATCAGGTTGCTGCCAGTGCCTTCATCTTGGCCTTCGAGGGTCACATATTGCCCGAAAAGGTCAAGGTGATGTAAAGCCATATATCCCTCCCCCTATGCGGTGCTTTAAGTGTTGGAAGTTTGGCCATATGTCTTCCCCTTGTACTTTCAGCGTCACATGTCGAGATTGTGGAAGCCCATCACATCCCAATACTCCATGTGCCCCGCCTCCCATCTGTGTCAACTGCAGAGGGCATCATTCCCCTTGCTCGCCAGACTGTAGGATCTTACAGCGCGAAAGATAAATCATGTAATACAAGACCCTGGACCAACTGACCTACACAGAGGCTAAGAGAAAATTTGAGCATCTACATCCTGTGGCTATGACCTCCTCTTATGCCGCCGCTACGAGAACAGTTGTAGCCCCATCCGTTTTGCGAATTCCAGTTGGCCGTAAGACCACACCTGTCCCCTTGATGGTGGGAGCAGTTCCCTTGCTGTTGGTACCGCATCATGTGCTTCAGGAGCAACACCCTCCCAACCATCAGGGATACCAGTCCCCACTTCTCAATTGGAGAAGCGTAAATCTTCTTTAGTACCTTTCGCTAGGAAGGGATCTCTTGGGTCACTCCCGTCCCAGGTTTCTGCTAGTGGGAAAGATGACTCCTGCCAGTGGCAGAAGTGGCCAAAAGAAGCTGGTAGTAAGACATCATGATCATCCTCAGTCCTGGAGACTGAATCAGTGAAGCCCTCACAGCCAGAGAAACCCGAGGAGCAGCGAGAGAAATCCAAAAAGAAGACCCCCCCAAGACCAAGGGAATTGTGGTGGCATCTACACCGCCGCTACCTACAAGCGATGCTTCTGAGGATGAGGTGGAGATTCTGACGTTTGCTGAGGACCTAGATCTCGCCGGACCCTCAGACACCATGGATACAGACAGCTCAAGAAATAAATCGGTGGCAGCAGGTGACCCTGAGGCGTAAACTGCCCCATTCAATGTTCCATGCCTTCCCAGCCTCACGATCATGTCATCCTCCAGTGGAATTGCGGCAGGTTTTTTTCCACCGCCTGGCTGAGCTACGGCAAGTGTTAAGCTTTACACCTGTTTACTGCATTGCCCTCAAGGAAACCTGGTTCCCGGCAATGTGGAACCCTGCCCTCCTCAGCTACAAGGGATATTAATAGGAACTGTAGCGACGATAATCGAGTGTCAGATGGAGTTTGCGTTTATGTCGTAAGCTCAGTCTGTAGTGAAACTGTGCTCCTTCAAACTTCTCTTGAAGCTGCGGCTGTCAGAATAAGGTCAACGCAGGAAATAACTGTCTGCAACATATATCTTTCTCCAGATGGTGCAGTACCACTGAACACATTGGCTGCACTGATTGATCAACTCCCTAAACCTTTCCTACTTTTGGGAGATTTTAACGCTCATGACCCCTTGTGGGGTGGCACAGTGGAGAACTGTCGAAAATTTACTGCCACAATTCTACCTCTGCCTCTTAAATACAGGTGCCCCCACACATTTCAGGTTGGCACATGGCACATATTCGGTCATTGATCTCTCGGTTTGCAGTCCTGGCCTTTTCCCATCTATTCACTGGAGAAAGAAATGACTCTGAGCGCTATGGGACTTAAATTCTGAAGTCATCAGTCCCCTAGAACGTACAACTACTTAAACCTAACTAACCTAAGGACATCACACACATCAATGCCCGAGACAGGATTCGAACCTGCGACCATAGCGGTTCCAGACTGTAGCGCCTAGAACCGCTCGGCCACCCCGGCCAGCTCCACTGGAGAACACATGACGACCTGTGTGGTAGTGAACACTTCCCCATCTTCCTGTCACTGCTCCAGCATAGGTCACGGATGCCTGCGCAGATGGGCTTTGAACAAGGCGGACTGGGAAACTTTCACCTCTGCTGTCACCGTTGAATCTCCCCCACACGGTAACATCGATGTGATAATTGAGCAGGTCACTACAACTATTGTTTCCGTGGCAGAAAAAGCGATCCCTTGTTCTTTAGGGTGCCCCGCGGCGAAGGGCAGTCCCTTCGTGGTCGCCGGAAGTTGCTGAAGCAATTAAGGAGCGACAGCGAGCTCTACAGTGGCATAAGCGGCTGCCTTCCCAGGGGCATCTCATAGCCTTTAAACGGCTCCGTGTTCGTGCTCGCCATCTTATCAAACGACGGAAGCAGGAATGTTGGGAGAGATACGATTCAACCATTGGGTGCCATACGTCACCTTCCCAAGTCTGGGCAAAGATCAAACGTCTTTTCGGATACCAGACGCCAACAGGTGTTCCCGGTTTTAACGTAAATGGCGTGTTATCTATCGACGAAAACGCGATTGCCGAGCACTTTGCAGAGCTCTATTCTCGAGCCTTTGCATCGGAGACTTCCCCCCAGCCTTTCGCACTCTCAGACGGCGGCTGGAAGTGATTACGTTCACTACACGCCGTAGTGAATCCTATAACGCCCCATTTGCAGAGTAGGAGCTCCTCAGTGCCCTGACACATTGCCCCGACACAGCTCCTGGGCCAGATCGGATCCACAGTCAGATGATTGAACATCTCTCATCTGACTGCAAACGACATCTTCAACCGGATCTGGTGCGATGGCGTCTTTCCATTGCAGTGGCGGTAGAGCACCATCATTCCGGTGCTCAAACTTGGTAAAAACCCGCTTTATGTGGATAGCTATCGGCCCATCAGCCTCACCAACGTTCTTTGTTAGCTGCTGGAACGTATGGTGTGTCGCAGTTGGGATAGCTCCTGGAGTCACGTGGCCTACTGGCTCCATGTCAGGGCGGCTTCCGCCAGGGTCGCTCTACAACTGACAATCTTGTGTCCCTCGAGTCTGTCATCTGCATAGCCTATTCCAGACGCCAGTACCTGGTTGCTGTCATTTTTGACGGAAAGCGTATGACACGACCTGGCGACATCATATCCTTGCCACATTGAGTGGGGTCTCCGAGGTCCGCCCCCTATTTTTACTCAAAATTTCCTGTCGCTTCGTATTTTCCTTGTCCAAGTTAGTGCCTCCCATAGTTTCATCCATATCCAGGAGAATGGAATCCTGCGGGGCTCTGTATTGTGTCTCTCTATTTTTAGTGGCCATTAACAGTCTAGCGGCAGCTGTGGGGCCATCTGTCTCGCCTTCTCTGTATGCGGATGACCTCTGCGTTTCTTACTGCACCTCCAGTACTGGTGTTGCTGAGCGGCGCCTACAGGGAGCCATTCACAAGGTGGAGTCCTGGGCTCTAGCCCATGACGTCCAGTTTTCAGCCACGAAGTCGTGTGTCATGCACTTCTGTTGGTGTCGTACCGTTCATCTGGAGCCAGAACTTTATCCTACTGACGATCTACTCACTGTAGTGGAGGCATATCGATTCTTAGGACTGGTTTTCGATGCCCAATTGCCTTGACTATACCACCTTCGGGAGCTTAAGCGGAAATGCTGGCAGCACCTCAATGCCCTCCGCTGCCTGAGCAACATCAACTAGGGTGCAGATAGCTCTACGCTGCTGCAACTCTACAGAGCCCTTGTTCAATCCCGCCTTGACTATGGGAGTGTGGTTTATGGTTCGGCGGGCCCTCAGCGTTGCGTTTACTCGACCCAGTGCACTACTGTGTCGTTCGAATAGCGACAGGTTCTTTTAGATCGAGTCTGGTGACCAGTGTACTGGTGGAGGCCGGAGTTCCTCCACTGAAAGTTAGGCGTGTACTATTGCTCACCAGTTACGTTGCACACGTTCGTAGTTCTCCTGCGCATCCTTTTCCTACCTTCGGCAGCCTGTCTCCCGCATCGGCAGCCCAGATTAGAGCTAACGATTGCGGTTCGCGTGCGATCCCTTCCGTCTGAACTGGAGTCCTTCCCTTTACCACCCATACTTGAGGTCCATTCACGTACATCTCCATGGCGTACACCTAGGCCGCAGCTTCGCCTGGACCTTTCACATGGCCCTAAGGACTAAGTTAACCCTGCGACTCTCTGCTGTCACTTCCTCTCGTTTCTCGACATGTACGGGGCCACGAAGTGGTTTACACTTATGGCTCGATGGCCGATGGTCACGTTGGTTTTGACTATGTTCATGGAGGACACATAGAACAGCACTCCTTGTTCGATGGCTGCAGTGTTTTCACTGCAGAGCTGGCGGCCATATTTCGTGCTTTCGGGCACATCCGCTCATGCCCAGACGAGTCATTTCTCCTGTAGACTGACTCCTTGAGCAACCTACAAGCTGTCGACCAGTGCTACCATCGTCATCCTTTGGTAGTGACCATCCAGGAGTCCATCTATGCCCTGGAACGGTCCAGTCGTTCAGTGACGTTTGTCTGGACCCCAGGTCACGTCGGAATCCCAGGCAACGAACCTGCCGACAGACTGGCCAAACAGGCTATGAGAAAACCGCTTCTGGAGATGGGCATCTCTGAACCTAACCAGCGTTCTGGCTTACGCCGTAGGGTTTTTCGGTTTTGGGAGACGGAATGGCATAACAGTACGCACAACAAACTGCGTGTCATTAAGGAGACTATTAATGTGTGGAAGTCTTTCATGCATTCCTCTCGCATCGAATCAGTTGTCCTCGGCCAGCTCCGCATTGGCCACGCTTGGGCGACCCACGGTCACCTCCTGCGCCGTGACGAACCGCCTCAGTGTCGGTGCGGCGCCCGGTTGACAGTGGGCCATCTTCTGGTGCACTGTCCCACTTAGACTGCCCAGCGACGGAATCTTGACTTACCGAACTCGTTGCTGCAAATTTTATGTGATAACGCCTCACTGGCTGATTCGTGATGGTGGGTTTTATCATTTGATATAAGTTTTAGCGCATGTCCTTTGTCCCTCTGTGTCTTCCACCCTAGTGCTTTTAGGGTGGAGGTTTTAATGTGTTGCAAAGTGGCTGGCTTCTCCTTTTTATTCTCATGGTCAGCCAGCCATGGTCATCCGCTTTGTTGTTTTACTCTCTTCATACCGTTTCTTGCGTTTCTGTTGTTTTCTTGTCCGCCTTCTGTCCATTTACACATTTGTTGCCCTTCACCGTTCTTGTGATTTTTCCTTTCATTCCGTTTTCTGTTGTCAGTCTCGTTTGTTTTATTTTCGCGCTTGTGGCATTGTTTTATTCGGAACAGGGGACTGATGACCTCGTAGTTTGGTCCCTTCCCCCCTCTTTTAATCCAGCCAACCAACCAGGGTGGCCTAGTGGTTAGCGCATCTAACTAGTGCACTGGAGACCCGGGCTCAAATCCCAGCCATGAGACAAATTTTCATCTGTTCAAAAAAATGGTTCAAATGGCTCTGAGCACTATGGGACTTAACATCTTAGGTCATCAGTCCCCTAGAACTTAGAACTACTTAAACCTAACTAACCTAAGGACAGCACACAACACCCAGCCATCACGAGGCAGAGAAAATCCATGACCCCGCCGGGAATCGAACCCGGGAACCCGGGCGTGGGAAGCGAGAACGCTACCGCACGACCACGAGTTGCGGGCTTTTCATCTGTCTCTTCAGTCTACGTATATATTGTATGAATACCAAGTTGAAAGTTTCAACCAGTAAAAATCTCATTAGAAAACTGGCTGGCTGGCTCATGGTGGCGTAGTCAAGGCGAAACATTTCGTACTTCTGCAACGCCACTGTGTTATTCCGCTGCAGAATATGCTTGCCCTGTTTAGTGTAACTTAAGTCACTCCAGATAGGTGAATCTACCCTCAAAGAGACATGCAGACTTATAACTGGCTACTTAAAATCTACTCCAACTGTGTTGCTTTACCACCTGACAGGAATATCTCCACCTTACGTTCGAAGATAATTAGCTGCGAACAAGGAAAAGGACGAAATGGGTCAGGCGGTAGCTCATACTTTAGCCAAATATGAAGTGCACGTGCGCAGATTGAAATCCAGGAACATCTTTCTCAGAACACAAGACGCACTCACAAGCACAGAAAAAATAGGCAATTTACAGTTGTGGGAAACTAAGGACCATTGTGGGAAACTAAGGACCAGTGTGGGAAACTAAGGACCACCTTCGCTCTGGCTGGAAAGCAGTACCTGAAGTTCTACAATCTGGTAATGAATGTGTGGCTGATATGGAAGTCGAAACATAGACTGAGATTTGAAATGGGCATATCCAAAGCTACGGGGATCGTTCAGTACGTACTGTCCCACATTTTTTCCTCAGAATGCATTTACTGTTAAGAGTCAGAATTTGGTTACAATAATCATCAACGTCTTGTCCATGTTTTTTTTTTTTTTTTTTTTTTTTCTACTTACTCTCCATCACGTTCTGTGGCTGTACGCCAGCTGTTTGACTGACACTCTCGTCATCTTCAAAGTATGTTTCCCGTAGAGAATCTTCAAGCGGCACAAAGAGATGGAAGTCCGAGGGTGCGAGGTCTTGACTGTAGGGTGGACGAGACAGTGATGTCCAATCTAATTTGGCGATGTGTTCCCTGGTTCTCAGACTTGTGTGTGGGCGTGCATTATCGTATTGGAGCAAGATTTCTACTGGATTCTTGTCCGATCGAACACGTCGGAAACGGTTCTTGAGTTTATTCAGAGTCTTCACGTATGCCTTTGAATTGATGGTTGACCGTCTTGGTGTCATATCCACGAGAATGACATCACAATCCCAGAAGACTGTCATCATGACTTTTCTGGCAGACGGCGTTATCTTGAATTCCTTCTTTTGTGGTGAATGAGGATGATGCTTAGAGGTGGATCTAGCGTTCGATACTGGGGTGGGATCACAGCTTGTTACTGCCCCCCCCCCCCCCAAATATAACCCTCCGTCACCCCTATGCCTAACATTTAAAAAATAATACAATATATTGTTATTGTATTAAAACATTTTATCTGATTGTTTTACGACAGTGCTTTACACATAGCTTCAGCACGTTTTCCTAGAAATTTCAGTGTACACTGTCTTTCGTCTTTTGTCTTGCTTTCTCACATTTTCCTGTAGTTGGCTGGTCCATCTACGGACTGATAAACCATTCCAGATTTGTTGTTGGCAGCAGATTCTGTCAAGCATGCCCATGAACGTTTTTTCCTGGCTCAAATGTTTTCTGCAGTCGGTCGGTCCGCAAGCTTTGTATTGATTGAAGCGGATGTATTAAGTATACTGAGACCCAGAATGAAATCGACTGCGAGTTTATATGGACACGAATGGCTGGGGGTCGCTGTAACTGAAGTCGATGTGTTTAATAACCGGGTGCTTCTACCGCCCACCCGATTCACACTCTTTGGCCATAGCATTATTCAGAGACAGCCTAAACTCGTAAGAACGGAAGTATCTCAGGCAGTAGCAGCTGGTGACTTTCACCTGTCCAGCATCGACTGGGAGAACTACATATACATTATCGGTGATAAGACAAACCGTCTTACAAAGTAATACTCAAAACTTGAGCAATGTGTATGAAACAAAACAGGTATTACAGATCACCTGCCACAAGCAATTTTGGGTTGTGGAGAACATTACGTAGCAGTTAGCTAACAGATGTGGAATCCACTATTCACAGTAAGGTCTATAGCACTTGACGTGGGAACTACGAGTAAAACAGTATTCCATGGGAGAAAGTCCTTATACCTTAACAAATGCTCAGCAAGCCGAAACACAGTGCAGGAAGGATAATACATTGTGCCGCCTTCTTATAAATAAATGAGGACCAATGAGCCCAATGTCAAGGGTAGATACGGAGTATGTACATATATGCTATATTGATGAGTGCTTGTAAGGTGTGAAATAATAGCCACCTTACAATACCCCCACCTAACGAATTTTTTTGGTACTAGGATGGGATAATTCTTATAGTATTATCTCATTCAGTACAAAATCATATAACCATCAATTGTCTGTACAAGCGAATTAGTAAGAATACAAGGGCAGAGTAATACTTCAATCATGATATGTTCTTCTACAGTCATTCTGCATTCATCCATGGGTTTACTGTCATACATTTACTTATTACATGTTTATTATAACCAGTCTGCCCTTTAGTTTGGAATATTGTTCCAAGACGTGGCAATTGTATTATACAATATCAAAAGAAATATAACTAACATTACAAAAATTTTATTCTCTTTCAAAAATGGCAGTTCCCATCTTTCTTTAGACTTAAGGCCCACGCTCTCTGTCATTCATCCATCCCTAAGACATAGGTTGAGGCAAGAAATATTAAAGTAAAGTATCCTAATTTACCCAAGGTGGTCGTCCAATAAATTACAAGTGCTTCATTTAGCAATTGATATGCAAAACAAGCAGTTACGTCAATTATTCAAGAAGTTATCTATTGGTCATTATACAATTATATAAAATTCTGTGAAACATCCTACGTAATTTCACTTGGTCATATTTATGCTCTTGGCTTACATTACAAAAGAAACCATCATTTCACAAACTGATTGGCTGAGACTAGTTTTTCCTCAACGTGTATACCCTTTAAGCATTTTCAAAATATTATGTTCTAAAGCGTTCTTTTACAAACTGCATTTACATTTACTATGACAATTAATATTTGTAATAAGAGTTCAGATCGACCACCCATTTTAAGTAATGTGTTTGTACAGAGTGTAAAATGTAATACATAAAAACATTAAAAACCCATAGTATCATCAACAAATAAAATGAAAAACAATAATTTTATATAAACACATACACAAATAAAATTCTGGAAATACATAAATGTATAAAAACAGTGAAGGACATCGCATCATTATCAAAGAGCATGTCGATCAATACAATTATGTGAATACATACACAAATATTTTCTTAAGACTACCCTGAAAAATAAGTACGAAATGTTTACACAATGATAGATATCGGAAACTGTTAGTTTGTGGGTGTAACTGTTCAGTGCTCACTACATTATGCACCTATTTTTATCAAGAGTCACACTGATTCAGATTTCACATCACACTTTCGTCTTCATTTGCATATGAGGATGGAAGCTACAGTTTTTTTTGTTTTTTTGTTTTTGTTTTTTGTAAAGTTTAAGACGCGAATATTATTGGCGATGGGACATGTTGCCTTTACAAGTCAGTCTTTGGACCCTCAGCCGATTGTTGATCCCATCAGGTTACCAGTCTCTCGCAGAAATGATGTGGAAGGATCCTCGGATTCTATAGCCAGGTAAGTGGATGTATGATTTGAAAGAGCCAAGTTTTTGTAGAATTTGCACACAGTGTGAGGGAGGTACAGTCAGGTAAGATCGTTATAGGTTACCTCGAATTCATATGAATTGGCTAAGAGAAGTGTAATTGTGCCTAGTCTTCAGTTCTTCGTGTTTATTCTTTTACTATATTTGTGTTCCTTCTCTTCTGTTCTTCGTGTCGCTTCTTTCTCTTGATATAACTATTGTATTTTGGATAAGGATATCGGTAATTGTGGACAGGTAGGTTATCTGTTTGGTAAGACTATACGTGGAACTTGAGTCATTGTATGTTACTCATATTCCTCAGAAGTCAATGTCAGGTGACTGTCTGCCGCACCTAATCAGTCTCTGTCTGGTGGAGGACCACAGAAGAAAAGCAAATATAGTTAACAGTTCCATACACCTATTAACATTTCTGCTGTAGGCTTAACTGACTTTGTTATGTGTACAATTGGTTTATCCCGTCTCCATCGTGTAGTACAACAGTGGAGACAAGTCCTTAGTGGCTGTTTAAACACCACTCTGCTGCGCTGGCCGCATTACCTGGTGCCATTGTTTGCCCCCCGGCCGACGTCTTCAGGCAGCCGATGAATAGCCCACGTCCGTGTCCGCCATATCCACCGTGACATGACTGATGGCACCCCTTGCTTATGAACCGTTCCATCCGCATACCATGTTGTTGCTTCCAGTGTGTCTCGCAAAGTTTTTGTGCATCCTGTGCTCACTAATGCCCACAATTAGTTTCCGATTTACAACAAATACTATACAATACTTAACACAACATTATTAACATTTATGAAATAAAATTTTTTAAGATGCATTCACTAGTGAGATCATTTATCTTTACATTTATTATTGTTCAAGTTGTAGAATTAGCCAAGACACTCACGTGTTTACTATTATTACGTTGATAAAAAAATTTTTTTGTAGAAAGTTAATGTTACTTATAAAGTAATACACCTTTACCTATGTCAATGAATTATTAAATATCTGTTGGCACCTGTATACTTATAAAAATACATGTTCATTAGTTGTTCATACAATAATAGAATTAATCCTCACCAAATCCCAATGTTAATAGTTGCAAATACTACTTGTTAAACTACTTGCCAGCAGGATGTTTATACTAGTCTAACTACTACACTGTCGTGGGTATCACAAGATCGTTCGATTTCATTGCTCTTGGTTCCATCATGGCTGTCGTCGTGAATATCTGAACAATAAAGTGCACATCTGCACACACAAACATACACAAATGAATGATTAGGTGGGCCATTTCATCATTTCATGCTCCCGGTGTGCTTCCTGTGGACAATCACACTACATAGCAAGTTTAGTGCAATTACTGACCTTTTATTTTAATCACTCCTTCACGTACCTTTTGTCACGGTTTTCTCAGTTATACCTTCTCTTCTCTGTCCCCCTTTTCGGATCTGCTGCCGTTACCTTTCTCTGTTGGTCTCTTCTTTTCATCTTAATAAATTTAAATTTTATTTTATTTATGGTACCTGGAAATATAAAGATTTTAATACATTATAGAAAATCACTGCTCATCAACACGGCTGCTATGTCCTTATGTATTACCCTCTGTGTCCTGTGCTGTGAACGTACAGCTTCGTACTTTTCCTTAATTACATTTTACGTATCTATATCCGCTTATTACACTTCCAATTCATGTCCCCCTAACACTAAAATAATATTACAGTGTGCTCATACGGAATTCCGCAGAACTGGCCACCATGTACACAATTATTCCGTCTCTTTGGACAGCATAAATACAACTTTCCCATACAAATAACGGTGCGCTCTCTCTTAGACACGTGGAACTGGCCACCTATTGAACTTCCTTGATAAGCATCATGCTGAAATCGGTCTTTTGCGGTGTTTCCGCTACGGACATTAACTTCAAATGGCTCTAAGCACTATGGAACTTAACATCTGAGGTCATCAGTCCCCTAGACTTAGAACTACTTAAACCTAACTAACCTAAGGACATCACACACATCCATGCCCGAGACAGGATTCGAACCTGCGACCGTAGTAGCAGCGCGGTTCCGGACTGAAGCGCCTAGAACCGCTTGGCCACAGCGGCCGGCTGGACATTAACTGCAAGTGAGACAATGCCTCAAGGTACATCGATTATGAAGGTATTACCGATTGAACTGTGAACTCACATGCCCAGAATTGGTTCCCAGGGAAGTTTGTATTTTTGTAGGTACCAATTTACCACAAGAGGTATTATGTGTGATAGAACTACCAGAGACTAACGAAGAACCGGATAAAATATGTTGTTATGTGCGTTGAAGCATGACGTGTGTTAGTAATACAAACAGCGAATTTATAGTTCGTATTAGCCCCGATAATTTTGGAATAGATGAGCGTAGTCTGACAAGGGAGTTAATGACGACCACATTAGATTTTGAGGATGACAAATACAATGATATGCCTTGTGATGACCGAAGCCACAAACGAACTGTTAGTGTTCCTACATTATGCAAAAAGTGAATTACTTACAATGGAGTGATCGTCAAGTAACGGAAGCTTTACTACTATGATTAATGAATTTGTTTAATACAAATGGTTCCTCTCCAGCAACACTTGTGCCACATCGTACAGCCATGGGTAACAATACCCCAGTTTACAGGAAAACATACCATGTCCCAAGGCATCTGCGACTGTTGATGGTGGAATTAATAGATCAACAACTAGCAGAAAGAGTAATAGAACACAGTGATAGCTCCAGGGGGGGGGGGGGGGGGAGGAGGAGGGCAAGTTTCATCATAGCCTGGAAAAATCACCAGATGGTACTAAAAAGTACAGATTCTGTTGCAGTTGACGATACTTGAATGCAAAAATTAACATTTGTGAACATCCCATCTCCAATATTAGTGAGATATTGGGCAGTTTAGACCACTGCAGTGTTTTTAAACGATGGACTGAAGAAGCAGATATCATACACGTGAAATAGTCGCGAGAAGATGGGCCCAAAAATTGCCTTTGAAACACCATAGGGGAATTATCAGTGTCATAGAATGCCGATTGGACTTAAGAATGCACCATGTATGTTTCAGATTATTGGATGGAGTAAAAACAAGCCTAACTGACTAAGGCTGGAGGACACAATAACTACAGAGAAGGTCTTCCAATGGAAACTAGTAGGAAGGATACTAGAAGGAAGAACACACAATCGATGGCTGGATGACGTGGAAGAAAACATCCGAGCCCTGGGAATCAGAGGATGGAGAATGGAAGGAAAATGTTAAGAAGACAAAGACCCATGCAGAGTTGTGAAGCCACAAGAACGTTGTGGATTAAAGCCTAGGAAATGTGCGGTTCACTTAGATGAAATCATAGTATTTTCGAAAAATAGGGAAGAATACGTGAGATGTTTAGACGCAGTATTCAGCAGACTACAAACGGCATGTCTAACGCTCGGTGTAGCCGGCCGCGGTGGACGAGCGGTTCTAGTCTCTTCAAAAAATGGTTCAAATGGCTCTGAGCACTATGGGACTTGACTTCTGAGGTCATCAGTCCCCTAGAACTTAGAATTACTTAAACCTAACTAACCTTAGGACATCACGCACATCCATGTCCGATGCAGGATTCGAACCTGCGACCGTGGCGGTCACGCGGTTCCAGACTGTAGCGCCTAGAACCGCTCAGCCACACAGACCGGCTAGGCTCTTCAGTCCGGAACCACGCAGCTGCTACGGTCGCAAGTTCGAATCTTGCCTTGGGCATGGATGTGTGTGATGTCCTTAGGTTAGTTAGCTTTAAATAGTTCTAACTCTAGGAGACTGATGACCTCAGATGTTAAGTTCCATAGTGCTCTGAGCCATTTTTTGAACGCTCGGTGTGGATAAAATCCATTGTGTACTGACGGAATTTAACTGCCTCGGATATGTAATTAGTGGAGAATGTATGAAAACTGATCCCTGATTAATATCAGCAATCCATGACTTCTAAACTCAACAAACGAAAAAGCAATTGCAATCATTCATTGGGTTATGTAATTATTATCTGAATTTCATCGAGAACTTTTTGAAATTGCAGAACCATTTATCGTTGTTACGAAATGTGGTCGACAGAGTTTCAAACAGCATTTTAAATACTGAAAAAAAAAATGCTGATGTCAAACCCACTACTGATATTTCCTTATTTCGAGAAAGAGTTCATCATTTCATGTGATGCCAGAAATTGTGCGACTGGAAGTATTTTGAGTCAAAACATAGGGAAGATTCAGTGGCTTATGTTTCTAGACAAATAAAAAAGACACAATGGAACTATTCCACTACTGAAAAGGAGATGTTAGTAGTTATTTATTGGGCCACCTAATTTCACTGCTATTTGTATGAGTAAAAATTTGATGCGGTAGAAGATCATGCATTGCTAGAATACTTGTTGGAATTGATAGATCCTTCTAGTAGGCTGGCGAGATAGGACGTGAAACTGAGTGAATTTCATTACAAAGCTATTCATAAACTGGGTAAGAGGCGTACCGATGCTGATACTTTACATAGAAAACTTCAGTGCTACAGGCACTAGACAAAAGCATGACTGAATACCAAAAAGCACAAACAACTAATGTAGATTGTAAGGTACTCAGGTCACAGTCGCAGTTCACGACAGATGATAGCTTACTCTGTAGATCACGACTAGTAGTTCCTACAGCATTCAGAAACGTAGTTTGAAAAAAGGTGCATAACCATGTTAGCAGGTCATGCTAGTTGCAGAACAATGGATAGACGAGTAGCAGAGAAGTTATGGTGGAGAATTAGGAGACATTATGTGGAACAGTACGTAAGACTGTGTACCTTGTGTGCAGAGGGCTTACTTTAGTCATAAGAAAATCCTGTTACAAATGTTACTGGGGGCATCTAAACCTTTCTAAATGGTTTGGTTAGGTGTATGGATGTGTTAGGAACAATTAATACGAAACTGGCAGGAAATAAGTATATAATAACTACAATAGACCATTTTTCGTGATACACAGAAATGATAGAAATTCAAGATCAGCAAGCTAATACAGTAGCAAAAGCTATGGTAAATAGCTGGATCCTTAAATTTGGTGTACCAGATACCATCATTACTGATCAGGGTACAAATTCCATATCAGAGTTAATTGAACAGTTGTGGTGTTTGCTTTACGTTTGGAAACTCCAGGAATGTCCTTTTCATATGGTTCGTAAGAGTACGAGCAGGTGGAGATCTCTTCTGAACAGCACGTTGCAAAGCATCCCAGATATGCTCGATAATGTTCATTTCTGGGTAGTTTGGTAGCCAGCGGAAGAGTGTTCCTGTAGCCACTCTGTAGCAATTTTGGACGTGTGGGGTGTCGCATTGTCCTGCTGGAGTTGTGCAAGTACACCGGAGTGCACAATGGACATAAATGGATGCAGGTGATCAGACAGGATGCTTACGTACCTGTCACCTGTCAGAGACGTATCTAGACGTATCAGAGGTCCCAAATCACTCCAACTGCACGCCCCCCCCCCCCGCCCCCCCCCCCCCCCCACACACACAATTACACAGCCTCCACCAGCTTGAACAGTCCCCTGCGGACGTGCAGGGTCCAAGGATTCATCAGCTTGTCTCCATATCCGTACACGTCCATCCGCTCGATAAAATTTGAAAAGAGACTCGTCCGGCCAAGCAACATGTTTCCAATCAACAGTCCAATATCGGCCTTGACGAGCCCAGGCGAGGTGTAAAGCTTTGTGTCGTGCAGTCATCAACGGTACACGAGTGGGCCTTCGGCTCTGAAAGCCTAAATCGAAGATGTTTCGTTGAATGGTTCGCACTCTTGTTGATGGCCCAGCGTTGAAATCTGCAGCAATTTGCGGAAGGGTTGCAATTCTGTCATGTTGAACGATTCTCTTCAGTCGTCGATGGTCGTTCTTGCAGGATCTTTCTCCGGCAGCAGCGATGTCGAAGATTTGATGTTTTACCGGATTCTTGATATTCACGGTACACTCGTGAAATTAGCGTACGGGAAAATCCCCACTTCATCGCTGTCTTGGAGATGCTGTGTTCCATAGCTCGTGCGCCGCCTATAACAGCACGTTGAAACTCACTTAAATCTTGATAGCCTGCCACTGTAGCAGCAATAACCGACCCAACAACTGCGCCAGACACTTGTTGTCTTACATAAGCGTTGCCGCCGTAGCGCCATATTCTACCTTTTTACATTTCTCTGTATTTGAATACGCATACCTATACCAGTTTCTTTAGCGCTTCAGTGTATAAGCAAATGTATGCAATTACAAACGCAGGAAGTTTTAATTATTTCGAAACAGAGGGAATCTCATTTCCTCTTGATGCTGGAAGACCTACGAGAATGTTTGATTATTACGATATTCCCAGCCAGAGTAACGGAAAACGAGACCGACAAAGAGCAAGAGAGAACCGCTGGCCCCACATCACTTCTAGAGAATGGGAGCGCACTGAATTTATTCAGTTTTCTTATGAGAAACCGTAATTACGAACAGTTACGATAACGGAAAAACCAAAGGGATGACAAAAGTAGAATTAAGAAACAGTGACATATTGAAAAAAGATGCAAGTTGTGATATAGCTGGAGCTCAATTTCAGCTTCCAGCTATCAACACTGGTACAAGCACATTCAAGTTATCGTAACCTGAATTGTACAGTTATTTGCCGGAAACAACTTTAGAAGCCTTACCATCACAAAACCTAACGTTCCTAAATAACATCTCGAACATCGACCTATTACACTCACGGGACAAACTTACAGCTTCACAAAAGGAAGAATTACCATGGAACAAATGCTACATCGTATCCATAAATATAAACAAACATATAACGTCATGACTATATATTACAACTACCAGTGTTGCCATGTTTCTGTTAGCAGTTTGTGTAGTCTACTTTTGCTTTAAGAGTAGACCTGTCCTTCCTCCAGAGTTGGAAATGAACGTTTGGCGTCGTTGGCCGGGAGGCCCCTTACAGGGCAGGTCCGGCCGCCTTGGTGCAGGTCTTACTACATTCGACACCACGGTGGGCGACCTGCGCGCCGGATGGTGATGAAATCATGATGAAGACAACACAACACCCAGTCCCTGAGCGGAGAAAATCCTCGACCCAGCCGGGAATCGAACCCGGGCCCCTTCGTACAGCAATCCGTAACGCTGACCATTCAGCTATCGGGGCGGACTCCTCCTGTTCTGTCTTCTCTCTGTTAATTCCTTATGCACCAGTACAGGTTTACACTATTATTAGATTATATTTTCAGTTCTTTTGTTTACAACAGATGCCTGTCGAGTGGCTAACGAGTATAAACAAAAGAACGGAAAAATTAATCTAATAAAAGTGTAAACCTGTACTGGTACATAAAGAATTAACAGAGAGAACACAGAAATCAGAAACAAAACAAGGACTTCGTGACTTAAATTCCACGAACGTTTAAGTGGACAAATTTGTAGAATGAATAATTGTCCGTGTATGCGTATGTAATATGACTGTTTCAGAAGGAAACTAAGAACACGAAATAGCTTCAAAAGGGAAAGGGAGTGCCGGCGCGCCTCTGTTAGTGAGCTGCTGCGACCTCACCAAAGGTCACGAATATCGTCGAGAACGCGCATCAGCATGTTCCACTCTGCGTGCTGTGTCCGTAGCCCCCCTCGCTGCTGCCACAGGAGAGACAATTCAGTTGTAAACTAAAGCTGGTAAACGTTTAATTCATTCGCTAATACCGTCTCATCAAAACCCACTGCACCGGACAGTTCTTCAATCAGTGCTTCCTGATTCGTCATCCTGCATTCTCAAGGATCACAGCAGTAATGACTCCATGTTTTAAAGAAAGATATTTTGTAACCGTACAGTATATCGTGAATGAACGTTATAGGTGGTACGAGTAAGCGAACGAATTTTTAGGAAATGTGTAGTATGCACTTACACAGCTTATCTATCGGACGTTTTTGCAATGAAATTCAGCAGTCGACAGGCCATTACATCAGCAGCGGATGGAAGTAGTGTCCACACGCTGTCGATGGTCGCCTCAGCGTTCAGTGTACATCTATTGGAGGCCATTCGATTTCAAGTAGCAGGTTTCAACATGCCTGAAGCGTTTTTCATTACACACTTTTCTCTCTAAACATAAAGAATATTTCCAGTAATAATGCATTATTAACTACCTGCAAACATTTATGACGAAACAAGGTCGCACAAACCTGTCCGATCTCCCGGGTGCCGGCCGGCCGCTCACAGCTGTGGCTCCTGGAGTGTTGGAACGTGCGGACACTCTCATTGGAGGTGATCGACGGATCATAACCAAATACCTCGTGGCACAAATGGACGTCTCTGTTGGTAGTTCTGACACATTCGTCCTCCATTTGGCCATAGTCAACTGTGTGGCCCATTGGGTTCATCGCCGTCGAACAGAAGACCATAGAGAGCAACGAAGTACCATCTGTGCTGATCGTGATAATTTTTTTCGAATATCCTTACTGGCGATAAAACATGGGTTCATCACTATGAAGCAGGAACAAAACGACAGGGCACGAAGTGACGCCACAGCACCTCTCCTCCGTAGAAAAAGTTTTGACGCACCCTCAGCCGGTATAATCATGACGACCGTCTTCTGGGACTCTGAAGGGTTTATTCTGTTTGAAGTTCCCTCTCAAGGTGCAATGACCAACTCAGAAGTGTATTGGGCTACCCTCAGGAAACTGAGGAAAGGACTTCAGCATGCTCGTCGCCACAAAAATGCGAACGAACTTTTCCTTCTCCATGGCAATGCAAGGCCTCACAACAGTCTGCGCATCCGAGGGAAAATCACAAAACTTCATTGGACTGTTCTTCCTCATCCATCCTGCAGCTAGGATCTCGACCCTTCCGAATTCCACCTGTGTCTCACAATGATGGATGCAGTCCGCGAGAAGCAGTACTTCGATGACGATGAGGTTACTGATGCACCAAGTCGTTGGATGCGACGTCGACCAGTGCAGTGGTAGCAATTTGGGCATGCAGGCCCTCCCAGGAAGGTGGCGTAAGGCCGTCGCATTGAAGTGACATTCTGTTGAGAAATAGAGTTTAGTAGCCAAAGGAGTGGGAAATACTATAGTGTATTGGAACCCTGAATAAAACCAACCTGATTTCAGAAAAAAATGTGTTAAATTACTTATTGAAAATCGTTCGTATAATACCGTACGAAGCTCTAAGTGATTACCTACAGATACTACCGGTCATTAAATAGGAGTGCATTCCAGTTCTTCCTCTCACTAAAATGAATAGACAGCTGAAACTGCGCAGCGGTGTAACCCAAGTTACAACTAACGCCAATGATCACCATATTGAGCATGTGATGTAAACGCTCTGTTTTTCATGCAGTCGTGGCATCAAAGTAAAAGTTACTACAAAGGACCATGTTTGTAATAAGTACTGTAATACGGTACTGTACAATAACAAGATCCAATTACTGTACATTGCAGTATTGTTGTATTCAATGTTTATTGTTGATTTGTAAAGTGTTCAAGCGCGTCTTGAAGAGGTTAGATGACGTAGTTAACGAAATACACTGAAGAGACACATAAACTAGAAAAGTTATGTATTATTTATCATTTCCATAGCTTCGTGAATAAAATGGTACACTGTGACACATTTTTAAATAACTCTTAGAGAGGGCGAATGAATTCTTGAATAAAATGTACATGGTTCCATTTAAAAAAAATTAAACTCTACCCCATATCTCCAACATCTGAGCGGATACGAAAACGCATACCCTCAGCAAGACCTACCTAATGATGTTAGAAAACATTGACTGAAAAAATTTTTCATTTAACGCGCCAGCAAAATGTTATTTTAGGTGAGCAAGATAAATGGGACACCCTGCATATCTCAGCGACGAGAATGCCACACAGTGCACTCACTTTCAGAAAACTAATGCATGTCAGAAATGCATTTAGGCCACTCTCCACAAGGTCAAACTCGAACAGTCCATTCCATAGTTATAAATCACAGCTTAAAAACCATGTTCAGTAGCGAAGGAAATTATTCCTGTACTGTGATGTGTAAAAAAACAATAATAACTTATTACATTTTTCATGTTTACAGTTTTTTTTAACACATGTTCATTTGTCGTCCATTAAAACTGCTTGCCATATGACAATATTTACCAAATAATTATTGCTTATATACGCTAAATTAAGCATGTTGTAATATCGTCCGTGGCCAGCTATGAAATCATCCAGATCGGAACCAACACACAGGTGACGTTGCATTCTACTTGTCACAGTGACAATGGACACGTTTTTCACAGCCGGCCGCTGTGACCGAGCGGTTCTAGGCGCTTCAGTCCGGAACCACATGGCTGCTACGGTCGCAAGTTCGAATCCTGCCACGGGCATGGATGTGTGTGATGTCCTTAGGTTAGTTAGGTTTAAGTAGTTTTAAGTCTAGGGGACTGATGACCTCAGATGTGAAGTCCCATAGTGCTTAGAGCCATTGGAATGTTTTTTACATCTCGACTTACTAGACATGTTTAGTCCACAGTAAAACATATGGCATCACATAATACCTGGATATTTGTTGTTTTAACAAAATGTTACACCTCATAACTTGATCCAAAAGTTAAAGTACTGACTCACCAAAAACACTTGTTACTCAGGCACTAAGACGGTCTGTGCTGGTTTTCCTGTTGCTGCTGCTGGAGGAAACATTAACGTTGTTTGAGCATTGCCTGAACTCGTTCGTTAATTGGCTCTCAGTATACAGCGATGCCATTATATGTCCGTGAGCTGAACTTCCCTTTGACGTACCACATACTCTGTCTCAACTACCACTTCAGACTCAATGCCTGATGAAACGCCGACATCGTCATGCTGCGAACCACAGTCTGTCAACCTAGAACCTTCCTGTGAACAGCAGCAACACAGTAACGACTAAGCGAGCTGGTGGGTTTGTACAGGGTGAACATTAATAAAACGGAGAAACTGCAGAGGCGGAATCCTGACTGGAAATGTATAAAACGTCCTATGAATATGTGCCCGGGAATGGAGGGTGTGCGTGAAACGACATCAAATCGTCTCGGAACACAGTTCAGACTTGCATCGCATCCATGTTACAACAGATCTTCAACTTGTTGCAAGTGATAGTGATAGTAGCGGTTGTCATGCAGGATACAAGTAATTGCACTTTGGCTGACGCCCTGGTGGCGGGCCACTTGTGTGGAGCTTGTACTAGGATTCGCCTCAATATCCTGCAAAACCTGGCCCTCGATATCTGGTATACGCACAATCAGCCGGCTCCCCTCGCATTCGTCTGTCAGAAGGGACTCATGATCACACAAATGCCCAAATAGGGCTGGAAATGTTGTGTGATGTGGTTGGTGGCTGTGAGATGCTTGTTTTGGTACAGCCAAAGTGCCTCTCGACCGTTTCCATCTGCTTGGCCATACACGGATTCGGCTTGTTCCTGACATGAATACCGGACCGTTCTGTTGCTTACAGTATACTGTGTCAATCACACAACCTGCAACACACAAATAACACACGGCGCGTGGTCGGAGGAACTGTCATTTGTCAGCGCCGGCTACCGTTGCAACGATGCATTTCCGGACACATGGTCATAGGAACTTTTTTCCTCCATTTCCAATCAGGAATTCGTCCCTGCAGTTTGTCGACTTTATTAATGTTCAGCCTGTATATGCTGGTAGTCCCTCTCCAACCCTGTTGCTGTTCTCTACCGATCACTTTCCCACGTCTCCGTCCCAGGTGCCTCGCAGTACATTTCCACGTGAAATAGGCCTTAGAGACTTTGCCTGTATCGTCCACCATAATGAAAGATATTTTTTTGGTATACGACACCAAATAAGAAAATTAAAGTTGTAATATTAATTTAATTTGCAATCCTATGATCCCCGTATCACTTATATGTATGAGTCGTAATTGCATATGTATGAATCGTATCTACCTTTAACATTGGGCCCATAGGTCCTCAGTTGTCTATAAAAAGGCAGTGCGATGTATGCTCCACCAAGAACTGTGCAGTGGTTTCTGAGGCATTTGTCTGGAATTTCGGTCACACACACACACACACACACACACACACACACACAAGCGCGCGCGCTCAGCAACAACAGCAAATATATAGGTTGGCTGTAGTAATACTGCGAATAAAGTGCTATGACCTTACTGTGTGTAGGGTACTGGGGGGCGTCAGTTGGTTAGCTAGCTGCTATTTAGTGTTCTCAGCAACTAAAAATTGCCCGTGGCAGATGCTCTGTAGTATCGGTTTTATTTAATGTGTATTGCACGATAGGAGCAACAGCGAATGCCTTAATCTTAATCATGTGATCTCTGTGAGTGATTATACGTTGTTGAATGTATAATTAACTTGATAATTACTTTGGCTTTAGTCCATGAAATACTATTTTAGTTCTACCAAAAACACACACACAGACTGGTTGTCATAATATGTTAGTATGATTATAATTCTCTGATCACTACCACCTGTTTAATTTTCAGGGTCTTTCATCTGCGACTCAGAATACTGACTGGAGATATGTATGAGGTATGATGTGACAGCCTTTTAAACAATAAAGTGGTAACGACAGTCTACAAACACTTTTCTGTGAGCTCCAAATTATATATCCGATTCAATTTGGTACTTACCTTACACTGGTAGGTCACTGGGACGAGTGCAGTGGCTGTTGGTGCTTAAGCACTGTCTCTTTGGTAATCAGCTCTTACGTCAATTTTTACTGTCATTTTGCGGAATATCCCGCGGCGTTGTTAATGCTTTGACTTTCCTTTTAACAAAACCCAGGTGGGATTCAGTGTAATAGTACTAGCAGATCTTATTGGAAGAGGGGAGAAAGAGTGATGTGTGTGATGTATTTTCTTTAGATAAATACCAGTTTCAAACATTCCACTTAACATTGGAAGTCCACTGGCTAACGACAGTTTTGGTTGCGTTCAGAGCTTGTGAAACTCACCGACTACTGGTGTCACCAATAGTGTGTAATGCAATCTCTTCCATATGTGGTGTTTATGACAAGGAGGGATGCGGCTGCTGTCACTGCACGAGCAGCTAAGTATAGCTATTCGATTGCTTTCACAACCTGCATTTGGATTCCTCCTTTATAATGTGTTGTATGTCACTGGTGTGGAAATGAGCGACAGACAGGATAGAAGAAGAGCAAATGAATGTACCAGCAACAAAAGCAGATTGCAGTATACCCGTATTACATTTAAAGTCCATTAAAATGATGATTATATAGTATGGCACTGTGCGGTTAGTATCAGGCTACACGGGTAAAGGTTTCTATCTTTTCAATGACTTTTAACGAAATGTTAACACAGGTCTGCTGTAGAATTCATGAATATATTCTAATAGAATATAATAAATTTCCTTGAGACGAAAAAGCTTCTGTCTACTAATCATCACAGATTTAGAAACCATGCTTCGGCCGAAACTTAACTTGCTCTTTTCTAGCACGATATCCTGCGAACCATGGACGTAGGATGACTATTCAATATTCCTAGATTTCCGGAAAGCGTTTGACACGGTGTCCCAGTGTAGACAGTTAGAGAAAGTCCGAACATACGGAATCAGTTCCCAGAATTCTGAGTGGCTCGAAGATTTCTTAAGTAATAGAACCCAGCACGTTGCCATGGTCGGCGAGTATTCTTCAGAGATTAGAATATCGTCAGGAGTGGTCCAGGGCACTGTGTAGGAGCCTCTTGTTCTCATCTCAAATGAT
The DNA here is from genome assembly GCF_021461385.2 of Schistocerca piceifrons. Taxonomy (NCBI): domain Eukaryota; kingdom Metazoa; phylum Arthropoda; class Insecta; order Orthoptera; family Acrididae; genus Schistocerca; species Schistocerca piceifrons. The sequence goes on from NC_060138.1 coordinate 708,054,475, forward strand.
ATGGTGGAAAGGAGGAGCAGAAACCTGCGAGTACAGTATACCGCGAAGTGTGGTCATTGTGAGAATACATGATGACTTAGACAGCAATTCTGTTTAGTGTGATGAATGGCAGCTTGCCCTAAAAGCAGAAGAATATAAGTTAATACAGATAAGCAGGAAAACAATCCTATACTGTTCGAGTACAGTATTAGTGAAGTGCTGCTTGACACAGTCACGTCGATTAAACGTCTGGGCACAAGGCTGCAAAGCGATATGAATTGGAACGAGTACGTAATATCGGTATAGGGAACACAAATCGTCGACTTCGGTTTATAGGGAGAATGTTAACGAAGTGTGTACTTCCTGTATAAAGGAGAGCACGTGTAGACCATTAACGCGACCCGTTCTAGAGTACTGCTCGAGTCTCTGGGATTCCCACCAGGTCATATTAAAGGAAGACATCGAAGAAATTCAGAACGGAGAGGGATACTGGTCGATTGGTTACCTGTAAGTTCGATCAAAACGAGAGTATTTGCAGAGATGCTTCGTGAATTCAAATGGGAATCCTTAGGGTGAAGACGACATTGTTTTCGTGAAACACTGTTGAAAAAACTTAAACAATCGGCATTTGAAGCTGACTGCAGCACGATTCTACTGCCACCAATGGACATTTCGTGGAAGGACGGCGAAGACAAGATTATAGACAGTCGTTTCTCCCTCGTTCCATTTTGGAGTGGGGCAGGAAAGCGAGCAGTCATATTACGAGTGCAGATGAAGACGTCACCGCTCTGCAACTTGCACTGCGCTGCGCTGCTAAAGTACCCTGTTTCACGATGTGCGACTCACCGCACTTGGGTGCTTTGCTGGGCAACCTGCTAAACGAGGCCGCAGGTTCACTTCTTTGAGGTTAAGTGAATTACAGAACTTTCTCATTGCGGCATAAAAGCATGTCGAGAGAGGTAACACGCGCTTTTCACGACTGCGGAAGGTTTTAACATTAAGCTTAGTTGGTGCCTTCATCTGAATTTCTTTAGCACTGGACGTGTTGTTTACCAAATCCATTGTTTCGTAATAGTAACTAAACATATATCTCCGGCTCACGTACGATGAGAGGGAAATAAGTTTTTCCCCGTAGCCTCGTTAGAGAAACCTCAGTAAGACAAATTTTCTGTGTGTTTACGGTTATCCAAATAGCCTCAATTCTTGAAAATTGCTTTGTGTTTGGACGTCGTTCTTTGGGATCTTGCCATAGTTCCTAATGTCTTGGTCGCTACGATTCTGAAATCTTACCGAGCAGCTGGAAACCGTAGATAGAACACGACACACCTGCTACTGATGTTCCTGTAAGTTAGTTCGTAATAAACGAATGATCTACATGGACACTGCTTCCACTCCCTGAGAACGTGTAGATCAGGCGTTTATAGAAGTTGGCCAGAGACTTCTCTGATTTCATGCCAAAACAATTTGTCAAACGTTTGCCAGAGCAAGTGTGTGGCACATAGCATTACCGTACACCAGGACTCTCCGAACTGAATATGCGAGTTCCTGTTTTTTCTAATAAACAAACAAGCGGCCCCCCTCCGACTTCGCACGGGTAGCACTAAGTATTTACTGCCGGGCGACGTGTTTTGCATAGTGGTAATAAGTTGTATGCACAAACCTTCATCGTAAAAAAGTCTATATACTAGTGAAATCGTATCAAATTCCGACAGTACTTCCTGAGATTTGCCTTCATCTAAAGACGGAAATACTCAGCGGTGACCTTTCTTTGATTGATGTGAAGATTAAAGAATGCTGCGCTAATGACCTCCGTAGTTGAGCGCCCTTAAACCCAAAACAAACAAAAACCAAAAAAAAAGAAGGCTGCATGGGTCTGTTGTCAGTTTGTGAATGACGAAAAGGAGAAGATGGAATTCATTGTGATCAAGAGGCAAAAGCTTTCTACCAAGAAACCTGTTGTCGTGTGACACAGTAATAAATCACGCTTGTGTTAAAAGCACAGCAGTGTTAGAACAGTGAAACAGAGAAGAAAGTGAGCGATAAATTTACTTGCATACTCCAAAAGTGCACCAGAGGCTACATCATGGGAACTATTTTCCTGTCTGTATTGGGTAGGCGATAGGGCTCAGAAACAACCGATGCGGAAACGAGTAGAGATGAAGCCAGGTCTGGCGGGGTAATTTATGGGGGTAACGAAGAACTTAGAGCGAAGAAGTGGATACGACTATGCTATTAGAATAACAGGAAATGAGTTTAGGTTTACTAGGGAAGTCCACCAGATCGTAGTGAACGGCTTGCATAAGAACGGCACACGGTTTTCCGTTTTCAGTTGATTTCGCTGTACAATTACCATGAAAACAGATGTGTTACGACACGCCAGAAGAATAGTCGCTAATAGAAAAGGGACTTACTAAACACAAAAAGGGGAAAATTATATAGCGTGCTATAGCAAGGCAGTCTTTGGCAGATGAAGAAAGTTTTCGTCAGTAAATTAACTCTTCCAGAGCAGTGAGTGGAAGAGAAACGTGAATCACACAAAGCCGGCCGGAGTGACAGAGTGGTTCTAGGCGCTACAAACTGGAACCGCGCGACCGCTACGGTCGCATGTTCGAATCCTGCCTCGGGCATGGATGTGTGTGATGTCCTTAGGTTAGTTAGGCTTAAGTAGTTCTAAGTTCTAGGGGACTGATGACCTCAGAAGTTAAGTCCCGTAGTGCTCAGAGCCATTTTTGAATCACACAAAAACTAGTGCATAAGAAAGTAAAAATGATGATGTTATGGAAAGATTAGTATATTTGGAACCTATTATCCTGAATATTGGTTGTAGTGGCTATACTTAGATCATGATACTAACACATAGAGTGGTATCTTGTGGAAAACGTGTTAACAGGTGGAAGACAGGTATCTAAAACAGAGAACATTCGAGAAAACAGTGGTTAACACTCATCATAAAAAATGATAGGCTGGTGAGAATGTCTCTAGAACTATGTCATTTTGCAATGTAGGCATCAATAGATGTTAAAAAGCACAGACGAAGAAAGAGTTGGAGTAAGGACAGAAATCAAGTGCATCCGCTAATATTTAGATACAAGAGGCTGACAGGGAACAGAAATAAATGGAGGATATCACCGTACCAGTGAAAATATAGTGTTTTAAACTCCGAGAACTTCGAAGCAAGTACAGTGCATGATGTACAGTCTGCGGACGTTTGAAGATCACTGTGGAGCCAGGAACGTGTAATTGTACGCGGAACTGGCGCGTCAGATTAAACATGCAGTGTTTGTTCGCAACATTCCCTTGAAGAGAAGCTTTATATGTAAAACATTCTCGGTTTTCTTGCCGCGTCAATTCGGGAGCCATTGAATGTTTTACATGTAAGTGCCGTCGCGAAAGTTTCGTTCTCAGAAGCTTGATATTTCGACTTATTATTGACATAAGACTCCAGTGCTTGTGGATAAATATGAGGGATTAAATTGCCGTTGGAGTTATTTATGTAATCTATAAAGAATTTTTGCGAAAGAGTTTAGAGGAACCAAAGAAAGATCTAATCTGACTGCTTATGTGGGGAATCAAATACCATCCCCCTGAGTGAGACTACAGCGTGTTAATCTTTCCTACACTTGCCCTGATTTAAAATGTTGTCAGCCCTTACGATGACGTTTTTGTAATATGAAGTGATTTAAAATGTTTGATGTGTGAGTCGAACCGATATCTAAATTCTGACAGCGTGTTAAAGATGTGTACATTCGTGTGTGTGTGTGTGTGTGTGTGTGTGTGTGTGTGTGTGTGTGTGTGTGTGCGCGTGCGTGCGTGTGTGCGTGCGTGTGCATGTGTGTGTGTGTGTGTGTGTGTGTGTGTGTGTGTGTGTGTGCGCGCGGAGCGATATCGAGAGGCAAGACTTTGCCCCAAACCCACTAAGCTGCAGCAGATTGGTATGCTGCCACGAGGTGAACGTCAGGAGTGTGAAAATTTGTCTCACAATGCTATGAGATAACGCACAGACGTCGAGTTTTCTTACAAAATCCCCAAAACACTGACACAGGCATTAGCGATAGTGGCGAAAAATACGTATTTACGAATATATCAAACGTATTTGTTACGAAAACAAAACTCTTGATGCCGCTTCACCTTTTGATCGACCATCAACAATAGTGGCGAAAAATACGTATTTACGAATATATCAAACGTATTTGTTACGAAAACAAAACTCTTGGTGCCGCTTCACCTTTTGATCGACCATCAACAATCGAAGACAGACATCATCGAAGTAGGTGTTGGCAGGAAATCGGTGGCTGCCTTTTAGATTATTATCGGACGAATTGGCACTGCTGACGTTATTACTTCCAACGATTTGTCTAAGAGGAAGGTCTGATCTCGTCTGAGAGGCAAAAAGTGATGACTAATAGAATGCTAGACAGGTGAAAACTGCTAGCGAGTTCACTGATGCCAGTGATCGACATCCATCTTTTCTGCGAAGTGCCTCACATCGGATGTTAAACGAATTTGGGTGGGGATTATAACAGTAGTTATTCACAGCTACCTGCATTTCAATTTGGACCGACGTCCGAAATCCGTCCAGTATTACAATAATTCCCAAACAGTCTTTTATTGATAGTTTCTAGGACCTTTCTAAACGTTGTCAGAAGTTTACTGTGATTACTGGAGATTCATTTTATGGGAAATAAAGGTATTTCAGTCCTTTTTCCATTTTCTTTGTTTTAGGATGCCATACGACGAACTAAAGACTTACCTTCTGTATTGAGGTGACGTAAGAATTATGACACATGTACCTGTACATTTATACTCTGCAAGGCACTATGAAGCGCGTGGCGGAGGGTGCCTCACATTGCACTACTTGTCGGCACATTTTCCCATTCCGTTCACACTTGGAGCAGGGGAACAAAGCTTGCTTAAAAGTCTCAGTGCACGCTGCAACCAGTCCAATTTCGTAGAGATACCAAAGAAAGATATCAGATTTATATGCAGTCGGATCAGTTGAATGTTGATAGGATTTTAAAACAGTAGAAAGATTGAGAAATTGCTGTAAATGTTGAGAAACGTAAAACTATTCACTTAACAAAACGCAGAAATTCAATATCAAATGACTACAACATCAGCGTGTCACAACTGGAATCAGTCAAGTGATCCAAACATCTGAATGTAAAAGTTTGTAACGATCAGTGGCTGCCGTTACCATGTGCTAATGTGCTGCAGCACACTGTAAATATCACGCTAAAATAATGCCATTTATGTTCGAATATGAGCCATAAATCACACTAAAATTACGCCATTTATCGTAGAATAGATGCTCGTATGCAAATAAAACGGACGAAAACATGTTTCGTAGCGCTCCTCCGTGATAACTAGAAACCAATGTTGACTGCTGAAATGATGGTCTGCCGCGCTACGATCAACTCACAAGTCAGAGAAGGGGCAGCTGTGATGTGACGTCATCCCTTCCGGCACTACAAGTGCTACGTTGCTCACAGCACCAGGTCAGTAGTTTTCTTTGAAAATGCACGTAGCGTAATGTGTAAGCAAAGAGTATGAGGGATTTTGAGGAGCTGTTGCTGTAAGGGCACTGAAGCCACTCGGACTAGTACACTGACTGGAAATTCATCGACTTGGATTCGAGTCCCACTGTTACCAACTTTTTTTCATTTTATTTTATTGCTCGCAATGGTAAACGATTACTTATAAAATTTAATTACATTTAACCAGTTTACGTAAAATTAATATGTTTAATTCAGTTACGTTTACTACCCTTGTAAGTAGAATGTATGCCACCACATTGTAGCACGCTGGTAAAATTTTTCAGGAGCCCTCACTGGTAAGGATATAATCATATAGATTCAGCTATAGGTGAAGTAAATGGCAAACTTCGGTTCTTCAGTACGATACTGCGGAAAGAGACCATGCTTAGAAAACAATCCTAGAATATTGCTCAGTAGTATAGGACCTGCACCAAACAGGACGAAAAGGGGATACTGAACATATAAAAAGAAGGGCAGCATGAATGGTCATACATTTGTTTCACTCATAAGAGCACATAATGGAAATATTGGAAAATCTGAATTATCGCACAAAAGCCTATTTATAAAGCTTCAGAAAACCTGGAAATGTACGGAATCTCCTTTGTATCACTCCATCAGGGACCACGAAGACGAGATTAGACTGAATGTAACATGCCCACAGGCATTTAAGGAGTCATTCTTACCGACATCCATACGCGAATGGAACAGGAAGAAACATCAGTATATAGTGCGTTTGTAAATGCAGGGTATAGGCAGAATAGTGTGAACAGTGGTAGTAGTGGGATTGTTGTGTTTGATGTTCAACAACGCAGTTAAGGCACGTGTCGCGCTGGACTATGCGTGTTCAGTACGGACTAGGCTACAGTGCAGACTGTTTACGAGTAGTGTACGCTTCGTATTTTCATTCAGAGGCCGAGGTCGAAGTGCAATGAAAGACCTAACAGGGTTCCATAGAGGGCAGATTGTGGGTGCCCGATTATATCGAGCATCCGTAACCGAGACAACTAACTTATTCAATGTTTCAAGAGCAACTGTTTCAACAGTCATGACAGACTACACAAAACATGGAAAGACATCATCGTGGGCGCAATTCAAAACTAAATGACAGAGATCGTCGTACGCTAACTACATATTTTTTGATTGGGAGGACGGAACGTATTTCCTTGGATGAGGAGTCATCGACAGATGTAGATGTGACTTCCGGTGTGCGCAGGGTGAGGGGGCCGATACCTGGGGGCAAGAGGGGCGCCACACGCACCCTAGTTTTTCGCGAAAGGAAAAAATATAATGTAGTCAGGCGTTTTTTTTTGTTTTTTTCTTCGTGAAAATGATTTAGAAGTCGGTAATACGAAGATTTTAACAGTGTCGGAAATGGAACTTTTTTAAAGGCTACTTGCATGGCGCCGTTCTTCTTCCAAAATATTAAAAATACTCCATATTCCTAGGTCTAGACTACCCTACAAACTATCGTATGGGGGATCTTGCGCCTGGAGTGTGCTGGGACCCTTACTGTTCATGCTATATATTAATGAATTTTCAGACAATATTAATAGTAACGTGAGAAGTACGCAGATGATGCAGTTATGTATGATGAAGTACTTCCCGAAAAAAAACTGCAGAAATATTCACTCAGATATTGTTAAGATCTCAAAGTGGTGCAAAGACTGGCAACTTGCTTCAAATCTTGAGAAATATAACACTGTGCACTCCTCAAAACGAGAAAAACTAGAGTACAATGATTACAGTATCAGCGAAATACTGCTGCAACCGGCCAACTCATACAAATACCTGGGTGAAACACTTTGTGCGGATCTAAAATGGAATGATCACGTAGGCTCAGTTGTGGGCAAAACAGGTGGTAGACTTCGTTTTACTGGTAAAATACTGGGGAAGTGCAATCAGTCTACAAAAGAAATTGCTTACGAATCACTCATGTGACCGGTTCTAGAATATCGTTCAAGTGCTTGGGACCCGTACCAGATAGTACAAACAGGGGATATTGAACGTATACACAGAAGGGCAACACGGACGGTCACAGTTTTGTTTGACCAGAGAAGGAGTTTCACAGAGATGCTGAAGGAACTGAACTGGCAGACGGTGGGAGATAGATGCAAACTATGCCGGAAAAGTCTACTTAGATTCAAGAGCTGGGCTTAAATGATGACTCTAGGAATATAGTATAACTCCCTACTAATGTTGTGTTCTATCAAAAGTACATTTCGGTGATTCTGGTACTCTACATAAATGACGTAGTAAACGATAGAGTTACTAGTAGGACTGGTAGGGAAAGAAACATAAATTAATGTATAAGAGGGAAAATGGGAAACGACGACTTTCCTTTTGTTCGTTCAGTGGTTTGTTTTTCAGATACTTAGTATTATACATCATCCAATATTAGTCCGCTGTGAATTTTATATCCTTACAGAACAATGAAGTCCATGTTATAGGTAATAATAATTAGTTGATCGCGTAACTTCGGCGCTTTTATTGAGCCAAAGCAATTACTTTTGATGCAAGTGCTCTTTACATGCAGAAACATAAATAATGTATAAATTATTGCTCTTATTTTGTACTCAATAGAACGTTCTCCTTCATGATCAGAGGGATGAGTTTCGTGTTATTACTGATAAATTTGAAAGTAGCGATACTTTTGCCGTTTTTTTTTCTACCTTTATATTGAGGAAATAGCGTTTTCTAGCCGTATGTGATAAATTGTATTGTTTTCATTATTTTTATTACAATGTCCCTCTTTTTCACGTTACGAATCAACAATTTTCGAATGAAAACTGAACTGAACATTGACAACTTCAGTTTTGGTATATATACTGTTTATTCTTAAGTAACAGACCTCAGTTTCTGGACGGTTCACCGCTTCCGGAATTTAGGGGAATGTAGTTAGACACTGATCACCCAAGTAAAGAAAGCGAGCGTTGTGAGGTAATGCTCGGTAGGTATGCAACACACTCAGCATACAGGTAACGCGGGTACGTTCATAAGCGACCAGAGTTACTAGAAACACTATCGTAGACTGCGATTGGTTGGTTGGTTGAGGGGAGGGGAGGGGAGAATAGCAAACAGCGAGATCATCGGTCCCATTGGATCACGGAATGATGTGAAAGAAATCTACTGTGCCCTTTCAATGGAACCATCCCGGAATTTGTCTGAAACGATTTAGGAAAATCACGGAAAACCTAAATCAGGATGGCCGGACACGGCTTTGAACCGTCGTCTTCTCGAATGCGAGTCCAGTGTGCTAACCAGTGCGCCACCTCGCACAATTGGACTGAGCTTACTTACGGTAGTCTATGGTAGTTTTATAACTTAACCCCCTACACAATTTTTTCTGTACAGATCTTCAGGATAAGATAAGGTTAGTGAACAAGCACGTAGGCATTTAAACAATCAATCTTCCAGCGCACCGTATGTGTATGGAATGGCTGAAAGCTCTAATAAGTGGTACGATGGGAAGTACCCTCCACCTTGCACTTTACAGTCGTTAGTAGAGTGCGGATGTCGCCGCAGATATTCACTGCAGTGCTGGGAGCGCGGGATGAGAGGGCCGTGCGTGTGTCGCGTGGTTCCCCGCGGTGGGCGCTCCCCACCTCCGCGGCGCGGGCGATAGCGCGGCCAGGCGGCGGCCCGCAGACCGCAGCCGCCGGCACTCCAGTCCGCGGTCGCCGGCCGAGTCGCGAACCAGCAGCAGCAGCAGCAGCAGCATGAGCGAGTGGGTGCGCCGCAAGCTGGGCAGCCGCTGGTGGTCCATGTGGCTGACGGCGCCGGCGGAGGAGCCCGACTGCGTGGCGCGCAGCGCGGCCGCCGCCGAGCGCGCGCCCTTGTCGCCGCCGCCCACGCCGGCCACCGCCGTCGCCTCCCCACAGTGAGTAGCCCAGCAACACGCCCGCTGCTCTCGCCGCACCTGCCGGCACGCTGCGCGCGGTAATATCAGCACTACAGCGGTCCACCCTTTCATGCGGAGGACCGTCTTTTGGATGCTCAATTTACAAAACTCCATTTGTCACAGCGTTTTCACGACTTATTTTACAACACATTTCAGTTTCAAATGAAATTATACGGCTCTAGACACCTTTTCAAGTCTCAGACATGTGTGATGTAATTTTTAGATTGAAGCACCGAATGAAAATTTTTACCATGATTCGAACCCGGGTCTCCTACTCAGTAGGCAGATTCACTGACCACTACGCCATTTTGGCAGAGTGGCTTTATACAACTGCAAGGACTACCTTAGGACGACTCCCTCTTCAATCCAAATTCCCGTTCACGGCTCAGCGCACTTGGTATTCTCCCTAAACTCCAACAGCACTGTAGAGGCTCTCCAATTGTATTGCAATAGCACCTCAGCATCGAACGAAGCGGGAATCCTGTCTGAAACCTAGCCATACAAACTTCTATTTATACTGGCAAGTTATTGAACTGCTATCGCCGTATGAAGGAACAGTCGCACTCAAACAAGTAATATAAAAAAGGCTTGTTTTCAGAGAAACAACTTCTCTGCCTCCAAAATGAATTTTCACTCTGTAGCAGAATTATGAAAAACTTGCTGGCAAAAGCAGAGCTGACAGGGCGAGTTGTGAGTCGTTCCTGGATACGTCAATCGGAAGAGCATTTTCCCGAGAAGGTAAAGGTTCCAACTTCGAGTCTCAGTTCAGAGCAAAGTTTTCATCTGCCAGGAAACCTCAATATTTCCGAAGTTAGTGTAAATCACATGACTGGGAGATTTATTTATTAAGAAATCTTTGATACGATCTCAGATAAATCTTTGATACGATCTCAGATTTTCGTAATCGCTGGCTTAATTTTTGGTTTAGACGTGGAATAAAGTAAAAATAAAAAAATAGAACATAGAGATACGAAAAACAAATCCAAATAACAAATAACAGAATGAAACAGTTATAGCACAGCCACAGTAGTAAGACAGTGTGCTTCAGTAAAACTGTCAATTCACCACAGTCACATAACAGTCTCAATCAACAACACACCACTCAGATCTACCCACTGTCAAAAATGTTATGGTCCTGTGATGCGATACAAGTGTAGGGTAGAAAAGTGCTTTGCAGTCACACTCTCTTATGAGTATGTCGAGAAACAGTGTCCAATGCTCTTACAAAAGCGTTTGTCAATATTTGCAATGTACATAATCATAAAACGTTGCACAATATTATGGAAAACACGGCTTGTTATTGACAAGACAAAAAATGGTTCAAATGGCTCTGAGCACTATGGGACTTAACATATGAGGTCATCAGTCCCCTAGAACTTAGAACTACTTAAACCTAACTAACCTAAGGACATCACACACATCCATGCCCGTGGCAGGATTCGAACCAGCGACGGTAGCAGCAGCGCGGTTCCGGACTGCAGCGCCTAGAACCGCACGGCCACCGCGGCCGGCCGACAAGATAAGCTGTACATCATTTGATACGTCACTACCCAGGAAAACACAGCAATAAAGCTTGATTCAAGCCTATGGTTAATCGACATAACAAATTACAAATGACTGAACTTGGAAAAAATAAGTATATTACTAAATAAAATAAATACCTATTACATCGTATAGTACGGTCATATAAAGCTAATTTCATTAACTTACATACTAAATAAAATAACTATTTCATTAAAAAAATGACAATAAAAATAAAATTCAACATCTGATACAGTAAGAAAAATATTTTGAAGTAACTGTGCTGATCAGGGATATCGACGGAGATAAGCAATTGATCAGCGTAGATCACACGCCAGCAAATTATTGTTTCTTTCCTTGACAGTAATCGTTCGGACTGCAATGTAGTCTGTATTGCTTGTTCTAAGAGCTGTATATGGTGTACGAAGGCTGAATCCGGTAATTTGATTATTGATCATCCAAATTATGGTAGCAGGGAAAGGTGCTTACTAAATAAAAGTAGGTTGTGTTTTGCATATGGAAGAACCCAGTAAGAGTTTTTCACGAATATCCTACGTGGCTAAGAGTCTCTGGAAACGTACGCCGCTAATTCCGAAGGCTCCAGAAATATACGTGGAGACTTGAGAAAATAAGTTACGTGTTATTATGGCAGGTCAAATAACTTTTACTGAATGTAGCACTACACTTCAAAGTGACATAGATACGTGACCCTATTTTTCGACATAGACGCTATGTTTCTCTAAACAACGGCCGCAATGTTCTACCAATAAATCAGTTCCTCGACAGTAGAAATCAGCTCTTTAGTCACTGGGTCATTCGAGAACCACTGTGTGAAAGCCCTCGTCTTCGAAAAACTGCAACTGCTTCGAATCAGTTCCTCGATCACCTACACATTATCACCTCCACATTATCGTCTGTGGTCGATGTCTGTGCCCTTCCTTCGCAATCAATACCACCAGATACGTGCGCCCTTTGTGAAATTGTTGGCAGCGTTTCACTATGGCTGGACGCGACAGTGCATTCTGTCCACATGCCGCCAGATTTTCACGGTGAATTTGTGTGCAATTTCAACTTTTTGCCTACAAGAATCTTACTATCCTGCGTACTTCACCTTCGGAGTAAGTTTCCAATTGCCACACCATTTCACTCCCACACTGTGACGCACCAGTTATCCATATCGCAGCGGAACTGTGTCTGCAGGAAACTAGGCACAGAATATGTACTCTCTTCTGACAATACGGCAGTCCTGTTGCGCAATAGTCTTGGCGTGGGACTACATGTGTAACTTACTTTTGAAGTCCCCTCGCAACGAATAAAGTGTAGGATCTGCTTTCCGTTCAATTACAGTGCTCAGCCTTCGGTTTATGCTTTTCACTGGTATAGTGACGGAGAAATTTGTTTCCGATCTTCTTGAAGCACTGTGAACTGTTATTGTAGGCTTTATGGCTAGATTCATCCGGTGAAAATCCGACATTCTACTTCACCAGAAAGTTGATCGGGGAGGGGAATAGGGCAGTGTTATGTTAACTAATCCTACTGCGTCCAGCATAAATCAGGACATAAGTTTCAAACTGTAATATCAAGTACATCGAATTTCAGTATCGTCACAACACAGTGAGGAAACATCGGTCGCTCAGTATTTCACATTCTAGCCCTATAAATTCGAGTACATTAGGTGATCATATCATAAGATGCCTTTTTGTTGCTCGACAGACCATGGCGGTGTACCTTCAGCACTGCAAGTGACTTCGTGCGACGTTCTTGTGTCATTTGGGCAACAGCACTGCCATGAAAACATTTCTACTGGCTACTAACACGAGTATCTACTGTAAAAAAGTAAATTAAGACAATCACGTAAGTAATTTGCAAGGTGCCATATCTTATACTGAAAAAGCCTACAGTTGTACGACTGCCTCGTTTCACATCACAACAAGAAATCGCAATTATGAGCCACCATGCAAATAACTAAACTAAACTGACGTCGGCATACGAGATGAAACGGAAGTAATTTGCAACAACTGACTAGGGCGTTTGACGACTGATTTGCATACGATCCCTATCAGTTCGTTTCTTACACCCACAAGAGTGACAACTGTGTATAGTGCTTCCATAGTTCAACTGTCCAATAACTTTGCAAATCATGTGAAGTTTTTCACTGACTGATTTTGCCGGAAAATACATTTGTGATGTTGACACTGTGTTCCTGTCCCACATCATGTACGTCCTACACCAAAAGATTGCTACCGTCTTGCACTGATGTCACACCAAAACGGCGACTGACATCACCAAATAAGAGATTTAGTAATTGGAAGCCTAGTCACCTCCACGGCAGGAGTCGAACTTTCGGCCCTTCAGTTTTACCCAGCGAAAATGGCTGTTCTGTGGTAATTATGTCGGTGATATAAGTAGTATCTTGTCAGCAGTAACAAATGTTTTACAAGTTCAGGTTAGCTGAGTAGATAATATCTTCACGCTTAGGCAGTAACTTCTTAAAGGGAAAATGAACTCATGTTCTGCAGAAAACAATGTGACAAGTCGGTGGCTAGCTAGAACGGAAATCTGGTCTCTAGTAACGCCCGTCTTTACTTCAGCGTGCAGTCAGTGCGTGGATCGTTAATTGTTTGTTACAACTATCACTATACCATACATATGTTCAAAGGTGTGTGAATTCCTGAGGGGCCGAACTGCTGAGGTCATACTTATACACTACTTAAACTAACTTATGCTAAGAGCAACACACACACCCATGTCCGAGGGGGAACTCGGACCTCCGACGGGATATATATATGCATTTCTGAAGCGACCCTGTAGTGTCCGCACATGGTTGATTTACACGGCGTAGACAAATTCTTTCAAGCATCCCCATAACCGAATGTCTAGGGGATTGAGGTCTGGGCAACGGGTAGGCCAAAGTGTGGATCCAGCCCCGACCAATCCAGCGATCCTGAAATATCCGCGTCAGATGTTCGCACATTCTGTGACGAAAGTGTGCTGGTTCGCCACCATGCATGAACGATATGTGTATTCGTTGTTGCAATGACACAGCCCCCATCAAGGTAGGCAATACATTAATGAGAAAGTCCAGATAATGCGTCCAGCTAACCTTTGTGGTAGCACATATGGCACTATTAATCTATCGTCAAGTACGCCTCCTCATACTTTGACTGAGAATCGGTGCTCATGCCCTCTTTCCTGAATTACTTGGGGATTTACATTTGCCCGTATACGCTGTTTATGGAATGGAAATTCACAACACCATCTCTCGTGAACCATACCTCATCGGTAAATAAAATCCTGGATGTGAACGGTGGATCTGATGCGCACTTCAGCAACAGCCATTGACAGAGCCACCGTCTGCCATGATGATCCCGTGCCTTAGGCCTTAACGCGCTGTGGATGATATTGGTACAGCAATTGTTCATTAAGCACCCCCCCCCCCCCCCCCCAGATAAGAGTGAGACACGCCTTCCGCTGCTGCTAATCGTCGCATCCTGGTCCTATAGGTTTCTTCCGCAGAACGTAGCACAAGCAATTCCAAGTCAGGCGTGCGGACGTGAGTCTGATAGCAGGAGTCCAAAGTGTTTCTTAATCATGCCTGTTGCGTTCCTGTGGAAATATTTCTATAGCAGGTTTCATCCCCTAACAAATATTTCTGTTTATCTAACCGATAAGTGAAAGACCAATTTTCTTAAATTTAGCTATAACGCAGTATTTTCTTAAAAAATTTTGTATCCTATTGCACTATTTCCAGAAACACTGAAACACTTATTTTTGTTTTTATTTCTAACCAAGAAGTCATATAGCAATTTAATAGATGTACCCTTAAAAATACTAAGTAGTTCTTTAGTAATTACTTATTTTCAAAAAGTCTTTCACCCCCTATTTTACCCTCTTAGTGATTGAATTTCCAAAAACGCTGAAACACGTAATTTTTTACTTTCTGACTTAGAGGCCAAATACTTGTTTTCGTAGTTTTTGCTTCAGCATTCCCTTAATAGCGACATACTTTCAAAAAGCCTTTCATCCCCTATTTCACCCCCTTAGGAGTGGTATTTCGGAGAATCCCTTCTTAAACAATGCCTGCAGTATAAGATCCACACTCTCTCCATATTTCAAGTTTCTATCCTTAGCGGTTTGGGTTGGGCGATGATGAGTGAGTCAGTCAGTCAGGACATCTAGAGATTGCGTTTACCCTGTATTCTATCAATACTCCGAAGTCTACCACCTGCTCTACCCACGACAAAGCCTATGTAATCGTTCCATTTCATTTCCCTACAAAGTGTTACATTCAAGCATTTAAATGAGTTTACCGATTCCATCTATGACTCACTGAAATTATAGTCAAAGAATACTATGTTTTTCGTTTTGTGAAGTGCACAACTTTACATTTCCGAACATTTAAAGCAAGTTGTCAATCTTTGCACCACTTCGAAATCTTAACGAGATCTGAGAGGATGTTTATGCAGCTTCTTTCAGATTGTACTTCAGTATAGATAACTGAATTACCTGCAAAAAACTAAAGTTACTTTTGACATTGGCCGCAAGATGATTAATATACAACATGAACAGTAAGAGTTCCAACACACTTCCCTGGGGTACTCACTGAGTTACTTCTACGACTGCTGATGACCCTCCATCTGAGATAACTTGCTGCATCCTTTCTACCAAAAAAACCCTCACTCTAGTC
The DNA here is from genome assembly GCF_021461385.2 of Schistocerca piceifrons. Classification (NCBI taxonomy): domain Eukaryota; kingdom Metazoa; phylum Arthropoda; class Insecta; order Orthoptera; family Acrididae; genus Schistocerca; species Schistocerca piceifrons. The sequence goes on from NC_060138.1 coordinate 708,070,094, forward strand.
ACAGATTTTACTTGATAGCCCATATGATCGAACTTTTAATAGTAAGCGTAGATGAGGTATACAGTCAAATGCTTTCCAGAAATCGAGAAATACTACAACTACTTGACTGCCTTGATCCAAAGCTTTCAGTCAAATGAGAAAAGTGCGAGTTGGGTTTCACGTGATCCATGTTTTCGGAATCTACGCTGGCTGGCATGGAGGAGGTCTTTCTGTTCGAGATTCTTCATGGTACTTGATGATACCTCACTATGTTTGAACCCTAAATATATTAGAAGACTCTACAACAAATCGATGTCAATGATATTGGTTGCCGGCCGGAGTGGCCGAGCGGTTCTAGGCGCTTCAGTCTGGAACCGCGCGACCGCTACGGTCGCAGGTTCGAATCCTGCTTCGGGCATGGATGTGAGTGATGTCCTTAGGTTAGTTAGGTTTAAGTAGTTCTAAGTTCTAGGGGACTGATGACCCAAGATGTTAAGTCCCATAGTGCTCAGAGCCATTTGAACCATTTGATATTGTCCGGTAGTTATATGGATCACTTCTATTACCCTTGTTATAAATGGGGGTGACCTCTGATTTCTAATATGTTTTTTTGTTCGGGAGATCTACGATAGATTATAGTTAACACAGGGGCTAACTTAGCCGCAAATGCAGTATAGAATGTGATAGGGATTCCATCGGGCCCTGGAGCTTTGTTCAATTCTTGAAGAATCCAGCTGTTTCTCAACAACACTGACACTAACAGTTACCTCACCCATCTTTTCAGTGGTACGAGGATTAAACTGGTGGAGCTCTCTCGAGTTTTCCTTTGTCAAGGAATATTTGAAAACGGAGTTAAACATTTGTGCTTTTTTCTGCTTCCCTCAATTTCAGTTCCGTGTCACATATGACAAGAATTTCTGTGGGTTTCGTGAAAGGTCATTTGACACTATTCTTCTACGTTAGTCACTGAAGGCTTCACGCAGTGCTCCCATAACAGCCATTTCTCTATCTATAGACCCATGCAATGATTTTTACCTATTATGCAGTTGTTTCTGTTTCTTTAGAAGTTCCTTTACAATTATTCTATATTATGGAGGGTCCCTCCCAAAATGAGCTGTTCTACTGGAAACACATCTACCCAGCGCATGGTCAATTGTTCTTTTAAACTTGAGCCGTAGCTCCTCTATAAGCTCCTGTCCTGTGATAAACGTTTCAAGTTCCTCTTTAAGATATAACACTACTGCTTTTTTTATCTAATTTGTTGAACATATATAAGTTTATACTGGATTTAGTTGCCCTTGTTACTTTGGTAATCATTGTTGTCATAACCGAACCGCCTCATGGTCACTGGTACTAGTTTCAATGTGGACATAACCAAAGAGGTCATGTCTATTTGCTGCCATAAAATCTAATACACTTCCATCGTGAGTGGGGTACGAACTATCTGTTCAAAGCAGTTTCCAGAGAGGGCATTTAGTAATGTTTCACAGGCAAACTTTGTTGATGTACATCATGTATGACAGACTTTTGCACGCAAAACCTCCAAGCACTGGTGCAGCCAAGATGTTGCAGTGAAACAAACTCCCTAAATGTCAGAATAACCTCCTAAATGAGATAAAAACGGCTTTGAGTAGTTTTGGCGAGTCTTTTTGCAAATCTCAGCAAGCTGAAGGTTGAGATTTAAAAGCATTATAATTGCGCTACATAGCTCTGAAGAACTCACTGTACATAGAAACTGAAAAGAAAAAAACAGTCTTCCTTGTGTTAGTTTACGAGATTTTACTACCGTTTTTCGTGTTTAATGTTGTTACCAAACCTGGTAGCGTACGCGAGGAGCGTGAAAAGCGTCAGGTGTTGAGTGATCACTTTGAAGTACGCGGAGACGCCACGTACCAGTGTGAGATAGTGTTATCCTATCCACATTTGTGGCGCATTCGGATGTGACGGTGGGTCAGTGTTGAAACCTGTGAAACTTGGTTTCAGCTAAATGGGTTGAATCTAAACATATCTAACACTCACATGATGCAGTTCAAAACCAAACAGTCAAAATGTGAGCAGACTAAGATTGTACACAACGACAGAGATATAGAAGAAGTTGACGCAGTCAAATTCTTTGGTTTAAATGCAGATAAAAATTTGAGGTGGCAAGCACACATCGAATACCTGGCAAACAAACTGAGCAGCTTTGCATTTCCAATGCAAATATTATGAACTTCAACTGACATGGACACACGAAAAATAGCATATACAAGCCACTTTGAATCCATTATTAGGTATGGTATTGTTTGTTGGGGTAACTCGACATAGTTCGGATACTAAAAATACAGAAAAAAATCATTCGAGATATGTGCACTGCAAATCACAAAAAACCATGTCGACCATTATTTAGAAAACTTAAGCCAGCCAGTGTGGCCGAGCGGTTCTAGGCGCTTCAGTCCGGAACTGCGCGACCGCTACGGTCGCAGGTTCGAATCCTGCCTCGGGCATGGATCTGTGTGATGTCCTTAGGTTAGTTAGGTTTAAGTAGTTGTACGTTCTAGGTGACTGATGACTTCAGATGTTAAGTCCCATAGTGCTCAGAGCCATTTGAATCAAAACTTAAAATATTAACGCTGCCATCCCTATGCGTATATAAGATTATTATATTTTTGCACACCAGACATGAATTATTTGAAGGAAACCATTTTGTCCATTCACATGATACAGAAACAAAGAACATTTTATGCTGTCCACCCACGGCCTCAGACTGTATTCCCAGGAAATACAAGGGAACGAAAATTAGTAATAAATTAAAAGGGAACAAGTTGATGCAGACGAATTTAGGTCCACTTAAAAGAAAGCTATATGAGGTACTGACACTGAAGTGTTACTACTCAGTGGATGAATTCATGCAGGACAAACTGGAAATTTGAGCTGGATACACTGTTACATATCCCAAGAAATACCCTTATAGTGTTATTATTTATTGTAGTGCTATTATTTATTAATGTAGAAATCATTGTAACTGTATTAGAAATTTTTGACATGTCTCCTGTAAGCATACCAAATGGATTGCAAATGTACGTCATGAGATGAATAAAACGCAATTCCCAATTCACAATTGCTGTATGGGACTGTGACGGCAGGCATACTCATCATCAAGATTCCGGCCAACCACGTAGAGCACCAACAAGGGAGGACCGTCGTATTGTGCACCAAGCACACCGTAACCACTTCACATCTGTGCCTGCCATGCGACGACGAGTAATGGACTCCCACCAACATCGATAACAAGTAATGGACCCCCTGCATGATTTTGTGTCATCCCGCACCGTTGATCGGAGACCAACAGCAGCCGGACTAGGGAATTACCTTCTCATCCGATAGGCTTCAGTTAGCATCACAACACAAACTGTTGCGTTTGGAGTGATGTATTGGCTGGGAAGTTCGGACTGCTGATGAATGCGTTCGCGCTGTGTCCAACGGTTCTGGACTATCCCGGAAGACCATCGTTGGCGAGTATGACTCCGACCTGTGGAGGGGCCGTTTCTGACAATGTTTCGGAGAGGCACAACGATATCACTCCTGGCGACATGGCGTGATAAGCCATAGGATATAACTTCAGGTCACCGCTGTTAGGGACTGAGGGAAACCTGACACCACAGTGGTGTGTCGTGGACATCTTACATCCTCACGTGTTACCTGTCGTGCGACGGTATCGTAGTGCCATTTTTCAAGAGGCCAATGGTCGTCCACACATGGCACGTGTCTATATGAACCGTTTGCGTGATGTTGAGGTACTTCCGTGGTCAGTAAGATCCTCAGATCTGTCCCCGGTACACCCGATACACCATGTGTGGGACCAGTTCGGACGTCAATCTGTCCCAGTTCCAGTATCCAGGATACGAAGCACCAGTTACAATATTGTGGCTCATCTTCTTCCAGGAGAGGACACGACGGCCTTATGACAGCCTTCCCAACCGAATAATTGCTTCCATGAAGGGTGCAACGCCATATGTGTGTGTGTGTGTGTGTGTGTGTCCGTTCTGTCCGAAAGAACAGACACCACATACCTATTCAATTAAGGCGAGACGGCTAATTATTTCTTCAGTGGAGATGCACAATAGGCTGTAACTTTTATTGGAATGGGCGACATGGCACGAGTAGCGAGGGTAATGGGCAAGGGCCACTACATTAGTAATGTGTGGAGAAGTTGAGAATTCGGGTCCGACGGGAGGCGTGCTAGGGTAGTCAGTCCAGCTGCAGTGACTACTGTGTCCGGATGGCTTAGTGGCCAGAGCATCTGCCTAGTAGGTAGGATATGCGAGTTCGAATCCCGGTCTGGTACAAATGTTCAACTTTCCCCGCTGACTTCAATCAATCAATACCCACTCGCAGCCAATGTCTGTAATTCCTTTGTGTCTTAAGTTATACTGATAATTAGGCTCACACTGCCAAGTATTTGTAAATTTCACACGAGTTTGTAATCAGTAAAATAACATCAATAGCTTCTCAATCTGTGAAGTCTCATCCTTCTTTCCAGGCAGTATATTACTATGAGAATCTGCCACTTAGGGTAAAATGAGTGTCAGTCCGTCCTTTTAAGTTTACTGCGCTATTGGCTAAAAGAACGGAGGAGAGGTCATGAAACTTCATTTCACTTACTCTGTTCACATACTCTCGTAAAGGAATAGTGTTTCAACTAAGCTTACATCTGTCACGAACGCATTACGCTACCGTTCTCTTCTATCAGTCTCATAGTTCATTAGCTATCTCATACTGTTGACAAACATACAAAGGAAATGAAAAGATCCGCTGAACTAACAAGGAAGTAAGCTCAGACTTTGTAGGGCAATGTAGGCGTGCTGCATAATCGACCGTTTAAAAGTCCGCCGCGTCAGAAGGCGTTTGCATCATGTGCACGAGCAGTGACGACAACGACCTCGAGATATAATGTGGGAGAACCGGTCTTGCAGCGCTATGTTAACGATACCTACTCGACGATTCTGCCTACATCGTCCTCATATTGTTACGCATTGACTTTTTAAATATCAGTGTTACAACAACCAGAACCTAAGAAAATTAGTTTTCGTTATTGCTGCTACGTTCGTCTAATTTGAAAATGCGTCAAAAGTTAGTATGGAAGTATCATCATACTTATGGCTGAAACATTATTCGAAATTGTGTCTTAAAACAAAAATAGATGATATTGCAGCACTTGTGTTGCTAAGAAGTGCGACACAACGTTCCTACGACATGTATGCTTGTCCGAAGAAACATAGCACCGAACTTCTGTATAACAAATGCATTACAATATCGTATTTATCCGCCGATACCAGGCAGCGACTTTCATTAAAATTTCCCCTGCTCCCCTTACGGAAATTACAGAAGCCGTACGAGTGCAGGCTGTGACGCATAAACGACGACATATGGAAGTTTGGGTGTGGCCTTGAGTCGTGTACGGATAGACAAATCGATTAGGGCCAAATGAGGGTTCGAGTCTCAGTCCGGCACAAATTTGCATTGTCGTCGTTCCATTATACAGCTGATGGTTCTCAGTATTCGCAAGTGCGAACACATTTTATACAAAAATAGATTAGCCGTTACGGCAGCTGGTCTGGTGGTACCGATATGTTATACCACATTTAATACTTTTCACGTGAAATAGAAAGTGAAACTAACAAAAGACAAAAATTTCTTCCAGAAAAGGGAAACTAGCTAAGCGTTATTTATGGAAAAGGTTTGTTCATAGGTAAGAGACTTGCAAATACATACCAGTACAAATGTATACAGTTCACTTGAGCCGATTCTGTAGTTAAATTGTAGTCTGTGAAGGAGTTACACAAAAGACTATTCCAATTCAGGCTGTTAAGGGATTTTCCTCATTAGAATTTGGTCGTTGAGGGAAATGAGATGGCTACGAATAGCTCCTACTCTTCAAAGGCTCTTTGGTCAGCTCCACACCTTTAAGCGTCTTGGTATAGAGTGCAGAGTGTAGAGTGAGACCTTAAGTAGATGATTATTTGTCCACCAGACGAGTGAGTTGAGCCTGGTCGGTGGTGGGCTATGTACTGGTACCGCTTTCAACAGTTTCTTTCATAGTCACACATGACCATGCAAATACGGTACAGTGCACAAATGGCTTGCAATTCCTATTATTTCGGCACTTCATCGCGAAGGTGGAAGAAACAGAATGCTTAGCCACGTTCTCCTAGACATTAGCAACCAATAATGCTAAATTTCAGAGTGAGCTCCACTGTTTATATTAGTGTGTGTGTGTTTTTCCATTCATTCATTAAGAAATTCTCTTCAGACCTCGCAAAAACATCTCTCATAAGCACAAAGTGTGACCGCAATAATATCTGAATAGGAATTACATGATCTCCATAAGTTATCTTTACAACTTAAGACTTTAATACGTTTAAAACTATAGTAGATATTAACAAATGGTTTTCAACATGTGATAACTCAAAATTTTGTTTCCTCATTCATACACACCAATGTGTACATCCTTTGTGGCACGGATAATGTCTAGTCGAAATTCCATTTCTCACCACGAACGATTCAAGATCTCCATGGTGACATGTCCAAATGCAATCAAAAGCATGCCTTCAAGTCCTATAGGTCTCTAACCTTTGTTCGATACATCAGATCCTTTACAGAATCTGCCAGGAACAAGTCGGGTGGTGCGAGGTCATCGACCTGGACCATCTCGTCCAATCCTCCTATCCAAAAACTTTTCATCCAGAAATGTACGGACATTTAGGGACCAGTTGAGTTGTGTCCCGTCCACGTTGTAAGTGTTCCAGTTGTGGCACAGATGGTTCAAATGGCTCGTTCAAATGGCTCCAAGCACTGTGAGATTTAACATCTGAGGTCATCAGACCCCTAGACTTAGAACTACTTAAACCTAACTAACCTAAGGACACCACACACATCCATGCCCGAGCCAGGATTCGAACCTGCGACCGTAGCAGCAGCGTGGTTCCGGACTGAAGCGCCTAGAACCAATCGACCACAGCGGCCGGCAGTTGTGGCACAGCAATGTCTTGTAACATGTCCCGGTAAATGCCACCGTTATCGGCAGACTCGATGAAAAAGAATGGATCAATGATGCAATGTGTATCAAACCGCACCAAACATTAACTACGGGACTGTCTTCTTTCTAGTTCACTTGCAACATGAGGATGTTGTGAAACCTATATGAGAATGTTATGAGGGTTCAGTTTGGCCTCATAGATGTAATGTTGCCTCATCGGAGAAAGTCAGACACACCTACTGTGCATGTAGTATCAGTGAGCGTGCTGTCCGTGTGTAGAATGGGGGTGGCGCGCGATCTATCTGAGTCTGACCGAGGACAGATTGTAATGGCTCGGAGCATCGGAACGAACATTCCGGAAACTGCACGACTTTTCGGGTGTTCGAGAAGTGTTTTGGTGAGTGTCTTCAACACGTGGTCAAGCCAATGTGAAACCACGTCCGGACGTCGTGGGGTTGGGCGGCCACCCATCATTACAGATGTCGGACGTCGCAGGCTGGGCAGACTGGTAAAACATGACAGGCGGCGAACTGTAGTGGAACTAACATCAGACGTTAAATCTGGGCATAGTACAAGTGTGTGTGAACACACAGTGTACCGAACACTCCCAACAATGGGCATCTGCAGCCGACGACCCATGCATGTGCCATTGTTAACAATGCAGCATCGGCAACTACGACTGAAATGGGCACATGACCATCGGCATTGAAACTTGGCGCAGTGACAGAATGTTTCATGGTCTGATGAATCCCGATACCTTCTTCATCATGATGATAGAAGGGTGCGAATCCCTCGTCTTCCAGAGAACAGTTCCTTGACACCTGTACTGCGTGACGGAGACAAACTGGCGGCAGTTCAGTTATGCTCTAGGGAACATTCACGTGCACCTCCACGGGTTCAGTGGAGTTCGTGCAAGATACCATGGCGGCCAAGGAGTATCGTACACTGGTTCCAGACCACGTACACCCTTTCACGACCATCACTTTTCCCGAGGGCAGTGGCATTTTTCAACAAGATAATCTGCCATATCACAAGGCCAGAAGTGTGATGGAGTGGTTCGAAGAACACAGTGGCAAGTTCCAATTGATGTGCTGGCCTCCCAGCTTGTCAGATCTGAACCAGATCCAACACATCTGAGACGTGATTGAACGTGTCGTCAGAGCTCATCGTCTCCCTCCCCGGTGTTTACGGAAATTAGGTGACTTGTGTGTGCAGATGCGGTGCCAGCTTCCTCCAGCGACCTACAAGGGGCTGATTGCTTACGTGCTACGACGCGTCGCCCGTGTTATCCGTGCTAAAGGTGGGCGTACAGGCTATTAGGTAGATGGTCATAATGTTATGACTGATCAGTGTAATTTCTGGACACCCTGTATTTTGTAACCGCTGAGTAACAGCATTATCGTTACCGATCATTCATAATTGTTGTAATTTGAGTTACCGTCTGCAAAATAACAAACGCGTTTTTTAATTTAATTTTTAATATAGTATTTGTGACAAGAACCTTTCACAGCTAAATAGAAATACTACGAAAATCACTGTTTGAATTGTAGAATGCCGTCTTTAATAAAATTCCTTATGAGTTTTCTACGTTAGAATGATAAATTGAAGCTGGAACATGTTTTGATTTGGAGGCAGACGACTGCTACCTGCCGTCTACATGATTCATCACGTTATGATGCTTTTCTCTGAATATCATTTGTATCAGCATTGTTAACCAAAACAACACCAATAATTGAGAGTTTCGTCAGTGATTGGGAGATTTAGCTCAAATGGAAAATAATGCTCACACGTCTGGTAACAGCAACCGACAAGGCACAGCGTTAAAAGTTCGACCTTGCATCTGGAAGGGACTGTGATATGAATTATTTACAATGCATTTATTAGTATTTTGGTGTCTCTGCAGTAATTTTCTGATTTTTGCATTATTTTAGAAGAAGGAAGAAGGTAGGAGGGGAGATGAGGGTTTTGCGTTCCGGCGCTGACAAGATCACGTGCGACGGAGCACGAGCTGACGCTGAGGACGGGTAGGGAAGGAAATCGTCTGTACCCTTTTCGAAGAAACCATTGCGGCATTTACAGTGAGCGATCTAGGAAAACATAAAACTAGATGACCGGTTGCGGACTTGAACCCCAATCAATCCTCCAGAATGTTGGTACATTGTGTTAACACTGCATCATTTAGACTGTTCGAACAAACAAGAAAAATAGATAAGAAATGATCAGTGCGTAGACTCGTCGAAAAAAAGAGTAATTTGCTCATAAAACCTACATATCTGTCCAGATGAAACAACGGCTCGATTCAGCATCGGAATCTACGTACGATGGGCAGAATTTTTTTCTCGCTAATTTTAGTCGGAAAAAATACGGAATTTGTTGTGGGACATCGTGGAATATTCCCGCTTCAGCTCCTATAGTTTCATGAAGATCCGATACGTGGCGGCGTTATACGTAGCCTTCTAATAAGCGTCTGTAACAGAGATGCGTTCCACGCAGAGAGCTGTCGTTGAAGTTTTTTTTTTCTTTTTTTTCTTTTTGCGGATAACCAGAGCATCACAGATATTCATGCGCGCTTGCAGTATGTCTACGAAGACCTGGCAGTGAACAAAAGTACGGTGAGTCGTTGGAGGAGCTCACAGAACTTCATTGGACTATTCTTCCTCATCCACTCAAAGCAAGGATCTCGCACCTTCCGACTTCCATCTGTTTGGCCCAATGAAGGACGCACTGTGCGGGAAGCAATATGTGGATGATTGAGAGATTATTGATGCAGAAAGATTTTTGGCTCCGACCTAGACCAGTAGAAGATACCATGCGGGAATACAGGTTCTTTCAGAAAGGTGGCGTAAGTCCGTCGCACTTAACGGAAAATACGTTGAAAAATAAGGTTTTGTAGCCAAAAGAGTTGGGACTAACGTGGTGTATTGGAATCCTGAATAAAACCAACCTGCTTTCAGAAAAAAAGTTGCATTACTTACTGAACGCCCCTCTTACATCCCGTCTTACAGCCGTAAAGATTGTTTAAGCTTGCAGTGACCTAATCGCTGGCGGACCACTCAGTATTTCGTCACGTGACTAGTGTAAGAAAAAGATGTGCTTTGTTACTTTCCTATTTGTAGCAGGATTCAATAATGATTTGCAGCAAGACTATAGGAGACAATATTTCATTGTATTCAGATCGTTTGAGTAGCTTACATTATAATCTTGCAAAAACTTATAAAACGCAACGTGATGGGCAGTGCAGCATTTGCTAACGAGAACGATAATATGTCCTTCCCGACGCGGGTAGCCTGTGCCTCTAAATAAAAATATGGCACAGGACGATGTGTCGTGCAGAGAGTGCAGGGCGGTTGCGCAGAACAGCTGTGCCCCAGTTGAGGGCTGCATAGCGTGAAAACACAGCTCGTTTATTTTCTGCGGTCGCCACGATACGCTGTTGCAGCGCCCATGGCCGCACTGGGCTCTAGTACCACTAACTCGCTGAAACGAACAAGTGAACGGCGAACTCAGCTGCAGCCTTGACGTGCGGATAAATAACAGAGCTCTCTCTTAGCGGCGAACTTCATCCTAGATTCTGCGCGCTCGAGTGTTCAGAAAACAGTTTTATCCATTACGTCGGCAGTTGTGTCCCAAAATACATCTGCTGTCGGGCGCAGGGCGCTGGGTTGGCAGTCCAGAGCCGACTTCAAAGTTGGCCCCATTTTAGTGTTTTTTGTACGGGATCCGCTATCCCCATCTACGCTACGCTCGATTAATTTCTCATTGGCTGTCATAACTTTCTCCCATAATCAAAAAAATGGCTCTGAGCACTATGGGACTTAACAGCTACGGTCATCAGGCCCCTAGAACTTAGAACTACTTAAACCTAACCTAACCTAAGGACATCACACAACACCCAGTCATCACGAGGCAGAGAAAATCCCTGACCCCGCCGGGAATCGAACCCAGGAATTTGTGAACATATTTCAAGCGGATAAACTGAAGTGCAGCTGCCACGAAATTGTCTAGGTCGGTTTATCGAAAATGGAAATTCACGCAACGTTGCCGAGGGCATATCTGCTCCTTCATTTACAACAGTTAATCTCATTTTGGTGTGAATGAAGCACGTCCCAAAATTGCAACCATGGATGAGAACATCGAGAAAGTGTACGGTATGACGACGTACGAATGGCGATCAGACATGACAGAAAGAGCTGATATCACTGACATATCAGAATAAAGAGCGTGGAACATTTTAAAAGAAGAATTAACTTCTGGAAAAAATTTGTGCAAGTCGGGTGGGTGCCGTTTTATTTTCAGATATTAGGAATAGTAGCGCAAGGTATGGAGCCTACTCACCAGAAAAGCGTTGGGCCAAGACCCTGATCTAAAAAGAGATTATAAGGAAAGATAAGTTCCTGGTGCGCTCAAAAAAGAGCATTGTTTTGCTGAAGGTGCGAACTTTTCACCTTAGTCTTATTCGAAGAAACCTAAGAACACGGATCATAGCTTGCCATATGCCAAAACGTTGGTTTTTATGAATATCAATAAAGTACTACAATCTTTCAAATATTTGTACCAAAATTGTACTGTAAACCAATGGGTGCCAAATGCCTTTAAAACGTTATTTCCACGTTTGTGATTAATGTAAGTAACTGAACTAGCGGAATAGTTTTTTCTAGATCAACCTCGTTAATCAGGGAGTCTTCAGTAATTCGGCTGGAAGTACTCGTAGATGACGTCGGTGCTTTTTTATACTGTGAACGTGACGAACGTCGGTTCTGAGTCACCAGTTCGCTACTATGGCGAGAAGATGCAATATACAAGTAAACAAATAATCGAATGACTGTTTAAAACTGACGTTAATTAATCTACTGCAAAGCGACTGGTTACTACAATGCCAGCAATGAAATCCTATCGAAAATAAAAATTGCTGTGACTTGTCTCGTACATTGTACACGGTCCAGTCACATCAATGTGACGATCGCATAAGTTCAAAATCAACGTGCAATAACGACACACACACAGCAGGTTGAAGTACTAGCTGTGTAGGCCGGCCGCTGTGGCCGAGCGGTTCTAGGCGCTTCAGTCTGGAACCGCGCGACCGCTGCGGTCGCAGGTTCGAATCCTGCCTCGGGCATGGATGTGTCTGATGTCCTTAGGTTAGTTAGGTTTAATTAGTTCTAGGGGACTGATGACCTCATATGTTAAGTCCATAGCACTCAGAGCCACTTGAATCATTTGTTTACTAGCTGTGTAGGGTATATAAAGTGTGTCGGTGGGACGTGGAAAACAGTGCAGACCTTATGGTAATGCGGAAACGGAGCGATTTATCTGACGTCCAAAAGGGCGTGATGATTGGATATCGGGCCAAGGGTGGAAGCATTTCGGAGGCGACTAAGTTTATAAATTGTCCGCGTGCCACCGAGGTTAAAGTACACCGTGCATGGCAAAATAACTGGCGTTTAGGTAACTGTTTTCCACTACGGACGATGGATGACAGGGTTGAACGACGGCTGCGGAGATGTGTGCGGGAGAATAGACGTGCAACTGTTGAGCAAATGACCGCCCAGGCGAGCCGAGAGGCTGCCAACGGTGTCTCCTCAACGACTGTTCAGCGAACGTTGCTGTGAATGGACCTCTGTAGCGGGCGCCTGGTTCATGCGCCTACGCTGACGGCTGTTCGTTAGCGACGAAGGCTGGAACCTGCACAACAGTACCGCAGCTGGACGTCCACTGAATTGCGACAGGTGGCCTCTTCAGATGCTCCGAAACGTTTGAAAGCATACACCCTGCAACAATCTTCGGAAGGGACCAGGCTGGTGGAAGGAGCGTTATGGTCAGGGGAATGTTTTCGTGGCGCTCTCTGGGTGATCTCGATATTCTGGTAGAAACACTGGAACAACAAAAATATGCATCTATCTTTGGAGACCACTTTCACCCATACATGCAGTTTAGGCAGTTTGTTTTCCCTCGACACGATGCCATCTACCAACAGGACAATGCAATCGCAGTAAGACTAAGTTTTTACAGTTTCTAACCTGACATTCTGATTACACAAAATGGGCATTTGATTAGGGAGACTGGATGGTTCAGTGCTCTAGGTGTTCTGATAGATAGTAAACTGTCGTGGAAAGCCCATGTGCAGCGCGTGGTAGCAGTGCGGTCAAGGCGCCTTGCGTGGCTCCCCTCGTCGGAGGTTCGAGTCCTCCCTTGGGCATGGGTGTCCTTAGTGTAAGTTAGTTTAAGTTAGAGTAAGTAGTGTGTAAGCCTAGGGACCGATGACCTCACCAGTTTTGTCCCATAGAACTTACCACAAATTTCCAAATTTCCAAAGCCCATGTTCAGGATCTTGGTCAAAGACTGAATGCTACTACTTCTGCTATTAGAACGGCATCTGAAATATGTTATAATTCGATACGAAAAATAGTTTACTTTGCTTATTTTCATTCACTTATGACGTATCGCATTATATTTTTGAGCAACTCTTCCCATTTTCAAAGGGTATTTTTTCCTCAGAAACGGGTGATTTGGGCAATAAGCGATGTAAGGTCGCGAATATCTTGTCGACCCCTGTTGGAGTCTGGGTATTCTGCCGTATATTCATAAATGAAGTTTCTTGTTAACAATATCAGCTTATTTCCAACAATTAGTAGCTTTCACTCGGTTAATACTGAACTAAACTAAACTTCGTCCAAACAGGCCTTGGAAGGCTTAACGCTACCGACCGGCTGCCGTGTCATCGTCAGCCCACAGGCGTCACTGGATGCGGATATGGAGGGGCATGTGGTCAGCACACCGCTCTCCAGGCCATATGTCAGTTTACGAGACTTCGGTTAATACCTGGCTGAAATCCAGTCTGCATTTGGATCGCACCTCCTTGACTCTTGTGTAGAAAAGCGTGCAGTGTTCTGCTACATCAGTTTTCAATGAGCTACCACAAGAATTCAAAAATCTTAGTAGTAATCCATGCCCTCAACTTCAAACTCAGGAGTTTCCTCGTGGGTCACTCTTTCTATTCTGTCGAGGAGTTCGTTGAAAAGTTTGGCTAATTCCAATGTTACGTTATAGATTGAGTTTATATGAAGTTATAGCTTGTAGTCTTTATAGAATTCATAAAATTTTATTTTATCTATTATTAGTTTCCTATTGTAATTCTATGTACAGACACGTTGCACTACCATGCAGATTTGCTCCTCAGTTTGGTCCTACGGAACTAGACGTTAAAAAAAATGAAAAACAGGGCAATGCAACGTGTCACACAGCTCGCAGTGTGCATGCGTTATTCGAAGAGCACCAGGATGAGTTTACCGTGCTCCCCTGGACTCTAAACTCCACGCTTTTACACCGAATCGAGAATCTATCGGTCCACCTCGGTAGGGTTCACGCCATGTATCCTCAACCGAGAAACCTAGCGCGGCTGGTTACAGCACTGGAGTTGACGTGGCTCCACATCCCTGACAGTGCCTCCGTGACTCTCTTCCTACGTGAAATGGTAATTAAATCAACACCCTAAGATGTCGACAGGCGTTGATATACATCAACGGGGAACTTGAAAATGTGTGCCCTGACTGGATAGTTAAGGCTAACCGGCATTGAACTTTTTCTTCTGTGCTGGATGCATACGCATTGCCAGAACTCTTACGGGATTCGGTAAGATTATCTACCGCGAGTAATGAGTGTAATGGGCAGAGGCATTACGAATGTTCAAAAATGGCTCTGAGCACTATGGGACTTAACATCTGAGGCCATCAGTCCCCTTGAACTTAGAACTACTTAAACCTAACTAACCTAAGGACATCATACACATCCATGCCCGAGGCAGGATTCGAACCTGCGACCGTAGCGGTCGCGCGGTTCTAGACTGTAGCGCCTAGAACCGCTCGGCCACACCGGCCGGCATACGAATGTAGTGTGTGGACATTAAGTTGGGAATGTGGGTCTCACGGGGAGCGTGCAAGGGATAAATCCCTGCAGTCGCACTATCCTCTGCACCCTCGGTGACTCAGATGGATAGAACGTCTGCCATGTAAGCAGGAGATCCCGCGTTCGAGTCCTGGTCGGGGCGCACATTTTCAATTGTCCCCGTTGATGTATATCAACGCCTGTCGACAGCTTAGGGTCTTGATTTAATTATCATTTCATACCATGGTCACCGATGGTATCTGTTCTTTCGGACATGCCCGGAAGAACATATCCCATCTTCATATACTCTTCCTACATGTGTCGCAGCGGTCTGCGCTGTTGCAGTTGGTTATTGAGGCTTTCGACCGTTGGTTACATTAAGGTAACTAGACAATGCACGATATTACCGCCATGCGTTTCGGAGGAGTATACCTCCATCATCAGGTGGACTTACTTCAGTTAACATGCCATGGATGTATTGTGCGTGCAACTTCTGTGTAACGTGTGGCACTGCCTGGCGGAAGAAGCCAACAAGATAATTTTTTATTACTATTCAGTTACGCAGACAAAAGATTCGTGTAACTCCGAACTTTGTACTGAAACAGTATTTTTGTCTTCTGCTGCCAGGTAGTGAAATAAGTTGCGCAAAGTTCGTACATAGGATACATCCACCCCTTAGTAAATGATATAATACAGTACAACTTACTAAACATGTAGTAGGAAGTATGACATAATAAATGTGACTGGTTACACCACATTGCATTTTCCAGTGAATTTCGTAGCGGTTGCAGTTAAGCCTAACCTGTACTTATCAAATAAGTCTTTGTATCGTCGGTAATAAAGTAACAGATAATCGGTCGTACAGCCGGCTAAGGGTTTGAATAAAAGCGTTGCACCCTTCCCGTCGCAAGACAAGCTACTTACTGCACCGAGTAGCCCAGCAGTGCGCTTCTTCACCGTCTCTTAACATGGAAGCTGTGAGCCACCCACACAGAACCACCGCCAACAGCAGAGCTGCCGTGAACCCTGCTCAGAACACAGTGTCTGGTAGGCTTTCGAGACTGATCGCGCCGAACCGTGGACCTCTCAGCGATTTACACTACGCGAAAGTAACTTCAACTTTACAAGAAAACAGCTTTTCCAGGAAACCTTGTAAAACTGTGTGCATTAACAGATTTACATCTTCATGTATGCGAACATTAAAAGTAACGCAGAATTGTGGTTCAGAGTTGGTCAACCGAGAGTACATAAAGCAGAACTTTGACACAAGTGGGTTGGACACATTAGCTATACAATTCGCGAGAACAGGGACAAGTAGAACAGAAATGATATCTGGCGTTCCCCAAAGAAGTATCAGAGGACCTCCCTTGTTCCTAATCTATATAAACGATTTAGGAGACTATCTGGGCAGGTCTCTTATAGTGTTAGCAGATGATGCTATTATTTATCGCCTGTAAAGCCACTAGCTAGAGGACCAAAACCAATTGCAAAATGCTTTAGACAGCACATCTCTATGGTGCAAAAAGTGCAATTGGCTCCAAATAAAAAAAAGTGTGAGGTCATCCACACGAGTATTAAAATGAATCCGTTAAATGTCGGTTGTATGTTGTAGCTCTGGGTGCATTATGTCGACGCTAAGTGAATTCGAACGCGGAAAAATTGTTGGTGCTCGCATGGTGGGCGCTTCCGTAACCAAAGTAACCGAAATGTTTGGTGTTTCAAGAGGCACCGTATCGAAGATTTATACCGCGTATAGGAAAAGCGGAAAAATATCATCCGCTACCTCACAACAGACGGTCACTGAAGAGGACTCTGGTGAACAATAAGGAGACGACAGATGCAGAATTGAGTGTCGCACACGGGAATTGTATTATCATCAAACCAACACAAAAAGAGAGCTCTGTAAGCAGAGAATCACAGGGCGAGATGGCATTCCAAAACCACTAATCAGTGACGTAAATACCGTAACAGCAGAAAGTTGTACCAAAGCCATAAAACCAGGAGTATAGAGCAATGGAGGCAAGCCATTTGGCCAAGCGTGTCTTGTCGCACACTGTTTCTAATCTCTGGCCGGATTTATGTCTCCGGAGTGAAACGTGGCGGTTGTTTGGCGATGATGTGGGCAGCGCGTCGTGATATTCCAAGGGCCCCATGGTTACTGCCCCATGGTTACTCTGCAACGCTGTATTACTACCAAGGATTATGCGACCGTTTTGGAGGATCAAGTCCATCCCACGATACAATGTTTCTTCCCCAATAGTGATATTGTTTTCCAAAACGACAGGACCCCTGTCCAAATAGCTCACATCGTCCAGGACTCGTTTCGTGAGCATGAGGATGAACTGTCGCATCTCCCCTGGCCACCATAGTCACCAGATCTCAATATTATTGAGCTTCTGTAGTGTAATTTGCCACTATTTTGCAGGAACTATAGTATAAGATTCCTTTGAAAACCACACATGATGAATTTATCCATTCCAAGACGACTGCAAACTGTTTTGAACGCCAACATGTTTTTCACACCGTATGAGACACGATAACGTGTTGCATTTTTAGCGCTTCCGTATCGTTCTCCACCCGCTATAGAAGTAGGCAGCCCGAGTAAACCTGAAGAGAGACACCGAGCGGACCTGGCCAGTAGGAAGACCAAGATCGTGGTGGATGGACGTTATAAACATGGACACTGAAGCGAGATGAGCATCACTCGACAATCTCACGAACAATATAATTTATCTTGTTAGGAAGATGAGGAGAAGGTTTGCAAAATGGGTCAAATGGCTCTGAGCACTATGGGACTTAACTTCTGAGGTCATCAGTCCCCTAGAACTTAGAACTACTTAAACCTAACTAACATAAGGACGTCACAAACATCCATGCCCGAGGCAGGATTCGAACCTGCGGCCGTAGCGGTCGGACGGTTCCAGACTGTAGCGCCTAGAACCGCTCTGTCATCCCGGCCGGCGGAGGTTTGCACACAGCATCCACGAAACGTGATGTCCCAGGATGATGCGGAAGTTAAACATAAATTAATGTACACTGTATCTGGTGGCCTCTATCTCGCAAAAACATATTTGCCACGTCTCGTCGTATCATTTCCTCTCAGGGTGCTGAGTAACTCTTGTGGTACCAAAGCACCTTAGCGACATTTTTGGGTTGAAGGACAGCGTGGTACGGTATAATACCTTGCCAACGCAAACAGCTAGGTAGACTTCCTGGAGCAATGTTAGAAAGATTACTGAATGCTGCGCTGCTTTTAACGTTCACGTACACAAAAAACGTAAATTTGTTGGTTTACAAAGCTTTGCGGTTGGCTAGAAACATTATTTTCTTGTAAAAAGGGAAGAGTTTGGGTAGAGAGGCGATTTCTCGCAATTGCAACTGCTTCTGGCATTTTCTCTGGGGTGCCACGTAGCTTCGCATCCAAAGTACAGTGGACTCGCCCAAGGGCACTGAGTGCGAAGACCCACATGTAGATGCGCGCAGCCGAACAGACCATATCTGTCAACACTGCACCGTAGCTGAAGCACGTTTATGAGAAACGAACCTCCCTCGCTTTACTACGATCCCATTCTGGTTCCGCCCCACTTTGTTCTTCTCCAGCCTTGAGTAGATAATTTTTTTTTTGGGGGTGGGGTGGGGGGGGAATACACTGAGGCGACAAAAGTCGCAGAATACCTCCTAATATCGTGTTGGACCTTCTTTTGCTCGGCATAGTGCAGCAATTTGATGTGACAATGATTCAACAAGACGTTGGAAGTTCCCTGCAGAAATATTGGGCCATACTGTAATTATGCCCCATAAATGTTCGATGGAGTTTCATGTTCGGCGATCTGGGTGGTCAAATCATTCTCTCGAATTGATCAGCATGTTCTTGAGACCATCTGGGAACAATCGTGGCCCGATGACATAGCGCATGGTTCAAATGGCTCTGAGCACTATGGGACTTAACAGCTGTGGTCATCAGTCCCCCAGAACTTAGAACTACTTAAAGCTAACTAACCTAAGGACATCACACACATCCATGCCCGAGGCAGGATTCGAACCTGCGACCGTAGCAGTCGCGCGGTTCCGGACTGCGCGCCTAGAACCACGAGACCACCGCGGCCGGCGACATAGCGCATTGTCACCCATAAAAACTCTAGCGTTGTTTGGGAGCAAGAAGTCAATGAATGGATGCAAATGGTCTCCAAGTACTCGAATATAACCATTTTCAGTTGATCTTGCGTACGAGATAATACCTTCATCTGTATATGTACTTCTCAAATGGTTCAAATGGCTCTAAGCACTATGGGACTTAACATCGGAGGTCAGAATTCCCCTAGACTTAGAACTATTTAAACCTAACTAACCGAAGGACATCACACACATCCATGCCCGAGGCAGGATTCGAACCTGCGACCGTAGCAGCAGCGCCGTTCCGGACTGAAGCGCCTAGAACTGCCCGGCCACAGCGGCTAGCATGTACTTATCGCTGTCCCATGAATTTTATCGCCTCAATGTATAACTAATATTGATAGATGCAAAGAAATAAGCTGGATAAATTTTAATGAAGATGATGTAATATAGGCACTTTCTTGTTGGTATCTAATGCCTCTGTTGAGCCAAGCTTTTATATCGATAACTAATAAACAACAGTTAGTTCCCAACGTCACAAAACATTATACCATCAAAATTAACACTATATTAATGAACACTCGAAAAATTTGCGAGTGCAGTAAGGTATAAAACACGACATCTTGCACTTAATTTGGTATGAAATATATCAGTGGAGTCTAATAATTGTAATGCATAACCTATACATTACAACCTCTTTTGAATAAATATGGGGTAGTACAGTTTACGACGGTTTAATAACAATGTACCATTTTCCTCCTTTTAGTGTTCTAGGATTAAAGAAGTATTTCCACAACGACTAAGAAGATGTGTAAGTGCATGGCTGTCTTAATTCGTTATTATCGGAGATAACCTGCAGCTGGTGTGAGCAAAGGATAGTACATTTATACCTACAACAGAACATTTCTAAAATCACGTCGATTTACGCAATCAAAGAGGATTTTTTTGTTGGGTACATCACTTCGCTCTGTCCAAGCGAATTTTCTTAGTAGGATTTGTGTGAATGCTAATATCTTGTTCAAGATTTAATTATTTATTGGGTGCACTTCTGAGAATTAATAATAGTGATAACTGAGAACTACTAACTGTAAAGATGACTCGCTGAGCTGCAGTTAAGCACAACGAAAAAACACTTACACATTAGCTTTCGGCCAAAGCCTTCTTTCGAAAATCTCGGACAGGAGCTGCCGTAGATGGCGGTCATGTGTGACTGAGGTGTGCTTGCTTGTATACATGAATGTGTGCGTGTTTCCTTTCCTGAAGAAGGCTTTGGCCGAAAGCTAATGTGTAAATGTTTTTTTCATTGTGCCTGTCTGTAACTCAATGTGTCATCTTTACAGTGAGTAGCAATCTATCTTTTCCTTATGGGACTGATATTCCAACATGAAGTTTCATTTGTTTGATAACTGAGAACTATTAATCTACGATCCTGCCGCTCTGGGTTTCCGCGCGGTCTAGGGCGTCTTCTATCGGTCCGCGCAGCTCCTCCCGTCGGAGGTTCGAGTTTTCCCTCGGGCAAAGGTGTGTGTGTCGTCCATAGTGTAGGTTAGCTTAAGTTAGATTAAGTAGTGTGTAAGGTTAGACACCGATGACCTAAGCGGTTTGGTGCCATTAGATCTTACCACAAATTTACAATTTACAATTCTGCGATCTCTTTGCCAGATAGTGAGCGAACTGCGCAGTGGTTAGCACGTTAAACACGCACTCGGAAGGAAGACGGTTCAAATCTCCCGGCTGTCATCCAGATTTACGTTTCCCGTGATTTTCCTACATCGCCTTAGGCAAATGCTGGGATGATTTTTTTGAAAAGGCACGGCCGGTTTCTTTCCCCGTCCTTCCCTAATCCGAGCTTGTGCTCCATCTCTAATGACCTCGTTATCAGCGGGGCTTTAATCTGTAATCTATTTACCTAATATCTTGCCAGATGCGTATTGCAGTGCAAAACGGTCGGGAGAACGTGTAGCATCTGCCTCTTATCTGACATTAAGCCATGCAACCCTTTAAACTGATGGCAGCTGGAAAGCCCGGCCACTATGTTAGCGTATTTCATGATATTTAGTTTATACTACCATATCTTACACGTACTCGAATGTCTTTATTTCCCGTAATGCTTTACGGCGGGCATATTGCTGCCACTCTGCCCTCCCTGGACGTATCACATTCCTGCTACAAAAATGACACATCGCAAAATATCAGATTTTCCATAAGTCACGAAAAACTTTTTTGGCATTAATGCAACATTATACAGACAAACAAATTTCTGAGCACTAACAAGAATGGGTACAACACCAGGATCATATGGTGTTTCAGTCACTTCTAACATTAACCACAAATATCTGTCCTTTGCTTTAGTTACGTCACTTTTTAGGTCTTGATCATAGATATAGGTGTTTATTGTTTGGAGTCCTGATACCTTTATAGAATGAAGCAGATACATATGTCACCTTTCATTTTCGGTTTACGCTTATTAATAATGTTTTATTTATAATTCAGTCGTCCATTGCGAAGGATAGATTTTGGCTAATAAGTTTTTGGTGTCCATTGCCGCAAACACATTACGTTTCTGGAGATTAGATATATTTAACAAAATCTTTCAAAAACTCAGTTGTATAAGTCAAATGACAGTATCATTTACCAATACAGAAGTCTAACAGCTATTACACACTAAAGTAACTGAGTCTTAATGAACAGTTCAAATATTCAACGAATACTTAGAACGTCTCAATAATAGGGTCTACGAATTACAATATCCTCTGGTTGTTTTCAGGCAGAGAATGTCACTTCTGTCTCCTTCAGGGCTGGTAGTAGTAACAGTTGATGCTATTTCACTAAATAATTTCGTTATGGATGATGCATTTCTAAGACAATTAGCTCATGAAGTATTTTATTATGTTCTCGCTTTGGTGCTCAACACTTGGATTTGTTACATGGGCTTCTTTTCCATGAATACATTCCAGATTGGCAAGATGTCCGACCTCAGTATTAACGTGCAATATGACAGGCTGACACTAATGACATCATCATTCTTCTACATGGAAGAAGAACAGAAAAGGAAATGTATGAGTATATTATTAAGAATTTATACAACTCAAAACATCGCAATCTACTTCTTGAAAACTGACACAATTGAGAACGTTAGAAAATAATTCTTCTAAAGTGAAGCAACTCAAAATATCTACAATACATCATCTCAAATAATACAATTGGTGCTATAGTCAAAAGTATCGTGTTTACTTGAAGAGCTAACAATTGTTACATTGAAAATTAGGAATTTTTTACGGCCAAAGCACAGAAATCGGACTCTTCAATTTATTCGTTAAAACTGACGTAACTCGAAATTCCCTGAAATGATTCTTCAAAATGAGCGCAATCTTTATTATTTAACCGTTCTACGCTTACCATGCTCGACTGAAGAGATACAAATAGAAGTATCACGCTGCTTTTTTGTGACTCCAGTCGGAAGGAACGACACAATTCAAAATAACACTGTTTTGAACTTCTTAATAACGGTAATTTTGCTGTGGAATTCACTGCTCAACTAATAATGGAACGCTCTTTGTGTTATATTTTCCATTCCAAACAATTAAAGTGAGATAACTGTCCTCTAACGATCAAACTATGAAGTTACAGACATGCACTTTTGATGACTAGTCAGGAATCGTTTCTTCAACTCTGTCACATTACATACTGAAAAGTCGGCCAGAGTGGCCCAGCGGTTCTAGGCGCTGCAGTCTGGAACCGCGCGAGCGCTACGGTCGCAGGTTCGAATCCTGCCTCGGGCATGGATGTGTGTAATGTCCTTAGGTTAGTTAGGTTTAAGTAGTTCTAAGTTCTAGGTGACTGATGACATCAGAAGTTAAGTCTCATAGTGCTCAGAGCCATTTGAACCATTTGAACCAATCTCAAAACCGAAAATTTTTGAGTTGGGTCACTTTTGTGGCAAGGGTGCTATATGATGGTGTGACTAGTAGATGCTGGACAGACTTCCTTGTTTGTCGCCGTTACTGTTGTTATGTGGGCCAACAGGGAAAGCAAATAGAGTACAGCTACGGTACCGCGTACCGGCGTGGCCGTACCGTAAACTACTGTAGCGCTGCACGACCTGACGGATATGGAGCTCTACTGGAGAACGGATGCCGGAAACATAGCGCCCGATTTTCGCTGTGATACTTAAAGGTTATGTAACACACGGTTAGCGATGTGTCTTCGAGGTAGTCGGCAACTTGAAGGTTGTTCCGCAGAGAGCGGAAGACGGTGAGGGCGCAAGATCAGCTGAACAAGATGGGGGCGGAATGACTTCTCAACCCAACTCCTGCATAGAGTTTTTTCTTAGTGTAGTAGAATGCGGGCAGGTGTTATCGTGCGGTAGCATCACCGCACACAGTCTTCCTGGACGTTGTTCTGGGATTGCATCTACAAGACGACTCGGTTGTTGACAGTAAATGTCAGCAATGGTGGTTACACATGGGGGAAGCAATTCATAGTACACCACTACGTCGCTATCCCACCAGATGCATAACATTATCTTTTGTGGAAGCACGCAGGTCTTTCTGCAGGGAGTTGCTACTTTTTCTGGGCTCAACCGTTCTTTTGTTTTCCTTATATTAGTACGATAACATTTCTCCTCACCATTAACGATAAAGGGTAGGAATGGTCAGTGTTTCCCACGAGTCAACTGACGACGAGCAAGCACAGATGCACATATGGCCACAAGCTGATTTTTGCCTTAGAGCGTACATCCAATTTTTGAACCTTTCCCACTGTATACAAATGTCGCACGATGGTGGAATGATCACAGTTCATCACGTCTGCCAGTTCCCGAGTACACTGACGTGGATCATTGTGGATTAATACGTTTAAACGATCTTCATCAAATCCCGAAGGTCTCCCTAAACGTGGGGAGTCACTAATATCAAAACGATCTTCCTTAAAACGAGAAAACCATTTTTTTCTGTGCTCTGTCCGACGCAAATGTTTATAGCTTCCTTATCTGCTGTCTCCCCTCTACTGCACTCAAACAGAAGAACAGGTAGGAAATGTTCCGATTTCTCCACTTGGTACTCCATTTTATAACGTCCACAGCTCCATTCATTATGGCAAAATCGCAAAATGGAAACCCAAACAAGTAAAAAATTACAGTTGATGAATAAATCCATAGCGATCGAAATACCACCATGTAAAACAAAAACACTACAAACTTATGCATCAATCTAATACTATAAGGTTCACACGAATCTGTCACAACAATCTGAAGATATCAGATGTTGCGATGGTTATACTGTGAATCCTCTCTGCACTTTTAGGCCGCTATTAGACGAGGGAGACTAGTGGCGCCACTACTTACATCGCTAGCTGCCAGAGGTTTTACGAACCAGGCAACTTGAAGAGCTAGGCTCACTTCTTTTCGGGAAATAGTCAGGTGAGAGAGTGACTTCTTATGAAAATTACTCCTCCTCACTCCCAAAAGGTTAGGAAAACGAGAAAACATGTAATGTAACAATCTTCTCACACACAGTTTCTCCTCGAATTATGGAATGAAATTATCTACAATATTGTGCCAAGAACTCCATTCCTCTGTTTTTTCCGAGTATACCTGTGTCATGGCATTCCAGATCGCAGGTTTCCTTTTAATCTCAGAAACTAGGTTTCCTGTATTACTTCGACTTTCTAACAGTTTATTTATTTCCCTCGCTTTTCGGTCTACATTATTTGGTGCCTCCGTATTTACTTACTTATTAGAAAATAACGATGTTGGAGAGGGGCAGGGGCGGGGGGGAGGGGCAATGTCAGGGGAATGTGGTACCCCTAATTGACAATGGCTAATGGGCTCCACATACCGCAATGCTCCATGAGGACCTCGGAACTTTCAGATGGACAGAGCTGTTGACGGGCCCCGCAACTAGTACACTGAGGTGACAAAAGTCATGGGATGCCCCATAATATCGTGTCGGAGAACCTTTTGCCCGGCTTAGTACAGCGAGTCGACGCGTCATGGATTCAACATGTCGTTGGAAGTCCCCTGCAGAAATACTGAGCCGTTCTGCACGTATAACTGTTCATAACTGCGAAAGCGTTGCCGGTGCAGGATTTTGCGCACAGACTGACCTCTCGATTACGTCCCATAGTGTTTGATGGGATACATGTCAGGTGATCTGGGTGGCCAAATCATTTGCTCGAACTGTTCAGAATGCTCTTCAAACCATTCTCCAACAATTGTAACCCGTTAATATGGCTCACTATCATCCATAAAAATTTCATCATTGCTTGGTAACATGAAATCCATGAATAGCTGCAGATAGCCGAACGTAACCATTTCCAGTCAATTATCGGTTCATTTGGACCAGAGGATCCAGTATATTCCATGTAAACACAGCCAAACTATTGTGGGGCCACCACCAGCGTGCACAGTGCCTTGTTGACAACTTAGCTCCATGGCTTCGTGGGATCTGCGAAAATGTAGACTGGCAATGGCAAGGAAAGCGTTTCTGAAGAAATTTGTTAACATCTAGTATAGATTTAAGTATCACGAAGTCGTTTCTGAAAGTATTTGTATGGAGTGTAGACATGTATGGAAGTGAAACGTGGACAATAAACAGTTTAGACAAGAAGAGAATAGAGCCTTCGAAATGCGGTGCTACAGAGGAATGCTAAAGATTAGATGGGTAGACCACGTAACTAATGGGGAGGTATTGAATAGAACTGGGAAGAAGAGGAGTTTGTGGCACAACTTGACTAGAAGAAGGGATCGGTTGGTAGGACATGTTCTGAGGCATCAAGGGATCACCAATTTAGTATTGGATGGCAGCGTGGTGGGTAAAAATCGTAGAGGGAGACCAAGAAATGAATAACTAAGCAGATTCAGAAGGATGTAGGTTGCAGTAGGTACTGGGAGATGAAGAAGCTTGCACAGGATAGAGTAGCATGGAGAGCTGCATCAAACCAGTCTCAGGACTGAAGACCACAACAACAACAACAACAACAACAGCACCACACTATAGCCCTACCATCAGCTCTTATTAACTGAAACCTGGAATTAGGTATTCTCCTCACAGTCTTGAGACGGAGGATCTCAGAATATTGAATTCCCTAACGATTTCCAAAATGGAATATCCCATGCGTCTAGCTCCAGCTACCATTCCGCGTTCAAAGTCTGTTGATTCCCGTCGCGCGGCCATAATCACGTCGGAAACTATTTCACGTGGATCGTCTGAGTACAAATGACAGCTCCGCCAAAGCACTGCCCTTCCATACCTTGTGTATGCGATACTGCCGCTATCTGTGTATGTGCATATCGGTATCCCATGAATTTTGTCACCTCAGTGTATATCAATGGCGCCGTCGCACCCCGTAACACGCAATGCACCGAACCCTGTGGCAATTAACGGCTGCACTTGATCCCAGCGGTCTCAATGATTTATGCTACTTTTTGAAACTCTAATTGGGCTTCACACTTGATATTTTGGAATTTTTGTCTTCTACTTTCAAGTTACGACACTTCCTTGTTAATGTTGGTGGTGGAGAGAATACCTCATCCAGCTATATTCCCATGCCCTGTCATGAAGGTAGGCTCTTCATTCACGCAGACCTACTCTAATTTTAAATGAAACAAAAGGTCGTAGATAACTGTGGTAAGAAAACACTGTTGCCCTATTTCTCATGGCGGCAAATGTTCCACAAATAGCAGGGGCAGTGCAGGTGGTGCCGCTCAAAGTGAGCGACGTCTGTGGAGGTGGCGCATAGAATTCATCACAACCACCATTCGTGTACATTGACGGGAAAAAGCATCGAAACGCGAAGAGGGAGTTGTGCGACATAAACGAAAGTTGGTAGGCGTGTTTCTGCATCTGAAAGAGGATGCCTATTCAACTTTCACGCCAGTCGCATAACAGTGGTGCTAGTAGTGCCACTATGAGGACGCAACTCAGGTTTACTTTAAATACGCGCTGTAACGGTCGTGAGGATTAGTTACCTTTGGGATTGGACGTTGTGAGTTGATGTTAATAAAGAATGCTTTAAGGCGACAAAGGCGCCATTATCGACACGTCTCTGAGTTTGAATGAGATCTTGTAATAGGGCTACGAGGAGCTGGATGTTCCTTCTGCGATACTGCAGAAAGACTTGCCAGGAGTGTAGCCACTGTACATGACTGCTGCAGCGGTTATTACATGAATGTATGATTGCAAGAAGACTGGGCTCTGGACAGCCACATGGCACCACCGAGAGGAAACACCATCGTGATCAGCGCATGGCTCTGGCATATCGTACTGCATTTGCAGCAGCAATTTGAGCAGCAGTTGGCACTACAGTGACACAGCAAACCGTTGTAAATCGGTTACTTCAAGGACAGCTCAGAGCCAGACGCCCTGTAGCGTGCGTTCCACTGATCCCAAACCACGGCGATTTCCGACTTCGGTGGTGTCAAGCGAGGGGGTCATTGGCGGGCAGGGTGGAGGTTCGTTGTGTTTGCTGATGAAATCTGGTTCTTCCTTGGTGCCAGTGATGTCCATATGCTGACTAGGAGGTCAGTTGAGGACCTGCAACCAACCTGTGTGCCAGACACACTGAACCTGAACCTGGAATTATGGTCTGGTGTACTTATCCCAAGCACCCTGGCTGCAAATTTGTTCGTCAATCTGGTGATTCGACCTGTTACGCTGCCATTCATGAACAACATTCCAGGGGGTGTTTTCCACCAGGATAGCACTCGCCTGCATACCGCTGTTGTAACCCAACATGCTCTATAGAGTATCTACATAATCCCTTGGCCTGCTTGATCATCGGACTTGTCTCCAATCAAGCACATATTGGACATCACCGAACGATTACTTCATCCAGAAACAGCTTAAACCGTCTGTGTATTGACCGGCTAAGTGCAGCGGGCGTGGAACTCCATCCCACAAACTGACATCTGGCATCTATACAACACAATGCATGCACGTTTGCATGCTTGCATTAAACATTCTGAAGGCTACACAGGTTATTAGTGTACCAGCATTTCACATTTGCAATGGCTTATCTCGAGCGTACATTAACCTGTGATTTTGCAATATTCATCACTAAAATATTTTACCCAGACAAATGTATTCCACAAACTGCATTACTCTACAAAAATTACTTTTTGATGTTGCAATTTTTTTCCATCAGTCTAGTAGCCATTGGACATTGCGGCGGTTGCGAGTAAAAATGTATCCTCATTCCCAATACTGGAACTGTCGGTAATCGTCATATTTGATGCTGTATGCAGATGACCGAATAACGTCGATCTCTCTACACGAAAATCTGCCTTCAGCAGGTCCGTGGATTTCCTTTCCTGTCAACGAATTTGAAGATCTATTTCAGTAGTATACTCGTTGCTCGGCAACAGTAGTGGATGTTAGCTGTGGTGCAGACGATGTGTAGTGTGCATATAATTCTTGCAGTATCTTCTTCAGTGTGTAGTGATGTACGTTGTGATGATGCTGTTTATTTTTCAGCATTGGTACTGCTAGCGAAGGCAATGAAAATGAAATGCCGTTAAGCTATTGTCACGCATACAAAGCTGCTTAACTGTGATAGGACTCAAAAAATGGTTCAAATGGTTCTGAGCACTATGGGACTTAACATCTGAGGTCATCAGTCCCCTAGACCTTAGAACTACTTAAACCTTACTAACCTAAGGACATCACACACATCCATGCCCGAGGCAGGATTCGAACCTGTGACCGTAGCGGTCGCGCGGTTCCAGACTGAAGCGCCTAGAACCGCTCGGCCACACCGACCGGCCGATAGGACTCAGAGGACGAGAAGGTACGTGGAAAAAGGGTAGGTTCGTGAGGAATCAGCCGTCGGCTTTGACCACTAAAGTAATAATAGATGCTGCGACGTCACTTCTTAGCGCGCATTTTCGCCCAGTCAACGAAGATCGCAAAAGTTCCAATAGGGTAAAGAATTCGCGTAGTCGCAAATCTTTCTGCAGTGGTAGGGGGAGGGCCATGAACAACATATTAAAACTTCCCGCCAGTGGGATGTGAGCGTGGGATGCGGATGCATTTAAAGGTTGTTTTACCGCGGGTTAAAGCGAAAATGTTTCCCAGTGCAAAATAAAACTACATCAAATTTCCTTCGCGAAAGTTAACTAGGACTAATATTTTTCTGAAGTAATAACAGATTATTTACAATAGCGTCTTAATGATGTAAAATTAATGTTTATTGTTAAATGAAGCGGATTAAGAGCAAATATTAAATATATGTAGCACGCCTAAGTGCAGGAGAGCCATAATAAGAAATAATGTTCTGGTGTCGTAGGATGGTGGGGTGGGGAACGACTGATAGAAGCGTGAGGGAAGATGTCACTGGATTGTTGTCATGCAATTCCCTCCTTCATAGGTCTGCAAACTGGAGACCGATCAGCTTATTCCCCACTCTATCTATCCCACTACAGCTCTTTTTGTAAGCACGCACGTCAAAATGTGGCGACGTACTCCGACTTGCCTCACCACCCTACTAATGAGACCCTTACTTGGTTCAAATAGCTCTGAGCACTATGCGACTTAACTTCTGAGGTCATCAGTCCCCTAGAACCTAGAACTACTTAAACCTAACTAACTAAGGACATTACACACATCCATGCCCGAGGCAGGATTCGAACCTGCAACCGTAGCGGTCGCTCGGTTCCAGACTGTAGAGCCTAGAACCGCACGGAGACTCCGGCCAGCAGACCCTTACTCCGAGCTCGCTCGTTGCCCCACTGCCGCTGACAGACATCTCAGCGCCCTTTTCCTATTGATGCTATTTCTTCCTTGAGTACAGCTACATTCGGACCGCACTTCTCCCTCCATGTCTACCGTAGGCCAATATAGTGTATGCCTCGCTGCATCCTCGACTTCCACCGAATGTGATTGAAAAGAAAAGAAAATCCTCATCCGGTGGAGTGCCGTGTAGAGGGCAGTGCACGCCCCTTCTCTTGGGTTAGATGTCCAATCCACCTGGTATGTGACAGTTAATGGGAAGCAGGTATGCCAGTCGCGTCGCATACATCTGGCGGCATCTCCATTATGTACCACGCCTGGCGCGTAAGACGACGATGGCCACTGACTTGCCTGCGACGAGGCGAGGTATGTTTTTCTTTTGGTCTACCAGATGCTGGCGTTCATCACACGCTCGACTCCTAACAGCATCACCACACAAACGTTTCTCTCCCCAGACATGATCTATTTCCCGCGGACGAAGACCACTCAGCCACTTAGATTAGCGGGCAGCTGTCCATTACCTGTTTAGTGGCGGTGAAAAATCAGCCCCGATTTCTGGCAATACCTTAACGAATCGTAAGACCAACAATATTTCTCGAACTTTCTCCGGAGTGCTTCCCGAAACCTCCCTCGCAGCTGGATCACCCATGCTCGGAACAGCGGACATAGTTCTTTTTTCCTTTTTTACTGATTCGATCCCCTCAACGGTTATTCATACACACTTGCAGAAGACGTGCACCAATGATCAACTGATGGGTCGCCAGTCTTTGCGAGAACGTGCTGGTGCGACGGAGATGGATTTTTATTTTTTTTTTTTTGAGAAAAGGCTCCTTCCTTGTATTCTCCTTTCCTGTTTTTGGTAGCTGTTACTGGTATCTTTACTGACAGAGGCCAATGCCTGAAGTGGAGCTTTTTTGGGGCTTCTTCTTAAGTTTAGAGTAAAAGTTACGCGATGGCATTGGCTTGTTTCATTTTTTTTGTAGGCTTCAGTATGCTCAGGAATATCAGAAATAAAGCAAAAAAAAGAAAAATGCAACTTAAAGTCAAGCAATTACATCTACATCTACATAGATACTCCGCAAGCCACCGTGCGGTGCGTGGCGGAGGATACCTGTACTACTACTCGTCATTTCCCTCCCTGTTCCAAAAGTAAATAAAGTAAATAGAGCGAGGGAAAAACGACTGTCTGTATGCCTTCGTATGAGTCCTTAATTCTCGCATCTTATCTTTATGGTCCTTACGCGCAATGTACACTATGTGATCAAAAATATCCGGACACCTGGCTGAAAATGACTTACAGGTTCGTGGTGTCCTCCATCGGTAATGCTGGAATTCAATACGGTGTTGGCCCACCCTTAGCCTTGATTACAGCTTCCACTCTCGCAGGCATACGTTCAGTCAGGTGCTGGAAGGTTTCTTGGGGAATGGCAGCCCATTCTTCACGGTGTGCTGCACTGAGGAGAGGTATCGATGTCGGCCGGTGAGGCCTGGCACGAAGTTGGCGTTCCAAAACATCCCAAAGGTGTTCTATAGGATTCAGGTCTGGACTCTGTGCAGGCCAGTCCAATACAGGGATGTTATTGTCGTGTAACGACTCCGCCACAGGCCGTGCATTATGAACAGGTGCTCGATCGTGTTGAAAGATGCAATCACCATCCTCGAATTGCTCTTCCAAAGTGGGAAGCAAGAAGGTGCTTAAAAAATCAATGTAGGCCTGTGCTGTGATAGTGCCACGCAAAACAACAAGGGGGCAACCCCCTCCATGAAACACACGACAACACCATAACACCACCGCCTCCGAATTTTACCGTTGGCACTACACATGTTGGCAGATGACGTTAACCAGGCATTCGCCATACCCACACCCTGCCATCGGATTGCCACATTGTGTACCGTGATTTGTCACTCCACACAACGTTTTTCCACTGTTCAATCGTCCCAATGTTTACGCTTCTTACACAAAGCGAGGCGTCGTCTGGTATTTACCTGCGTGATGTGTGGCTTATGAGCAGTCGCTCGACCATGAAATCCAAGTTTTCTCACCTCCCGCCTAACTTTCATATTTCTTCTAGTGGATCCTGATGCAGTTTGGAATTGCTGTGTGATGGTCTGGATAGATGCCGGCCTATTACACATTACGGCCATCTTCAGTTGTCGGCGGTTTCTGTCAGTTAACATACGAGGTCGGCGTGTACGCTTTCGTGCTGCAAGTGTGCCTTCACGATTCCACTTCACTACCACATCGGAAACAGCGGACCTAGGGATGTTTAGTAGTGTGGAAATCTCGCATACAGACGTATGACACAAGTGACGCCCAATCACCTGACCAAGTTCGACGTCCGTGAGTTCCACGGAGCGCCCCATTCTGCTCTCTCACGATGTCTAATGACTACTGAGATCGGTGATATGGAGTACCTGGCAATGGGTGGCAACAATGCACCTAATATGAGAAACGTATGTTTCTGGGGGTGTCCGGATACTTTTGATCACTTAGTGTATGTTTGTGGCAGTAGAATCGTTCGGCAGTCAGTTTCAAATGCCGGTTCTCTAAATTTTCTCAACGGTGTTTCTCGAAAAGAACATCGCCTTCCCATTTGAGTTCCCGAAACATCTCCGTAACACTTACGTGTTGTTCGAACCTACCGGTAACAAATGCGGCAACCGCCTCTGAATTGCTTCGGTGTCTTCCCTCAATACGACCTGGTACGAATCCCAAACATTCAAGCAGTACTCAAGATAGGTCGCACGAACGTTTTATATGCGGTACCCCTTACAGGTGAACCACTCTTTCCTAAAATTCTCCCAATAAACCGAAGTCGACCATTCGCCTTCCCTACCACAGTTCTCAGCTGCTCGGTCCACTTCATACCGCTTCGTAACGTTACGCCCACATATTTAAACGACTTAACTGTGTCAAGAAGTTCACTGCTAATACTGAATCCGGGCCTTACAAGTTTGATCGTACACTCATCCTCATTAACTTACAATCTTAAACATTTAGGGGTAGCTGTTATTCATCACACCAACTAGAAATTTTGTTTAAGTCTTCTTGTATCTTCCTGCAGTCACTCAACTTCGACACCATACCGTACACCGTGGCATCATGAGCAAACAACCGCAGATTGCTGCCCACCCTGTCCGCCAAATTATTTATGTATATGGAAAACAAAAGCGGTCCTATCACACTTCCCCGGGGCACCCCTGATGATACCCTTGTCTCTGATGGACAATCGTCGTAGAGGACAGCATACTAGGTTCTATTATTTAAAATATCTTCGGCCCACTCACATATCTGTGAACTTATTCCATATGCTCGTACCTTTGTAAACAGCCTGCAATGGGGCACCGTGTCAAATGCTTTCCTGAAATCTAGAAATAGGGAATCTGCCTGTTGCCCTTCATCCATTGTTCGCAGCGTATCTTGTGAGAAAAAGGGTAAGCTGAGTTTTACATGAGTGATGCTTTCTGAAACCACGCTGATTCGTAGACATAAGCTTCTAAGTCTCAAGAAAGTTTATTATATTCGAACTGAGAATATGTTCAAGAGTTCTTCAGCAAACAGAATTTAGCGATACTAGTCTGTAATTCAGGGGTCCGTTCTTTTACCCTTTTTGTATACTGGAATCACCTGCGCTTTTTTTTTTCAGTCGCTTAGGACCTTGTGATGGGCGAGGGATTCACGATCAGTGCAGTCTAGGTAAGGGGCCAATGCCGTAGAGATACTCTTTGTAAAATCCAACTGGGATGCCATCCGGACCTGGTGATTTATTTGCCTTCAAATCTTTCAGTTGTTTCTCTATGCCAGGTGTGGTTATTGTAAGGGCCATTCAAGTGAAACCCGGTCACTAGTGTAAAGTAACGGTAACGATATTATTAACTCAAAAATTTTTGCGAATCGATTTCCGCGAATAGCTTATTTTAGAGGTCTAAACACGTGAAAGTCACACGGAGAAAGGTGGGGAGTGTACGGTGGATGTTCCAGTGTTTCCCACTAAACTGCTGCAATGTCGTCTTCATCGTATTGGCCGTCTGTGGGTGGGAATTATCATGCAGTAGGATAAAGCCATTGGACAACATGCCTCGGCGTTTCGACTTGATGGCTCGTCTAAGGTTCTGAAAAGTGGCTTGATAACGCTGGGCATTGATGGTGGTTACCCGTTCCAGGAACTCGACAAGCAGACAAGCAGGATGTGCATGTCTTCCAATGTGCATGTCTTCCAGTGACTCGCGCCCTTCAAGGAATCGTTTGCGCTATTCCACAACACTTGAACGACTCAGACTGTACTCACCGTACACAGCCTTCATCGGTCGATACAATTCACGGTCTCCAACTCCCTCCGCTGCCAAAAATCCTCGTTGTTCCTGTTTACTCGCCTGTATGTTCGGTAGTGGACGATACTTCTTGTGGCCACCTTCTCTTCGGCGTGAAACCACACTGGCGCTTTGCGACATCAAATGGTGCGCACGCGTCAGTCTCTCTACCACTAGATGGCGCTTCCATAACCGCAGTGGTGCCACCTTACGTGTAAGTCAAAGGTAGACGCACTGACCACGTTTCATTTGCATGAACCTCATACTACGTCGTCCATACGGGAGTCTGTCCGATAGTCAAATGACGGTATGTTTGTACGACTCTCCAATGTGAACGCTTTCTTGAAAGTGAAAGTAAAACCTCGACTTTCGTTTTGTTATCTTCAACTGCCAAACTAGGCTGTTCAACAAGGGACTAAGTGGAAGCCTTAGACCCGCTTAGCGATTTTACATACGTTCAGAATTTTCTCGGGTTCTCTGGCAGATCTTTTACTTAGGTGTGACGGTGGTAACTGTTGTATGTTTCGCGCATAATTCTTTTCTCAGACGAACGAATTTCTGCTGATCTTCGCTTGTTGTCATTTGTGCGTTCTCTTTTGAACCGAGAGTGCAACAGCCTCTGTTTTCTCAGCGTCCGCCGAATTTCGTTATTATTCCATGGTGTGTCTTTTCCATCCTTTATCCACTTACTAGGCACATAACTCTCCAGACTACGATTTACAAGCTGCTTAAGCTTCGCCCATCATTCCTCTACATCCATCTCACTGGAACTAAGTGATGCCAATTCACTGTCTAAGTGAGATGTTAATAACACGTTATCTGCCCTGTCTAACAGTAACTACAGTGTGTTTCACAATATTACACCAACCCACCACAGCGCAGCTTATCAATCGCTGGCGACACAGTTGCAAACATGTCCAGGACTGTTTATTTTACACAAAGTCATTTAACAGTACATGGAATAGTTACTGATAATATTAACGTAAAAAATACAAACGGACATACTCTGTGTAACATTCTGCTCACTGTTCTACACTGCAATAGTGGAAATTGATTCTCTGTCACTCTATACGACAGCTGCAGCATTCTTCCGGTCGCAGGTTCGAATCCTGCCTCGAGCATGGATGTGTGTGATGTCCTTAGGTTAGTTAGGTTTAACTAGTTCTATGTTCTAGGGGACTAATGACCTCAGAAGTTGAGTCCCATAGTGCTCAGAGCCATTTGAACCATTTGAACCATTCTTCCGGGAAAGGCAACTTCCTCCTACAACAGAGATGTACAGAGTTAGTTTACAGACAAACTGTACCTTCCCAGCATTTTCTGCCCAGTTTCTTATGTGAGTAGAGAAAATAATGTGACATAGTTCCTGTTTATGTAGGGGAGTAATTGTCAGTTTATTAACCCAGTACTTATTAGCAGTTGTCAAGCAAGCTGTTATGTAAAAAAGCTCAACAGCTGGACCTCTCAAATGGCTACCACACTGAAGAGCCTGTCCCAAGTGTAACGTACTGTCAATATGTATTCCACAACGTCGATATCATTGTCTCCACTATCAATGTCTGGAATACTTTTTATAGCATGAGGGTATCAAATGAGTCACCTCAGTTTCAGCTCCCAACATCTGAGGAGTCCCACAGCGTTAAACTGTCTCCCTCTGCAACGCGAGTGGTTCACCTAGGTGTTACGGAACTTCAGATACTTCAGCGCAAGTCAAGCAAGACATTACAGCAGATCACTGTTCTAGGCTCGAACATCCCAACAGACATACTCACGCCACCTTGTAAGATATACAGTGGATATGTGGTAAGTGCCTCAACACAGTGCATCCCACTCTAAAAGTGCCAGCAATTCCTGAGTAGATGAGATTTATGCAGGTTACCAGTAACACAACTAATGGTGAAAGAAGTGCAGTAACTTCCTACTCATTCATCAATTCACCAGCAAGTGTACAAAACAATCACACAGCTTTACAATATGCTGTCAACGATAGCCAGCAGCAAGGTGAAACATTTAACACTCCTATCTCTTTCACACCATCACTACGTACATCACTGACAACATCACATTTACAGGTTAAACACTTCTCTGCCACTGTGTACAGGAAACTAATTTACATGAAAGCTCGCTTAGCTGCTGCAAATAGGTACTCTATTGAAAATAACTCTATTATATAAACATGAGGTCTGTCAGGAGAAGTAGATAGGAATTGCGGGGGAGGTATGGTATGCCTGTAAACCAAAACCTGATCAGCGCTGGTGGTGCAGGAAGTTACTTTTCCCAGACGAACGCTATAGCTGCCGTACAGGGTGTCTAAGACTCATTTCCCCCAGTGTAGTACAGCGTGCACGGTTTCACATAGGGTCTATCCATACGGATTTCTTGCGTTGGTGTTATTAGTGACTGATATGGTCGTAATTGTATTTTGTGTAGTGTTAACAGACTCTGTGGGAAAGAGACACCCCCGAGCAAGTGTGAGCACTGCGTCGCAGAGTGTTGGTATAACTATACGAAATACTCCGTAGTTGCTCTGTGTCACGTTGTGGGGTAGAGAGAGTGGGAAATCAGCTGCTCGCTCTTCAGTTTCCAGACCTATGAAGGGAGGAAATACCTGACAACAATCTGGCAACCTACTATCCCTAGCACTGCTCTCCCCCCCCCCCCCCCCCCCCTCCCCCTGTTACACACCCAAAACATAATTTTTCCCTTAAAGTGGCTTTGCTGCTCTTAGACGTACTACATGTAATTAAATTTGTCCGTAATCCATTTCCTTTAACTGTAAACAGTAATTTTATACCATCAAAACACTCTTTTTAAAATAATCTGCAATTCTTCCATCCACTGCAATACAGAAACTATTAGTCCTGGAGAAACAGTTAATACAACATTTGCTACAGGAAATTTCATGCACTTTAATTTTGTACTGGGATACATTTTTCGCTAGAATCCGCAGCGAGTTATTAGAAAAAACTAAAAAAAGTGACCTTCAAGTGTACCCCACCCTCATGCTCAGACCCCACTCGGGAACATTTTTAGTACGTTGTTCCTGACCCTCTCCCAACCACTGTACAAAAATTTTGCGACTACACGAATTTTATCCCCCAATTTTCTTTCGTTGACTGGACTTGTTACATTTCCGATTTTACTCTGATGTCACCTCCACACCTCCTGCAGACTTTTTTGGGATGGATATTGGGCTAGGAGTCGTGATTTATTGAGGAAATGGATATTCTAGAAGTGGAAGGAAGCAGGGATATGCTGATACATCAGCATTATCCTTGGTTCCCCGAGAAAGAATTGCATGGTATGATGACTTGTGTCCAGCTAACAAAAGGTGAGGAATTTATAGACATCTTTAGGGTTAGGACGAAGGCCATCTCTTTAACTGGTGTCGGATGCTTGTTGCAGTCGTGATGCAGAAGGTGAAACGGTAGATAGGGCACCAGACAACGAATTGCCAACTTCAGCACGTCTGTACGCTTCCTTTTTTCTCAATGAAATTGAAGATTGGCTGTAATAGTATAGCAGTTGCTTTTGTGTACCAGAGAACAGAAGTAATACAAAACGTTAGTCCAATAATAATCAATTTAGAGTGCTGCAGTCGTTCACCCTGGTTTGTTAACTGCACCCGTTTTAAGAAATGCTTTTATAGCATTTTAGAGGCATTCACTACGACAGTAATCTCTTACATTAGTGACTAACTGTTCTGCTGGTCTGGGTTACGTCTGTGTCCAGAGTAGTAGATCGTTTTCTGTGTCTCTCTTCAACCTCTAGTCAGAAGAAGCCGAATTAGAATCTGGGCGAAACGCTAATAACATCAGGTGAGACGCTTAATATAATTTTACTTTATAGTACGAATGAAATTTCTGTCGATGAACGTTTTCCAGACATTTCTTTTAGGAGGAGAGGATATTTATCTGTGCCTGTTAGAAGAATAACTTAATTAAGGTTCCAAAAAGATACAATGAACAGGCAGATGAACAGGTTGGATCTCTTTCTTGGGCATACTTCACAGTATATATTTCTCTCTCAGTCATGAGGTTGATATTGCTTAACTTGGAAAAATAATACGAATGATACTCTCCACACAAGGTTAAGAGCTGGTGTTGAGAAGCTGAAGCTGAAAATTTGCCGTCGTGTTGGAAGCGAAAAACGCGTTCAGGGTGAGGAGCGAGATCAACGACGTTACTTACTTTCTGTAATTAATTTAAAAATATTTTATTTGGCACTTCCGCTACTAGCAACACTTTTGTTACATAAAATGTTTCTTTTTCATCGGGTATTTTTATCAAAAATTCTGGCGTATTAACCACCTTATCTTTCAAAGAACTATGAGAGTAACTAATCTAGCTACCACACCAATATAATACCGCACCAAACGCTGGAATAGGAAACTCCCAATATTTCCTCTGAGGCAGAGCTCTCTTTCATATATAGTACAAACAAAACAAGAGGGCCCCTACTGATTGGCTTTCGCCATACAAACACTTCGCTCTGTGCCAGTGATCTGCTAAGTGGTCGCAAATTCGCACCAAAGTGTTTTGCAGCTGATGTGGGCTAATGACCCTTGCACGACACCGAGCAATACTTTGCTTGTCAAGACCACTACGGCAATTTCGAAGTAGTGCATGAGTGAATCTACAAGATGTCGCTGATTTTGTTTATCGGTGTGTCCGAAAAACTATCGCTAAATCCACATTGCAGCAGAGTAGTACGTATTTTCCTGATACATGCCATGGTTAAATCACAGTCTCCACAAACACCGCAAAAAGCATTCCACCAATGACTCACCTGCCTCACCATCAAAATTATATAGTTCAAATGGCTCTAAGCACTATGGGACTTAACAGCTGAGGTCATCAGTCCCCTTAACTTAGAACTACTTAAAACTATCTAAGGACATCACACACATCCATGCCCGAGGCAGGATTCGAACCTGCGACCGTAGAAGCCGCGTGGTTTCGGACTAAAGCGCCTGGAACCGCTCGGCCACAGCGGCCGGCTCAAAATTATATCTGGTGTTACCACTGCGAAATACGTTTTTACTTGGTGCCGTAGCGAAAGGATGTTATCCTGCTGGTGGTTTTCAGTTGGGAGGGACAGACACTTCGTTCATAAGGCAGCACTTAAATGTTCTTGCAGCTATCATTCATAATTGGCAGTACATTACTAACTTACGGGAAGAGCACGACATGTGCCATAACCCGATTTTCCAGAAACTTCGCTCAGTGAAAGAGGAGTCAAAATAAGCGAACTCATGTCTGGGTTTATTTGTAGATACTCGACAGCTTTTGACGAAACGAGGGTCGAAGTTTTTGACGTAACTTACACGCCTTTTAGGGGAAGATGATCTGTCTGGAAATATTGACGCAGTGACTTGCATCGCGGCGTATCTCTGCCGCGTCTCGTGTTCGAATCCCAATTATTGTTTTTATTTATTTTGTTTTTTATTTTAATTTCATTTATCTACCCATATCCGTAGAAGGTTACCAAACGAATGTTTCTCATCAAATTGGAGGATACAAGGGTGTTATATTAACCGTAAAATTACAAATGGGTTTCACAAAAAGTTTCATACGTTTCATGTATAGTATACGTGTGTATCAAGATCTTAAACATGACTGCGAATCAGCAGCTGTGTAAATCTGAAGAGGTTAAAAACATCAGCCAGCCAGTTGCAAAGCAAAGGTTTATTAGCCCTTGAGTGAGGTTTCGATAATTCTAAAAACATCTTCTTCTTAAGAAAATACTTTTCAGTTCTCATATTCTTATATTTCATTCTTATACCTTATCTTATATTAATTCATATATTTTATTCTTACGTTTAATCTTCAGGAAGATTTGGGGCATTCCCTTGGATGATACCAATCTTAAAAATATTCGAAATATAGAAAGTCCGAACGCCACCAGCATCAAGCGAAGTTAGGTTTGCCACAGTGACATTTCTTCGGATGAATCTTACTCAGGAAAAAACGTCGTTAACATTGCTGAAGACCTCATGTGTTGGCAAGAATTTCGCGATAGGCTACATATGACGGATTACTTTACTGTAAACTGGCGCTTGCAATTAGCTATGAATCAAGATACACTACAGGAATTTCACCAAAAACAATTTAAGGTAATTTTCTCATTCATTTATTGTTCCTTTTTAATTCATTCACCAAACATATAATTAGTGAACGAATAAGGATAACGTTATTTAAATATACAATGGAAAACATTCATAGTGATCTTCTGCGGACATGGGTAGATAAATTAAGAACAAAAATAAAAATAATAATCGGGTTCTGAACACAGGGCACAAAAAAGTGTGCGAAGCCGCAACGCTAGTCACTCTGCCACTGCTCCTGTTGGAACTTATTACTCCATAAAGCCCACTTAAAGTACATCGAAAATTCCGATTTTCTCAGAAACTGTCGAGTTTCTACGGGTAGCCTTCTCCCACTCAGCACAGTTTCTGGGAAATGAGGTTATGGCAATTGCCGTGTTCCCCTCCTTTTTTATTTAATTTTTTTGCAGTCCCACCCCCCTCCCACACACACACACACTCATTCTCTCTCTCTTACAATTTTTTGCTACGAAGTGAGGTAGTCGTTTTTATTTATACTGCTTCTTTTTAATACAACGAGAAGGAAAGACAACTGACAATTTTCGTCGCGGACAAGAATGAAAAGAAAACAATCATCTGCATCACATTCCCAGCAGCACTCTTTGATGCATCATTAAATCTGGTATCCAGCTGGGTAAACTTAATTATCTCCGCCAATGGGACGGCACACCTGTTTTGGGTGTTGACCATTTACCGGAACGTTATGTGTGTCGTTGTAACCGTGTACCATTGTTTTTAGGATTCGCAAACATTATCCAATCGCATATGGCACCAACAGCAGAGTCTCGTCAATGTACAGTATCTCAACATGCATTAACCGTGTAGATTATCGTCTTTAAATGTTCGGTCTCACGAATCGTCTCATTCCTGCGACACCCCAGCTGTCGGGCGGGTTGTGAAATACGCTTCCTAGATAGTTGTCAAAAAAAGTTCTGTATTTCTTATGACAACGTATTGGCTCATGTTGTTCTTGTAGGTATAGGCTATCCAATAATCCATCACAGACAATAAATCTCGCTAAAACATGTACTGCATCGCATGTCCACCGATCCAATTCACCTATGCGTCTTATGTTTGGGAAAGAACGTCGTGTCCGGTAAACAAAGTGCATCTGACGTGATTTCTGTGTCGGTGGTGCGCCGAAGGAAGACCAGTGTACGACGCGTCAGCATCCAAACGTCCCTCCCCGCGCCGCACACTGAACCATGTTCTTCCGTGTCCAACAAACCACAGGTTAAGCATAGGGGAGAATCAAGCTTATGAATGGCGCACAACCGGTTCTGTGTTTACGGTTGATGAGGATATACCAAGTAGATCGCGCTTCCGTTGACAGCATTGGTGTAAGCAATGTGCACCAGATATGCTGCCAATCTCTAGTTGGATGTTTCATTTCCGTGACGTTGCGGCCGTGGTGATTCATCAGATAGCGGTAGATCTGAGCCATAGGTGTTCTCGTAGAAGATGCTTCTGGGTGAACATGACTATAATCCACAAAAAATGAGGCTAGGTGTGCAAGTGAAGGTGAGATGTCACCCACCGCTATCGGAGATTCGAACAATGGCGGAAGAAGTTCGTCTATCAGAGCTGATGTAATGATGTGTTTCCGCTGTTGTCAATTCCGAACCGTTGCTCGCAGATAAAGGGGCAAGTGTTTGGTGCGCACGTCCGTAAGTTTGAGGCCACCGTTACGAAATGGTAGGGTTAACATGTCATATCTTAAATAATATTCCATTGCTGACATAGCACCCAACGGCAGCCAGGAGGCGGTCGACGATACCCTTCGGTATTGGTAGGATCTGCCCTAAATGTGGCACTCATGACGCAAGATGAACGTTGGTATATGCTACACGCTGAACCATGTTGAGGGGTGGCGTAGTGGTTTGACACTGGACTCGCATTCGCGAGGACGACGGTTCAATCCCGCGTCCGGCCATCCTGATTTAGGTTTTCCGTGATT
Organism: Schistocerca piceifrons; assembly: GCF_021461385.2. Lineage (NCBI taxonomy): Eukaryota > Metazoa > Arthropoda > Insecta > Orthoptera > Acrididae > Schistocerca > Schistocerca piceifrons. The sequence continues at coordinate 708,112,186 of NC_060138.1, forward strand.
TCCCTAAATCGCTCCAGGCAAATTCCGGGATGGTTCCTTTGAAAGGGCAAGGCCAACTTCCTTCCCTAATTCGATGAGACCGATGACCTCGCAGTCTGGTCTACCATCACACTTCCACCTTCATGCTTAGCCGTTGGAATCAAGCAGTCAGGATTGTAGGCTTCTTTTCGCGTTTGCTAGACATAAACCGGCACGATGTTGGAAATAACGAAAACATTGACTCCTCGGATCATATGGCGCCCAGGATTTATGCCCCTGACACCATTTTTTTGGGATTCTTTGCGTTGGTTGTCGTCATTAATGATTTCGGTGTAGCAGTTCGTCCATAAATATTCGCTTTATGGAGATCTCAGCGGACATTGTTGGTAGATACGGTGTCTCGAAGATGGCGGTTGAGTTCTGCTGTCACTTTAGCCGCAATAGTTTTGTGATCTTTTGATACAATTCAGGATAGCATAGGACTATCTCTGTCATTTAGTTTTGATTTGCACTCACTGTTACGCCTACGCGATGGCATCTTTCCATGGTTTGTTTAGGTTGTCATGTCTGTTGAAACATTTGCTCTTGAAACATTCAATAAGTTGGCTGTCTTGATTACTGATTCTCCAGGTAATCGGGCCCCCACAATCTGCCCTCTTTGGATCTCTGTTAGGTCTTCCATTGCACGTCAGCCTCGGTCTCTGAATGCAAATACGAAGTGTGAACTACTCCTAAACAACCTGTATTGTGCCTAGTCCGTACTGAACACGCACAGTCCAGCGCGACACGTGCCTTACCTGCGTTGTTGACCATCAAACACAGCCATTCCGTTACTACCACTGTTGACATTAGTTTGCCTATCTCCTGTATATGTGGCGTTTGTTCTTTCGGTCATGTCCAAAACACACTTGCACATAAGCAGGACGAGACAGCCAATGATACTTTCAGTGCAGATGAATAAACAAGCCCGAATTCCTACGGGAATTAGCGATCGCTGCGAGTAGGAAAGGTAATAGACAGGGGCACTACATCAGTAGTGTGTGGGAATTTGGCTCGGTCAAAGACTGTGTCCGGATGTGACAGTTTGCGAGAGACGGAAAAATCTTGGTCAGAGTTCCAGTCCGGTAAAAATTTTCAGCGGTCGGATGGTCCCGATGGGCCACTTGTGACCTGAAGACAGAGTGCTTGCCATTGATTTAATTCATTGCTCACTAGGAGCTAATGTCATGATTTCTTTGAATAATTGTTCGTAATTACAGTGCTTACAGTACTGCCGCGAACACTCATTGGCCAGCGAGAGACGTGTGGTGTTGCTACAACACAATTTTTTACCCTTCCAAATTCTCCTCCATTACGAAGTAGAGGATTTCTTTTTGCTGCAGGATGTGTCGTATTCTCCGAGCATTTCTTTTTGTCGAGTTGTGCCATGAAAGTCATTTTTCCCCAGTTCTATTTCTCATGCCATCTATCCATCTAATCTTTATCATTCTTCTGTAGCATCAAATTTCAAATCCTGTTTTGTTCTTTCTGAAACGTTCACCGTTCGCGTTTAACTTTCCTATCACGCTACACACTACACGAATATTTTTAGAAAATAATCGTTACTCTGAAATTTGTATTCAGTATTAACATATTTCCACTGTCAATTTCAAATTAAACTTTTCTCAGCTATCTCAAATTTATAATGAGACTATCTGCGTCAAGCTGAAGCTCCCCACCATCCGGACGTGTCGGTTCCGTGAGATAAAGCAACTTCCGCGTAAGTGCGATGATGTTTAGGAGAGTCCAATCCTAAGTTCCAAGTGTTGTAATTTCTTTGAAATTTCGTGTCGGATTTCGAAAAATGAGACGAGGTACAAAACGTCTCTTTCAGATCTACGATACTACCAATAAAAATTACTCCAGTTCCATTTCTAAATGCTAAGCTCATACCAGTATCTCTGTAATTAATATAGCTTTGACAAGATATTACACGTCGTTTGCTGAGGACTTTCTTACAATTCATCTGGGTGAAAATTTAATCTTAAATAGTTGCAGAATATCTGAGATGAACTGTATAAACGAATTAACCAGTATAATTTCTATTCTAAGGGGCCAGCAGCGCGATATATGTGTTACAGAGACTGTAAAATCAGAGAAACTCAAATCACTGCTATATTTAATGCATTTAGTGCTTTATTGTTTGGTTTGCGATATCCATATTTCGGCTACAGTGTCATTTTCTAGCTGCCTGCGAATAACACATGAGTTCATTAAACTTTGTTTCTATTCTTACGTATAAGTACTGATAATGTTAGGTGATCATACAATATTACTTGCCACTTGCTGTTTTTGACGTCCATAAAACATCAGTTGGTGCTGTCACTGTCTAAAGATTTGATTGTTATGGCTTACATGTGACGTGAGAATTAGATTATGGCAGCTAAACTGCCATATCTCGATCGTTAATGTTGTCGTAGGCTATATTTTCTTGTTGTCTATGCGCTTTTTAATCTGTTTACTCGTTTTTGGACTTTTGACAGGTGTATTTAACAGGACAACAACCATGTTTTATGCTTACAATTTCGTTTTAATTTATTAGTCTATGAGTTCCTATGTGTTAGTGTTTTGGTCTTTGCTGTGAATTTTATCTTTACTTGTAAAATGTTTTGGCTGTGTATGTTTACGCGTTGCCTATATTTAGGATGTCAATCAAATTGTCAATATAGTGTTTGGGTTTAAGATCAATTTGTTCTTTTAATATGCTGTGTGGGTAGTTTAATGCGCGCATTTAAATTTCTATTTCTTTAAAGATATTCATGTTTAGTCCCTTCGGTATTAAGAGTAATATTTTATAGTGACAGTGTAGTGAAAAATTATCGTGACGCAAAGAGAGATGATGTAATGCATGTTATTCGGTTTTGGCGTGACCGCTAAAGTTGTTTATTCTTTGGTATTCCTTGGTTGATATGTTGTATCCAGAGATATCGCTTACCCACGTTTATGTATACCATGCTTGTTAAATGTTGGAAATAAATATCTTGTTATAAGAATCATCACTTATTGGTGACCCCGGCGTGATCGTAAATTATCGCGCCGGAGAGAACTTGATTAGTAAGAAAAACCGTGGCGCGCGATGCGATCAAGACTCTCTCGCGCCACCTGGCGAGTTTAAGCAATCGCGTCCGCTACGCGTGTGTATAAACACCTCACGCCGCGACGTGAACGTGTACCAACCACGCCAGCTGCGACGCATATTTCCTACGTGATTTGCGTAGAATACCAGACTTTACCAATGGCAGCACCCACAGCTGCAGATGAGGAGCCAGCGACACTGTAATCAGCCGCACTGCACTGAAGTCACCTCCATTCTGGTAACAAAATCCGGTATTTTGTTTGGAGCAGCTGGAGAGCCAGTTTATGCTGATGACACCAAATAAAGTTACGTCATCGCAGCACTTAACAAAGGGATGTCCACCGAAGTACAGAACATCCTAGCAGCGTCACCAACTACAGAGTGGTATACATCGCTTAAAAAATGCACCGATCGAGTGCATACCGCAGACTGAAACTATGATTTTAGAGAAGTTGCTGTGGACGGAAGAAGTGCGCGATCGCACACCGTCGCAGCTGTTACGTCGTCTGCGGACATTGGCGAACACCATCGGAGTCAGTCATGGCATTCTGAGCGAGTTGTGTGCGCGGATGTTGGATGCGCTTGCACCGGCGGCTGACCGCGTTGTTGAAATGTATCGATCTGCAAGCGTGGCGACTGTCGGCCACACCGTGGGCATCGCTTCAAGCACAGCTGGCGGAACTTGCTACTCAAGTCGCAGCCCTGCAGGCGAGTACCATCGACAACGACGCTGTCGTTAAAAAAGGAGACGTAGTCGCTCGCCATCAGCTACAAAATTTCCTGGAACCATGTAATGTTCAGTACAGAGGCACGAAAGTGCAACCACTGTGCAAAATAGGAAACACGACGGAAAGTCAATAATAGCGGCGGCAGACATTCTGGTTCAAATGGCTCTGAGCACTATGGGACTTAACATCTGAGGTCATCAGCCCACTATACTTAGAATTACTTAAACCTAACTAACCTAAGGACATCACACACAGCCATGCCCGAGACAGGATTCGAACCTACGACCGTAGCAGCAGCACGGTTCCGGACTGTAGCGCCCAGAACCACTCGGCCAGGAGACTTTCTGTGTAACAGGCATTGCTCGTTCTATCTGGTCTACTTTGTGATTTTCTGTTTTCATGTGTATCGCGTAATTTTATAGAAATACGCTTGTTTATATACCTACTTTAGGGTCTTCATGTCACCCCAAGCCACATAAATACGTATGTTTCCGTGCAGTGATCAACGGACTAACCAATCTGCCATTACAACAAGCTGCGATAGAAAAGGAAATAAACTCTATAAAAAAACACCAAACCAGCACAAAGTGACATCAATATACACAAAGTACTACTAAAAGGACCAGCAGTAAAACAGAAAATGTTACACGTATCTAGAGCTTACGTAGTAAATACATCCGACAAATTAAATTTATTACTGAAAAATACAGGAGTAAGATCAACCTACCGAACCAAACATAATCAAAAAACACAAATTCTCTCAGACAAAAAACATTACCAGTTCACAAAAAACAGGCTTATACAAAATCAAATGTCAGGTATGCGATAAATTTTATATAGGATACACAGGAAGAAACTTCGAAATTAGATATCGAGAATAAACCAGAAATAGCGACGAAAATCCACCCACTTTCTTCAGGCATATGAAAAACGAAAACCACAAAGTAGACCAGATAGAAAGAGCAATGCAAATATTACACCGAATACCGAAGGGACTAACCACGAGAATATTGGAGGAAATAGAAATTTATATGCAGGCATAAGAATAGAAACAAAGGTTAACGAAACCGTGTACTATTCGAAGGCAGCTAGAAAATGGCACTGTAGCCGAAATAGATCTGCCGCAAACCAAACAATTAAGCGCTAAATAGTTTAAAAATAGCAGAGATTTGGATTTCTCTCTACTTATAACACCTTGTATAAATAGAAAATGGACAAGCTGACCTTAAACACAAACACTACGTTAAAACTTGTATTGACATCCGAAATATAGATAACGAATAAACATACACAGCCAAAACATTTTACAGGCAAAGATAAAATTAACAGCAAAGATAAAATCACTAGTACGAATAGACAAACTCAGATTAATAAATTAAAACAAAATTGTAACCATAAAACATCTCTGATGTCCTGTCAAATAAAGCTGTCCAAAAAAAAAAAAAAACGAGTAAACAGATCAAAAAGCCCATAACCAATAAAAAATCTTCCCTACAACAACATTAACAATCGAGATGTGGCAGTATATCTGTGATAATCAAATTTTCACGCCATCTATAAAACAAAACAATCAAATTTTTAAACAGTAACACCACCTATCGATGTTTTATGGGCGTCAAAAACAGCCAGACGTAAATACTGTTTAGAATCACCCAGCATTGTAAATAGCTGTACATAAGAATAGAAAAAAAACGTTAACGAAATCGTGTACTATTCGAAGGCAGCTAGAAAATAGCACTAACCGAAATAGCCTGCCGCAAACTAAACAATAAAGCGCTAAATACTTTAAAAATAGCAGTGATTTAGATTTCTCTCTACTTATAAGACCTTGTACGTATAAAAAAAACAGACTTGGCATGCCATGTTCTTTCTTCTGACTTGCCTTCTATCTTAATTATTCGTGTATGATAAGGATAAATTTGACATAAATAATGGTTAATTTTTATTTATGGAAGGGTCATGGATCGTGGAGATAGGTTACCTAGCCACGTGATAACTTCTCCTTCTGAAGTACGAAAAGCCGTTTTAAACGTTTCCAGGGTCGAACAATGTTAGATGAAAGAGGAAACTGATAATACTCTACGAACAACAGTAGTGACGAAGCTGATTTAATTTATGTCTACAAATATCGTCTGTGTTGATATTTATGTGAGCGGGTTATTATACTGCAGCATCGCTTCTTGTATCAGTAACCCCCACTTGAGCTATACTGACAGCTGCCTGAGAAGACACACAGAAAGTCAAGGGAAAGTAACAATTTGATTAGAAACGTTTCAGGTTACTTCTACGGAAGATGGCACTGCTTTTCCCCCTAATAGGAACACTATTATTATTATTACTTCTTATCATCGATGTTTTCTGCCTAATATGAACATTATTATTATTGATATTATTATTATTACTTCTTATCATCGAATATAAACTTAATATGGTGGATATCCACGTAGTAAAGCGTGCAGTCAGTTGAATTACAGTTACTACTAAAGAAAGATATATTGGAAGGTAGCCACAGAAAGTTGCATTGTGTCTCAAAATTGTAGATGATTATGCTAATCTTAAGTAAATTGCAATATTGTCGTCTGAAACTAATTTTGAAAGTGATTCCTTGATTCGAATATCACAAACAATAGGGTTCTCGGATCTGGCACTGGACCACGACTCGTAAATTCCACAATATTTCTTCGGGGCAATTGCCCGATATTGTCAGGTAATGCTCCCGGTTATTACTGGCAGGCAGCAGCTGTCGGTGTCCACATCGCCGCAGCGGTCAGAAGGGGAAGCCTAACGAGCAACACTGTTCCTTCATAGCAGAGGATAGTGACAAAGAAGAAGATGTTTTCCCCCTATTTCCGCTGAGTTTGACACTGTGCTAGCTGAATAGCTTCTAGGAAGGGCTTTTCTGCTGGTCTACCATAGGTCTAGGTCTACCATACTCGTCATAACTTATTATTGACCTTTTCGAGCATTAAAAGTTCCTCAACGGTCGTCTTCACGTTACACGATACGATCGAAAAGCTGCAGTATTCCTTTCTCCCAGATGAGTGATAACATTATCTTGACTTTCAGCTCCTCTACGATTGAGTCGTTGGTGCGGAAGGCTGCTGCAGGAATGTGAAGAACTCTACCGTAGCACCACATTTCAAAAGTGTCTATAGTATTCACTTTTGCGATGTACGGAGTACAAGTCTCAGAGCGATTATGGAAGGTAGGGAAAATCATATTTTCGGAAATAAGTCTCCTTGGACGATTTTCATCAGTTTAATGGAAAATGAGCGATTATCCCTAACGTTACATAATTGCGAGATAATGTTTTTCGTCAAATGTTTTTTATTCCAGTGTTTGATCACAACGTAAATTCCTTTGACGATGACCGGTTTCAGGCAGTAATGACCATCTTCAGACCTGTTCTACACCTTGTCCTAATGTGATAAATCCGTAATGGCATCGTCAAAACATATTTTTGTCTTTGAAATCTTCTTCTCTATTCCATAGCGCATATGTCTCAGTTATTTACAGCTGAACCTTTTCCCAGGCTACTTGTACTTGGCTGATGGCGTCTGTTCTGGCCTGTCTCTTCATCCCATCAACTATCATAATTTTTATTTTCAGTTCTTTGATTTTTAATCATTCGTTCCTTCTTTCGTCATTAATACGTACACAGATCGTTTGTTTTTCCTCTTCGTCAACTACAGTGAGCACAGTGTCAGATTTCGTACCTCAAACTAGATTTCTTGTCTTCAGACTTAGAAAAATATTGTCCCATCCTACAAATCCAATGAATTTTTAATATTCAGTGTGAAAAAAGACAGTTTACTGGGCGTAGAACCTGTAATGTGCCGTGCGGAACCTATCGCAAATAACCACAAGAGATTGGTACGTTTATAGTTCTGGAGGGTACATAACCAAGGGATGTTTAATGATTACCAAATATCTGAACTAAAAGAAGAAAGTAACTGCACTTGTTTTCGCAGGCTGCCTACTGCACAGGTACCTTCCCATTTAAATTACAACTTACATCCAACGAAACTCACACGCTCTTCTCATTGCAGGTACACCAGCACTCAGCTCTAGGCCTCTCACTATAACGAAACACCTGAACGTCGAGATCTTAGTACAGGACTTGCTTATAATTGACGTCAGGGCACCTGCAGAAAGCTAATATTTACGTAGTTCCTCTGCTTGTATAACGAAGAACACATGATGGCCATCAAGGGCATCTTCACATATCCATTCAGAAGCTACTGTTCGTGATATTACGCAAATGCGGAGGAATACACGACTTCATCGATGATATTCTCCGACGTAACAGCGGACAAATCCTTTACTCGTAGCTGCGGAAATTGAGAATTGAATTTTTTGTCATATATTTTCAGCTGAAATGATCAAACAGTTCATTATTTCAAGACACCGGTTAACGTTGTTTTTAGGGCGACATGACTCATTACTGTTCCGTAGAAACGGATGGTGAGAAAGATTGTCAACTAACCATGCTTTACAGCAAGGATTAAAGATGTAGCCTACGCAAATTTACGTGTGGCAGTCTCTCAGGTCAGCACCCCATACTGAAAAGAGATGTAATAAGTACTGGCAAAATTTTGTCAAACGTACCTGCAAACTTAAACATATCAGAAGCGAGAAACAGCACTGAAGCCAATTTTTCGCAACGGAATAGAGACTATGAGGCGGAGTTAGAAAAATGTTTGCGTGTTGTCCTGTGGTTATCACTACGAGCTACCTCAAAGAAGTTGATTCGTCAACCACTGCTATCTCGCGATTGTTACCGGATCGAGTGACGCAAACAAGCCATAGCGGCCAAGGTAAGGAAAGAACTAAGCATGAGAGCAACCTGACGATTATTCTGCAAGGAAACGAAGAGCCCGTTAGGAATCATGGAATCTGGTTGGAAAGACTTTCCAGAGTACTTGTGCTAAGGCCTTAGCGAAATAGGAAGTGTTCGTGATGTCGTTCAATGGCTCACAGAAAGCTGGAAATATCTGGATTGGTCCCACCAATTAGGGTACTGCTCGTATGAAAATGATAGTAGTGGGTGTGGCGTAAACGACGGGAGGCCACGAATCCTGTTTAGACATAGTGTTGTTTGCAGTCTAGTGACGGTTCACTGTGTATGCGTAACATTCCATCCCGATACAGACTGAATTCACTGAAATTCCTTCATAGCTCATTTCGTAATGACCGCTACGAATTTCAGCTTCGACATCATTTTCATCCTCACTTCTCCTCCCTCCTATAGTTAATACACCTCTAAAGAATAGAGGAAGCAACGAGAATCTTGTTCTGGAGAACAAAGAGCAACGGCCTAGCCAATACGAATTTGTAAAACCTATGTGGGACGCAGTAGAGACTTATGATCGTGTCCAAGACCACGAAGATACAACCGTACTGTATCATCATTACTCACTATCCCTAGATGATTCTTCTGTTCACTTTTAACGGTTGCCTGTCTCTATTTTACGGCTATTACAGAACACAACAGAAAGTTGTCCTGCACGATTCGATATCTACTTGACAACTTAATAAATTTTGTTGTTTCAGTATCGTTCATAGCACATTTCTTCGCATTGTTCACAAATTTTCTGTATGCTTAAAATTGGCCCTATGCGGCCAGTTAACATCATTATAAGAGAGCATCAAGTGGGGAAGAAACTATTAGCATCCTTTTTTCCTTGCCCAGCACATGGAGCATGTCGATGCAGGTTCCACAACGTTAGGGTTAAACACACTGAGAGGCGAGATGGCGCTCCAGCAGTAGCCTGTGACCTTGCAGAGGGCGCCACGGCGTCACAGAATTGGTTTGTAGCTGTTCCCTCAAATTTAAATCGTTCTGCAATAGTAAGTCTATGTGAGAGACAGCCTTGCCGAACCAATGGCTGACTAATTAAGCTTTTTGCAGCATATGCTTCCGTTTTCATTCCGAAATGAAATAACCTGGTCATTATGTGACTTTTTACACAGAATACGTACTCGTGTTATACTTTACGTCTAAATGTCGTTACCCTCTTTTTTGTGGAATTTCGTACTTTGTTTTATTTTAGCAATTACGAGTGTCAGTATTATTTGATAGAAGCTGGAGATATTCCTCACTAAGGACTGATCCGCCATCCTTATTTCCAGATGGCTTGCTGTTATTGCAAGGTCCGATTTCAGATATTACCACCGATCATCAAATCCGTTGAGAAATACAGAAGCAACTGACAACTCGGACACTCGTCCTCATTTTTAAATATTACAAAGCAAAAAAAATTGTTTTCGTTAATAGATGTTGTTCTTTTACTTTTGTAGTACTTAAAACGAGTATTCGGTTTTACATTTTTCAAGAATTCTGAAACTGGGTTATAAAGCGTGAAACAATAAAAAAACTCTCGGAAGACAAAAAACTGCTTTTTTAGGGTTATTTGAGTTACGGCACGGCAAATAGTTGCAATGCAATAAAGCTACTAAATTGTCGTATGACATTTCCAGAATGAACATTCTACACTGCAGTGGACTGTACACTGACGTATTAAGGTTTCTGGCCATAGCAGTTCATTGATTTCGTTCCGCAGTTGTTTTTCTTTTTTAATAAGTTCCTTTGTTGTTTTATGGTGGGTAGCTATTACAATATCGCGTAATTACAGTTAGACAACTTTCTAGATGGCGTAAGACCTTTCAAAACAACAGTACACACTTCATTTCATGTTCCACTAGCGCCTAATACGGCATCAGCCATCAGCACGAGACTGGTAAAAGTGCGAAGGGGCGTCAGCTTACATGGAGAGAGGGCTCGATGTGTGATTGGTGGCGATCGAACGGTTACATCCCCGCACAGGGTTACACCCTGTCACTCCCTTTCATTCCACAGTCATACGTAACAGCTCAAGAGTAAACAAAACTCTACACTGCACAAGGACAAAATATGTGTGAATTCCTAAGGAACCAAACTGCTGAGCTCATGGGTCCCTACTATTTAAACCAACTTATGTTTAGGACAATACACACACCCACGCCCGAGGGAGGACTCGAACCTCTGGCGGGAGGGGCAGTGCAATCTGGACATGACGCCTCTAACAACGCGGCCACTCCGCGCGGCTCTGCAGAAGGACACATTACAATTTTTCACACGACAGAACTACACAAGTGCCTCACCTCGTAGGTGAAAGAAAGGGAATTTGTGCCCAGTATTTAATACACTATCTGATCAAAAGTATTCGGAAACTGCTATGCCACGTAAAATTGACTGCTAGATGTTGCAGTATAAAAGGGATCGGGCAGTACTGTGTTGTCAGCAGAGATGCAGTGACAGAAGAAAGGATCACTCATGCCGTTGACTAGGGATAGGATGTCACTTGAGCAACAAATCTATCAGGAACATTTCCACCCATCCACTGCTGCCCAAGTCGACTGTCGGTGATGTGGTTGTGAAGTGGAAACGCGAAGAAAGTTCCACGGCTACACCAATACAAGATAGACCTTCACGCACTGATGGACAAGGCGCGTGGATTGTTGTGGAGAGTGACTGTAAAAAATTGCGTGTAATTAGCGGGAGGAATCACTCTTGAGCTTGAAAGAGCTGCCAGAAGTCCAACTGGAACAATAACTGAGAGTAGGCAATTATAAAGAATGGGGTACAATAGTCGAGCTGTTCCTCATTAGCCACAGATTTCTGTAGTCGGTGCTAAATGACTATGGACGACCAGAAACGAATGATTTCGACTGATGAATGACGCTGTACCCTGTGGCAATCCGACAGAATGGTTCGGGTTTGGCAAGTGTATGGACAACACTAGTTGCCATAGTCTGTTGTGCGTAGAGTGAAATACGAAGAGTGTGGTGTTACGGATGGGTTTTTTTTCGTGGTTATTACATGGTCTTCCTACTTCGCTTAAGAAAATGCTAAATGCAGAAGGATGTGAAGACATTTGACAGCATTGTGTACTGCGTACAATAGAGGAACAGTTCGGGGACGATGACTGATCGTATTTCGTTTGCCATTTTATTTTAAATTTCCTTTATCCTTTCATCAGAATCCAGAAATTACAGTCAGCAACCTTTCTAGATGGCCGTAAGATCTTTCGAATCACCAATGCACACTTCATTTCGTGTTCCACCAGCGCCTAATACATCATCAGCACGGGACTGGAAAGACTGTGAACGATGTGACAGCTTACATGGAGACAGGGACGAAGATACGCACATACTTCTCCTCATAGGTAAGGAAGAATGGGTTGCTGCTCCTCCGCAGAAACTCAGACATGTCTCTGAAAGTGTTCTCCTTGATTTCAGGCTGTCATAAGGGCGAAGGCTGTACGTACCCCATATTAATATCCACTAATACGTATCCGGATACTTTTGATGTGATAGTGTCTGTACAAAAATCACCAATGAATGGGTGTCAAAACTTTCAACTTCTAACTGTTAACTAGGCACACACATTACAGTATCCGCCAAGGCACGGTACGATAAATTCAACAGTTTAATTTTTGCAACATCACGAGAGATGTCTTGAGAGATCTTTCGATGTTGATCACATATGAGTCTCAGTGACTGTAGAGGAAACCAGCCCCCACTGAGGAGATTGCAAATACCTAAAGTAAGGCAGCCAGACTGTTGTTTTCAATCACTGAACAAATGAACAGAAAATGAAAGGAAGAAAAAGCCAAGCACGTAGTGGAAACTCCTAGTAGAACTAAAAAGTTAAATACTTAAGTAACAAATGAGACACGAAAACGACGCCATCGAAGAAGTTAAGCACTAATTGGAAACAATGAGTCCCTGGAACTTTGACTCCCTCTTATTGATGAAGATTGTTATATAAGACTCATATAGCGTGTAAGAAAACTACGTATAAAAATTGTAGAGTATTTAAAGGAGATCAAAAGAGACGTTGTTGTGACATGCATGCGTTGATGCATCGTTTGCCCGCCTAGGGGTTAATGAAGGTATTGTCGCTAGTGATGTTCAGAGATGGTGTTCAAACTGCCGCTCGATGAATATGGTTTTAAAGACGTTGCTCACCTCCTAGGGATTTTTTTATTGTGGGGAGGGGGGGGGGGGGGGGGAGTGGGTAGGGGGGAGGAGAGGGAGATGAAGAGTTCGGTGTACGATACACCGACGGACAGTCTAGAATACATGGTTGTCCGTCTGGCTGAAGCTGCAGCCATTGCTCGTGACACACCTGCTTTTAGGTGATCATTTGATCGCAGATGCCAGTTGTGTATTAATGTAAAAGGACGGAATTTTCAGCAACATCTGTAACACAATTTTCAACACATGGCAATTTGATCGCCATCTCTGAACATCACTAGCGCCAGAACCTTTACGGCCCCCAACAGGAAAACGCACCGTGACATTTTTGTAAAATAAAAAATGTTTCTTTACATTGCCTCTAATCTCTGTAAAATTTTGTATGAGTAGATTTCTTACATCATGTAGTTTGCCATTTGCTGCGGAATGTAAAATGAGGAAAAGTAAGATACTTTGAAGGATGACTAAATAAATGGTGTTATTCGCCAGTGCCTTTCCGTTGCTTCTCACAATGGTCTGGCTCAGCTTGAGTTTCCGGCTTTTAATGGAAATGTCGTGTGGCTAGGGCCTCCCGTCGGGTAGACCGTTCGCCTGGTGCAGGTCTTTCGATTTGACGCCACTTCGGCGACCTGCGCGTCGATGGGGAGGAAATGATGATGATTAGGACAACACAACACCCAGTCCCTGAGCGGAGAAAATCTCCGACCCAGCCGGGAATCGAACCCGGGCCCTTAGGATTGACAGTCTGTCACGCTGACCACTCAGATACCGGGGCGGACTCCGGCTTTTAATAAATCTGTGATTGATTGGGTACTATCGTCCCTGCGGTAAGGCTACATTTCTAGACTTTGGAATGTTATCTACCGCGTTTTGCACTTACAGAATTCTGAACAGAAAACATCGTCCAATTTGTCGTCCCGCTGTCTGGATTTAAGTTTCCGAGTTTTCCCTAAATTACTTCAGGGGATATGCAAAACGATACTTCCAGCCTGACTGCGCCCGATTCCCCTCCGAAGCTTCGCCGTTCCGGACTAGGGCGCTGACGCTTAAGGCGGAGAAGTCGGCTGGCCTTAGAGTCTATTGTTAAGCGTTACATGCGTTACATAGCGCGACTATAGGTGCAGGTGCCGCTTACTGGAATCGAGCCTACATTCGGCCGCGCGGTCCCGCACTGACCTTCGTGCCATGTGCGTTTAAACTCTTAGAGAGACGTGTGGCTGCGCGTCTCTCCCTGAAAGGGCACGAAACGGATCTCAGCCTCACGGAATGTCCACTCAGTATTCTCTCTAACCTTCTTACGCCTCCCCCCCCCCCCCCCCCAGTCCACACTCAGGACATGTCCCCGTAATATCCTCACCTGGACCCATCTTCCACAAACCCCACTGCATTAGCATATTCCGCATTGGTAAATTATTTCTCATAACTTAACCCCAAACGTTCTGCTCTCAGCGAAAGTCCTTCACAAGATTTTCGTCGTCCATGTTAGGAGATATGTCGCCAGAATGCAGGGAAGCATCGAGAAAAAAGTAATGAATGACGCACTCCCAAGTAGATAAGTAGATGACATCATAACAGTTTAAAGAAATAATACTTTCCCTTATTTCTCTACGTTCAAATTTTTATAACTGCCCTTTTATTTTCGGGTAAGTAATTAAGCCTGAAGAGCAAATTAGTGTACCACCGTCAGATCACCATCGCCACCGAAATGTGTGTGTGTAAGGTACAGGGACAGAGGAAAGATAAAGAATCCAGTTGTACATATTTATGTACTATTTCTACCCATATGCGGAGTAGCGTTTATGATCCTGACGAAGTTATGATTGTGCCTACTCGTTACCCTTGTTTTGTCTGTCCTACTCTTGCTTCGAAGAAATCGAACACGTAACACAGAGTTTCAGAATTTTGCACTTACTGGCTCCCAAATTTTGTAAGCGCTGTTTAACGCGCTTGTTGTCCCTGTTCTCGATTTCTTTCATACTTTTTCAGTTATAAGCGCCTGTACAACTGTCTGTTCGTATCTTAAATGTGCCCAATGCTAAATGGGCGAAGGATCTGTGAATTAACGTTATTTCAAAGGAAAATTTAAATCTACACCCGAGTTTACTACAAAGAAATTCCCCGTCAGCTTAAACCTGTGTACTGGAGATTAGCACCTGGGAAGTTATTGAAAACCATAATCAAAATGGGCAAATCGAGATCACTTTCAAATGTTTTAATAGCTACGTTACCTCATAAAATACTAGGAACAGAGTAGCGCTGGAATGACGCGCAAGGAAATATGCCTTTGATAAATGACAAAGGACATCAGTCTTGAGAGTAGCGGACCTACTGATAAGCTGCAATTTTTCAATGTACAGTAGCTGAAGAGTCGTGTTTTGTCTCTTTCTTCAAATGACTGAAGACGTCGAGTGCATCGACAGCTCAATGAGGCGCCCAACTCATCATGTAAGTAGTGTGTAGTTCAGACCACAGGTGGTTGTTTTAGTGGTGTTTCTCGTACCACGACTGTGCCGCACTCATTCAAGTTACCGTGACCATGAGCCAGAACGTGTAGTTCAACATCCTTGGTGAGCAAGCGTCGACCTTTCTTCTGCATTTTCGTAATGAGTATGCTGTGGACACTACCGTCCTCCAGTCGCTTGAGACAACAGGGCTGCACGCATTCGTCTCAAGTTTGCCAAAAAACACTGGCATCCTTTCGTACCTAGACAGGTCCGCTAAATCAGCAGATCGTAATGCCATAGAAAATGTCGGGGAATGTTTAGAACAGTGAGTGTAATGTAGCACTCAGCATTCTCGTTATTTAGTAGCTCTGCGGGATCTAACCGCCAATGAGTGGCTTCGTCTGGATATAGCATACTTGGAGAAACTGTAGACTCTTCCTCGCCGAACTGTGTCCACTATCAGCGCTAGACGCCTTGTGAGACGGTAATAGCGAGACGTCTCTTGCAGGTGGCTGTTTCTTTGTCCGCTATGCTTAGACGACTCAGACTCGTCATGTGGCTAAAACGTTTCCTATAAAGATTTATTCGCTAAAGTTTCAGTTATTCCCGCTGTATGTTATAGTTCGTGAAAAAATAGTCACTGAATACGTACACAAGTGTTCAGTGCCTACCAGCAAGTATTCACAAAAAAATTTGGCTATTGGGAGATTGCCCTACTGCCAATCGAAAGTTAATTCAGTTACGTTTCTATCTACACGTCTGAATGGCATTAATCTGTATTCTAACAAGAAACGATCGATATAAGAGCATAAACTCTGCTAATTACCAGTAAAAGCTTTGGCCTTTCATACATAGAATCATACGGAAAAAGAAGCTGTAGCGCTCAGTTGCCAACTTGGTATTTCAAGCATGCCTGCGCGAATTGTATAACGATGAAATAATGACTCGTCGTAAATTAGTCACATTCCCACAAGTGCACAAAAGAGAGAATGAAGACGAGAATTAATCTACGAGCTCTAGTCTACACGCAAAAATCCCCTAACACGCCACGACCTCACTTGAGCGTGTATTTCCCACGCGTGTTTCAGACTGGCGGTAATTTTCTCCGCTTTTTTTTAAACAAAGAACACAGGACGTGACGTGCATCGGGTCGACTCTCAATGAAAGCTCTGTTCTAATAAGGAGTTCCATTCTGATACTACTTTTTAACCAGTATTCTAAATCTCAACAAGAAACTGAATTTTGCGCTGATGGACTAAGTAGTGGTAGGGTCAGCGGTCAACGGTACTGTATCCGTACATTAGGCTACTACAGCCGGAGCAGAATCTCTGATAGGACAAACATGAGGAAGGATATTCTAAACAATCGAACCAGCCAAGCCTTGAACTTGAACTAGTTGTTAAAACAATGGGAAACCTAACTCGGAACTTCAGGACGAGAATTTGAGTCCCGCTTGCTCCGAACGCAAGTCATGTCATAGCACTTCACCACATCACTCTGTTGGATAAATATTCGACATGCACCATAAGATGCACATCCCTGTCTTTTTAATCAAAGATTGCAGTTTTAAAACGTCCTGCAACTGAATGATCTTCAAGAGAAAGGAAGGAACATTAGAGTTTAGCGTCCCGCCGATGGCGAGGGCATCAGAGATGCAGTACCAAGTCGAACTGTAGGAGGATAGGGAAAGGAATCGGACAGCCCGTTTTATTTGAATTAAGCGGCTTACAGAATTTAAATCCTCATCCTCACGAATACGAGTGCAGAGTCATCCCACCACAGCATCTCGCTCTTTCTCTTCAAGCAGAGCGCGGCTTAATTTCAATTTAGCCTTTCTATTTTGTAATTTTATGTTATTTGGACAAATGATAAGTCTTTTACGTCTTTAAGAACAATTTTATTGCTATCGTTAACCTGTGGAATCATAAAATAGGTCTCTCAGTTAGAACTAAACGAGTTTTCATTATTTCAGAATTGCTTCAACATCATGTGAGTTTGCTGAATAATACTTCGTAGCACCGTTAACGCCAACACAACTTACCTCAGAATGGAATCTTCTATAGGAACGTTGAATGTCTTAAGTGGAGGACGCCATATTACGCACTATTTTCCGAAACATAGAATTTGAACCTGACTGCACCATGCCGCGTCTGCTTTCAACGAGATTGTCGATATAGTTGTAATACGTACTTGGCAATTTCTGATAGACACTCAAAAATATTCTTTTGCTACTGGAATCTACTGTTGCATAATTTAGAGTTGTTGAAACGAAAAAAACCGTTAAAAATTATCAGCTGCTATACGACTTTGCCCCAATGCTTTTGAATTGCTAGACTGCCGATCTTCGTTTTCGTCAACTTTAAATACAGGAAAAGTGTAGAGAACATCTCTTCTGCCAAAAAACGAATTAAACAATATATGTATTGTCGCCCGTGGTTTTGTTTGAACTGCATGTGTGATGCTTGTATATATAGCTCCGTAGCTGCTCTGCAGTAGGCCACTGCCGGTGGTTTTTCATCACTCTAATTGGGCTTCAAAGCATGCTGCGCACGTCGTCTGGCCTATCGTCTTTGTCAGCTTGTTGCTTTCGACCGGACGCAATTACGAAGCTGATTGACATCATACAGAGCACATAAGTCACCTTGCTAAGATATCGCTATCTTAAGAGAGGACTGACGACTCGACGAACGGTATATGTCTGCAACACTAATTCTTTCAAAACTCAGCCTCGTACAACACCAACATAAATGCTTGACGTTTTTTTCTGCTATGATACACATAAAGTTAACCTTCGATACTGCTTTGTTTCTTCAAATTAGTTGATTCGTAATTAGAGGGATCTTGATTCAGTTATTGGGATATCCTTCATATTCTTTAGGTGCACTATTTCAGGGTCGACGAAATATTACCAAGAAATCTGGAAATCTGTTTTTAAACCTGTAACAGTGCCTGATAAAGAACATACACTTCTCTCATATAAAGCATTTCCGCTGTTTTCGTTTAAATAATTATGAAAACAGCAGTATAAAAACAACACTTCCACAAATCCACTACAAATTTCAATGACATGGCAGTATTCAGTGACTACAAAGCATATTTAGATTAATATCATCATCAGTTTTTGCCTAACAAACACGAGGAGGTACTGAACAGAGCTGAGGAGAAAAGAAATTTGCTGCTCAACTTGACTAAAAGAAGGCGTCGATTGTAGAGGGAGGCCAAGAGATGAATGCACTAAGCAGGTTCAAAAGGATGGAGGTTACAGTAGTTAAATTCAGAGACGAAGAGGCTTGTGCGGGATAAAGTAGCATGGAGCGCTGCTTAAAAGCAGTCTTCAAGCTGAGGACCACAACAACAAGAAACACACACAATCAATTAAACATGTTAAAGAAACAAAATGCTGTCAGCTTGTCCCAGGTAAGGCGCTCACGAGATTTACAGCATTTTCAAGGAGGATTTTTTTGTGACAAGGCTAGAATGGTATCCTCCCATCCTAGCGAGTACAAATAAATTGCATAAGGAAAAAGATGTGGCTCCGGTTTGAGAAAGCGATGTCAACCACCGGGAGGGTACTGTACTGACGAAATGCTCCTCCAACGCTGCTGTTCCACGAGGTTTTAGCAACCAGCTGAAAGCCAAGATCCTACGAGACGATACCACCATGGAAATTAATTTTGATCGCTGAGAAACTACACCATGTCCAAAAGATAAGCATAATGAAGAAGTGAAGGCATATATCCTGAACAGGAGATTATGGCACAAGATCATTCGCGTAAACAGTGAAGACTACGTTCAATTACAAAAGCTCTGACACAGTAAATAAGTATTGAAGGAAGTTACAAAGCCACAAATTCTCTTCCAGAGTGAGAAAACAGTTAATGGCTACCACACATTCTCTACCAATTGATTCAAGAGCTCTCGTTCCTGAGAAAAAGCGGAGTCGGTGATTAAGAGAACCTTTCGTTGCCTCTGGTGGCTGAAACTTGTAGCCCCAAACGTACCAAGCGTACTCTCTATGAGCCCTCGCTGACCAGTGCTTCTAACGGAAGGACTTTGTCTACCAGAGCTCCTCATGGCTCATGGGTATTGTAGTCAGTGAAGAGGAAGTTTGTAGAAACTGGTCCTCTCCAAAGTCACACATGTGAATGCAGCACCTCATATCTCTGCCAGTGGGCTGTAACAATACTGTTACGATCACTAACGAACATGTGAAGCTCCCTACTCTCCGTTCATCATGATGTCTCCGTAAACCAGGACGTTAACGTCACACAACTAATAGTCTCTTTTCAGCATGTGATTGCATTTTCTTCAGAACAACTTTTCTACACCTTCGCTATACTGCATATCAGCAAATTAAACACCTGGAGCAGCTGCAAAAATTTTCAAACTTCACTGACTTTTGTATGCAATTAAGGCCAGATATCGGCAATGATGTAAACGGACTACCCTTCATTGACCTTATACTGGTATACGATGAACATCTTTGTGTCTCTAAATAAGATTTCAAGAAGAACGTAATAACTGCAGGTCCAAAGGACGCAGGTGCTGACAGTTGTGAGTACTAAATCAGACTTCAGGAAGTACATAACAATCCCAATTCCATAGAAAATAGGTGCTGGAAGATGTGAACAGTATCGAACCATCTGCTTAACATATCATGAGTGCAAAAACCTGACACGAATTATTTCCAGAAGAATGGGAAACCTTGTAGAAGCCGACCTTGAGAAAGATCAGTTCCGGTTCCGGAGAAATGTTGGAACACATTCTACCGTATCTTCCTTCGTCGTCGGCGTTGTCGTTGTTACCGTGAGATACCGTTATACCAAGAGGAAAGGCGCGTCGATCTTAGAGCATGAGATATGATGACCCTAAGTCATTGACAACACACAACGGTCACGGTAGCACCTGATTCCAGAATAACTGCAGTAGTTAGGATCTACGAACTATCCCCTCTAGACCAGGTCCCCAAAACTTAACTCGTAACGAGATACCTTCAAAGCAAATGGTCATAACGATCGTCTATAAAGGCTTCGTACAACGAGAAGAAATGTTACGGTTTATGGAATAATAACAGATACGACCAAACTGTCTTGTCTCTTCTGCTTTATTTAACATAACTTCGTTCACAGTTTCATTTCGCATTCACCACTCATTCACCGAAACCCTTCGATGAACAGTTTTGGTTGCTTGACACCAACAGTCAATGATAATGATACAGCTTTTCTACTTTTTATAAATTGAAGCCCGCTCTCCGCGATATAATTAAAAAAAAAACGGTCTCAATACCGCGTCCCTCGTGAGATGCGAATAGACTTATCCCGGAATTGACCGCTCTGTAGGTGTACTCAGTTTAATGACCACACTTCGTTATCCGCTATTTCGCGTAGCTGAATGTCCATTTGTTAGTCTGATTATACACTGTAGCTATTTAAAATTCGCCCCTATGTTTTTCACAACGCACAATTAGCACTTCTTTACTTGTTTTTTTCTAAGAGTAAACGAAAAAAAAGACGCCGTATCATCGGCTTAGTCGATATATAGCAAAACACCTTAATATGCCCAATTTTACCTCTTCTTATAGGATCGGTTACCTTACTCATTAATTTACTACATATTATTTCCAATAACACTACACAGGTATCGCCGTTATATTTTGATTGTATTCAAAAGCATGTTACTATTATTATGACCGACCAAATCGTAACAAATCGCGCGGCGTGCGTTTTTAACGATAACTTTACGCTATTCAAGTTCCGTTACAGCTATCTTGACTCGTAATGTTACAACATGACGCGATACTGCCCTTCCGCCTTAGAACAAAGAGTGATGAAATGCAAACGTACATTTGTAGGTTTACAGGCAGCTTTTCACAATGCTGATGTAACTACACTTCCAGGAAATTTTAAAGAAACAGAGATAAGATACAGACAGCGAACGGCTATTTACAACTCATATTGAAACCAAACTGCAGTTATGAGAGTCAAAAGATGTGAAGGAAATGTCACAGTTGAGGAGGGAGTCACATGGTTGCAGCCTATCCCCGATGTTATTCAATCCACACATTGAGCAAGCAGTAAATAAAATAAAAAATAAAGGGATTTGAAGTTCAGGGAGAGGAAATAAAAATTCCAAGGTTTCCAGTGGTACTGTAATTCTGTCAGACACAACAAAGAGTAGGTGAACGGAATGGAGAGTGTCTCGAAAAGAGGTTATAAGATGAACATCAACAAAATTCAAACAAGGGCAATGGAATGTAGCAGAATTAAATCAAACGATGCTGAGGGCATTAGATTAGGAAAAAGGGCATGAAAGTAGTAGATGAGTTTGGGCAACCAAACAACTGATGATGGCTGAAGTAAGGAGCATATGAAATGTAGACTGGGAATAGCAAGAAAAGCATTTCTGGGAAAGAAGAATCTTATTTACATCGAATACAAATTTAAGCGTTAAGAAGTGTTTTATGAAGGTGTTTATCTGGGGAGTAGCT
Organism: Schistocerca piceifrons; assembly: GCF_021461385.2. Lineage (NCBI taxonomy): Eukaryota > Metazoa > Arthropoda > Insecta > Orthoptera > Acrididae > Schistocerca > Schistocerca piceifrons. Next base: position 708,133,960 of record NC_060138.1, read on the forward strand.
TCATACGAAAATGAGCTGTGGACGATAAGCAGGACAAGAAGGAAACAGAAGCTTCTGCAATGTGGCACTACAGAAGAATGCTGAAGATTAGATAAATGGATCGACTAACGTATGAGGAGATACTTAACCAAATTGAGAATAAAAGAAATTTAAGGCACAATTTGACTAAAAGAAGGGACCAGTTGATAAGAAACGTCCTGCGGCATGAAGGAATAGTTATTTCGTTAATGGAGGGAAATGTGGGAGGAGGGGGTGGGGAGGAAATTGTAGAGGGAGACATGGGCGTGAACACAGTGAGCAGTGACAAATGGATGTAGACTGCAGTAGATGGAGAGGCTCGCACAGGATACACTAACGTGGAGAGCCGCATAAAACCAGTCTTCGGGCTCAAGACCTCAACAACAACAAATCATCGCTTAAACCCTGGAGTGACACGTTGTGGGTCGCTCAAGGCTGCTGCGGCAGCGGTGTGTCTCTGAGCCGCTTCTGGGCGTTTTTAGGTTTATACCAATAGAACGAAACTCACATTATATCTTTGTGCCAGTATGTTTCAGAGACTCAAATCTCAGAGAAAGTGAAAATAACGCAGAGATATTATGTATCTAAGGCCTTACTTTTTGTTGTCTTGAAATCACATCCTTATTCTAAAAAAGGGTATTATTTTTCTCTGTGGATTGCACAATTTTGATTTGTGAGGACATATTGACAGTCATTTCACCAAATGATTGCCTTTTTACGAGCTTCAATTGCGAACAAGAGTAAAAGTGAATTGTTAGCACTATTTTCACGAAACATTAGTCTGTAAAAAATCAGTTGTTATTCATTACTTGCATGAATAATATAGAAACAATAATAATAGCACTTGTAAATTGTGAACTGAAATTTGTTTTACAGTACTACATATTAAAATTGCTTTCACTAATAAATATGGTGAGGTACAAACGAATCGTTGATTAACAAGAAACTGATGACGTTAGTCGCTACGAGGATGATTAGTTCTGAAAATGAACCACGGCGAGTTTAAGGAAACCGACTTGGTATTCATCTGAAATGTTTTATGGTAACGGCGAAAACCTAAATCATGGTGTTTGAGCACAGGTTGTAAACCGCATTTATCTCGTGTGTAAGTCCAACGTCTTAATCACAGTTGGGGAAGACACCATTAGATATCTTAGGCAGCTTAGGTAATGATTTCTGTATCTTCTATGTTCCGCATGTGTGAAATCGTTTATCGATGCTTGCTACAGATGAATAAGTGCAGTCATATATTTGTAAGTTAACTGCGGCTCGAAGGTTGAAGATGAGGTAGAAGACATCAGTGTGTGAAACTCATTCGTATGATGCCTTCCCTTACGACTCTTGATTAGCAAAGCACCATTTCTTTCGCTGGAACAAAGTACCCGCTTGCGAAAAGGGAAGAAGGTTTGGTGCATTGTGAAATACAACATTAAATATGATATCGTCTCCACATGTGGATTTTTATGTGCATGCTACCTGACACTTTGTAGAATAAAAGCCGGTTGACATACGTCATAGACACGTGGAAGTCCACTTGAAAATGATATACAGCAACAACTGGCTAATCGAAATGAAATAATAGCAGGTTCTGATTATAGCATTTGTATATAATTTAACTTTAAATGATGAAGCCTGTTACAGACGCTTGCTGTGGAGCCTAAAGTTTAAAACCTAAGATTCTAACATAATTATTCGTGGCGAGTTAAACTATCTGCCATATCGACACTCCCCGCAAATCACTGACTTTCACAAGCAGTGCACTACGAGTTTCGTTATCCGAATATGCTTGACGGAAGGACTCAAAGCTTCAAGTTGTCGCCAGCATCTCCCCATGTCTTCCAAAGCCTGCTGAGGCTCTTCAGCAGTACTTTAGGGGGTTTTCAATTTTTTGTTTCAAATTGTAATACCATTATGAGTGTTATTGCAGTGATTATTATTTCATTGTCAGTTTGATTTCTTTCTAATAATTGCCTTCGTAATCTATATCATTGCGCTGTGCTATAACAACAACAGTGATTACAATCAGTGCCCAATTTGAAGTGTTATCGTACGATACGTGGCACATGGCCGGTTGAAATGTAGCTCCTCTTCTGTCTGTTACATGCATCTTTGTTAATAATATACCACAGACACCGGTTACCAGAGGTTTACGTTACGGCAACCGTGAAATGATAGTTTGGTTCATGCAAAATTCATGTTTAAGTCGACACTCATGACGCTTAATTCGGCAAAGCTCAATCCAACAAGGACGTCAATGAGTTTCACAGTCACCAGAAAACACAGCTAAGAGAGAATTTGTCTGTCGCTAGACAAATCAGTGTGTGCTCTTTAAATAGAGATGACACAGCTCACATTCGGTATTGGCTCTCGCGACTTTCTTCATAGATGTCTGACGTTCGTTATTTACGAACGCTTTCCTTAGGTATAACATCTGGAACTCCTTACTTGCTATTGTCGATTCTGCAAGAACGTCTTACAACCGCTGGTTATATTATCGTGGAATGTATTGTTGTTTTCTTTACTAAATAGTATGTTGTTTCTTTTATTACACCTAATAGCGAAACTGTCATATTCAGAGTCATTACAATGTTAGATACTCTGCGGTGGCTTAGATAACGTCATTTCCATCCGCATAGACGGCGTGCGACGGTCTCGCACTTTTCATACATTCCTCGTATACATTATATGCAACTGACGACACAAATACATCCGAACCGAAAGAAAGCAACGGTTATCAGGGTTGTATTCTCGAACTTAACTAAAGGAGTGTGCGATAGAGTATCCATTATCATAAGTACCAAGAAACACTTTACCTGTTTTGTAACCACTAGAGTTCAGTTTCATGAAATTAAAACATTTAATGACAATTAATTATGAGTTATCTTTGGCACTGTTGTAAAATGGTGCAAGAAGATAAATACGCGTGGGTGGTTATTGGAAAGGGGAGGGGGGGGGGGGGAAGAAGGTCATCGCTTTACCGGAAACAAATTCACAATGGTCGAGCCACTTTCTATACAAAAAGACTGATGCGTCCCATGATCCCTCGATCACTGAATTTGCCTAATCATTTGTGAAAATCATAGGGAAGGAGGAACACGAAAATTGCTATTGCAAGAAGGACTCTGCGTGAGCACGCCAGTCATTCGTTTTGCTACGTGTGTCATACCACTACGCCAGTGACCCGTTTTCCTATGCATAATCCACACATTGAACAAAAAATGAGATGCAAAAAAATGTAAAACACATTAACTTCGGGTGGTCCGATGATGTCTTACGAATAGCTCTCACATTTCCAGGGCTATCGAGACGAGGATATATATCTAGGTGTAGTGTAATTCTAAATAACAACCATCAAGACTTCATAGAGTTTTTGAGGTATATATTCCCTGATATCCAACATAGTGTAAATTCTTCAAAGACAGTAAGACGACCTTGAGAGTCTACATCTACTAATGCGTGACACTGTTACTACTTAGTTTGAAAACTTTAATTACTGCCTGGCTGATCGTTCTTTTTTAAATACACATCAAAAAGTTTTGCATCACCTCAGTTCCAAGATTCCAGTACCTGTACAGAAAATTGGGATAGAGATCAACATAAACATCATTACGCCCTTTTTATTACTCATGAAAACCACACATTGCATGTTATAAAACCATACAGCGGGACCTTCAGAGGTGGTGGTCCAGACTGCTGTACACACAGGTACCTCTAATACCCATTAGCACGTGCTCTTGCGCTGATGCATGCCTGTATTCATCGTGGCATAGCATCCACAAGTTCATCAAGGCACTGTTTGTCCAGATTGTCCCTCTCCTCAACGGCGATTCGGCGTAGATCCCTCAGAGTGGTTGGTGGGCCACGTCGTCCATAAACAGCCCTTTTCAATCTATCCCAGGCATGTTCGATAGGGTTCATGTCTGGAGAACATGCTGGCCATTCTAGTCGAGAGATATTTTTATCCTGAAGGAAGTCATTCATAAGATGTGCACGGTGGGGGCGCGAATTGTCGTCCATGAAGACGAACGCCTCGCCAATACGCTGCCGATGTGGTTCCACTGTCGTTCGGAGGATGGCATTCACGTATCGTACAACCGTTACGGAGCCTTCCATGACCACCAGTGCCGTACGTCGGCCCCACATAATGCCACCCCAAAGCAGCAGGGAACCTCCACCTTGCTGCACTAGCTGGGCAGTGTGTCTAAGGCGTTCAGCCTGACCAGGTTGCCTCCAAACACGTCTCCGACGATTGTCTGATTGAAGGCATATGCGACAGTCATCGGTGAAGAGAACGTGATGCCAATCCTGAGCGGTCCATTCGGCACGTTGTTGGGCCCATCTGTACCGCGCTGCATGGTGTCGTGGTTGCAAAGATGGACCTCGCCATGGACGTCGGGAGCGAAGTTGCGCATCATTCAGCCTATTGTGCACAGTTCGAGCCGTAATACGACGCCCCGTGGCTGCACGAAAATCATTATTCAACATGGTAGCGTTGCTGTCAGGTTTCCTCCGAGCCATAATCCGTAGGTAACGCTCATTCGCTGCAGTAGTAGCCCTAGGGGGGCCTGAGCGAAGCTTGTCATCGACAGTTCCTCTCTGTATCTCCTCCATGACCGTACAACATCGCTTTGGTTCACTCTGAGACGCCTGGGCACTTCCCTTGTTGAGAGCCCTTCTTGGGACAAAGTAACAATGCGGACGCGATCGAACCGCGGTATTGACCGTCTATTCATGGTTGAATTACAGACAACACGAGTCGTGTACCTCCTTCCCGGTGGAATGACATCTACATCTACATGGATACTCTGCAAATCACGTTTAAGTGCCTGGCAGAGGGTTCATCGAACCACCTTCACAATTCTCTGTTATTCCAATTTCGTATAGCGCGCGGAAAGAACGACACCTTTATCTTTGGGTACGAGCTCTAATTTCCCTTATTTTATCGTGGTGATCGTTTCTCCCTATGTAAGTTGGTGTCTACAAAATATTTTCGCATTCGGAAAAGAAAGTTGGCGACTGGAATTTCGTGAAAAGATTACGTCGCAAGGAAAAACGCCTTTTTTTTTTTAATGATGTCCAGCCCAAATCCTGTATCTTTTCAGCGACACTCTCTCCCGTATTTGGCCATAATACAAAACGTGCTCCCTTCTTCGAACTTTTTCGATGTACTCCGTCAGTCCAATCTAGTAAGGATCCCACACCGCGCAGCAGTATTCTAAAAGAGGACGGACAAGCGTAGAGTAGGCAGTCTCCTTAGTAGATCTGTTACATTTTCTAAGTGTCCTGCCAATAAAACGCAGTCTTTGGTTAGCCTTCCCCACAACATTTTCTGTGTGTTCCTTCCAATGTAAGTTGTTAGTAATTGTAATTCCTTAGTATTTAGTTGAATTTATGGTTTTTTATATTTGACTGATTTATCTTGTAACCGAAGTTTAACGGATTCCTTTTAGCACTCATGTGGGGAACGCCAGAAATCACTTCTGTTTTACTCGATGGCTTTCCGTCAGTTACTACGAACTGTGACCTCTCTGACAGAAATTCACAAATGCAGTTACATAACTGAGACTATATTCCATAAGCACGCAATTTCACTATAAGACGCCTGTGTGGTACAGTGTCAAAAGCCTTCTGGACACCCAGAAATACGGAATCTATCTGAAACGTCTTGTCAATAGCACTCAACACATCATGCGAATAAAGAGCTAGTTGTGTTTCACAAGAACGATGTTTTCTAAACCCACTGGAACTGATCGGCTGTCAAACCCCCTCGGTCTAATAGGCGCTGCTCATGCATGGTTGTTTACATCGTCGGGCGGGTTCACTGACATGTCTGAACAAAGGGACTGTGTCTGTGATACACTATCTACAGTCAACGTCTGTCTTCAGGAGTTCTGGGAACCGGGGTGATGCAAAACATTTTTGTTGTGTGTAGTATCCATAATCCTGTAGGCAAAAACAGAGAAAAGGCCAAAACATACTTTAAAGACAGCAAGGACGTTAAAGCCTATAAGCACATGGGGAACTGGTACATACAGTAGAATCAGCACTATGCCAGAGGAGGATATACAGCGAGGTATAAAGAAAATTAAAAGAGAGGGAGAGAGAGAGAGAGAGAGAGAGAGAAATAATTGATCCGTATAGATCTACTGGTTATCAATCCGATTTAACTTTTAAGTTGCCGGATTGGAGAATTGTTGCATGGTGGACATTCCCTCCTCTGGTCCACCAGATGTGAGACGCGCATTGGCAGATAACACAGATAAAAATTTTAAAAAAGAAAAAAAGAAATCGAAGTGCCACGGAAGTTGTTACAAATATTGGGTATTTTGATGACACTGAATCAAAATTTGTTATTGGATTTTCCAAACTCTCTCGATTTTTTAAGATACATTGTGTTTACAAATAAACCTAATCTGACTTGTTTCCGCTTACTTTTGTAGTGGAATCTTTCATTATTTAAAATTTATGTTGAACTGTTTATTGTCATGTAACATTGTATTGTGTCAAATTAAATATTATGTTCACATTTTCTAAGTTTTGTTGCAGTGAAATATGAAATTTGAGTTCTTTGGGACGAGTTGGAGCGGGTATCAAGTATCCACTTACAGTCTACACAGAATCCAAAAATCGTGTTACTTATTGTTAAATGAGCTATGGTCCCCTTCCTTCTTTCTCCGTGGACAACGACACACACACACACACACACACTCACACACACACACACACAAACAAACAAACGATACGCACAACAAACGTATGTTCGTGCACGAGCATGAAGGCGAATAAAAAGTGGTTAAGAGAATACCTCGAATTGTGTATATGTCAGAGATGAATCAATGTTGTCTCAAAAATCTAAAAGTGTCGTGCTTCTTGATGTTCCGGTCCAACACTCTTACGACTACAGGAAGTTAGTTTTAGATATACTTACCATCAAACTACACTCATAATTCGTAACATGTACTGTGCTTCATGTAAAAAGGTGGACGAGGCATTTGACGGGTAACAGGCGTGCTCTCACCAATGTTTTCGCATCTCTGATTACTTTCTTATTGGTGTGTCACTATTTTCTCTGTTATATTCCTCCTTAAAACTTTCGCCTTTAGATTTCTGTTCTACAAGCCATTTAGATTTGTTGTCGAATGTTTTATGCCAGCGTTGTAGCTTTTCTTAGCATTTCATGTTTCTGTGTCTCTTTCTTTCTGTTCCTTCATGACGAAGCCATTTGCACTCCAGAATCCCCGTCAGAGTGCGTGCTTCCATTTGCTCGCTTTTGACTTCTTCGTTGGTGATAATATCATCCGACTATTATAAAAATTCTTTTATGTGTTTGTAATTGACGGCATGTCATGGACACATTTCGGTGTGACGAAAACAACCAAGTGACGTAATATTTCTCAAAGACATATGTACTGCAAGTAAGACAGTTCAGGGACGTCAGCACAAAAGTAGAACTCGAGAGACGGAACCGCAGGTTGGATTTCTTAAAGAATCATTCCCAAATTCGCCACACTGTGCATTTCCTATCCAATTTGATGTGATGAAGCAGACAATAGTTTGTGAATAAAGCAGTTTTTGCACATAGTTTCAGTGTTTCACAGATTACAGTAGGTAGAAGCGCAGGTAATTAACGTATTTGTGAAAATGTGAACTAATGGAGAGATTAATGCAAAATAACGAATGCTTTGAAAACTACCGTGATATATTTCTACGAAAGGAATGGAATTATTAGCAAAGTGCGAAGCATTTGATGGAAGTCGCTGGTTTAGAGCTCTTTCAGCCGATCACTGAATATTCCAACCGCTTACATGAATGCTACGGTAGATGCTAAGGGCAGTCTGAAAAGAATCTCTGCGGATAAGAATCGAGCTGCTTCATTACCCCTATAGGGTTGTTTGGACTCGTTTTACTGTTCGGAAATATCAGAACTCCAGTGCAGCCTTTTAATTGTTATTTTGCATTAACTACGCCTGAACCTATGTTCGTAAAACATTACTGTTTTTCAGAGATACAGAGTCACTCTTTCTCCATATATAACGGACAAATGAAGCTGGGATAGTAATAAGAGCAACAGGAACCTGCAGGCTAAAGTTTCGAGTGAAAAGTAGCAGAGAAAACAGTGACTTAGTAATAAGAATGTAACTGCATAATATTTTTCTGAGGGAAAAATTAATTTGAAATTTACCTTTTTTTCTCTATGAGTCCCTCTACAGACAGATAAGGGACGAAAGGATCGAAAATCAACAAGAAATGCTTTGTCTACCGTTTTGCTGTCTGAGACGGATTGACGAATCTTTATAGTCTTCATTCCGCATCTACTGAAACAAAAATATGCGTCTCGAGCAAGAACTGGTCGAGTAGTGAAGTATTCAATTAAATCACTTCTTGCAGCAAATGCAAGTGATTTCAGAGATGAGCGCAGTCGAGTTACAGACTTCCCGGCCAAACTCAAGGGCGACTCTTAGGCGTGTGTTACGTGTAGCTGGAAGTCTGCAAGCACTCTCCTAACGGGGAAACTATCTTTGTTCCGAGATTTCCGACCGTCGTTTCTGAAAGTAGGACACAGCTGCAGGCGGATGCTTGCCCCACTGCCAAATTTTGCAACAGTGGAGCTCCACGCTGGAAATATATGTTAATGGATGCAATTCGTTCTCCCTCAGTAGACGTTTATCCTCTTGGCGTTACATTTTGTGAGGACTCTTCGCTTTTCCGGTCAGCCCTCGCAACAGCAGATCGTTGCCCTAGGTCTGCGCCAGTACAGCGGTAAACAAGTGCTCCACTTAATGAGAGTTTCGATATTAGCATGTATATTTCAAGTGGGTCACGTTCAATATACATGTAACTTCCTCAACAACACAACGTCAAATAACTCATTTGCTGGCGTCTGATTAAAAGCAAATACATGTATATCTGGCCGTGCTTCATACAGCGATTCGGTCACTTCGTTTCTTAAAACTCAAATGTCAAATGACCACAAATTGCCATACAAAACACAAGGATCAAAAAATGTGAGGTAAGCAAAAGTACAAATAATAATGAAAGTTTATCGCTCGTAAGTTATGACTAGCCTTATTTGCTAACTTTTACGAATATTAAAATATCTGATGGCAGCAAGCGAGAGAAATAATGTATCCCGCGTTTTAAGAAAAACTCGTAACTTAAAATTATAAAATCATGAATAGACGAAAAATGTTCTATTTATTCTGACTCTTATCGAACCGAGTGTGTAAAATGTATCTAAGGAAACACACTATTAAGAGATATCATCAAACACATCATTCATCGGCCTCTCTCAGCTGTTTTTTCATCGTCAGCGCAGACGGAGTAGTCTGTTTACGATAAAACAACGTAACTATCAGAATATCAACGAACATGGTACAAGAATACAGCTGATGGAGGTCCTTATCTCGATAAACAGAATTTTGAAGCTACGGAAACTTTAATTTTATTCTCACTTAGGCATAACCTTTTGTGCGCAAAGCCAGAAGCTTTTCTACAACAATCGTTACATAACAACGTGATGGTAAAAGGTACAAAATGACTAGTACATTAAGCTTGGGTATCCACTAAATATTTAGAATTTAACGCAGAAACTACTACAAATATACTTTTCGTACAATTACGTTTATGGCTGCTATGAAGGCAATCTGCGAATGTTTGGACTTCCTGCATAGGCTACTTGAAGCCAGTCTCTATGAAAAACTGTTTGGTATCTATTTTCACTGAGCTGTATATTTGCTTACTCCGTCTCCCTCTGTAAGTCTAATAGTTGCTCACTGATGCAACGGGAGGGGAAGTGGTTGCTTGCCGTTCCAGATTACTAAACTATGCTCGACGATTAAACATCAAACCAGGCTTTCGGCCGTGTCTCAAGAGGTGAGGTCATGTGATTCTTTTACGGCCACCCGTCCTTTGGATGGGGACGTTAAGCTTGGCGGCTCATTTTGTCTTATGCTATGGGAAAAAAACTTTTTGCCGACACTTGAGTTTCCCCACTTCCTTCCTTACATTCTATAATCATCCATAGAAGGCACTGATACAACTGTCCATTGTATGAATACTCATTACACTCACCCACAGCGGACGACTAGACACTTCATACACTACTCTTCGTGGAGGCGAACCCAGGAGAAGGGTTCACAACATTAGTGTTCGATACAATGGCTACAGATGCGAGCACAACGCATGACCTGCCACTCCGTGGTAATTATGATGTCATAGTCTTTTCATGTGCTTAACAGAATGATAAAATGGCCCAGTACTCGTAGCATAAAAGAAATCTTCGTGTTGTAGTCTGTCACAGACTATAAGCTGAAAACCGCGGGACGTGTGGAAACCACGCCTTAAAATGGCGTAGAGAGCGAACTTTAGGACTTCAAGTAACACGTGTTCAAATTAGCAACGATGAAAAAATCGAGAAAAGTCTACCACAACAATTTACAACTCAGAGGTCCACATTAACGTCCAGGTTCAGAGAAACGAGGTAGCAGTCGCACTCGAGAATCGACATAACGAAGACTGCAAAGAGGAGATCCGAACAGCCGATCCACCTTCTGTGCCAACTGGTTTTTTCCAACTGAGGGGCGTCTGTCGTCCCCGTGTGACGTATTGGCTGCCACCCCTGGAGTCGCTACAGCCGAACTGAGTGGCACATATATAATACTGCTGTCACCAACCGAGTATATCTTATATCTCTGCAGTGGTGGGACATTGGAGAACCCAAAACCTAATTCTTTCTTCGGGAGAGTTTGAGGTTATAACTTTATTATTACGTTTTCTCAGTGTTCAAGTATTTAGTACAGAGGTTTCTCAGTGATCTTCGTGTTCTGAGGAGTATGCACGTACAACAACTTACCTGCTGGAACAGCAAAGCTAAGATTCCTCCTGAGGCCTATATTCCTACTTCTTGAGTCACTGCTTTGGAAATTCTTCTGAGACTTTGGTTCTTTCAAAGCTAATCTGCATGGAAATGTTGCATCCGTACTGAGTATAAAATAAACTTCGTTGGGGATAACTTCACAATACGTTCCCTTCTTAGCTGCCGCAATGTGTGCCCGCGATCCATAGAGCTCATTTCGAAAATAATGTACACGATGGTACAGAGTTTCCCCACCATTTTTTATGCTTTAAATGCTGACGCTGATTACTTATTCAGAACAGCAGCGTAAGTCTATAACACCGTGTTCTACATCATTTCTGATCATCGTGCCAGCAAGAAGTTCGGCACTACACTGTGACCAATTATACTGCTCTGTAATAAATGATAGTATGAAGTACCTGTTGACACACAAAATATTTTATTATGTACTGAATTCTATAAACTGAGGATAACTAACCTCTCACCTCGTTCCCTGAAATTAATATTTTCTCAGTGTAACTATTGTATTTAACAATTTCCATGGAACTATTCAAAAAATGTTCAAATGTGTGTGAATTCTTTAGGGACCAAACTGCTGAGCTCATCGGTCCCTAGACTTACAAACTACTCAAAATAACTTAAACTAAGAACAACACACACATCCATGCCCGAGGGAGGACTCGAACCACCGGCGGGAGAGGCCGCGCAGCCTCTGACATGGTTCCTCAAACCGCACGGCTACTCCGCGCGGCGGAACGATTCGAGTCCCTGCAAACGAAGTCACTATTCATATTTAGTTAAGCATGGATATTTCTTTTCTTGCCTGGTTCTTCTCTTCTAACATACACTGAAGAGCCAAAGAAACTGGTATACATGCGTAATATCGTGTACGGCCCCGGCGAGCACGCAGAAGTACCGCAACACGACGTGACATGGGCTCGACTAACGTCTGAAGTAGTGCTGGAGGGAATTGACATCATGAATCCTGCTCGGCTGTCCATAAATCCGTAAGAGTACGAGAGGGTGGAGATCTCTTCTGAACAGCACGTTGCAAGACATCCCAGATATGCTTAATAATATTCATGTCAGGGGAGTTTGGTGGCTAGCGGAAATGTTTAAATTAAGAAGAGCGTTGCTTGAGCCACTCAGTAGCAATGCAGGACGTGTGGGTTGTCGCATTGTCATGCTGAAATTTTCCAAGTCCGTCGGAATACACAATGAAAATGAAAGGATGCAGATGATCAGACTGGGTGCTGACATGCGTGTCACCTGTCAGTCGTATCTAAACGTATCAGGGGTCCCGTATCACTCCAACTGCTCACGCCTCAAACCGAGCTTCCATCAGCTTGAACAAACCCCTGCTGAGATCAGGGTCCATGGATTAATGAAATTGTCTCCATACCGGTACACGTCCATCCGCTCGGTATAATTTGAAATGAGACTCGTCCGATCAGGCAAAATGTTTCTAGTCATCAGCAGTCCAATGTCGGTGTTGACCGGCACAGGCGAGATATGAATCTTTGTGTTGTGCAGTCATGAAGGGTGTACGAGTGGCCCTTGGGCTCCGAAAGCCCAAATCGTTGATGTTTCGTTGAATGGTTCGCACGCTGACACTTGTTGATGGCCCAGCATTGAAATCTTCCGCAATTTGCGGAAGGGTTGCACTTTAGTCACGTTGAACAATTCTCTTCAGTCGTCGTTGGTCCCGTTCTTGCAGGATCTTTTTTCCGGCCGCAGCGATGTCGGATTTGATGTTTTACCGAATTTCTGATACTCAGGGTACACTCGTAAAATGGTCGTACGGGAAAAATCCCCGCTTCATCCCTACCTCAGAGATGCTGTGCCCCATTGCTCGTGCGCCGACTAAAACACCACATTCAAACTCAGTTAAATCTTGATAACCTGCCATTGTAGTAGCAGTAACCGATCTAACAACTGCGCCAGACACTTGTCTTATTTGGGCGTTGTCGACCGCAGCGCCGTATTCTACCTGTTTACATATCTCTGTATTTGAATACGCATTACCTATACCAGTTTCTTTTGCGCTTCATTGTAGATGCTAGGTCGGAACACCACAGTCTTACGCTGAGAAGCCAGGTCAAATTTCGATTAGGGGAATGTGATTTATGTATGCCATGGTTCAAATGGTTCTGAGCACTATGCGACTTAACTGCTGAGGTCATCAGTCGCCTAGAACTTAGAACTAATTAAACCTAACTAACCTAAGGACATCACACACATCCATGCCCGAGGCAGGATTCGAACCTGCGACCGTAGCGGTCACGCGGTTCCAGACTGAAGCGCCTTTAACCGCACGGCCACACCGGCCTATGTATGCCATGGTTTTCAAAAATTCCTTTGGAGAATGACTGAGCGTATAAGTGTGTCTCGCACTCTCCGTCGTCATGTAGCTTACAACTGTTTCATAATCGTACTGAGTCATCTCCAGAGCACGGACACCGGTACCGGTCTCTCTCTCGCATGTGTTTTGTTCTTGTGTTAAGGAATAGTGAAATGTAGAAGGCTTCTGTAACGGCGCTAGAATGTTGGGAATACTGTGTATTAATCGGTCGCATTGTTGTTGTTGTTGTTGTATCAGCACCAGCATACTCTGAAAGGAACCTGACTGGTATAGATCCATATTTAGCAATTGTATACAACCGCTCGCTCACAGTAAGATTCGTACCAAAATACAGGAAAATTGCTCAAAAAAATGGTTCAAATGGCTCTGAGCACTATGGGACTTAACATCTGTGGTCATTAGTCCCTTGAACGTAGAACTACTCAAACCTAACTAACCTAAGGACATCACACACATCCATGCCCGAGGCAGGATTCGAACCTGCGACCGGAGCGGTCACGCGGTTCCAGACTGAAGCGCCTAGACCGCATGGCCACACCGGCCGGCAAAATTGCTCAAGTCACACCAATACTCAAAAAGGGAAGTAGGAGTAATCCGCTGAATTACAGGCTCATATCACTAAAGTCGATTTGCAGTAGGGTTTTGGAACATATAGTGTGTTCGAAGATTATGAATTACCTCGAAGAAAATGATTCATTGACACACAGCCAGCACGCATTCAGAAAACGTCGTTTTTGCGAAACACAGCTAAACTTTATACTCATGAAATAATTAGTGTTATCGACAGGGGATGTCTAATTGGTTCCATATTTTTAGATTTCCAGAAGGCTTTCGACACCGTTCGTCACAAGCGTCTTCTAACCAAACTGCGTGAGAAGCGCCTCAGTTGTGGGACTGGATTCGTGGTTTCCTGTCAGGAAGGTCACTGTTAGTAGCAATAGACGGAAAGTCATCGAGTGAAACTTAAGCAATATCCGGCGTTCTCCAAGGAAGTTTTACAGGCCCTCTATTGTTCCTGATCTACATTAACGACATAAGAGACAATCGGTGTAGCCCTCTTAGATTGTTTGCAGATGATGTTGTCATTTACCGTGTTGTAAAGTCATCAGATGACCGAAACGAATTGCAAAATTATTTAGGTAAGATATATGTATGGTGCGAAAAGTGGCAGTTGATACTGTATAAGGAAAAGTGTGAAGTTATTCATTTGACTACTAACAGAAATCCGCTAAATTCCGATTACGCGATAAGTCACACAAATCTGACGGCTGTAAATTCAACTAAATACTTAGGGATTACAATTACAGATAACCTAAATTGGAACGAATACATAGATAATGTTGTGGATACAGCAAACCAAAGACTGCGATTGATTGGCAGAACACTGGAACAGGTGTCTTAGAGGGACTTTACACCACGCTTGTCCGTCCTATTCTGGGCCATCATTAAAACAAAGGCGTTTTTCGTTGCGACGGGATCTTCTCATGAAATTTCAATCACCAGTTTTCTCCTTCGATTGCGAAAACATTCTGTTGGCATCCACCTACTTAGGGAGAAATGATCATCACAGAAATCAGGGCTCGCACAGAAAAATTTAAGTGCTCGTTTTTCCCGCTCGCCTTTCGAGAGTGGAAAGGTAGAGAGACTGCTTGAAGGTGGTTCATTGAACCCTCTGCCAGATGCTTTATTGTGAATAGGAGAGTAATAACGTAGATGTAGATGTCGTTGTGTCGTCGTGGTCTTCAGTCTGAAGCCAAGTTTATTGCAACTCTCCGCGCTAGTTTATTCTGTGCAAATCTGTTCACCATTGGGTAATTGCTGCAGCCTACATCCACCTGAACCTGCTGTCTATGCTCAAACGTTGCTGTCCCTGTACAATGTTTACACTCTTCTCCCTCCCTTCCCCCCCCCCCCCCCCACACACACACACACAAACTTCCCCCCATTATCTAACTGGCGATTCGTGGACCCATGTCAATGGCAGCCTTCTTTTAGAACAATTGTTCAGTAAATTTCTTTTTTCTTTTCTCATTTGGTTAGGTACCTCTTCAATACGTATCTGATGTGCCCATCAAATCTTCGACATTCTCCTGCAGCACTACACCTTAAAATTTACTGTTATCTTCTTGTCTAAAGTGTTTATCGTCCACGTTTCACTTCCGTACAATGCAACACTCTAGACAAATATCTTCAGCAAGGATTCGGTGATATTTAAATTTATATTCGATGTTGGCAAATTTCAGTTTTCTAGTAATACTTATCGTGCTATTTAGTTCGCCACCGTAGCTCAGTCGTCAGCGTAGATGGCTGCCGTGCGAAAAACCCGAATTCGATTCCCGGTACTGCCAAGATTTTTCCTCGGTGGGAGGATTGATACGGGGTGTAGGCAGCGTCGTGGTGCCAACTGAAAAGCTGCTTGATCGAGTATTAGCCGCTCTATGGTCTGTTAATTCTGCAAAACGGCCGGGAGAGCGGCGTGCTGACTGCGTGCCCCTCCATACCACACCCGCATGACGTCGAAAGCAAAGGACGATACGGAGGACTTGGGCATCCTGTGTACCACCGCGGCCTGGACGAAAAGCTCATTTTTATGTTGCTACTGCCAGTCCGCATTTTATATACTTCTTACTTCCGACATCCTCTGTTACTTTGCTGTACAAATAACAAGACTCGTCCGCTACTTTTAGTGTCTCATTTTCTAATCTAATTCCCTCAGTTATCGCCTTATTAAATTCCATTACACTTGTTTTACTTCGAGTGCTATCTTACCACCTGTCTTCAAGACAATGTCCATTCCGTTCAACTAAGCTTCTGAATACTTTACAGTCTCTGACAGAATTACAGTGTCATCTGCAAACCTCAAATTTTTTACTTCTCCCTCCTGAAGTTCTACTGCCTTTATAGTTTTCTCCACGGTTTCTTCACTGCTGGCTCATTATCTAGATGCATTACTGTCTGAGAACGTTTCGTATAAAAATTTCTGGACGGTCCCTTTTGAAAACTTACTACCAATTAGTTCCTTTATTCCGCCCCGATAGCTGAGTGGTCAGCGCGGCGGCCTGTCACGCTAAGGGGCCCGGGTTCGATTCCCGGTTCGGTCGGGGATTTTCTCCGCTTAGGGACTGGGTGTTGTGTTGGCTTCATTATCATTTCATCACCATCAGTGGTAGGCAACGGGAAACCATCACTGGAATCACTTCCCTAGACGTTCATGCGGTGGACCTCTCTGACGAGGCTTCCCCCATGACAAGACCTGCCGTAAGGCAGAACACAAAGTAGTAGTAAGTTCCTTTATCCATAAGAGAAACTGTTTCGTCTGAAATGACCTGATTGTCGACTTATGAATGGAATGTCCGATACGGAGACATACCATAACGTGGGACGGGCCATCGATAAAGGTGCCTCGACACTTGACCGCTTACGAGCATCGCGGACCTGAGACGGCCTACACAGTGAAGCTCGGGGTCTTCCTGACAGAGGAAGCCACAGCTGCAACCGCATACAGGCAGAGCGGCGCCGACCGCTTCCTTCCTGCTCCCGCAGGTTACGGACGCGGTATAACCGCGCCTTCCCACCGACTTCCTACTCTCAAGGACGGTCGCGACCCGCCGATGCGTCGTCTGTCCGCCCTGTCCCCGAGCGCATCGTTTCGCAGTCTGCCACACACACACACACACACACACACACCGCCATTGACGGGCACTAGTATTCTCCTCCATTGCGATTCACTTCAGACGTCCCCCAGAGGCTTAACAATCTTTTACAGATCAAGTATCTGGACGTCCGCTACTACTCTGAGGAAACAAACAGGCTTCGCCCAGGCGATAATCTATTTCCTCTAGAGATGTCTTCATTTCACTTAACGACAGTTCGTTTTCCTAGTTTTCTATGATACAACGCCTGATCAACAGGATCAACGAGTAATAGCCTTTTCTGGCAATGAATTACGTTTCTCTCCTCCTGGAAGACTATTCAAGCAATACTCCAAACCACCTGCACGGAGAGAAATTACAGTGAGAGTCCTACTTAATCCGATCACTGGCCAGCTTATTTCAGTCTGTAGTCAGAACTAGTCCTGTTTGCAGATGATACAAATATAGCTGTGAAGTCGACAAGCATAGTTTTGTAGTCGATCAGAGAAGTATTAACAGAGAAAATAGGAAATGACGTTTTTGTGAAACTTACTGGCTGATTTTGCAGAAGTGAGTAAACTTTGAAAATACACAGCAAATCCAGTTTTGTTCTGTGAAAAGTATTTCACCTTTTATTGACCTAGTATACAAACAAGAAATAACAAACAGTTTAGGAAGTTCTAAGTTATTTGGTGTGCAAGTTGATGAGAACTTAAATGGAAAAACCACATAGTACACCTGTTGCAACGTTTAAGTGCAGATACTTTTGCCATAAGAGCAATTGCCCCATGATTCGTGGACCTTGGCGTCGGTGGGGTGCCTCAGCGATACAGATAGCCGTACTGTATGTGCAACCACAGCGGAGTGGTATCTGTTGAGATGCCAGTGGCGGTTCTTGAAGGGGGGCAGCAGCCTTTTCAGTAGTTGCAGGGCCAACGGTCTGAATGGTTTGCTGATCTGACCTTATACTCGTATTAACAAAAACGGCCTTTATGTGCTAGTACGGCGAACGGCTGAAAGCAAGGGAAAGCTACAGCCGTAATTCTGTCCCGAGGGCATGCAGCTCCACTGTACGGTTAAATGATGATGGCATTCTCTTAGATAAAATATCCAGGCGGTGAAATAACTCCTCCCCCCCCCCCCAATTCGGCTCTCTAGGCGGGGACTATTCAGGCGGATGTCGTCATCAGGAGAGACAAAACTGCCGTTATACGGATCGGAGCGTGGAGTGTTAGATCCGTTAATCGGCCAGGTAGGTTAGAAAATTTAAAAAGGGAACTGGATAGGTTAAATTTATAGTGATAATTAGTGAAGTTTGGTGGCAGGAGGAACAGTGCTTCTGGTCAGATGGATACAGGATTGTTGTTGTTGTTGTGGTCTTCAGTCCTGAGACTGGTTTGATGCAGCTCTCCATGCTACTCTATCCTGTGCAAGCTTCTTCATCTCCCAGTGCCTACTGCAACCTACATCCTTCTGAATCTGCTTAGTGTATTGATCTCTTGGTCTCCCTCTACGATTTTTACCCTCCACGCTGCCCTCCAATGCTAAATTTGTGATCCCTTGATGCCTCAAAACATGTCCTACCAACCTATCCCTTCTTTTAGTCAAGTTGTGCCACAAGCTTCTCTTCTCCCCAATCCTGTTCAATACCTCCTCATTAGTTACGTGATCTACCCACCTTATCTTCAGCATTCTTCTGTAGCACCACATTTCGAAAGCTTCTATTCTCTTCTTGTCCAAACTGGTTATCGTCCATGTTTCACTTCCATACATGGCTACACTCCATACAAATACTTTCAGAAACGACTTCCTGACAATTAAATCTATACTCGATGTTAATAAATTTCTCTTCTTCAGAAACGATTTCCTTGCCATTGCCAGTCTACATTTTATATCCTCTCTACATCGACCATCATCAGTTATTTTACTCCCTAAATAGCAAAACTCCTTTACTACTTTAAGTGTCTCATTACCTAATCTAATCCCCTCAGCATCACCCGATTTAATTTGACTACAGTCCATTATCCTCGTTTTGCTTTTGTTGATGTTCATCTTATATCCTCCTTTCAAGACACTGTCCATTTCGTTCAACTGCTCTTCCAAGTCCTTTGCTGTCTCTGACAGAATTACAATGTCATCGGCGAACCTCAAAGTTTTTATTTCTTCTCCATGAATTTTAATACCTACTCCGAATTTTTCTTTTGTTTCCTTTACTGCTTACTCAATATACAGATTGAATAACATCGGGGAGAGGCTACAACCCTGTCTCACTCCTTTCCCAACCACTGCTTCCCTTTCATGCCCCTCGACTCTTATAACTGCCATCTGGTTTCTGTACAAATTGTAAATAGCCTTTCGCTTCCTGTATTTTACACCTGCCACCTTCAGAATTTGAAAGAGAGTATTCCAGTTAACGTTGTCAAAAGCTTTCTCTAAGTCTACAAATGCTAGAAACGTAGGTTTGCCTTTTCTTAATCTTTCTTCTAAGATAAGTCGTAAGGTTAGTATTGCCTCACGTGTTCCAACATTTCTACGAATCCAAACTGATCTTCCCCGAGGTCCGCTTCTACTAGTTTTTCCATTCGTCTGTAAAGAATTCGCGTTAGTATTTTGCAGCTGTGACTTATTAAACTGATAGTTCGGTAATTTTCACATCTGTCAACACCTGCTTTCTTTGGGATTGGAATTATTACATTCTTCTTGAAGTCTGTGGGTATTTCGCCTGTCTCATACATCTTGCTCACCAGATGGTAGAGTTTTGTCATGACTGGCTCTCCCAAGGCCATCAGTAGTTCTAATGGAATGTTGTCTACTCCCGGGGCCTTGTTTCGACTCAGGTCTTTCAGTACTCTGTCAAACTCTTCACGCAGTATCTTATCTCCCATTTCATCTTCATCTACATCCTCTTCCATTTCCATAATATTGTCCTCAAGTACATCGCCCTTGTATAAACCCTCTATATACTCCTTCCACCTTTCTGCCTTCCCTTCTTTGCTTAGAACTGGGTTGCCATCTGAGCTCTTGATATTCATACAAGTGGTTCTCTTCTCTCCAAAGGTCTCTTTAATTTTCCTGTAGACAGTATCTATCTTACCTCTAGTGAGACAAGCCTCTACATCCTTACATTTGTCCTCTAGCCACAGGATTATAAATACAAAATCAACTAGGGCTAATGCAGGAGTGGGTAACAAAAAAAATGGAAATGCGTATAAGCTACTATAAAAAACATAGGGAACGCATTATCGTGGCCAAGATAGAAACGAAGCCCACACCCACGACAGTAGTACAAGTTTATATGCCAACTACCTCCGCAAATGATCAAGAGATTAAAGAAATGTGTGATGAGATAAAATAAATTGTTCAGACAGTTAAAGGAAACGAAAATTTAATAGTGACAGGCGCCTAGAATTCGATGGTAGGAAAAAGAAGAGAAGGAAAAATAGTTCGTGAATATGGATTCGGTGAAAGGAATGATAGAGGAAACCGCCTGGTAGAATTTTGGCATACTATAGTGTAACCATTGCTGACACTTAGTTTATGAATCATAAAAGAGGGTTGTACACTATGTGATCAAAAGTATCCGAACACCTGGCTGAAAACGAGTTACAAGTTCGTGGCGCCCTCCATTGGCAATGCCGGAATTCAGTATGGTGGTGCTCCACCCTTGCCCTTCATGACAGCTTCCGCTCTCGCAGGCATACATTCAATCAGGTGCTGGAAGGTTTCTTGGGGAATTGCAGCCTATTCTTCAAGGGGTGCTGCACTGAGGAGACGTATCGATGTCGGTCGATGAGGCCTGGCACGAAGTCGGCGCTCCAAACCATCCCAAAGGTGTTCTGTAGGATTCAGGTCAGAACTCTTCAGGCCAGTCCATTACAGGGATGTTATTGCCGTGTAACCATTCAGCCACAGGCCGTGCATTATGAACAGATGCTCGATCGTGTTGAAAGATACAATCACCATCCCTGAATTGCTCTTCAACAGTGAAAAGCAAGAAGGTGCTTAAAACATCAATGTAGGCCTGTGCTATGATAGTGCCACACAAAACAACAAGGGATGCAAGCCCCCGCCATGAAAAACACGACCATACGTTAACACCACCACCTCTGAATTTTACTGTTGGCACTACACACGCTGGCAGATGACGTTCTCCAGGCATTCGCCATACCCACACACTGCCATCGGATCGCCATATTGTGTATCATGATTCGTCACTCCACGCAACGTTTTCCCACTGTTCTATCGTCCAGTGTTTACGCTTCTTACACCAAAAGAGGCGTAGTTTGGCATTTACCTGCGTGATGTGTGGCTTATGAGCTGCCGCTCGACTGTGAAATCCAAGTTTTCTTACCTCCTGCCTAACTGTCATAGTACTTGTAGTGGATCCTGGTGCAGTTTGGAATTCCTGTGTGATGGTCTGGATAGATGTCTGGCTATTAAACGTTATGAGCCTCTTCAACTGCCGGCGGCCTCTGTCAGTCAACAGACGAGGTCAGCCTGTACGCTTTTGTGCTGTACGTGTGCCTTCACGTTTCCACTTCACTATCGCATCGGAAACAGTGGACCTAGGGATGTTTATGAGCGTGGAAATCTCGCGTACAGACGTATGACACAAGTGACACCCAATCACCTGACCACGTTCGAAGTCCGTGAGTTCCACGGAGCTCCGCAGTCTGCTCTTTCACGATGTCTAATGACTACCGGGGTCGCTGATTAGATTGGATTAGATTAGATTAATTATTCATTCCATAGACGCATGAAAGAGGGAATCCTCCTGGGTGTGGAACATGTCAGATAAACACATTACAAAAATGTAATTAGAAAAACTTGAGTTTCATTAATTTTAATGATCCTCATTCAATAAACAGTAAAATTATGTACATGAATTAAAATTAAACTTCTAATATTTACAGGTTTAATACTTACATCTGCTTTCATTAAATCCATCATTCAGACATTTGCTAGTTTCTTGGCTATTACAACCAAGTATTGTCAAAAATTAAAGTAAATTATTCATTTCAGTGATCTTTAGTTAAGAACAGTCAGATTATGTACAAGGTTTAAAATTAAACTTCCGCTATTTACAGACTTAAGACTTACATCTGCTTTCCATACATCCATCATTCACACAGTAGATAGTTATGGCTCTGAGCACTATGGGACTCAACTGCTGTGGTCATAAGTCCCCTAGAACTTTAGAACTACGTAAACCTAACTAACCTAAGGACATCACACACACAGTAGATAGTTACTTGGCTGTTACAACCAAGTATTGTCAAAAATTAAAGTATAATAAATTTTCATTAAAATGGTCTCCTGCACTTGTTGAGAAACTCATGGATAGAATAGATGGAGTTGGCCACCAAAAATTCTTTTAAATTATGTTTAAATTGTGCCTTGTCTGAAACTAAACTGTTAATGGTTACTGGTAACTTATTGAAAATACGCGTTGCTGAATACTGGGCTTCTTTCTGGGCAAGGGCAAGTGATTTTAAATCTTTATGTATATTGTTCTTATTCCTAGTATTGATACTGTGTACTAAGCAGTTAGTTGGATAAAGAGACGTATTATTTACAACAAACTTCATTTAGGAATAAATATACTGAGAAACTGTGGTTAATATGCCCAATTCTTTTAATAGGTTTCGACATGATGTTCTTGGATTTACACTACTCATTACTCTTTTATACGCCTCTGTACTCTAAAAAGTTTTTCGCTGTTTGTGGAGTTACCCCAAAATATGATACCATATGACATAATGGAGTGAAAATAAGCAAAATATGCCAGTTTTTTTATATATTTATATCTCCTATGTCTGACATCATTCGCATTGCAAACAGACTCATTTAGGCGCTTTAGCAGTTCGTTAGTGATATGGAGTACGTGGCAGTAGGTGGCAGAACAATGCACCAAATATGAAAAACGTATGTTTTTAGTGGTGTCCGGATACTTTTGATCACATAGTGTATACGTGGAAGAGACCTGGAGACACCGAAAGGTTTCAGATTAGTTATATAATGGTAAGACAGAGATTTCGGAGACAGTTCTTAAATTGTAAAACATTTCCAGGGGCAGATGTGGACTCTGATCACAATGTCTGGATTTTAACTGTAGATTAAAACTGAAGAAACTGCGAAAATATAGGAAATTAAGGAGATGAGATGTGGATAAACTGAAAGAACTACATGTTGTTGAGAGCTTCAGAGGGAGCATTAGGCAACGATCGAGAAGATCAGGGGAAAGGAATACAGTACTACACGAATTGGTAGCTTTAAGGTATGAAACAGTGAAAGTAGCAGAGTCTCGTACAGGGCAAAAAACAAGGCCTAGTAGAAATCCTTGGATAATACAGGATATACTGAATTTAACTGATGAAAGGAGAAAATACAAAAATGCAGTAAATGAAGCAAGCGAAGGGGAATAGAAAGGTCTATAAAACGAGACTGACAGGAAGCGCTAAATGGCTAAGCAGGAATGGGTTCGATAACAAATGTGAGGTTTAGAAGCATATTTCACCAGGGGAAAGACAGATACCGCCTACAGAATAATTAGAGAGACCGTTCGAGGAAAGAGAAGCAGCTGTATGAATAACAAGAGCTCAGATGGAAAACCAGATCTAAACAAAGAAGAGAAAGCTTAAGCAAGGAAGGGAAAGATGAAAGATGAAAGGAAGATGTACAAGGAGATGTACTTCAAGGCTCTATTATATAAATGGAAAAGACGTAGATGAATATGAGACTGCAGATATCATACTGCGAAAAGAATTTGACAGAGCACTGAAAGATCCAAGTCGCAACAAGACCCCGGAGTAGGCGACATTTCGCAGAAATATTAACAAAGAGCCTTGGGAGAGCCAGCCATGACAAAACTCTTCCATATGGTAAGCAAGATGTGTAAGACAGACGAAATGCCCTCAGACCTCAAGAAGAATGTGATAATTCCAATTTCAAAGTAAGCAGGTGCTGACAGGTGTGAATATTACCTAACTACCAGTTTAATAAGTCATGGTTGCAATATAATAACACGAGTTCTTTACAAAAGAATGGAAAAACTGGTAGAGGCTCACATCTTTTTGATAAGATCAGTTTGGATTAAAGAGAAATGTAGGAACACGCGAGGCAAACTGACCCTGCGACTTACTTCAGAATACAGGTTAGCGAAAGGTAAAGTTACGTTTACAGCATTTGTGAACTAAGAGAAAGCTTTTGACATTGTTGACCCGAATATTCTCTTCGAAATTTTGAAGGTGGTAGGGGTAAAATACAGCAAGCGAAAGACTATTTACAGCTTGTATAGAAACTATATGTCAGTTATAAGAGTCGATGGGCATGGAAGAGAAGCAGTGATTGAGAGGGCAGTAAGGCAGTGTTGTAGCCTATCCCCGATGTTATCCTCGATCTACTTTAAGGCAATATTATAAAATATCTGTACATTGAGCAATCAGTAAAGGAATACTCACTCATTTACAATCCGCTCGCTTCCTTGGAATGTGACGACCCGTGCCGCTCTCACTATCTGCCTCCAGTTCTTCCCGTCTTGTGCCGCTTCCTGCCATTCAGTAATAACCAGCGCTCTGCAGTCTGAGGTCACCTCGTCTTGCCATCTGCTTCTTGGTCTTCCAGGGAATCTTCAGCCCTCCCTCTTCTTTCCGTATATCTGACGGACTATTCTGCCATGGTCCATTCTGTACACTTTGTTTTCGAAGATTGATACTTGGTGCTATTCTTTTTTGTCCTGCTCCGTGCTTCGGCCCCGTATAGCGGTACTGACCTGATGATCGTATTGTAGAGTTTCAGCTTGGTTTTTCTGTCGGGAGTCTAGATGACACAAGTTTTTGGAGGGAAAAGTAAACTTTGTTTGCATTCCGTAGTCTAGTTTGGTATTCGACTTGTCTTCTCTTGCAGTCATTTATGTTTACAACCATATATTTGAAATTGGGAGCGTTCTTGAAATTGCAGATTTCTGTGTGAAGGTTATCACGTTGTCATATAGTCATATTTTCCCCTCGTATAATCATATGTTCTGTTTTTTTTTCATTAATTTTCGCACCTATTTTCATGCTAGTTTCATTTAGCTCCTCGAACAGCGTTTCAGTTTCACCATCGTTATTTCCTATTAAATCTATGTTATATGTATAGGCCAGTATATTTGATTGTTCAATTGTGCTATTTCCATTTGTTGCTCGTTTGGTTTTTCTTACTACGTTTTCCATGACAACTGAGGATATAGCATCACCCTGCTTCAGTCCAATTTTGTTCTCAAAACAGTCCAATACCGATCCACAGTATGTGCCTTCTCCATATATATTTTGACCTAGCTGATGAGTTTCTCGGGGATTCCGTATTCTGCTATAATTTCCCATACCATTCCTGTGTGTAGCGAATCGTAGGCGTCCTGGAAGTCTATGAACAAGTAACTGATGCTCTTGTATTCCCATATTTTTTCATTGATGGTCTTGATCCAGAATATACTGTCTGTTGTTGATCTACACTCCTGGAAATGGAAAAAAGAACACATTGACACCGGTGTGTCAGACCCACCATACTTGCTCCGGACATTGCGAGAGGGCTGTACAAGCAATGATCACACGCACGGCACAGCGGACACACCAGGAACCGCGGTGTTGGCCGTCGAATGGCGCTAGCTGCGCAGCATTTGTGCACCGCCGCCGTCAGTGTCAGCCAGTTTGCCGTGGCATACGGAGCTCCATCGCAGTCTTTAACACTGGTAGCATGCCACGACAGCGTGGACGTGAACCGTATGTGCAGTTGACGGACTTTGAGCGAGGGCGTATAGTGGGCATGCGGGAGGCCGGGTGGACGTACCGCCGAATTGCTCAACACGTGGGGCGTGAGGTCTCCACAGTACATCGATGTTGTCGCCAGTGGTCGGCGGAAGGTGCACGTGCCCGTCGACCTGGGACCGGACCGCAGCGACGCACGAATGCACGCCAAGACCGTAGGATCCTACGCAGTGCCGTAGGGGACCGCACCGCCACTTCCCAACAAATTAGGGACACTGTTGCTCCTGGGGTATCGGCGAGGACCATTCGCAACCGTCTCCATGAAGCTGGGCTACGGTCCCGCACACCGTTAGGCCGTCTTCCGCTCACGCCCCAACATCGTGCAGCCCGCCTCCAGTGGTGTCGCGACAGGCGTGAATGGAGGGACGAATGGAGACGTGTCGTCTTCAGCGATGAGAGTCGCTTCTGCCTTGGTGCCAATGATGGTCGTATGCGTGTTTGGCGCCGTGCAGGTGAGCGCCACAATCAGGACTGCATACGACCGAGGCACACAGGGCCAACACCCGGCATCATGGTGTGGGGAGCGATCTCCTACACTGGCTGTACACCAGTGGTGATCGTCGAGGGGACACTGAATAGTGCACGGTACATCCAAACTGTGGTGTCACCGCCAGACACCACACTTGCTAGGTGGTAGTTTAAATCGGCCGCGGTCCATGTAGTACATGTCGGACCCGCGTGTCGCCACTGTGATCGCAGACCTAGCGCCACCACCAAGGCAGGTCTCGTGATACGAGAGTGGACTCGACCCCAGTTGTACGAGAACCTAGCTACCGCCCAGTTGTACGAGAACCAAGCTACCGCCCAGTTGTACGCGAACCTAGCTATCGCCCAGTTGTACGAAGCCTTGCTCTCTCATTAGCCGAGAGACAGAATAGCCATCAGAAGTTAATGGCTACGAACTAACAAGGAGCCATTTGTATCAGTGCCTATAGCTTCGAGTATTCAAGAGAGATGTATTCCAAGGAATAAATAAAAGTTAAGTAAAAAGCATCTACATACTTTTCTTCTTATTCATTCATAAGTTCTCATGTTCCAGACTTCACGCCCGTCTGCTATTTGCCGTTCGTGCACTATCGGCCACAGCATTAGTCTAGCGTGCCTTTCTTTTGGCTACTACCGTGTGGCGTAACAGTCTTGTTACGTCACTACAGATTGGCGACGAGGATGGGATCGGTGCTGTGCTTGCGCACAAAGTTGGCTCACATGATCGCCCTATTGCCTTTGCGTCCAAATTGCTCTCGTCTGCGCAAAGAAATTATTCACAGATAGAGAAAGAAGCTTTGGCTCTCGTGTTTGGTGTTACTAAGTTCCATGATTTCTTGTATGGTCGTCACTTTACCATCATCACAGACCACAAACCTTTGACGTCGCTTTTTCATCCGAACAAGCCTGTACCTCCACGTACAGCGCAGAAATTCATTCGCTGGTCTATTTTCCTCTCGCAGTACCGCTACGATATCTTGTATCGGTCCACTGCTAAGCACGGAAACGCCGATGCGTTGTCCCGTTTGCCTGTTGCTGAGGATAAAGCATTCGATTCTTCCGAACTTGCTTGCATGTTCATTGATTCGGAAACCGATGAAGTGGTCGAATCGTTTCCGATTGATTTTCGTCGTGTCGCTACAGCCACAGCTGCTGACCCTGTCCTTGCTACTGTTTTACGTTTTGTTGCTACGCAATGGCCTTTGTCAAAGTCTCGGATAGAGGATCCGTTGGTTCGCCGATTTTTTGCTCACAAGGAGAGACTTTTTGTTCGACGTGGTGTTTTGTTGTTGCGTTCTGATAATGATCAGTCCAGAGTCGTGGTCCCACGTTCGTTACAGTCCTCTGTTTTACGGCTTCTTCATCAAGGACATTGGGGTATAGTGCGAACGAAACAACTTGCTCGTCAGCACTGTACTTGGTTCGGAATCGATGCTGCGATTACGAATATGTGTTCTTCGTGCCCGGCGTGTGCCGAACAACAGTCCGCACCGCCGCGGAAAGTCTTTGCGTGGCCAAAAGCCACTTCCCCTTGGCAACGCTTGCACATTGATTTTGCTGGTCCATTCTGGAATGCTCGATGGTTGGTTCTGGTCGACGCCTTCAGTAATTTTCCTTTTGTTGTCCGGATGTCTTCCACGACGTCCTCCGCCACCATCCAAGCGTTGTCTGCTATCTTTTGCATGGAAGGTCTTCCGCAGACTATTGTTTCCGACAATGGCCCACAATTCATGTCCGCAGAATTCCAGTCTTTCTGCCAGGCCAATGGTATTCAACATCTGACATCCGCGCCGTTTTCGCCTCAGTCCAACGGTGCCGCTGAACGATTGGTCCGGCCTTTCAAGTCACAGATGTTGAAATTGAAAGAGTCGCATTCTCGGGAGGACGCATTGTTGCTCTTTTTGTCTTCGTATCGCTCTCAGCCCCGAGATGGTCGCTCGCCGGCTGAGTTGCTCCACGGTCGTCCTCATCGCACCTTGATGTCTTTGCTGCATCCGCCGCATCAGGTTCCTGCGCAGCGGCAGACTCCTGCTTTTGCTCCAGGCGACGTGGTATTTTATCGAAACTATCGAGGTTCACGGCGTTGGCTCGCAGGGCGCATTCTTCGCTGCCTCGGCCGCGCGATGTATTTGGTTTTGGGGGCCTCTGGTGAGGTGCGTCGGCATCTCAATCAGCTGCGCCTCTGTCGTCGCTCGGGTTCTGCCGCTCCCCGTCTGCTTTCAGCGACGGTGCCGTCCGGTCAGCGCCCTGGGGACCCATCTACTGGCTCGCCTCATCCCCAGGTGTTACCGACGATGCCTTCCATTTTGCCCCATGGCGACGCGCCGCCGCCGCCGCCACCGCCGCCGCCGCAGCAGCAGCAGCAGCAGCCGCCGCCGCCGCCGACCGCATTCGACGCTTCGTTGCAGCCGCCAGGCGCCTCCCAGGGTCACGCGCCGCCGATCGCTTCCCGTGACCAGCTGTCCTCCGCCATGGAACTCCCGACCGCTCCGGACCACATGACGTCTTCGCGCGTCGGCTACCCCGACGCAATGGAGGTCGACCCTTCACTCCCTCCTGTCTCTTTACGGGCGCATACACCGCATGTTGGCGTGCACCCTGGACTAGTTTTGCAGGCGTTTCCTAGCTCCCCTCGGACCGGATGGCCGGGTGCGGGTGGCACAGCCTCGCCTGTTGTTAGGCTCCCCACCTCATCGCATACGTCAACATGTGGTCCTCCCCACGGCGGGCGGAAGCCTTATTACACGACCGTTCGCCGATTTGCGGGGGAGGAATGTGGTGTCACCGCCAGACACCACACTTGCTAGGTGGTAGTTTAAATCGGCCGCGGTCCATGTAGTACATGTCGGACCCGCGTGTCGCCACTGTGATCGCAGACCTAGCGCCACCACCAAGGCAGGTCTCGTGATACGAGAGTGGACTCGACCCCAGTTGTACGAGAACCTAGCTACCGCCCAGTTGTACGAGAACCAAGCTACCGCCCAGTTGTACGCGAACCTAGCTATCGCCCAGTTGTACGAAGCCTTGCTCTCTCATTAGCCGAGAGACAGAATAGCCATCAGAAGTTAATGGCTACGAACTAACAAGGAGCCATTTGTATCAGTGCCTATAGCTTCGAGTATTCAAGAGAGATGTATTCCAAGGAATAAATAAAAGTTAAGTAAAAAGCATCTACATACTTTTCTTCTTATTCATTCATAAGTTCTCATGTTCCAGACTTCACGCCCGTCTGCTATTTGCCGTTCGTGCACTATCGGCCACAGCATTAGTCTAGCGTGCCTTTCTTTTGGCTACTACCGTGTGGCGTAACAGTCTTGTTACGTCACTACACAAACCGTCATCGAACCCATCGTTCTACCATTCCTAGACCGGCAAGGGAACTTGCTGTTCCAACAGCACAATGCACGTCCGCATGTATCCCGTGCCACTCAACGTGCTCTAGAAGGTGTAAGTCAACTACCCTGGCCAGCAAGATCTCCGGACCTGTCCCCCATTGAGCATGTTTGGGACTGGATGAAGCGTCGTCTCACGCGGTCTGCACGTCTAGCACGAACGCTGGTCCAACTGAGGCGCCAGGTGGAAATGGCATGGCAAGCCATTCCACAGGACTACATCCAGCATCTCTACGATCGTCTCCATGGGAGAATAGCAGCCTGCATTGCTGCGAAAGATGGATATACACTGTACTAGTGCCGACATTGTGCATGCTCTGTTGCCTGTGTCTATGTGCCTGTGGTTCTGTCAGTGTGATCATGTGATGTATCTGACCCCAGGAATGTGTCAATAAAGTTTCCCCTTCCTGGGACAATGAATTCACGGTGTTCTTATTTCAATTTCCAGGAGTGTATTTTTCCAAAAACTATTTTGGTAGTCTCCTATTATGTCCGCGGTATAGAGGGCGAGGCTTTGCAATATTAAATGACTATATGCTGTGACTAGTAGGGATACTCCTCTATTAGTCTTGCAGTTTCGTTTAGCTCCTTTCTTGCGATTAAGCACGTTGATTAATTACCTCCATTCACGTTGCCAAATTTTAAGATGAAACAATTTCTAATGAAACTGATGACCATCATATTTCAGAAATTCCCCTGGTATTTCATCAGTTCCCACCGCTTTGTGGTTTTTCGGTTTTTTCAAACTGTTGATTACCTCTTCGTTTGTTGGGTCGTTTGTAAGAGGTTCATCTGATGGAGAGCAAGTTTTCTCCAGGTTCTGGGCTGTTGAATAAGTCGTAAAAATATTCTTTACATGGCTTTAATGTATCGTCTGGCCCAGCAATAACGTTTCCTTGCCATATATTTTACGAATGTCGTTTTCTTTCTGGTCGTTCTCAATACTCTCTGTGTTCTTCAGATAAACCGTTTTTTTCTCTCTTCGTGGGGTCTTGCTTGTTTCCTTCTGAGTCTCCCTGCAGCCCTTTTCAAATTCTTCGTTTTTTCTGTCATGTAACCATGCCTTCCCAGCTGTGGTGCTAGCTTCTACCGCTGTTTTGCATGTATCGTTGAATCACTTCTTCTCCTTTTGTTCTACTTTTGGTAACATGATTTCGGCTGAAGCCTGAATCACTTTCTTGCGGTCCGTCCATTGTAAATTTATGCCTTTAGTTTCGCTTTCATTCATCTCCTCTGTTGTTCTGTCAAATATTTCAAATCTGTTGCTCACTTCCACTTGATACTGACAGGCTTCAAGATTGTCCCTCAATGATTGGACATCGTACTGCACTATGCATCCTTTGTGCTTCCTGTGATTTGTTTTCAGTTTGATTTCCATGGATACAACCACCAAGTTACGGTCAGAGGCGGAGTTGGCACCACGCTACGTACGAATATCGTTGATGGCACTATTTTTTCTGACTGATATTAATATATAGTCAATCTGGTTTGCTGTCTTTTCATTTGCCGAATACCATGTGTCTTTGTGTATGTCTTTGCGTGGAAGTGTTATACTTCTAACATTCATGTTTTCTGATTCAGTGAATGAGATAATTCTCACTCCATTTTCATTGGTTTAGTCATGGAGGGTTTCATTGCCCATCTTCGGTTGCAAATGTCTCTCTTTTCCTATCTTGGCATTAAAGTTTCCCAGTACGATTTTGATGTCGTGTGCGGTAGGTAGTCATACACATTCTCCAAGTGTTCATAGAAACTATCTTTTACAGAATTTTCTTTGTAGTGTGTAGATGCACTGAACCATCTACCTCTCACCCATATGTAACATATTATTTCATTAATTGTATCAAAACTGGTGACTGTTTCAACAGCTTCCTTCGAAATAAAATATTCTGTTCCAAATTCTTGCTTTTCAGTTTGTACACTGCTGCTAAACGTAGTGTACTGCCCAAGGTCTGTATTTATTCTCCAGGAGATCTTGTTGCTTGTAATGCAGGAATTTTTGCATTGCATTTCTGTTATTCGTCTTGCAATCTTTGCATAGGGCCAGGTTTCACAGATTCCTAGCTATCCATGCATCGATTCGTAAGTCCAATTTTCGTTTGCCATGTTGCTGTGGAGCATTGTTTCTTAAACCATTCCGAGGCCTAAGTGAGAGATCCCTAACAATTTGTTTCTGCGTGAGAGGGTTGTTAACTGTAGGAACAGCCCCTAACCTGTAGGACCAGGTAGTCTTCTGTCAGCGTTACCATACCTTAGTCAGGAAAAGTTAGGGAAGGAATAACTAAGGACGGCAGGAGACCAAGAGATACTTCGTTCACCCATTGGCTGTTGCGGATTAGGATGAGGACAGAGAACGATGCGTCGTTACAGGACATTCTTCGTCTGGCCCCTCAGCCAGGGCCTGTTCGGCGACCGTGACGCTACCAGTAGCTATGCTACAGCCTACGTAACCACCAGCCTCACCGGAGCACGCCTGCACGGACAGCGCTTCGTTAAGACTGTACCCACTGGAGAGGAGAGTAGGAAATGAAGTCTATGGAGAAAAATGAAAACTTTGAAATTCGCCGAGACAGAGGCAGAGACAGCAGAAGACTTGGAAGAGCCGTTGAACGGAATGTATAGTGTTTTGAAAGGAGGATTATAATATGAACACCAACAAAAGCGAAACAAGGATAATGGAATGTAGTCGAATTACATGAGGCAATGCTGAGGGAATTAGATTAGGAAACGAGACACTAAAAGTAGTAGATGAATTTTGCTATCTGGGTAGAAAAATAGCTAATGATGGCCGAAGTAGAGAGAATATATATAAGTGTAGACCGGCAATGGCAAGAAAAGCGTTTCTGAAGAAAAGAAATGTATTAACATCGAATATAGATTTACGTATTTGAAGGTTTGTTCTGAAAGGATTTGTATGTTGTGAGGACACGTATGATAGTGAAACTCAGTCGATGAACGGTTTAGATAAGAAGAAAATAAAGACTTTTGAAATGTGGTGCAGCAGAATAATGCTGAAAGTTAGATGGGTAGATCGTGAAATAATGAGAAGGTACCGAATAGAACTGAGAAGAAAAGAAATTTGTGGCCGACCTGACTAGATAGGAGTCTTTGTGAGACATCGAGGGATCATCAGTTTAGTATTGGAGGGAAGTGTGGTGGGTAGATATCGTAGTAGCAGACCAAGGGATCAGAAGGGTTTAGGTTTCAGTTGTTATTCAGAGATTAAGAAGCCTGCACAAGATAGAGTAGCATGGAGAGCTGCATGAAAGCAGTCTTAAGACTGAAGACCACAACAACAACAACTTTTGCCATAAGAAAAATTGCCTACTTTGGGACTGTAGAAGTTAGTAACTTAACATATGTTGCGTTCTTTCTTTTACTGGTGTGTCATGTGATCAGTTAGTTAGTTAGTTTGTTAGTTACATATTCTACAGTCATTTAAACGATTTTTTTTATTGATGTGCTGAGGAACGAATCAGTTTACAGGATTTGTGCACATGTTTACTGTTAACATTGATGAAGACATTTTTAGTCGTACCTCACTAAGTGTTCATGGCGCAAAAGAAACTAATTAGAATTATGTATGGGGCTGAGACACATGCATCTTGCAGGTACCTCTTTAAGCGGCTGAGATCATTAACCACAGCCTCACAGTATATTCACTTTTGAGTTTTAGTATCAACAATCCACTGTTTGAAAATAACAGAGATATTCATAAGAATAATACTGAGAAAAAAAATGATCTGCATTGCCCTTCAATAAATCTAACTTTGTCGCAGGAAAGAGTGAAATATGCAGCTCTAAGAGCCTTTGACAATCTATGTGAGGAAATTAATTTGTCTGACAGATAGAAAAACTGTTTTGAAACATGGTTAAAGCTGATATACCATAACAATTGCTGCTGTAACGTATAAGTATTCTTGAATAGAAATAATTATACAGGGTGAGTCCGTGATATGTTACAAATTTCCTTTGATTATGGGGCTACGTAAATTTATCAATTTTAGGTAAGGCGTCCTTGTACGGGGACGACTGATACTAAAATTATAAGCAAATACGTTTTGATACCTCTGACAGTGGAATTCATGTACTGGTAATGGTATTGCTAAAATTGTACGGTAAGCAACTTTCAGAGGTGGTAGTATGGACCAATACAAGAAAAAAACTCTCGTAAACATAGACTCTAAAATGTATGTGGTTGAAATGGCTCTGAGCACTATGGGACTTAACTACCGTGGTCATCAGTCCCCTAGAACTTAGAACTACTTAAATCTAACTAACCTAAGGACATCACACACATCCACGCCCGAGGCAGGATTCGAACCTGCGACCGTAGCGGCTAAAATGTATACCTTAAAAAGCTATGAGTTCGTGTTCTTCTTTGACACTGTGAAACAGATCTCTTCTAGTCAAGAAGTGCCCATAGCTCTTAAGATATGCATCTTGGAGCCCGTATTTACTGAACATTTTTTTCTTATTTTGTTCCATGGTACCTTCTCCACAAATATGGAAATCAAAGATGTGTTTCACAGAATCGAAGACGGACAACTGCTCATAGTTCTTAAGGTATGCATTTAAGAGCCCAGTTTTGCTTAATTTTTACCACCTCTGAAAGTTGCCTATTCTACCATCTTAGCAACAACAGTACCGGTACATGAATTTCACTGTCAGAGATATGAGAACGATTTTCGCTCGTAACTTTCGATACGGTCGTTTCCGGACCAGAGTCCCTCACCTCGAACTGATAGATTTAGCCTTCTCCACCAACCCTGGAAGTTTGTAACATCACACGGAACCACACTGTATGTGGTCTGTGTCTGTTAACACATTCCACATTACACCGTTTATCATGAATACTATATCTGGGACTAGTACCTACCTAACTCTTGGAAACGACTAGTTTTTTAGTACAGTGCTGTATGCTTAGATGTTTACTTGTCTCAACATACGGATGTCACTCGGATACGAAGACTGGTCGGTGTCCCGTTGGAGCTATTTGTCTATAGCGCTGTACTTAACGTTTCAATTTCTGCCGTTGATCCTAGGCGGTTGCGTCGTACTGTACAACTTCCTTCCGTGAAGACATTTTTTGCACTATTACTGTGTGCGTGTATAATACACAAAAGCGAACTAGGTTAAAAAGTTTAAGAGAGTCATTATTATCGTCAAAATATCTCAGAAAGTTGCAAAAATGGTAACTCCCGTTTACTACCATTTCCTGTAAGCGTTTGACCCTTCTTCAAATCTTATTTTCCAGGTCCGTCTTACTCACACGAACTTTTACACTTCCCAGTTATCAGTTTCGGCTACTGCCACCTTCAGATCTGTTACAAACAAAAACAGAGTGTAGCCTACTAAATTCAGTTTGCTAACGCTAAATCTATAAAAGCCCGGTGCTACATAAGAAAGATAGAAAGTGCTTACATGGTTAACAGCCATGTATACCAGCCATACATCCATAAAGTATTCTGATGTAGCATTAACGTCAAACTAAATATATAGGTACATAGTAAGTGCTTGTAATATCAGAATGCGTTTGGTATTCATACAAAAAAACTGAGGCCAGCAGAGAGCACTATTACTGTGGTACATGATTAACCAGTATCGCAAATGTAATGATTAAAATGTGGTAAGGGGCTGAGTGACACTCGCATGTTGAGGCAAGTAAGCATCTGAGTATACAGCATTGTACTACAGAACTAGTCGTTTCCAACAGTTAGTCTGGTACTAGTCCCAGAGCTCGTATTCATGATAAATGGTATGATGTGGAATGGGTAACGTCTGACATTTTCAGGAGTAATCGCCGTGCAGTGTGTCAAGGTAGGTGAATAGTGTACCCGAAACGGAAACTATAACAGTAGCGACTCCCACGTAATGCCGACACGTCAAACGACCTCCGCAGCAGTTACTCGATGCTTACCTATCATGATAATACACACGTCGGCAAGAGTCCTGATAAGACATTGGACGAATCAATGTCGAGAGTGTTTTTACATTAACTCCGCAGGACATCTCATTCTACTGCGTAACGCACGCTGCCCTGGTTCTTGGCCTTTGGTGGTTTCCGATAGTTTTATGGGCAAACACAGTGCGGTCTGCGAAAGGATGTCACGACCACAAAGGACCTCGGATACTGGTAAATCCCAGACCATCACGTGACCCGACATCTCAAACGGCTGTCTCATTGTTTACCTCTGGTCATATACGTACCACTCGTGGTATAAAGATTACTGTAATTGCGTTTAACTAGTAACTGCCGAGAAAGTTTGCGAGAACCTCTACCGTACATCTTATGCTGCCCAGGACACCTGTTTTTCTACAAACAGAGAAAGGGGGAGTGGGTAATACAAGATAATCCTTGGGTAACTGACGAGCGCAGTCTGTCAGGGCTGCATCGTCTCCCCTTAGGGTCTCGCATGTTAGTGAACGTTTGCTTTGCGGCCCTTCTCCACAGACGACGACCTTGGAAGAAGTTCCAAGACCCCTTGTCTGGTGCCACCTATTGAAGGCATTCAGTCACAGCCACTATTATGGGTACCTCTCCAGTCCACCGCTCGTGGATCTGCCCGACTGCGTGGTCACCACCCTGACATAACCCACCCATCGGGGAGATCAAGGTTAACCACCTACGGATCATTGAGTCAGGGATCGGTCCAGTAAATTGAACTTCACTTGTGTCATCATCTATTGAAGAGCTCCTTCACTTACTAATCAGCTACGTCGTAAATGTAAAGTAATAGAATGGTTGTAAGTAGTATAATGGGGCCCCATTTTTGTCAGTTGTTGTTGACTCCGCTGTTAGCTCCAACCCACCGTGAGGCACGTTCAACCGGAAAATTACCACTGCAGAGGTCCGTTAAACCAGGGATGGAAGTAGGTGGACTGTGGAACATGGACAACATCAATTTCCCTGTGTAGAAGATAATCTTTCCATCAGATACGGCGCAGCTTCCGATGACTTGGGCAACGTCGGTACGTCAATACACAACACAACAACATCGTCTTCTGTTAATTGCTAATTAGGATACGGGACGCCGGTGAATTCTCCAAGTCTTGCTTAGCAACTTCCGCTACGTTGTTATGACGGCAGCGAACACGCTTGTTATCGCAAGGACACCGCATTTGCGTGAAAAGAAGTACGGCTATGAAGACAGTTGCTTGTCGCACTGTTAAAATATTGCGAGTGCAAAGGAAAGAAGTGAAAACCATTAGCAGTAATTAAGACCTTTTTTAGTTCCTGTCATGGTATTTTGACGACATAAATGATACTTGCGAATACGGAATCAAGCATGAAACCAAGCACATTTGCAAGCGAAGTACTTACAGGTTAACAAATGTCCAGGTTATTCCTATTTCATACATACGCATCCTTTTGCTCAATGGTTATTTTTTTTTTCAACAGCCTATTTGTTTGAACAGGTTATGAGCAGAAAGTTCGATGTCGCTCCTCAACGGTATCGCTACATGGTTTGACTTTCACCGCTAGCAAGTATCAAATTTTTCGTGTATATTTGAACAGCAACTAATACACTGCGCAACAAAAGTGATGGTACAAAAGTGTGGCGCCCTGCAACCTCACCCTCGCGCTCGGCGACGTTTCAAACAGCAAGGTAGCGACACATGCAAAAAAGGATCAGAGTTGAGAAGTTACTGTGAGGTGCAAGGTCGGTTAATGATCTCACATTGTCACCAAATTTTACCACAGTTATGCACAATACTACCGAGGAAGAAACACGCGACAACAATGTCTTATCCAGATTTCATCCCTTCTTTTGACACCTCTGCGATGGAGATCAGAACAGCGACGCCCAGCACTGAATCATGCTGTATTTGTATGGGTGGCCGAGGAGAACATTTCACACAGGCACGACACACAGAATCGACACGAGAAAGCCTTGGCGGTGGTTAAGTGGCGTCAGTAAAACCACCTCTTTTCTTGGGGCGTTGATTCCCTCGCATTTCGCGACCGAGAACGACAGTTCGCAGCGTGATGAGCAACAGGATGACGTTCTTGAGAACCTTTAAGACTGATGACATCCCCCGGACGATTCAACCATCCTCTAAGGACATTGTGGGCCACAAATTCCACTGAACATGATCACTCTCCTTTGGAGTGTAATGCGACCGTAATTTTTGCTTTAGTGAAGGGGGTGGAACCACTAGGAACCGTCTAAAACTATTCGACGAAATTTGAACGTATCCCAAAGCAGCAAATGGAGTTAATGCTTTCAGCCCTCGCGTTTCGCGCCCTCCTGTGGCGTAATCACAGAGGTGTGCGACTTCGACACATGCATGGATAAAACGACAAAGGGTCCGTCCAAGACCCCCCCCCCCCCCCTCCCCACAGTTCGGCAGTAGGCTCATACCAGTCGCCCACCTTTGTGAACACTTTGAAAATGTACCTGTACACAGAAAATCAGTGTCGGACTCTTAGGCGCCTGCAGGCAGGTTACGTTGCTTCTGTAGCGCCTGTCAGTAGGCATGCCATATCGGAGGGGTGTCAACGAGTTGCATGTCTGCTAGCGCCTAAGACTCCATTACAGGTTGTACATTTTTAAAGCACTCAACAAATGGCTCTGAGCACTATGGGACTCAACTGCTGTGGTCATAAGTCCCCTAGAAGTTAGAACTACTTAAACCTAACTAACCTAAGGACATCACACACATCCATGCCCGAGGCAGGATTCGAACCTGCGACCGTAGCGGTCGTGCGGTTCCAGACTGTAGCCCCTTTAACCGCTCGGCCACTCCGGCCGGCAGCGCTCAACAAAGGCACACAGTCTACTGCAATACACATCACTAGAGAAATGATTTTTCGAAGCATGTACTGTAAATATTACGTGAGGACGGTTCGGTATGTGATTATTTTGTTTTATTCAAAAGCTATTACAATTCCTAATTGTCTTGGCGACTATTCGTCTGAGTAACCGGTTGTTGAGTGTTAGTGTATTTCATCAAGTGGCTCATATAAGTGATGTACAACGTTATGTACTCTATTTTATACTTAAGCATGACCCACTAACGGCGGAATTTTTTATGTAAACACGTTAAGTCTGTAACTAGCCTAAATGCGTGTGACGGGAAGGACTCCTATGACAGGACATCTCTGTGCATGAATTGCGTTTCGTTAAGATTCTGCACTAACTATAACAGGTGATGAAAAAAATGTGGCTTTGCGAATGTGTGCTGGCTTCTGTAATCTTGTTTCAATTCGACATACACACATTTCTAAAATTAACCTTTTTCTTGCATGTAAGTCGCATCTGTATGACAGCAAAAATTTAATTTAAATGAAGTTAAGAAAAAGAACCGCAATTTTTCACCGTTCTAAACAATTTATATTTATCACAAAGCGTTTATTATTGTACAGTCACACATTAGGCGAGTTATAAGTAATAGAAATTCTTCTCAGAAGTTCTCTACTTAAGTTTCCATAACTATAATATTTCTGCCACCTGAAATAAATATTTTGTTATGCTTAACGTCACTGTGGATTTTCCAAAGTCAAAAAGTTCCTTCAGCTATAACAGAGTCTATTATATGTTAGTGAATTGAAAACTTCACTCATTGATGTGGCTAGACTCAGCTACAAAACCGCTTGACAATTTAGCGCAATTATCAGTTGCTTTATGCTTGGTGTAATTAATTATTCTGTGTGAAGTTTACTTCTTTGATTATGAAGCCTGATATTCGTGCTTTATATGGAAAGCCATGTGAAACGTCGTCATTATTACTCCTCGAATCCCAGTGATACATCACAAACATGTCTAAGTATCTTTCTTAATAATTTTTCAAGACTTCATATTTGTAGTTTTGTATCATTCGATGTGAAGAGTGCATTGAAGTCGGTATGAAAATGCGCCACTTTTATCACGCTCCTCGACCACGAAATTTGACATCATAAACGCGACTCGTGAACATGGTATTGTGTTGTCGTCACTCCTGTCACACAAAATCGATAGACGTTAAGGTAATCTCAGGAGTTCTCAAGTAAGCACTTTTTACAATACATAAATAAATGATCTAGTAGAAAACATTTGACACACCATGTGTGTATTCCCAGGTGGTGAGGTTATCTATAAGAAAGTAGTATAAAAAGAAAGTAGGAGTATAAAAATTTGCGTGAGGACCTACAGAGGGCTGATGTATGGTGCAGCCATTGGCAGCTCACCCTGAATCCAAATAAATGTGACACACTGCGCATACATAGGAGCAGAAATCCACTACCGTACAACTACACTATGAACGATAAATTGCTGGAAACACTATCTACCGCAAACTATCTAGAAGTAAGTATCCAGAGCGACCTTAAGTGGAATGAACACATAAAACAAGTAGTAGGAAAAGTAGATG
This sequence comes from Schistocerca piceifrons, assembly GCF_021461385.2. Taxonomy (NCBI): domain Eukaryota; kingdom Metazoa; phylum Arthropoda; class Insecta; order Orthoptera; family Acrididae; genus Schistocerca; species Schistocerca piceifrons. The sequence goes on from NC_060138.1 coordinate 708,173,862, forward strand.
TCAGACTGAGATTCATAGGAAGAATCTTACGGAAACGTAAATCAGCCATGAAACAAGTGGCTTGAAAAACACGTGTTCGACCGATTATTGAGTATGCTCGTCACTCTGGGACCCTCACCAGATAGGATTAATAGAAGAGATAGACAAAATCCAACGAAGAGCTGCGCGTTTCGTCACGGGATCGCTTAGTCGGCGTGAAAGCGTTACGGAGACGTTCAACAAACTCTAGTGGCAAGCGCAACAAAAAAGGCGTTGCGAGGGACGGAGAGATTCCGAGCGAGGGTACGTTCCGGGAAGAGTTGGACAATACATTACTTTCTCCCTCATACGTCTCTCAAAATGACCAAAATGAGAAAATTCGAGAAAATAATGCCATTACGAAGATTTACAGACAATCGTTCTTCCTATGTGCCATTCGCGAATAGAACAGGGAAGGGGGAATCATTTAGCGGTACCACAAGTACCCTCCCCCACACATTGTCAGTTTGCTTGCGGATAACTGATGTACGTTTGTTCTGAGTGCAACAAATACACAGAGGCATCCTAAGTCGTCTGACTGGAAAGCAAGAATGTGGTTGCGAGGCACTGCACGGACACACGTTAGGAAGTAGTACTATCGGCCAGAAAGTAATAGTTGGCTTATCAGCTGTACAAGCGCTGCCTACATTAGCGAGTAAGTACCACCGCCACGAGCTAATTGCGTGGGTAGGTCGCGTGCTCACCAGCCGTGACAAAGGACGCCTGCCAAGGCTGCCCTAGCGGGTTGTCCGCCTGTGCATGGCGTCGCATCGCGTCACTCCTTACGACAAAGCACTGTGATTGAATTCGTACGTTTCGCTCATAATGAGTTCGTTTTCTAATATGAATAAATTCCAGAAAGTGGAGGTGTAATTGCAATCATCGCACGAGAAGAATATTTCTACTTACTTTTAGCTATCTCTTAAGGTTAGCCGGCCATTGTGGCCGAGCGGTTCTAGGCGCTACAGTCTGGAACCGCGTGACCGCTACGGTCGCAGGTTCGAATCCTGCCTCGGGCATGGATGTGTGTGATGTCATTAGGTTAGTTAGGTTTAAGTAGTTCTAAGTTCTAGGGGACTGATGACCTCAGAAGTTAAGTCCCATAGTGCTCAGAGCCATTTTTTCTTAAGGTTATTCGGAGACTAGTCAGAGACAAACCCACGACTCTCTATAATTTTTTATTGTAATGACCTATAAAAGTGACATTTATGGTATCATAGCTTTGTTATTTCGGGGTACTGAAAATATAGCTCGACAAACTCTGTATTTGTAGCAGCAGTCCATCTTACTGTAAGTGAAGGAACTGACTGTCTTATCACATATAAGGACATTAACACTGAGAGGAATGATGACAGAGTTACAGAGTGTTAAAAAATGTCTATATTTTTGAGAGGAAAAAAGGTCCAGTGAGAATGGGCTCTAAAATACATACCTTAACATCTATGAGCACTTGCTCATCCTCACTACCGTAAAACTTCAATTGCAAACTCTTTGCTTTCCAAATTCTGTGAGGTGGTAGTATAGATCAAAACAAGAAAAAAAATGTCCAGCAAAATCAGCTTCTAAAATGCATAACTTAAGAGCTGCGAATAGTTGTTCAACCGAAGACATGTATTTCTCCATAACGAAGAAAAACAACTTTTAAGGTAAGAATATCAGCGTCCATGTTTACTGGACATTTTTGTCTTCTTTTGGTCCATACTAACCTTTCATAATACGAAATTATTTTTAACACCCTGTTTCTTCCAAAATGGTACACACAACCATATGGGTCCACTTGCAATGAAGACTTGGGAAGAAGTCTACAATAAAAACAACTAGGACGATAAGCGTAATATATATTTACAAATCTTCATCGCTTTCTTTGAAAGTCTGTAATGTCATAAATTTATATTGAGAGAAAAGAAGCAAAATAGAGGGTAAAAGCAAGTGTCGGTGCATCGTCTTCACCTCCTATGAACAATAACGAAAATACTTTGTACCTATATATATCAAGCAATCATCTTTTATTTGCACTGTTGTCTCGTGTTGCATTGAGTGTCAGTCATCATCCTAGTTAAAGCTTAAACTTCGCGCTTGCCGACAATATCGCAAAAGGGACGTAGGTTTTTATAAAAAGAAGCGCAATTTTTCTGTGTTACTGTCTTGAGTTTGTGACTGAAGAGCTGTTTCAACAACTGTGAGCAGGTTACCTACCGCATATTCAGTTGCGAGACCGTGGTTGCTTCACTCGTCACATTATGCGTTATGCGGAACAAATTACCGAAACAATTGCCTCGTCGACGACAAAGGGGTTTACAAGGACATTCGCCACTTACAACAGGGTCTGTGAGGCTTTTCCGTGACTGATATGACCTGCTTTTCAACTGGCGTATAGTTCTCGTACGTCATTCTATCACTACATCAAATTAAGAACTTAGTGGGTCTCAGTCCTCCATCTCCTTAGCTAATTCACGCCAGAGCACTGACGTTCGCTCCTGAGATAAGATGTTAACCCTAATAGCGGAAGAATTTCACTACGAGTATTTGCTCGGCAGGGAAAGGAGAAGTGGCAAAAACAGCATGCTGAAATGATACGTAAGCAATGTGGCAAGGTGCTGATACGGTAATGTCATTTCCCTACGAATTTGAGTCTGTATGGTAAGTGATGAAAGGGATATAGGAACAGGAAAGTGATGAAAGTGATGGTCGTTATACGGCGAAGAGGAAATATCGATGATAATTAGATTACTGAAGAGTAGATAGTCACAAGGGTATCATGAAATATCAAATAGCTTATGAAGGTCAACGCGACATATACCAGCGCTGCACTTATTCACCTGTACAACGTCTCTTTCGGGTGCGGTCTCTTCCCCATATTAAAATACTCGTCACTGAAACAGCTTCATGATAAGGAGAGAGATAATGTAGACAGTTATAAATCAGTTTTCTTCCTACAACAATTTTCAGCAGTCTTTGATAACCTGTTGTACAAATAATTAATGATAAATTGGTTTCAGGAAAGAATTACAAAAATTACAATTTACTACTCTGCGTGCGAAAGTCTTGCAGGGCCAATAACTTGAGGATAGTGCACGAGATTTTCTTTGATGTAACAGAAGTATTTGATACTGTGGAGCATGCTATGCCTTTGCATAATTTAGTGAAATAAGAAAAGTTCAGCAACTGATGCGTTAGAAATGTGTCGCCTTTCTTGCTAATATTTCCATTTAAGTTCACTTAGAAACTCTGGTAAATGTTGTTACGGCCTGTACTGACGTGTTACAATCCTATCAGCTCGTCGTTAAAATCGTTCAACGTCTGCTGTCATACCTCCTTGATAAGGACTCCGAACATGTGATCAGTAGTCTAGAACTGATTGCTCTGGATCTTGATTGCCGATTCCCTTGCAGACCCGAAGCACTTTCTTGAAATCTTCCCAACAAATCCAAGTAAATCCGGTGGCAGAATTAAAAAATTGTTCTTGAGGACGAAATGGCTTACACCCAAAGAGTTGTGATGGTATCTTGGTGAAACATGTGTGTAAAAGCGACATTCGACAGGTGATTCTAGCTCTGCAGGGCTTTTTCAATAGTTCTAAAATGCCAAAACAGAAAAAAACAAGAAATACCCTGACGGAAGGCCAAGACAATATGTCGACACTCTACAGGGTACGTTGGATTACAACAGCGGTATGCGGGCGAGCGTTATCATGATGGAAAACACCCCCTGGAATGCTGTTTATGAATGGCACCACAACAGATCGAATTACCAGATTTACGTACATTTTGCAGTCACGGTAGGTGGGATAACCACGAGAGTGCTCCTGCCGTAACAGAAATCACATCTCAGGCCATAACTCCAGGTAGATTCAGTGTGTCTAGGAAGCGGACAGGTTGGATATAGGTCCTCATCTCGCCTCCTCCTAACCAAAACACAGCCATCCCTGGCACCGAAGCTGGACAAGCTTTCGTCAGAAAACACAACTGACCTCCACCCTGCCGACCAATGAAGTCGCAAATGGCGGTTCAAATGGTTCAAATGGCTCTGAGCACTATGGGACTCAACATCTTAGGTCATAAGTCCCCTAGAACTTAGAACTACTTAAACCGAACTAACCTAAGGACATCACACACACCCATGCCCGAGGCAGGATTCGAACCTGCGACCGTAGCAGTCCCGCGGTTCCGGACTGCAGCGCCAGAACCGCTAGACCACCGCGGCCGGCGCAAATGGCGGTGGTTGGGTGTCAGTGGAATACTCGTTACAGGGCGTCTGATTCGGAGCAGTCCGTGAAGTAACCGATCTGCAACAGTTCTTTGTGTCCTTGTGGTGACAACTGCGGCTTAAATCGCTGCTACAGATGCGATACGATGCGCCAGAGCCATACGCCGAACACGACGGTCTTCCCTATCGGTAGTGCCACGTGGCCGCCCCTGTCTTCTTGCGACCGTACATTCTCGTGACCACCGCTGGCAGCATTCATGTACAATGTGCTACGTATCTGCCAAGTCTTTCTGCAGTATCGCAGAAGGAACATCCAGCTTCTGATATCCCTATTACATGACGCCATTCAAACTCAGTGACGTGTTAATGATCGCGTCTTTGTCGCCTTAAAGGCATTCTTGACTAACATCACTCACGAAATCAAATCTCACAACCCTTCCAACGTGTATTTAAAGCAAAACTGATAGGCATCTTCATAGCGGCTCTTCTAGCGCCAGTTTCATGCTATTGATGAGAAATCTGAATAGCCATCATCTTTCAGGAGTAGAAACACACCTACCAACTTTCTTCTGTGTCGCACAACTCCTTCTTGGTGTTGCGATTTTTTCCGTCAGCAAATAATAGAATTGAGATCAATATCAGAAATCTGAATCTTTATTTCTCAGTTTGTTACTGATAACATACTTCAATAATATATTTTGATATATTTTGGGTTGGTGAACGTTTTCAGGGTGGTTTGGTGAATGTTAATGTATCGATCGAGTTTTTGAACACGTATACACAGTTGCTATCGCCAACACATCCACTAAAACATTACGTAGTTACGCTTTTCTGCAGTTCAACTGCATGGCAGCGTTGGGCATAGAGGTTCGTGAGAGCATCCGCATGGACTGATGAGAAGATTCTCTGCCGGAGCTACAGGCACGTTGTCCGGTAGTGTCACTGGCTGTAGAAGTTTGGACGCTTCGTCACCACTCCATCGATATTTCAGTGTCTCCGACATGGGTGGTCCTAGGTCCATTGCAGACTTACAAATTGTACACTGTGCTGAGTTCTTTTAATGTGTTCATGGAAGGCTTTATTCATCGGGGGCCACGATTTTAATTCGGGTGAAGATGGAATGCTCAGTTTTGCCATTTTTTCACTCCATACGAAAATCCCATATCGGACATACTCTTTTATTTTTGGACTGTAGCACGCTGCAGTGATAGTAGTCGCCTCTTTGGAGATGTCCGAAAGGTCTTTACCAGAAGATGAAATGGTATAATCCTAATTCAGCTTCTGAACTATTTTTTCCCTGTTCCATGGAAGCTCCCAACAGCGTGACATGCCGATAGAACGTGTGCTGCAAGGAGATTAGTGCAAATATTAGCTTGCTTCGATCCTGTTACTCCAAACTCTGTAGATGTCCTCCTCGGACTACTTGGTTCCATGGTTATCTTACATGAGATTCCACTCTCAGCTTAGTAGTGAATCAGAAGAATTAAGACGACTTGTCATCTGGTATCGCCTTAATGTGATAACTTACATTTTTCCTTGCCAGTCGGAATGGCTGTTGAACGATTTTAACGCCTGCGTCTCCATTTTTGATGTACAACTCTGTTCTCGGCTTTGATCCTCTGTCTGCCACTTCAATAGCCACTTAGTTTTTACTACTGAGAACGGGCTTATGGACCTCTTTGCCAGAAAGGCGCCACTCAGCCAGATGTTTGAACAGGATGTCGATCACTTTCAATTTGTTCCCAGTCACGTCCTGTACTACTTGCTGTGGTATGAAAGCTGTATGGAGAGTGAACTGATGTTTCCTCGTCATATGTGAACCCACGTGCATTAATCCAGATAGGTTTTTGATATTTGTACCGGCTGTAGCGATCAAATACAGGGTATACGTCTGAGTCTTTGAGCTTGTTTTCCACAAAATAAGTAACATTGCGAAGTTAAAGACTGTCCCACTTGTAGGCCAATCGACTGTCCAGAATACAGCACACCTATCAGGGATTAATATATTCTGAGATGACTCACGTGTCTCGGATGCTTTAATGGGCAGCGAATCTCATCTGGTCATAAGATAGCTACTAATTTTTCATCCTTCAAAATATCACTCAGCTGCTGTTCGGTTACAATTAGTACTCGTAGTGCATGCGTATTCTGAGGAAATTTCTTTCCTCTCAGATATGAGGGACGCCACCAAATACACAGTTCATAAGTTCTTGAGGATCACAGTTTGCCATAAGAAGTCCAACACAACCAGCGAAACTCCTGAGTGTGCGTATCCCCCCTATCCGGAGAACAAACTTGTCGCATGCACCAGATCCATATTAATCAAACTGAAACTCTGTATAATGCCTCGTCTGTTGTAAGCACAGCATATTCTTGGCCTGCATCAGTTGTGAGTAATATGGCCTACATCATGATCGTGAGCATGGTGTCGCGCCTGAAGGTACTGTATCATGTCGATAAGTAGTGTATGTGTTGCAACGGTCGCTGCCCTTATTGCTCATCCTTATTCTCGACGTGCAGGAGTATTGGATCCGCTCAATTCAGCGAAGTCTTCTTACGAGACAACGGCGCGAAGGTTCATGTAATCCAGTTGCTGTCCTCTGCGAACAAGTATTTCTTGCATTTCTAACACCTTTTGGCACAATCATGTTCTTATCGTTTCCGTTTGTGGCATTGGAGGTATCTTAGGGCCACGATATCTCTGAACTTCATCAGCAACAACAGGATTTTGAAGCCTTTCCTTTGTTATACGAGGAATGGTTTCCTCTGGCTTAGATGTCGTAGCACTATTACTCGCAGTAGAAGTTTAGTTTACAGGAAGTGCCATGGACTGAGTTGATGATACACCGTTTGCTGATGAAATCCAGCAGTCGACATTATGTGCTGTTATTTGTATCAGAGTTCCATTATTACCACAGAAACATCCCCAAACATTAACTTTAGCTGCAGCAATGGCAACTGATTATTTGACGCGGTGAACTTCATCGTATGAGCAGCACACTCCAGTATCATGTAATTTACCAATCAGTCCTTTCTTTCGCAAAATGATTCTAATTGCAACCTGTACCATGCGCGGGTAATTTGTTGTAGCACGTGTCGTCATACTTTAGACCATAGCAAGCAAGGTGCAATCAAGTTCTTTTGAAATATGTGACGGTAGTTTCATCAAGGAATTACTCACTTCAGAGGACACCGAATTTATCTTTAGTTCCATTCCGTATTTATCAGTGCACCATGCTAGTTCCTTTGTTTCTTTCACGATCTGCGATGCTGTTCCTTCAGTGAAAGAAGTGTCGTCATCTCGCAGAATCCTAAGTTGCGGGGATGCCATATTCCGAAATACATGTCCGCGATCCCTCAACCGGATAGCAACACAACATCACGACCGAAGTGCTCTACAAACTGTTTAAGTACAAGTCTTACGTTTCCGAGTATCACCACTCTCTATATACCCACCGTAAATGTCGACTGAATACCAAATTCACTTCTGGTCACTGTCCAACTCCCTGATCACACGTCTCAGTGCGTCATCATCGTCCTCTTCCTTTTCGGCTTCTGCAGTTGCGGCAACGTTAAGTTTTCCCGTGAACGAGAATATGCAGTTGTCATGATATCTAGCGACTGCTGCATGCAAATCACTAAAAGATCCCATAGTTCTAATTGCATATATCAATTGTAGTCTCCTTGAAAGTTTTTTTTACCTAGATCAAGATCAAGTGTCCTGCACAATTTAACTGTTCTCCACTGATCAGGCTGTTTGTCACCTCTTTCCATGTAGCTTTCCATGCCAAAAAATATCTACTGCTGAAGAAAATCAAAAGGCGGTAGTTCGGGACGACGATGTCTTTGCAGTCTTTCACTCCCAGATTCTCTTACAATTTATGTTGTTTTAAAAAACTTCGTGATGTGCCACTTTGCTGCATACGTTGTTACACAACCTTTATGATAAAGAATTGCCGTAATTGAATCGGCCTGCAATTTTTCTTGGAGGTCAGTGAGCACAGTGTCCCCTCTCGTATTATTTGCAGTGATGATCGACTGGATTCCCTTGGCGCTTGCAGTAACCAACAATTCTTATTCTGACTGGCACGGGCATTCAGAAATATTTTTCAAATAGCACTGGACATCTTTGAAATTCTTCACAATCTTCAGCCTGCAAAAAAAAAAAAAAAAAAAAAAAAAAAAAAAAAAAAAAAAAAAAAAAAAGAAAAAGAGGAATTAGTTAAGTAACATGAGGAAAAACCAGATTTCTATTGTAAACACAAGTGAAAGTCTTTAAAAAATCCGTTAACGATATTCTACTGCCTACTTACAATTGCCCACCAATGCCAAAGTTGCACCCGCATTTTGTTTACTTGCACACATCTTGAGCGGATTTCATGATAAATTTGTGAGGGTAACTCATTTCCACGTCCTAGGTTTCTGCCATCAGACTAAGCCCTCCATCGCCTTCCACAATACTGATGTCTAGCGCTGGTTCTATTTCATGCGGCTTCTGAGATGTACCCGTAGGTGTTTAAATGGCTTGGCAAGTTACAGACGCTTACAATTGATCCTATAATCGGATACTGTTGGGTTGTTCCTCCGTCTTGTGCGCTTCATCTTACACTTATCCAAATGTAAAGCAAGCTGACATTCAGAACATCAAGGGCAACTATTATGTAAGTCGTTTTGCCTTTCGTTGTGATCAACCAGCGTCGATGCTTTCATGTATAGTAGAACATCGCCGGCGAACAATATGAGAACTCTGCCTTTCGTGTTTGTTCACATTTTTTTTTAACATTCACCATCCATTATAAGAAATAGGACGCAGAAGGTTGTCTTCTATTATCGACAAGCAGGGAACAAATATGAACCTCAATGGGATGCTGTAAAGTGGCAATACCACAGGTTTCTGTTTCACGTTTGCTATTCTTCTTAACACGTATGAATGATTTGTCACAAGTCATAACGATGAATTTTTATAAACATGAAACTGAAAATAATAAAAGTATTATTACCAAAAAACGTGGAATGAATTATAAATGATTTAAGAAACAAGGTATCTTAGTGGATACCATCATCTCGTGTGTTACGTAAAAATATCGTCGCTTAACTGCTAAACACAATGCATATAGTTTTTGACAGGGAACTATTGTTGAATTTGTTACCCCGTATGATCAAATAATCAGTGAAGAAGAACAGTTTGATTTCCTAGCTCGAAAGATAGATGAAAAGCTTTCCTTCAAGACACGCTCATCATCTTCTGCGGAATCTCAGTGCTGCTGTTTTATCTACAGGAATAATCTTCACTGTCAATGACACGGGAACGCGAAGCCTTATTTACTTCGATTGTTTTCTTGAGCCAATTCTGTGCATTCACAAAGAATATTCATAGCCCAGCAAAGGTGTTCAGAATTTTCTTTGGCTTCCTTAAATTGAGAGCCGGGGTGGTTCCTTTAGAAAAGCCATAGCTGAATTCTCACTGAATCCTTGTCTAGTACCAGAATGCACTACGTCTCCAATGATATCTTCATCATCGGAAGGAGAGTGGTTTAATTCCTTGTTCCATCAGAAGATTTAGACAGCCCAAAAATTCATTAAATAAAATCAGGTGAAAGCAGTAAGGTTTCACTAAGCAGACCACAGCCACTTCTTCTCCCGTCCTTCCCCCGCTCTGTAACTGATGTAGATGAGACGTCAAACTCCAACCTTTCCATCTGTTGTTCGCCTTGAACGAATTTCCCTTATAATTCATGTCTTGCCTACCGCCGATTTTTTCTGCAAACTGTTCCTGAATCACATTTGTGTCTAAAACCCGGAGTTGTGGAAATTAATCTTGGCCATGCTCCGAGTGTGGTTTTTCTCCTCCACTACGTCGTAGTAGGTGTTCAACGTTTAAAGACTTTAGGCTGCTGCAAATTGTTATCTCATCAAATTGAACTGGAAACTAGCTTCTTGTAATTATATTCGATACATAGTCGTGGACAGTCTGATAATACAATTAGGTATTCGATAACGTAATAAACGCCCCAAGAAGCAAAAGCAGAAGAAAAAGGAAAAGGAAAAAGAGAAATAAGAGAAAGGAAAGGACATGGATACGTGATATTTATGACGTGAAATTTATGACGTTTATGTTCGTTGACATATTGTTTGTCTTATCCAGCCGATTAGGAAGTTCACTTGAGTCGTAAAGCCTGTTGCCAAACTCACTTTCAAATATTTTCTATGCATAGTTTACGATATGACTTTGCAATGCACCGCCGATCTTTGCACTTGACTTGTGATCAAAAGTGTATAAAATAATAAATACATGTATATGCGACAGATTATGCAACTGATAATTATATTTGTTATACCAAAGAACTTTTTTTTTAACTTGATGTAGTGTTAATCTGTCTCCTGAGAAAGACTGCTTGTCCGCAACTTGTTTTCTGTGAATGAATATACATTATATCTACTTTTATTTGGTCCCATGGCGACGTTCAGTTCCAAATGTCAAGCAAATAACACGTTTAACACAATGGAATGGCACTAGTGACCGACTAATTTACAACTACATGGACGGATGAAGTGGTTTACATTTGGGTTAGTGTGAGGAGAAAAACGTGATAACAAGGTATCTGTGATTAACTCTTTATTTGGCAACTGTCTGGAGAGTACTTGTTCCATTCTAGGGATATCTCATAAAATTCTAATGCACAATAAAACTACAACTTCTTTGCTTGTAGGTGTGAAGTGGGCGCTTTTAAAAGAAATATGGCAATCCACAACAAATGAACACGCGAATGAGGCTCAGTGTCTGAACCATTCTCAGATAACGAGTTTCCGGCGGTGCTCTCTTGGGGAAAGTTCTAGTGGACGTGAGTTTCTGTTTCTCTCCGATCAGGTGTGAAGTGTGAATCGGCGTCAGATGAATGATTACGATGAGCGCTAATAAATAACAAATGCTTTTGATGAGTGCCTTTTGTGAACAGTGCTGTGTTTGCGTTGTCAACGACATATGAATCGCATTTACGGTATAAGCCCTCTTCCTTGATGGGACAATGCGTACAGCTTCAGGATTTAAACCAGAACGTCGGCTCTTAATCAGCTGATCAACAGCTTCACTGTTTTGCCTCTCCTCTCATTGTCGGCTAAAGATTCTCAATGAAAACTTTCCGGTACAGATTAGCGGTGGAGGTGGAAGACTGAGGTTCACTTAATTCGACACAAAGGTTCAAATGGTTCAAATGGCTCTGAGCACTATGGGACTTAACATCCGAGGTCATCAGTCCCCTAGGACTTAGAACTACTTAAACCTAACTAACCTAAGGACATCACACACATCCATGCCCGAGGCAGGATTCGAACCTGCGACCGTAGCAGTCGCGTGGTTCAGGACTGAAGCGCCTAGAATCGCTCGGCCACTCTGGCCGGCGCCCCCGGTTAACATAAAATACAATACAATGATACCTTCAATCAAGAGATGGTACTCTGTGCAATCGATAAGAATGGTTAGTATGTAACAGGCACTACCAGATGGTATCAAATGGTTCAAATGGCTCTGAGCACTATGGAACTTAACATCTGTGGTCATCAGTCCCCTAGAACTTAGAACTACTCAAACCTAACTAAACAAAGGACATCACACACATCCATGCCCGAGGCAGGATTCGAACCTGCGACCGGAGCGGTCACGCGGTTCCAGACTGAAGCGCCTAGACTGCACGGCCACACCGACCGGCCCAGATGGTATCATGACTGTGTGTAATGTTAAGAATTATGTCTGTTGGTGTTTGATTTGGAAAAAAATGGTCACGATTGACATGTACAGCACCACGCGCGCATTGCTATAGACGTGAGAGTCTGGGAAGGTGTCGTATAAATTATCTGATCAAATGTATACGAACTCCCCCTATGTAGTGCGGAATTGACCACTACATGTCACGAGAGGTGTACCCGCCAGTATAAAAGGAGACGAGGAGTACTGTGCTGCTAGTAGAGAAGCAATAACAGTAGAAGTGTCCGGACAGAAGAGCTTACTGACTTCGAACGTCCACTGGTCATTTGATGTCGTCTGGTTATAAATCCATCAGGGACATTTCAACCTTTCTAAAGCTGCTCAGGTGGACTTTTGGTGACGTGATTGTGGAGCGGAAACATGAAGGAACAACCACAGCTAAATGAAGATCGGGCAGACCAGGGACCGTCGAGCATTGTGGAGGATTGTTGTAAACGATGGCTTGAAATCTGCGAAAAGAATCCACTCGTGAGTTCCAAAGTCCTGCGAGCAGCCCCCCTAGCACACTTACAGTGTGTAGGGAGTTAAAAGGACGGGTTACAGTGGTCGAGTAGCCCTTCTTAAGCCGAACATTTGTGCAGTCAGTGCTAAGCGATGCTTGAGGTGGTGTAAGTAGCGACGTCACTGGACAGTGGATGACTTGAAACGAAGGGTTTGAGTATCACGATGTACTCTGTGGTAGTCCAATGGAAGGGTTTAGGTTTGGCGAATGTCCAGAGATCCTTATCTGACATCATGTGTATCGTCAAGAGTGAAGTACGGAGTAAGTGATGTTAAGGTATGAGGACGATTCCAGCGGTCAGGGTGTGGTCCGTTATTGCGCTTAAAAAAATGCTAGATGCGGAAGTACACTCCTGGAAATGGAAAAAAGAACACATTGACACCGGTGTGTCAGACCCACCATACTTGCTCCGGACACTGCGAGAGGGCTGTACAAGCAATGATCACACGCACGGCACAGCGGACACACCAGGAACCGCGGTGTTGGCCGTCGAATGGCGCTAGCTGCGCAGCATTTGTGCACCGCCGCCGTCAGTGTCAGCCAGTTTGCCGTGGCATACGGAGCTCCATCGCAGTCTTTAACACTGGTAGCATGCCGCGACAGCGTGGACGTGAACCGTATGTGCAGTTGACGGACTTCGAGCGAGGGCGTATAGTGGGCATGCGGGAGGCCGGGTGGACGTACCGCCGAATTGCTCAACACGTGGGGCGTGAGGTCTCCACAGTACATCGATGTTGTCGCCAGTGGTCGGCGGAAGGTGCACGTGCCCGTCGACCTGGGACCGGACCGCAGCGACGCACGGATGCACGCCAAGACCGTAGGATCCTACGCAGTGCCGTAGGGGACCGCACCGCCACTTCCCAGCAAATTAGGGACACTGTTGCTCCTGGGGTATCGGCGAGGACCATTCCCAACCGTCTCCATGAAGCTGGGCTACGGTCCCGCACACCGTTAGGCCGTCTTCCGCTCACGCCCCAACATCGTGCAGCCCGCCTCCAGTGGTGTCGCGACAGGCGTGAATGGAGGGACGAATGGAGACGTGTCGTCTTCAGCGATGAGAGTCGCTTCTGCCTTGGTGCCAATGATGGTCGTATGCGTGTTTGGCGCCGTGCAGGTGAGCGCCACAATCAGGACTGCATACGACCGAGGCACACAGGGCCAACACCCGGCATCATGGTGTGGGGAGCGATCTCCTACACTGGCCGTACACCACTGGTGATCGTCGAGGGGACACTGAATAGTGCACGGTACATCCAAACCGTCATCGAACCCATCGTTCTCCCATTCCTAGACCGGCAAGGGAACTTGCTGTTCCAACAGGACAATGCACGTCCGCATGTATCCCGTGCCACCCAACGTGCTCTAGAAGGTGTAAGTCAACTACCCTGGCCAGCAAGATCTCCGGATCTGTCCCCCATTGAGCATGTTTGGGACTGGATGAAGCGTCGTCTCACGCGATCTGCACGTCCAGCACGAACGCTGGTCCAACTGAGGCGCCAGGTGGAAATGGCATGGCAAGCCGTTCCACAGGACTACATCCAGCATCTCTACGATCGTCTCCATGGGAGAATAGCAGCCTGCATTGCTGCGAAAGGTGGATATACACTGTACTAGTGCCGACATTGTGCATGCTCTGTTGCCTGTGTCTATGTGCCTGTGGTTCTGTCAGTGTGATCATGTGATGTATCTGACCCCAGGAATGTGTCAATAAAGTTTCCTCTTCCTGGGACAATGAATTCACTGTGTTCTTATTTCAATTTCCAGGAGTGTATGTGAAAGCATTTTACGGCACTGTGTACTACGTACAGAAGAGGAAAATTCAGAGACAGTGACTGATAGTATCAAAATGGCATTGTACCCTGTCACAAAGCAGCGTCTATGAGGCAATAGTCTGGGACAATAACATTCCTGAAATAATCTGGCCTGCCCAGAGTTGCGGCTTGAACGCAGTGGACTACCTTTGGGATGAGTGAGGACGTTGTCTTCACTCCAGACTTCAGCGTCCAATACTACTGCTTTCTTTGGTATCGGCCCTTCATTATGAATGGCGTGCCATTGCTCCTCAGATATTCAGACAGCTGATTGGATGTGTGCCTAGTAGACTTCAAGTGGTCATAAAGGCGAAGGGTGGCCTCCCCACATATTAATGTCCACTCAGAGGTGTCCGGATACATTTGATCACATAGTGTATGGTGTACGTCCACACTAGTCAGTCAGCAACTGAAGACTGATAATGCTCTAAAGACACTTTTCTTCCTTGTGCGAAAATCAAGTCAACGGTAATGTGCCGGGGTGAACTTGAACTCTACAGACAAGTTTTCGGATGTTGTTGAGAGATAATTTCTGAGCATATTTTTATAAGGGATCCTTGGTCTCCGATGACTTGTTACAGAGTTACAATGTAATTATGGTTTATTCTGTTTGTTAAGTTGATGACCTCCGTTTCTGAGAAAATACTTGTACAACGGCGAGAAAGCGAGCACTATGAGACACGGTAACGTACAATATAAACGACAGAGTGATTCGGATTCCCCTGCCACGCTGAGTACAGATAGGGAGAACACGTCAGAGATACACATGTTGCATATTACGGTCGAAGCCTGCTCCCGTGCGAAGTGGTGCCGCAGCCGCAAGCTCGTCACGTGGAGCCAGCTGCTGACGCGAGTGTGGCGGTAAATACCTCGGCCGGCTCTTGCTAGCAAGTATCACGCTTGTCTTTGAACATTCAGTTAGACGCCATTGAACCTTGTCTATTCTACGTTTGTGATCTGGATTGCTCTTTGGACTGCCAGTACACGCTGAAGGCGACCTTGCTATGCTCTGGAGTTGTTTTTGGTTTTCTCTGAACCGAACACACGAGGTGCATATCTACTAAGTCTTCATCAGTAAACCTATATACAGTGAGGCGTCAAAAGTCATGGTATGCCTACCAGTGCTGTGTCGGACCTCCTTTCACCCGGCGTAGTGAAGTAGCTCGACATGACATGGCCTCAACAGCTAATTGTTGGTCAAAAAATGTTCAAATGTGTGTGAAATCTTATGGGACTTAACTACTAAGGTCATCAGTCCCTAAGCTTACACACTACTTAACCTAAATTAGCCTAAGGACAAACACACACACCCATGCCCGAGGGAGGGCTGAACCTCCGCCGGGACCAGCCGCACAGTCCGTGACTGCAGCGCCTTCGACCGCTCGGCTAATCCCGCGCGGTAATTGTTAGTCCTTTGCAGAAATATTGAGCCATGCTGCCTCTACAGTCGTCCATAATTGCGAAAGTGTTGCCGGTACAGGATTTTGAACACGAACTGACCTGAGCGACCAAATCATTCACTCGAATTCTCCAGAACTTTCTTCAAACCAATTGCGATCAATTCTGGCCCAGTGACGTGGCGCATTATCATCCATAAAATTCCATTGTTTTTGGGAACATGAAGTCGATGAATGATTGCATATGGTTTCCAAGTAGTCGAAACTGATCATTTTCAGTCTATTAAGCGTTCGGTTCCATGTAAACACAGCCCACACCATTATGGAGCCATCACCAGCTTTCAAAGTGCCTTGTTCAGAACTTGGGTCCATGGCTACGAGGGATTTGCGCCACTTTCGAACCCTGCCATCAGCTCTTACCAACTGAAATCGGGAATCATCGGACCGGGCACAGCTTCCTAGTCGTCAAGTATCTAACGATATGGTCACGATCCCAGGACAGACGCTTCAGGCGATGTCGTGCTGTTAGCAAAGGCACTCGCGTCAGTCGTCTGCTGCCATAGCCCATTAACGCCAAAATTCGTCGTGCTGTCTTAACGTATACGTTCGTTGTACGTCCGACATTAATTTCTGCGGCTATTTCACGCAGTGATGCCAGTCTGTTAGCACTGATAACTCTGCGTAGACGCCGCTGCTCTCGGTCGTTAAGTGAAGGCCGTCGATCATTGTGTTGGCCATGGTGAGAGATAGTGCCCGAAATTTGGTATTCTCGGCATGCTCTTGACTCTGAGGACATCGGAATATTGAATTCCCTAACGATTTCCGAGATGGAATGTCCTATGCCTCCAGCTCCAACTACCAATCCGCGTTCAAAGTCTGTTAATTCCAGTCGTGCGGCCGTAATCACGTCGGAAATCTTTTCACGAGAATCACCTGAGTACAAATGACAGCTCCACAAATGCACTGCTTTTTTATACTTTGTGTACGCGATACCACCGCCATCTGTATAAGTGCATATCGCTATCCCATGACTTTTGTTATCTCAGTGTATACTGTTGTGTATTACTGGTAACGTACAACTAACATTGCTGGAAAAGCAGCTTGCAGACAGAACCGAGCAGTACTGAATACAGGCTTGAGCGCTAAGAGGTAAGTGGACGTTACTGTCGTGAACAGCAAGGAGCGTGAGTGAATGGAACAAGATTTGTTTCCAAACAAGACACACTGGACATGCCTTCGACTTTTGCACTGTTGTGCAAATAATTTTAGTGGAATACCTGTACAAAAACAAATAGGGGTAAGAAATCAATCAAACTGCAGTTTCTCTGTGATGATCCAATACTTAGAAAATATCCCTGGACAATCCCCGACATTTTGTTGGTGGGGTTTTCGTTCGCCCTACAGAAATACTGAACACCGGTTCCCACATTTATTAACATTTCCTTTCAAAGATACTGTTCCATCACAGCATTTCCTCCAATTTAACTATGAGACAATCTCAAATGAAAACCAAACACTCGCCACAATGTGCCCATGGAATGGTTCCACTCAGAATTAAGCACCACGTGCGTTAAGGCGAGATGGTCAATTCCTGTTTTGTAAAACGCGGTCGACCGCTGAAGAATACAGAACTGAACATACTCTTGCGCTTCCTCGTCTTACTGAAATCGATATTCACGCATGTCTTCCTTCTGGTCGGCAAGGTGTGAAAACCACATGGCGGAAGATCCGAGCCGTGCGGATTATGTTTCCCAACCATATAGCTGAAGCGTAGCCTTCGTCCGATTAGCTGTGTGCGGCCGGGCGTTATCGTGCAATGGAATGATTCCGTCCGACACCATTCCTGGGGGTTTTGACTTTATGACGCGTCGCAGTTTCTGCAAAGTGTCTTCATAGCTCTGTGCGTTGATTGTGATTCCACGACGAGCAGACGAAGCATCCTGATACAATATGACGCCCGCCACTACACTGCCAATCGGAAGAAGGTTACGCTCCAGTGATTTGGTTGGGAAACAATGTAACATCGCCTGTACAAACCGGATCTTCCACTATGTGGTTTTCACATCTCTGGCGATCTGAAGAAAGACATACGCGGACGTCGGTTTCAGTAGGACGAGTAAAGTGCAAGAGTGGGTACAGTTGTAGGTCCTTCAGCGCCCGATCACAGGGTTGTTTGGTAACCGTGATAGCGTTACGGAGATGTTTAACAAACTCAAGTGGCAGACTCTGCAAGAGAGGCGCTCTGCATCGCGGTGTAGCTTGCTCGCCAGGTTTCGAGAGGGTGCGTTTCTGGATGAGGTATCGAATATATTGTTTCCCCCTACTTATACCTCCCGAGGAGATCACAAATGTAAAATTAGAGAGATTAGAGCGCGCACGGAGGCTTTCAGACAGTCGTTCTTCCCGCGAACCATACGCGACTGGAACAGGAAAGGGAGGTAATGGCAGTGGTACGTAAAGTGCCCTCCGCCACACACCGTTGGGTGGCTTGCGGAGTATAAATGTAGATGTAGATGTAGATCACGCTCTACGAAAGAGGAATTGATCGTCTCGTCTCCCAGTGGAATTAATATGTTAACGCATGTGATGATTGCTTTTTAATAGAATCACTCCATGGTCCCGCTGTGGCGGGTATACGGTTTTCATTTTACTGCCCCTTATACTGTGAGATGTTACATCGGTAATCCCACTGTAATGTTACTTGGTGCGTTCATTAAATATTTGATAATAAATAAAACATCTAGTTTGATGGGGTAAGGGATAAGCCTGCAATTGTTTGGACTTTATTTCAGGATACACAAAACGGAAAGAAAAATCAGGATTTAACACACTACCGAAAACTAGAACATTAGTGAACGAGGACAAGCTCGGGATGAGAGGAAGTGCGGATGGAAATCGGTTGTGTCATGGCGTTCGCATTTGTGGGTTTAGGGAATAAGTGTAAAATCTAAATTAGAATGGTCGACCATGAATCGTTAACTCCGGTCGTTCCAAATGCCATGCCAGTGTCTCAGTCGCCGAGCCATCTCGCTCAATGAGGCTGCACAAACGTGGATCTATCAGGTGTTGAAAATGAGTGTAGACGTAACCATCGCCACCCGACATGGCGGTGCTGACATCACTTCTCTCTCCTGTATGAAGCAGTAACTTACGAATATTTGGCTCCCACTGAATGATATCTCACTAATGCAATTTTTAATGAATGTCATTTCTGTAATAATAATGGGTAATATTTAGATATGCTTAAATTATGCTTTTTTAGAAACATGAAACTAAAGTCCGTTTATAACAGTTGAAATTCGACCTTCTCTGCGTTTTTAACATGACTTACAACTTTCTGTAAATCGCAGTAAAGGAGATGGGACCACTAGCAGTTCGACGAACACTTTCGAAGTCTCTCTTAGTTACCAAATAGAATTAAAAAATAAACTCCCTTTCTCCACCAACGGAAGAAGGTGATCCATGGGAAGACATTGGACTAGTGTTCGCGAGGACGTCGATTCAAATCTCTGTCCGTACATCCAGATTTAAGTTCTGTGGTTTCTCTAAATTCCTTAAGACGAAGTTGGAATGGTTCATTCAAAAGCACACCTCTACTTTCTCTGCCCACCCACGATGCCGTCCTAAAAAGTAAAGCCTCTGAGTTTTTCATACGAAAATTCTTAAAACTTTTTAAATCAAACAGACTTTATCAACATTCTGCGTCTTTATTCTTCGTATCTACATATTTATTTGCCAACATAGCAACGTTAGCGTCAAAAACTTTCTACCAAACGAGAGACCAGTTAGTTGATACCCTCACTGTAGAATGTTTGACGTTTTTGGCGGAGCCACAACCTCACCTTTGCTTGCACCGCTTCATCTCTGTCAAAGTGAAGTCCTCGAAGGTGTTGTTTAAGTTCTGGAAACAGATGAAAGTCGGATGAGGCCAAGTCGGGACTGTATGGAGGACAGTGAACCCGAGGCGTCGGATTGTTGCAAGATGTCGCTGTACTCGTGTGTGGTCTGGCGTTGTCGTACTGAAGGAGACAGTGCTCCACATAGAACGAGGTCTTCAAATTCTAAACTCGATTACAGCATGCTGTTTCTCACGCACTGACATACTTACATGACACGCCGCCATGTTACGCGCTATAATTCGGAGCCCTCTAGCGGTAGATTGCTACAAATATGTAGACATGAGGAATAAACACGTAGACTGTTGATAACGTCTGTTCCATTTTTAAAAAACTTTAAAATTTTTCACATAAAAATTCGGAACCATTACTTTTCAGCACGCACTCGTACTGTCCGAGCTTGTGCTCCGCGCCTAGTGATGTCACCTCCCATCCTTCCTTCATTGATACCTGTTCAACATTATATTTCGACCGAAATTTCAGTGGGTTCGCGTTGTAATGAACTAATAAAGCAGATTTGTTAAAAAGTGAATTCTTTTGGGACTGCTATGCACCAAAGAAGAGACTAACAGGTCATTTAAGTAAGTCTATGACTCCAAAAAATAAATGTTTAACATGCAGAATACATTGGGATTATTAAAGAGTAGATGTTCAGCTGGACCAGGATTTGCTAGAAAATTTGCTGCTTGAAAAAATTAGTCAGCTGTTTGCTTGAAATGAGAAATGAGTGAAGGAGCCACAGAAACCTCAAATGGTAATGGTGAAATGAGGATATGAGGCACTGCACTATTTTGCTGGATACTTCATTCTAAAGTTCCAGTCAGATCATTGCACGTTATTTTTTAGCTGAGTATTGTAATCAGTTAACAGGAAAAAGGAGGAAATGTACCACTGAATTGTAATCTTAATCATGTTACCAGCAGGACAATTTATTGTAAGTCTGAGAGTCCTTTGTTTGCGGCGGCATTTGTTACTGACTGCATGTACTAGAGCAAGTGTCTGTTTGAGATTCAGTGATCTGAAATCAAACTTCGAGTGCCCGACGGATTGGTAAATCCGTTAGCGATTTCCTAGTCAAGATAGTTTTATCTTCTATGAAGTATACTCAGGGCATGGTAGCATATTAAACTGGAACAGCGATAATTAGAAACCCTTTGAACGCCCACAGTTCAGTTGTCCCTATACGTGGGATGGACCACAGGAAGGCATAA
The DNA here is from genome assembly GCF_021461385.2 of Schistocerca piceifrons. Taxonomy (NCBI): domain Eukaryota; kingdom Metazoa; phylum Arthropoda; class Insecta; order Orthoptera; family Acrididae; genus Schistocerca; species Schistocerca piceifrons. Next base: position 708,194,665 of record NC_060138.1, read on the forward strand.
GAGCAAAATGTATTTTAAAGTTTCGCCCACAGAAAAAGTGGACCCTGAATGCGACAGAGCTAATAACGTCTCAAGCGACTGATGCAGAAGTGTCACCATGCTGAGTCAATCACACTACTAGCTCCCCTGCAACCATATGGGCAGTCACGGCTATAATTAAAATACCTTGCATTTTTAGCTCAGTATAATTAAATAGTGACCTCCCTGTTTAGTTGCTAAAATTTGACCTTGTCACAGTTATATAAGGAAGCGAGAAAGGGAAACAAATTTGACTGTAGTGGAGTAACCAGAGCTGAGACACCATTGAAATCCACGGTCGCAACCTTGACTCTGCGTGTTGTAGGATTGGGAAAGTAAGGTCACGGGCAGCGGGCTTTGGAGTCGTCGGAAGTAGAAAACCACGACACCTGCAGGCCTTGAGGGTTATCTGTACACGGCCATGTACACAACACACATAAGAGCGTGCGCACCTTAAGAACTTGCAGAAGAGCGAGCAACCACACGTAATACCGGGTCGTCATAACTAAAGTACAGCTACTCAAGGAGATCCAGTGCGGGCTGTAATTATCGTATGGCAGCGAAACCTGGTAGATATGCTAATGCGTTAATACGGAACCGATAGTTACAATTTTGGCTATCAGGTGCAAATCTGGTACTATTCAGCATCTTGTTGACGTCTCCGGAGCTGAAATTGAACAAATTGTGTTACCGGAGGTTAATAATACAATCAACATTATGCCTTTCTCACATATTTGAAATTTTCTGCCGTTCATAGTCCATTACATATGGAAACATTTCTGATCGTCTTTCTTGCATTCACTGTGCTATATTTGCACCTTGTGGCCAAAATTGAAACAATTTTTTTAGAGCGTAAATCATGTCCACTAACGCATTAGACTATTTACCAAGTTTCGCTATGGTACGATTATTACAGCCCACACTGGATCTCTGTGAGTAGTTGCACTAATTATAAATACCCGTTAGTAGCAGAAGTGAATGGGAGTGATACTACAATTCGAGATGCACTTCTGGACATTCACAATTGTCTGATTCGGAGTGCCAGAGATATGTCTTTGCCTGCTAATAGATTCTTTTTCATAATACGATATTTTCAGCAAAAGTATCGATAGACATTCATCTTTTGACGCTTCCTTATTTTTATTCAGGCTTTTTTTTGTACTTTTCAAATAAAACGGTAGAAACGGCCATCCTCAATGAAAGAATGTAGAAATAAATAGATATCACAAACTAACAGTCGTAAAATAGCTGTAAGATCCTGAGCAATTTACAGCACAGTAAATGTAAACGTCTATCTCATTCGCACGTGTCGACACTGCTCCTATGCGAACTATGGATGTCGTGTCATCACTTTAGCTTCTTAAGTGCGTGTAGTGTGTCACGAATTTAAAGGAAATACTTCAGTTAGTCCTATATTATGCGGAAATTTCAAAATAATCTTCAGCTACTTAATGTCGTGTCCCATACACCACATTTAAGATAGGTATTGTGATGAAGAACATCTATTTTAAGAAGAATTAGAAATACGTGATTAAAATTTATATAAAACTATGTACTGGGGATTTACAAGAATGTCACTGAAAAATAACAAACCTTAACAAACGATATGAAAGCATTTGAGCTCGTTGTGTGTGTGTGTGTGTGTGTGTGTGTGTGTGTGTGTGTGTGTGTGTGTCCTATGAGATGTTTAATTTAGGCACTGGATCGGATTAGGGGATCAACAGGATTAAGGAATTAAATATCAGTCCAGCCATATATTTGAGTTTTTATTGGTTTTCGTCAATTTCTAAAGGTGTATACTGGGATCGCTCTTTCCAAAAGGGCACGATATAATTCCTGTCCCTTTATTGCATAAATAATTGCGTGCTCGACTCTAATGATCTCGACGTTTACGGCATGTTCCACCAGTTACGACGACGCATATATAGTTTCACCATCCTTTGAGTAATGTATGACATAAAATACCACTGTCCAGGGATAAAAATAACCTTTGATCTGGTATTATACACATTTCTTCTGTCTGACAGGTATATTTTACAAACATGTAAACTATCACTGTTCAGGAGACGTGTACTGTTCATTTCTGAGCTGTAGTTAGTTTCTGTAGAGAACGTAAAGGGAGATTTTGTTTCTATAGTGTTCAAACAGAAGACTGTTTTTGATGAAAAAATCAGTTTTTACTTACTCCAAAGCTTTTTTGATGAAACATGTTATTGTAAATAAACTTCGGGCGTGTTACAAGCAGCTTAAGACCGAAAAATAGGATATCATGTATTTTACGCTAAGTTCAGAAGTGAAAGTGGGAAAGGTTTCGTACACTGTAATAACAGATATATTCTAATTACAGTAGTCGAAGTTAACTAAAATACCATAGATACCTTAAACAATACTTACGGCTAGGATACCCACATTCGCACTAAACTCAAGTTCAGTGTAACGTACCTCAGCAAACTGGCTCTTGGAAGCTTCGTTAGACGCATTAACGGACTGAAGGCTTGACTCAAGAGGTCAATTGAATTCCTGAAAAACCATCTGCTTATTGGTCCTGATTGCTGACGCAAGACCTGAAGATGACGTAGGAACACTTCATTCTCGGATCTAATTAATGGGCAGGGAATCACTACTGCATACGTCATCCAGACTAATCATTGAGAACTCTTGTATTTCTGCTACATCTGGTAGGCAACAAGCTGAACAAGCTGCAATACCAGCAGATGTAATATATTACTTACTGTTGCAAGCATATTTATCGGAACAGGAGGAAGTTTTGACAAATCGTGCAGCAACCAATACCAAGACCGATGGAAATGGAATAGCAGTGAGGCGCATATACAGTGGAGTCAGCGATGACTTTCCATACCTCTCCCTCTCTCTCTCTCTCTCTCTCTCTCTCTCTCTCTCTCCTTCTTGAACTATTCCCTTCCCCAAAACTAAATGAATGATTGCAGGTGACGCAGTTGAGCTCCAGGGGCATGGATGGCAAATTTATCAATAGAGCATCCATCTACAACTGCAAGTGAATAAAACTAGGCAGGACACTATTTCTGCAACCTTAAGGTATCTCCGAAAGACACTGTTCTACAATTATAAAAATTTAATAGCATTGGTTAGTAAATCGAGAAGGGCTGTTCAGAAATTAATTTAAGATTCATTAGCAGACAGGCGCTTAATCGAGGAGGGGAAGGAAGAGATTGGTGTTTAACGTCGCGTCGACAACGAACTCATCAGAATGGAGAACAAGCTCGGATTAAGGAAGGATGGAAAAGGAAAGCGGCCGTGTGCTTTCGAAGGAACCATCCTAGCATTCTTCAGAAGCGGTTTAAGGAAATTAAAGAAAACCTAAATCAGGATGGCCGGACGATGGTTTGAACCGTCGTCCTACCGAATGCGAGTCCAGTGTACTAACCACGACGCTCAGCGTACCGTCTGAATAGCCACTGAATATTTTTTCTTACGCAGTTGCACTTACATACCCACTCAAGAGATTTTCTAAATTCTGTTTAAAAATGCATTCTTGAAAGGTTCTTTCTGCTTGCCAAATAGTTTATCGCCTCAAATCATTTCAAATGTCCTATGACTGAAATAACCACTTGCAACTAGGTCGTCGAGATTTGCTGCTTAAGTATCCTTTCTAATTAGAAGTAAACAGCCTGAGCGTATCAGATCCCCAAACCTCGTGTTACAACGAAAATTTAACAAGTACACATAGTAGGAATACTTTATCTTCGTGTGCATAATTTTGAAATGAAATTAGAGGAAAAAGTTATTTTGTTCGTATGATAACTGGAAGGGTGACACAGGTATGGTCTGTGATTTAGTATCCTAAAGCACTGCATTTACGTAATAAGATATTACGTATCAGTAGGAAAGCATTCATACAGAAATTCGTACGAACTGTGCCATTAATCACGCACAAAAAAGACTGATAGCAATATTAAAATATAATGTGCAGCTAATAAGGTTTTGTGACATGACTGTAATGGATTTTGAATATTAAGTATTGTCAGGAGGCACTCGAGAAGCGAAATAAAATAAACCTTAGTGCCGAAGAGCATTACTGGAGCATTTTTCTTTCTGTTTCAATGGAATAACTAATATCGTTTCTTTGTGATGGCTTTAATAATGATTAAGAAAGATAGCTTTGCTGATATCACTTTTAATGATCACACTTTAAAAAGATGAAGAAAAATCATTGGGATCTCCAATTTACAAAGTTTATTGGTCGATTTGCCAGACGATTGTTGAAGTGTGTGTCATCACTTTAGTGGCAGCCTGGTCTCTCTCTCTCTCTCTCTCTCTCTCTCTCTGTGTGTGTGTGTGTGTGTGTGAGAGAGAGAGAGAGAGAGAGAGAGAGAGAGAGAGAGAGAGAGAGAAAGAGAAAGAGAGAGAGAGACGGAGACGATTCTACGGTTAGTAATACATGGCAACAAATATCTTTCTATCTTTCTCCGTCACCTCAGTCACGTGTTTTCGTCTGGACACAACAAAACAAACAGCCAACTTAAAGAAAAACATACTAATTCACTGCCAGCATTAGATTGCAACTGTTCGACTCTTACAATAACAAAATTTATAATGTCTTTGGGTCTGTCCAGAGCAGTTTCTTTCAAACGTTAAGGGAAGTGTTTACATAAGTATTTTATTTCACACTGCACATTCTACTGACTCATATTACTTAGACCTTTACGAAAGTATATCAAAAAAATAGTAAAAACAAAATAAAGGCATTTATACAAACAGTTCTCCATGCCATCAGATACTTCAAAATGAAAGAGAAACAAATGAAAGACAATTATTTTGTACAATTGCCTCCAATTTTATGTGCCGTCACACACTTACAGTATTGAAAAGCAATTGCAATTATCCGGAGTAATTTTCAGTGAAAAAACATTCAAAGCGAACAAGGCGCCAAACCCACAATAATTACTACTGCATTTTACATTGAATACACTGCGACAATAGCTTCATTCCAAACTAATATCACGAAAGCAACGAACTGTCTCCTGCGAGTAGTAGCGATTGGAAGACAGTCCATTATACATAAAAAGTAAAATAACCAATGTGCGGAATTAAAGAGCTATACGGAACCCCTTCGGCGTTGTATTGAACAAAATACATCGTTACGCGTATGTATCTTTGATTACAGTCCGTCACAAGGCGAAGAGGACCAGCATTTGCCTAAGAATGCCTTCCATTGGACACTTGAAGCAACGAGAAAGATCGCAGCGACTGACGAACAGCCCATACACACTAGTACATGACGCTGGCAGGGTACGTCAGTGTCAGAAACCGGCTAAGTAGAGTCATTACTCTTGCTAACGGATTGCCACTCATGATGGGGTACTTTCGTGCAAGGGATGTTTAAATGGTATGAAATGAGGCTTCTGATACGTCTTCCATCGTCTCCCTCCGCCAAATGCTACAGGAAACTGTTTTTCGGTAACGTGTACCCGTTTCATTGCTGACAGTACTCTACAGCGACCCGTATTCTCAGCAAGGTAATGAACGGAGTTATAACTCTCGAATTGTGTCGGAAAGGCGTGAGAAACACAAGAGGGTGTTTGTATTTATCTCAAGGTGGCCTTACTGCCTTCTTATTGAGCAAATCTGGAACGCCACCTTTGATCCAGCTCGAGCCAGTCATTGTGAGGTGTTTGCAGCGGTTGAGAAGTCATGGATCAGGATAATATCCATGCAGCGGTTGAGCAGTCACGGATCAAGATGATATCCAACGCTTTCGTAGCTGCATCGACTCATCGCTGCCGTCATCAGGGCTAAAAGGGAGTGTCACCTGCTTCTAGGTTAGCGTCTTAGAAGCAGTTGATACCGAAAATATACTGAGTTAAGACAGTGACAGTACGTTGAGAATATTAGCAATCGTATTATTTCACCTTTGGGCACGGTCAATATTAAATCAGTTTGTTGGACATTCGCCATACAGTACAGCCAACAGGATTCTACAGTAAATATTCGTCCAGCTAACAACGTGTGTGAGATGAATTTCCGAATGATGGAATCTTGATTTTCAGTCAACAGTGTGGTGTGCGTCGAAAGCATTTTAGAAACCTAGGAAGACGAAATCTGTCAACCTGTGTTTACCGTTTGTAAGTAATCATGTGGTAATAAAGCGAACCCTGCTTCACAGGAGTGGATTTTCCTGCAAACATGCCACTATTTTGACGACATTTCATTGCCTCTAGAAATTTCATAATGCTCAAGTTTCGTATATGCTTTAATTACTCAAACAAAGGAACGTTATGAGATTGTTGTCCGGCACTGAACTGGCGCGTTACTTGCTGCCGGGAACCGTCTGTCTGCTGTTACAATCTCCGACATACGGTGGTGACTACTAGCAGTAATATGGAATTGCTCACGATTTGAAAGCAGCGTGCATAAATGTCATGGCGAAGTCAAAGAGTCAAACGTGAAATTTGAAAAGTTGTTGATATTCAAATGTCCGTATTTTTGGGCCCCAAAAGCCACGCGTGAGAACTAGTAATATCTCTGACACGCTACACACTGAGCAGATCATCACACATGGGCAGAAACAGACGCCAGTGATTTTTATTAAGAACGATAGCGTCTCGGGTGCGAGAGTTGAACAGAATTCCAGTGAACGAACGACTCCTTTTCAAATTTCTCAGAAAAGATTAATGACCAGCAGCTATTTCCGATTTTTCACTACGATTCTGTTCCATATCTCTGGATAACTGCAAGAATATGGAAAACGACTTTGACAGTTTTTCCATTTGGCTTCGTCATGGCAGCTATCCCTGTTTGTACGCATAAATGCAAGTTAAGATTTAAAACTGAAAGAAAGAAGCTGACACTATCCGATTCCAAAATCACTGGTAGAATTCTGAAGGCTTTTACATCAGACTAATACTTCAAGAGTAATACTTCAAAGTGAATGAACTCGTGAAATTAGTATTAGGAAATGAAAATAAAAGCATCAGGTTTGCTTGGAGAACTAGAGCATTATAGTCCGTGTCAAGCAGGAAGCGATAGGGAAGCGTGGAGCGGATGAGCTTTACTTAAGCGTTAAATGTAGAGAGAACAGTCAATGTCCGCGTTTCCACAGCGTGTTGCTGAGGACAACAATCAGCTTCATTTGCTTGCGGTACATCGTATTATACCTTCAAATCTATGAGGAGAATAATAAATTTTAAAATAGATTATGTTCAACCGTCTCCATGAGAGACGTACTAAAAACGTTGCATCCGCTGCTCCACAGCTTCTACGACAGATCGGAAGGCGAGAACAGCTGACGAAGCTTTATGAAGATGTCGAGTACAATTTTTCTCAAAAATCTTTTCTTGTCTAACGACAGAGTCACTGAAACTGTATACAATATTTGTCATCTTAGTGCGATTTGGACTGTACTGTAAGCAAAAATATAATAAAAAAAGAATTTGAGGCATAAACTGGAATCATTTTATTTTATTGAAAACTCCATCTGGACCACAGATTTAAAAAATTGTAATTTTGTAGGATGTATGTGTTTAGATGTAAATCACTGCATATAAATTACTGGTAGCAGAGACTAGGGCAAAAGACTATTATGTAAATGGTCAGTATGTTATCATATTTTTCGCTATCGAAGAGCATTAGGAGTACAAACTAACTCGGTCGACATTACAGTGAGAGACCACATATATGATCCATGGAACACGCAAATAAAAAACCATTTTCGAATAACACTAGGGAATGCTCCCCTATAACATTGAAAACCACCGACATCGAGACAGTTAAACCTCCTTGTCATTTTAAGACATTTTCCAGTTCGCCCCTTGAAAATGACTGGGTTTACATATCGAAATATCGGAGTTTTTAATAAATTTATCCGGCGGCATTCTCGCGCGTTATTAGAACTTAGTACTCCCTGGGAAAGATTATATGTCATAGCTACCTAGCTACCTCTCATAACAAATGAATGCCTGCGTATTTCTTAGAGTACAAATTCCCAGTCAATAATAGATAGGAAGTTCCCATATACTATTATACTATTTATACAACAGATATGTTGACAAACAAAAAAATGTTTTTAAACCAGGAGTCCTTAAAACCAAGAACTATTATTATCTTACGTTGTCCCAAAGTTTACATCGTAGTTCCATCGTCACTGCTACCTATGTCTGTGTCCGAGCCATCTCAGTGTACATTTACTGTGATAGATTTAAGGCTTGTATCCATCTTCACCTCCCTACCAAAGTCTTCTTACTACAACTTTTCCACATGCCCCTCACTGTCTGCCCACACTCAAGGGAATTGCCTCTATTCCTTCATGCGCAACAGATTCAGTGTCTTTTGTCTTTAATGTTTTGTTCTTTTCTGCCATATAGCCTTCAACCTGTGCCCAGATTAATTCAATCTAATTATACTGACAGTGGTAAGTGGAAAAGCGCAAAACTCTGTTACCACATTCACGTGCAAGTAAGTGAAGTTCGTACGTCTTGTTGCATGACTTGTATAAATTAACGAACGGAGCGGGTCTGGTTTACACTGTGAGGCATTCAGAGCACATTATCCACTGTCCTGGTGTCTCGACTTGATTTCTCCTGTAACAGCTGAATGCTTACCGGCTTTGTCCATTACAATGACGGACTTTGGAACAAAGTGAACTACCTGTTGAAAGTCTCCGGTAATCCATCAAGGAATGTGGGACTGCAGCCGGACTCGAAGTACTTGAACAATGATAACAAAACCAGCGGCTTCATTTCAACCCACATCTTTTATTCTTTTTAACGCACATGCTACCAGTTTCGACACCAAATGGGTCAGTTTCAGGCCCCAAGCGTAGCCTACCATCCACAACAGTTTTCATGTGCAGTCAACAGAATCGTATGCAGTGAGCCAAAATTAACTGGATTCCATACCTTCTGTGGCAATAACAAGGCCAGTGTACGATTCTGTTCTCTGTACATGAAAACTGTTGTGGATGGCAGGTTTTGCTTGGGGAGTGAAACTGACACCATTTGGTGTCGATTGTGTTAAATGTGTGAATGTGTTAAATATGTTAAAAAGAATAAACGACGTGGATTCAAACACAGCCGCTAGTTTTGTTATCATTATTAAGTACTTCTTGAAAGAGACAGCGATCATTCCCGAATGGTAGCCACTGCTGTTTCTCTTGCAAGTAAAATGCAAATTTTCTCTCAGAAATAAAACGAGACAATTATCCGATAACCTTTCCCTATGGTAACTTTAAACCCGCCAATATCATCACTGATTTTTCAGCGGTTTTTCCTGGAACGATTCTCATTTACACAAGTTTGATAAGGATAATACACTGTTGATCTACCTTCTCTTATTTCGCGCATCTTTCTCAAGAACGTGGCTCGTGTTGCAGTTATGTCACGTCTTTCCATTAAAAACTTTCTTTCATCGTTACTTTTAATCCGTTTGAAGCCAAAGTCTTTCAAAATTATTTACGTTGACGAAGTGCTACCTTTGAAGTCAATATGCTCATGCATAATTATAACAGGTTTTCGTGACGTCGGATAGTCACCATTTATGCACATTTCAAACACGGAGTGCCTTAAAACATCCTTGTCAAAAATATCGACTTGTGTTACACGTTCTTACGACACGAAATCAACCTTCCCTGACGTTTCTATAGCTATGACACTTAAGTTTACAATTCGCTGTACAGTTCCCTTGCCGACACAGTCCGTTCTTGTGTCTTCAAAATGTCAGCAATAGGAGGCCTTGCTTTCACATTAACATTTGAAGAATTTATAAAGGCGGTAAATAATCCTCCTCGTCTGCCTGTGAAGCGCTTCACGTTTATTGGCTTCGCCTGACATATATATATAGAATATATTTGGAAATCACACTAACACATTTGTAGACACAACACTGCTACAAGAAAATAACATTGACATTTGAATGATTAATTCGGTCACTCTGTGAATTAAATTGCGTTGTTGCGAAGTGCAGCAACAGTGCAGCCTGCAGGAGAGATTATCATAGTGTAGCAGTAATTCGCTGCTAGCCGCTCGGAAAGAGAATGAATGCTATTGCCTGCCAGTGATTAACGGAGAGGAATGCGCAGAACGACTGAATACTGGGTCGCCCTCCTATGTGATGCTATAGTATGTACTGTGGATTATATGACTAATATCCCTTAAATGAGGAAACGTCAAAAAGTAATAGACATATTATTATGACAGATCAAGTAACTTTTATTGAATGCTGCACTACACTTCTAAGTGGCACAGACACATAACACTGTTCCACAACACAGTCACCAAGTCTTCGTAAACAACGGTCGGAACCCTCTACCAATCTTTCAGTTCCTCGACGATAGAAATCTTCTCTTTGGTCACGGAGCCGTTGGAGAACCGCTGTCCTCATAGTTGAAAACTCTCGCCGTAGATGTTCTTTCAGATTGCCGAAACGCTGGAAATCGCATGCAGGGTGATCTGGACTGTATGGTGGATTAGCGGCACCCACATCTGTGCGGCCTCTTTCAAATGGTTGGTACGATTTCACTACGATTGGACGAGGCACCGCATTTGGTCCATATACTGCCGGTGTTTCATAGTGAATCTGTGTGAAATTTAGACATTTTGCCCACAAGAAACGTAGTGTCTCGCGTGCCTCAATTTTATATTTCGTTTCTCAATTTTATATTTCGTTTCCAGTAGCCGCGTCATTTCACTGCCACACTGTGATGCACCTGTTATCCGTACCGCAGCAGAACTTTGCCTGCGGGAAACACAGAGCATGTACTCCCTTGTGACAATGCGCCACTCTTATTTCGCAGTGATCTTTGCGTGGGAGGACATGCGTTACTTATTTTCTCAACTCCCTTCGCAAAAAGATCATCCTTTCAAAAAGAACTGTGACTTATAGATGAAAAAACAAGTAATGCTATATGCCTGCAATGGACATGCTGCATCTACATATTTATGAACAAAATAAGACACTGCAAAAAATACTAAAACAACTATTAAAAAATCAGCAAACCATAACGACCTAATAACTAAGAATGATTCAGAAGAGATTATCCAGATATCTGCGAGCTGTACACTAGACTGCTTTACTCGAACAACATAGAAATTCCTCTGCTATTGATGTAGGTCTATAACATCCATGACCGACACAACTATTGGTAATGTAACAACGTCACTGTTCTAGGAAAAGATGACGACAGGCCTTAAAGTAAGTTATATACTCATGTCCGTAGACAAGTCACAGAACGTTGGAAATGACACGGTTCAAATATTAAGCATTTTGTCTAAAAACTAAGTATAAGAAACGTCGTAAAATGTTGTAAAAAAGAATCTCGCGTAACTCATAAAATCATACGTCTTAAAATAGGGACGTCTTGACAATCAATGATCATGTGTGGTAGACGTAACGCGTCACTGAGTTCAGCTCAGAAGTGCTCGCTCTCAAAGTTACCGGAAAAAGATTGATTTGATTTCTGTCGAGACGTGATGCAGGATCTACGCAACTCAAGTGTCTGGCATTCCTAGAAACATCTTTTATTTTAAATTACATATCGGATACTACAATATGTTGAGAACCTTCAGTATCGATTTTTCTTATTGTTCCTTTTTTCTACGGCACGAAAGAACTTAGTCAAGTTAACTTGTGAGCTAATATTCATTTTACGTTCGTTTACTGCCAATGAAACAAAAATTGCAGTCGTTAAATATCTCAAACGCTTCTTCGTAGTTACATTTATCTGAGTTTATATTATTCCCTATGGAGTTTTGTGTGAAGACTTATGTTTCCGTACAAAGTAGCTGAAGAGGCATGTGTAAATTTTCGTATTGTGACGAGTCTACATCTGCATGTCCTGTCATCACAGCCGTCGCTGGATTCTCCGTGACTCATTGGCGGCGCCAGTGAATGCTGAATCACAAATGACAGCCAAACGTTCGACTAGGAAGCGCTATCCTGTGCACTTACTGTACACCCGTACGTAGGATACTGAGCAAGGGAGAGTGAACTCAGAACGTAGGCACCTTATTATGCTTTTACTCCACAGTATAATTACGTCCTTTCCAATCATCGACGACAACACTGCGTCTACCTTCATGTTGCCGTCATGATGACGTAAGGCCCTGTGTTGATCTGGGTTCAGCCACCACCACCTTGGTTTAGCTGAGGCCTGCACGTCATGCCTCACAGGGCGAACTGGCTGAATAATACTACTTAACATCTCGCTAGCGTATGTCATCTAATGTATCAGAATGAGGTCCAAAGGGAGGCAAACAGAACGTCGTACATTAATTTTTCCATGTGTTTACCGATGAGAACCCATCGACGCCGCATATTTCAACGATAACAGCACATGACGAAATGGTTAAGCAACGAAATAATTCAAAAACTGAGTCTTCAGTGATCGATTAATATAGCCTCATGGTACCGAAATATAGTTGGCCCACGTTCCTCTCTTGCTTGGAAGTATAATTATGTGTTCTTTATTGGATGAAACTGCGGAGAACTATAAAACAGATATGAAACTTCCTGGAAGATTAAAACTGTATGCCGGATCGAGATTCGAACGTGGGACCTTCGCCTTACGCGGACAAGTGCTCAACCGACTGAGCTACCCAAGCTCGACTCAGGACCTCTCCCCGCAGCTCTAATTCCGCCAGTACCTCGTCTCCTACCTTCCAAACGAGGCAAAGGTCCCGAGTTCGAGTCTCGGTCCGACACACAGTTTTAATCTGCCAGGAAGTTTCATATCAGTGCACACTCTGCTGCAAAATGAAATTTCATTCTATAAAACAGATGTTTACGAGAGTAAATTTCCCTTTGTCCAATGCAGACTACAATTATGTATCGAGAACTACAAAGATACGTACAAATTTTCCCTTAATTTTCACGTGCACTTTTAATAATGATTAAAAATTCAACCTTTCTGAGATTATACAGTTTTATGTTAGTTTCTACTGAAACGTGCTTCACTGCAATTGTGGCACAGTTAATATATGCTTATTCCTTCTGAAAAAATAGGTGCGTCAAATTTGTGAATGTGCTATGACGATCGCCTTTTAAGTCCAATGGCAGTGATGAGATGTTGCATTACTAATGTTTTAAAATTTAGTAGTGCTGAAACAATGTAATTTCCGAAATTGAACGAGTAGTTTGTTTACAGAAAGAAACAGTGTTGTGAAACAATGAAAATTTTCATTTGAATGTTTTCGTTGGACGATTTTTAAGATTTTGGTAAAGGTCTAACTCAGTTAAGCTGCTTCGACGCTGTAATCAGTTTCCTTAAGAAAAGATTGGTTCCAAATGCTTTGCAGAATCTCGTCGTGGTCGGCTTCGGTCAGCAATGAATTTCGCTAAGGTCGACCAAACTTTATTGTTGTCCCAACAAACATTGACACTGCGAGCATGAGAATTGCCGTCAAGTAGAATCACCTACAAGTATGAGAAAGATCTATTCAAGATGGACTCCGCACAGCCATCCCGGGTGTTTTCTGTAACGAACATGGTAACTGGAGACGGATCTTGGATATATCCGTACGACCCTGAAACTAAGCAGCAGTTCAGGTGTGTCAAGATGAATCAAAACTAACAAAAGTGAACAGTTCGTGGAGTACTTCCACAGAAATCATTACTTCCCCCCCCCCCCCAATTACCCTGGATATGTCTCGATTATTATTTTCAATTATTGATGACCAGATGATGCTGGATGGTATACAGCAATTTGTTTGCTTCAAGTCATAGATAAAAACATGGCAGTATTCTAGATCATGACGACATAAAATGGCTCTGAGCACTATGGGACTTAACTTCTGAGGTCATCAGTCCCCTAGAGCTTAGAACTACTTAAACCTAACTAATCTAAGGACATCACACACATCCATGCTCGAGGCAGGATTCGATCCTGCGACCGTAGCGGTCACGCGGTTCCAGACTGTAGCGCCTAGAACTGCTCGGCCACCCCGGCCGGCAATCATGACGACACCCGATATTGCACAAAATATTAAACTATTGATTATGTGAAGGAGACAGCATCGAATAAATGTCAGATGGACAATATTCATTGATTTATCGCCTATTGACTTCTTTTTTCCGTAAGTCAAGCAAAAAATGTGCGAATTGCAATTGTCATCACATGAAAGATATTACTGAACCTTACCAAACCCATTTTTTTTATGTACTCACATGAGAGTGGGAAAGAAATTTTTCCGGAATTGCTTCGAACGCATATAAAAGTGTGAACGTTTCGATGGCAGATATTTTGTGGGACAATGAAATGATTTCCTCCAAAATTGCGTAATCCTTTAACAGTTTTTGTAAAACCGTACCAGCTTTCCGTCAATCTGTGGGCATTAAACTTGTCGCTGCTACTTACGTTACACTTCTGTCCACTATACTCAATCATAGCTAACATTTTTTTATTTCTTGTTATTGCGTGACTTTTTCATCCACAAACATGTATTATTTTCAGTGTACCATCTGCACTACAGGGATTCTCAGACTACATTTGTATAGGAAATCGGGACACAATCGTAGCACGAAAAATCTAGACTAAGGTACTATACTCGTTACCACTGTGATTTACCTATTCTGAGTCGCGATACATGGAATGTTAGTTGGACAGGCAGTTAAACGAAACAAATAATGTGATCTAGGATAACGGAGATTTGACGGAAATATGATAGCTATAAAAGTAGTGACTATGCATGTGAAAATTTCATATTTACGTATTTCGTTTTTTCAGAAGGAATAAATGCTATTGACGGTGAAAGAACTGAGGCGCAACGTTTGTGAATAAATGTAGTTGATGATGAAAGATCTGAAGTGCAACGTTTGTATATAAACAAATATCGAACTGTGTTTTTACGAGAAGGTGGGCACTATTAACCATTTTCTGCTAATGCAGGAACAGAGCTTACAACCCCGATTAACAGTCCAGAACTGTTTCAGGCTAGTTTTATACCGTTCATCCAGAGCGTTATGTATATTGGAAATAAGAACATCTTGGTCACACGGAAGACGCACAATGTGATTGACAACAGATGCTGGAGATTCAGAGAAAACGTTGTGACTGACAGTCTTTACGGACTGCAAAAGAGTATGAACAACGTAGTGTGATTTCTTTGATGTTGATATGCGTTGCTGATTAGTCACAAGTGAACGGCTAACTTCTAATGATGTGAAACTGTCAGCAGAACACGAGGTTCTTTAGAGCCACACCTGACGGAAGAACGTGGGCATCGAGGGTTGACGACTCGGTATAGCTGAATAATCGGCATACGTTGAAGCAACTAATAGCAGACTATAAAGCTGTGAAATGTAGAAGTGTTTCACCAATTACTATGAAGCACCAGATGTCGGACATAACCGTATCAGACACATCTGGACTAATGTCCGTGAACGCTTCAGACTTCATATTAATATACAGCAACTTTGTGACTTTTGTGTGTAATAGGATGCCATTTACTTCCAGTCATATAGCAAGGGTTTGTACAATCCGTATTATATCACTTCTGCTTCTGGTGCAAAAGGCGTAGCAGTTTGCTGTTGAAAGAATAGTCATCACGTTCAGGCTGCGCGGTGCGGGTTTACATGGTAGCTACCAGTGGCACTGCAAGGTAGGCAACACTTCACGCTGCTCGACGTTCCGGTTGCAGCGTAACAGGCGTATGTCGCACGGCAATAGCGCGTTTCCCTTCAAGACGAATCAATACACAATTCTGCATCAAACTCGTGCGAATCGTTCTGCATAGTTTGCATTTTCTGGTAATGTAATTTACGAGAGGACTCTAAGGAATTCGATGGATGTATTTCAAATGCAAATGCTGGTGATTCAGTAAGGGCTATGATGTCGTGTATTCGATCCGTCTGCGGATGAATTTAGAAACGCATTTATAATTAATTAGATGTTTCGTGAATTTTATTAAATGTTCCGTATTACACATCCCAGTACACGTCACTAATCTTGTTTTGTGGTGAACACAATAAGGCAACAAATGACAAGGATAAAAAATACTATTCAAATAGTAGCTTCAATAAAACTAGGCAGTGAGTAAGGATTAATCTTGAAGTGATTGTTAATACATAGTTTTGGATTCTCAGAAGCTCAGGTCTCTGCTGAATCACTTATGCATAAATGCGTAAGTGGTTCTGTGAAACCATTATATTTTATTGAGATGCAGATCGACTGGTTTCCTCTCAAAAAATTGTTATAGATAGTAAGCGTAACAACTTGCACTAAAGTAAGACTGTAATTAAATCAAAATGTTAAATTGAAAAACTATCCGAGTATCATACAAGCGTCCAAAACTTATGGAAAAGTTATGAATAAGTAATTTTCCATAAAAGCTTCCAGTTTGAATTTTGAAACTTTTATGTTCAAAGTACGCAGTAGAAAGAGCTCAGTGTAAAGTTCTCACCATTGGTTTTCTGTAAGAAATTTGAGAATAGACTGTCTAATCACGACATATGCAGTATCATAAACAGTAAACATCGAAAATGGGAAACAGAGTTTTTTTATGTGAAAGTAGATTGACAGTCTACTATCACGTCAATAGCACTATACTTTAAATTATACTGGGGCTATTCATCAGCTATATCGAGAATTATTCTTACTTCAGTCAAAACAGATTCTTTTTAGTAGTGATAATTAACTACAAAACAAGTCGCCATGAAAAGAACAGAAGCTGCATTAGAAAATGAAGAACAAATAAAATCAACGTCAAAAGTCTTGATACGCCTAGTAACGTGACATTCAGAACAATTAGAATGGCTGAATCTTAGGTAATGTTAAAATATTTGATGCTTTTTATATGAAATCTAAAAGAATTCAACTGAAATAATACGTGCTCTGTCGGGAAGGAAAGATCAGAGCTGTGAGAGATGTCTACATTGAATAGTGTAAAGATAGAACTGTTGGTGATGTATCACACACCTCGAATGCTTAATGATCACTACCCATCTGTAGTGGAAAAGTTAAATGGCGGTCTCGTTCAAGCATGCAAGAACACTAATTCTTATAAAACTACATCCGAAGACAATTATTCAAGGTATAATTTCAGAAAATAAGAGACAAGAAAACTATATTTTTTACTACTAACGAGTGAGGACTCGTCCGAACACTGGAAAATTTATTTCATATTATAAATCTCAACGTACTACTTATTATCACTGTGATGAATTGTGAAAGGCCTATAACCAGACTATAGGTATGATTGACAGTCTTCGAATAGGCTATGTAGAAAAGAAAATGATGCCAATTTAAGAAGACTCCGTTTGCTAATAGGATCGCAGTTCGTTTTAGTGAATTAGACATATCTCTTATGGATTCTATTTTTTATGTGAATATTTTTTGTCAATGTGATGTCTTCTGTATGTCGTTGTCTGAGTTTTATATGCAATGCTGACGCCATTGCAACTGAGGTTCATCGCTATGTCAGAGTCATTTATGGTCTACAGAAATGAATAGAAAGAACTGACGAGAAGAATGACAGATATTGCTTACATATTTTGTCCTATAGTGTGCTAATAACTCCGCCGTCACACGCTTTACGCTAAACAATAACCTGTCTTACATTACCAGATTCGCTTTGTTAATTGTAGTATAAAACTATTTTTGGACCGTTCCTGGCTTGAGAATGTGTTGATTCAGTCAGAATGAGATTCTTACAGATATTAAGTTATTATTTACGGTACATCGATTTATTAAGATCTGGAAGTCTATCTTGTTCTCATTTTTTAAAATTAATTACTATGTAAAATAAGTAACAAAAAACTGACACAGTGATACTTTTCTATGCTGTTTAAATCTTCTGCTGCACTAGAACTGTATGACGTACTTTTATGTATGACAACTGTTCCCTCATTGCTACTCCTCTTTTTAGATATTACAGCTTGTTTACATTCCTTTAATCGATGTCTGCTATCCCTTACAATGAAAAATGTCCTAATAGTGCCCCACATGAAAGAAAGGTTATTTTAGCTTGCATAAAAGAATTCACGCAGTCGATCATCAATTCATTCAAATGTTTAAGCCGTTAACATCACTGGGTGTACGGCGCTATGATAAAATCGTTCTTACCACCTTATCGTAAGTGTGATATTAAGTGTAAAATTAGATTCGTGGAATGACATGGATCTCCACAGATATAACGTTCTTTCTTCAGAACATACTCATGGTAAAGTCAGAGTTTTGTGATTTTCCGCAGTCTTTCAAGTTGTATGTCTCAGTGCATCCAGATTAAAACTGATTCACAGTTTTCATATGAGTGTGTGAGCGCACTTGTGTGACTGAGGCTTTAGGACACTGAACAGCGATGTTATCAGCACCCTATCTGCTTTGTCTCTTCTCCATTCAGTAGAGATAGCCTACCACGTTACGTATCTGTTGAATCACAGCAAACATGTCAGGCCAGTATTCATTGTGAGCAGGAACTGCTTATCTTGTGTCAGCGTTTCCCGTATCGCTTGACGTGACAGCCGGTATTCGCAGTCCGTTGATGACAAATTCTGGTTTGGCACAGTGATAAACCTGTTTGGAAGATTTATCCAAATAACAGGTTCAGAGTGATTAAGCTTCACAGATTACTCTGTTAATCCTAAATTCTGGGAATGGCTACCCGAGCTGGATACAAAAAACTCACTGTTGTCAACGTTTTGTTATCGTAACAATGCATGGCAAAACAAACGCAACTTTAGAATACCGTCTACGGAGAAGACCACTCAGCGTGAAATACAGTCGAATCCGACATTTTTGTAGATAATATGTAACTGACCTGTAGTATAAAACAAATTTGTTTTATGTTCAATAAGCATGTATGGTGATAAATATCTAATTTTGTATGTTTTCTTGGGAACAAAAATTATTTTAGTCTCACTGTGTTACAGTGTTAAAAATTTCTTACAAATCAATGAAAACTGGTAATTAAATGTGTGATACTTAAATCATTGGTAAATTATGTGCTCTGGCACATATAATCAAAATTAAGTCGTAAATGGAGTTAAAAATTTCTTAGAAATCAATGAAAATTGGTAATTAAATGTGTGATTGGTAAATTATGTGCTCTGGCACATATAATCAAAATTAAGTCATGAATGGTATTGATAAAACAGTACATCTACATCTACATCTACATGACTACTCTGCAATTCACATTTAAGTGCTTAGAAGAGGGTTCATCGAACCACAATCATACTATCTCTCTATCATTCCACTCCCGAACAGCGCGCGGGAAAAACGAACACCTAAACCTTTCTGTTCGAGCTCTGATTTCTCTTATTTTATTTTGATGATCATTCCTACCTATGTAGGTTGGTCTCAACAAAATATTTTCGCATTCGGAAGAGAAAGTTGGTGACTGAAATTTCGTAAATAGATCTCGCCGCGACGAAAAACGTCTTTGCTTTAATGACTTCCATCCCAACTCGCGTATCATATCTGCCACACTCTCTCCCCTATTACGTGATAATACAAAACGAGCTGCTCTTTTTTGCACCGTTTCGATGTCCTTCGTCAATCCCACCTGGTAAGGATCCCACACCGCGCAGCAATATTCTAACAGAGGACGAACGAGTGTAGTGTAAGCTGTCTCTTTAGTGGACTTGTTGCATCTTTTAAGTGTCCTGCCAATGAAACGCAACCTTTGGCTCGCCTTCCCCACAATATTATCTATGTGGTCTTTCCAACTGAAGTTGTTCGTCATTTTAACACCCAGGTACTTTGTTAGATTGTCAGCCTTGAGAATTGTACTATTTATCGAGTAATCCAATTCCAACGGATTTCTTTTGGAACTCATGTGGATCACCTCACACTTTTCGTTATTTAGCGTCAACTGCCACCTGCCACACCATATAGCAATCTTTTCTAAATCGCTTTGCAACTGATACTGGTCTTCGGATGACCTTACTACACGGTAAATTACAGCATCATCTGCGAACAACCTAAGAGAACTGCTCAGATTGTCACCCAGGTCATTTATATAGATCAGGAACAGCAGAGGTCCCAGGACGCTTCCCCGGGGAACACCTGATATCACTTCAGTTTTACTCGATGATTTTCCGTCTATTACTACGAACTGCGACCTTCCTGACAGGAAATCACGAATCCAGTCGCACCACTGAGACGATACCCCTTAGGCCCGCAGCTTGATTAGAAGTCGCTTGTGAGGAATGGTGTCAAAAGGTTTCCGGAAATCCAGAAATACGGAATCAACCTGAGATCCCCTGTCGATAGCGGCCATTACTTCGTGCGAAAAAAGAGCTAGCTGCGTTGCACAAGAACGATGTTTTCTGAAACCATGCTGATTACGTATCAATAGATCGTTCCCTTCGAGGTGATTCATAATGTTTGAATACAGTATATGTTCCAAAACCCTACTGCAAACCGACGTCAATGATATAGGTCTGTAGTTCGATGGATTACTCCTACTACCCTTCTTAAACACTGGTGCGACCTGCGCAATTTTCCAATCTGTAGGTACAGATCTATCGGTGAGCGAGCGGTTGTATATGGTTGCTAAGTAGGGAGCTATTGTATCAGCGTAATCTGAAAGGTACATTGAAGTTGCTCTGCAGTTTCGCTCGCAAAGTATTTTTTGTGAAGTGCGACACACTAGCTATTCAAGAAAGGAGACTGACTTTTCCTGGTATTTGACAGTTCACGTTTGTCTCTCGCATAACTGAAAAGAGTAGACTTTTAGGTGAGCTATTCTATCGCATTTATCGATCTCTACTTACTGCATTTCACATACTACCAAGGGGAATTAACGTGAGAGGAGTTCTATGGAAAACTATGTTCGTTTAAAATACGATGCACCAGAAACAGAAAAAGCGCACCAGACTGACACGTTAAGATACACTATATCATACCAAAATATTTAGAGAGTAAACGACTTTAAATAATGAGGAGTTACCTTAGAGTTACGAACGCTGCCCGCTGGCAACATTATTGCTGCTGTTGTGATTGTCCATAAAATCCAGGGCTATCGTTCTACAACCTTAATAAAGTGGGCTCATTGTGAGACAGGTCTGACAACTTTTGTACGAAAAGATGTTCTACGAGTCTCTTTGAGGGAATGCATTTTGAGAATCAGTTATCGCCGCTGGCGGATCATGGATGCTACATCATCATGCTCCGAAAAGTATGTGAGCAAATACAATATTTGAAATCTCCTAGTTCCTCACCACCAAAAGGCTGAAAGTTTTTCAGTTTGCAGAGAAGTTAATAACGGTGATAAACAAGGCGGCACCAAAAAGTAGTTCCCTCTCATACTGTCAATACTTCTAATAACATCGGAGTTGAAGCATCAAAATCTCCATCTTCTGTAATTACTACTGGTACGGGAGTGCACGTCGGTGACAGTCAAGACACGTGGTGCAAGAAAAGCATTACAATAAATACAAGATAGGTATCCACTACATCCCAACAGTGTACTGTCTCACGCCACGTATCACGACAGGGTATTTTTCAAAATTCAACATAGCATCTGTATCATATTCACCTTGTATAAACGAGGTCTTATTTTCAGCTGCTCCAGTACTGTAGTCAAGGCTCCACGACACATAAATATTGAATCACATTAATGGATATTTTCTAATGAGTAACATGGTTCTACAATTGTTTGAATTTGTAACTTTTAATTGCATTACTTCAGTCACGGCTGTTAGGCAATTTTCAAACGAGTGGCGAAGAGCTGTAGCACATAATCGACCTTCCCCGTACCGCCGTCGGATGTTTTCGCCCTGCCGGAGACTTCTCCACACCCGCGGACTCACATTACCAGCGAAATTCTACGTTCTTACACCTTGCCTTTCATCTGTCAATTATCCAGCTACGCGTACTGTTATTCACAAGTTTTCACTGTATCATTCTGTTTCCTTTCGTCTCAAACACTGCACAGCAAATGAACGCAACACACATTCAGAAGCGTTGTACACAAGGACTGTGACACACTCTGACTCCTGCAAGCACACCAATCGGTTTTGTACTTGAATGCCACGTGTATCGCTTGTTTCTAGTACGTGCAGTTTAAACCACTTAGTGTTGTCATCACACAAAACTTTTTTGTGGGTCTTGAAGAACCCTTAACTCATGAACATCAGTGTATTAACTTATCTTCTACTAATATCTCTGTTAGTCTGGGTACTGCCTAAGTTTATTGATCTTTTGGATAAGATGGCTACTTTTTTCGTTTTGGGAGATTCAATCGTGAGTTGTGATTCGCGAAAAAATACGTAATAATTCTTCCTCGCTATAATTCGACCGTTTTCATAGAATATTAGTGACTCCATTCATTGTGTCTATATTAACAAGCGCCACGGTTTTGTTCCATTTTCATTTATGAGGTACCACAGTGCACCTAACGGGTCGTTTTACATTACAGTACCACATTATTCCATATGCAAAAACTGTCATTTTTTTACCCTGTCCCAAATTATAATGGCTTGCACATATTGCGAAAATTCTCCTGCAGCACAGTACAAAAATCTTCTGAGAATTTGTATGTTTGCATGTTACGCTTCTTACTTTGCATCATCGTCAGTCTTCGATCCGGTAACACAAATATTCATCTGATTAAAAATGATGATGGTAAAAATTTGAAGACTTTAGTTTGACGATTGTCTGCACCGGATAATACTATGAAACACTGCTATCTTATTTCGATAGCTGTACAGGGGGAGGAATAGTAAGTATTCTACTTTCATTCAAGGTCTCTCATTCGAGCGATTTGATACAGTATCAGCCTTTGTTGCTTAAAGCTCGTAATGTCAGCAAAATAGTAGACATTACCGGAGAAGCAGCAATATGCAGCCCCGAAATTCGTTTCGTAACGTCAGCAACAATTTTCTACATTCCCACAACCTAACCATTATTATTTTCATGACCCTCTTTCGCCGAAAAACAGTTTTTACCGAATGGCAATTTTAAAATGGAAAAAAGATCTTTAGCTAAAAGCGAGCATCTCATGGTATTTTACTACATTCACTGACCTACTTTCATTTCACTTAACATATTTCATATAACATATGTAACATGTCATATAACATGTTTATGTATCCATAAATGTTATAAAGAAAAAAATATCTTTGTCTGCAGCAACGGAAATTTCCAAGGTCGTTTTTCGGAATGAGTGTCGGACATTTCCTTAATAAAAAACTCCCATGTACGTTTTTAGGTATAATTACTGAGTTACCTCTACAGAAGACATACAGCTGGCCATTCTTTTCTAAACAAGAATATTTTTGGTTGTGTTATATCACCAAGAAGTCTTTTGCCAGCCGGGTGGCAGAACGCCGTGCATGCGTCTCGAAAGCGAGATGTAGTGGTCTGTTTTCTTGCAGGGTTGTGGTGATGGAAACCAACAGCGTAAAAACGCCAGGGGCATCAATCTAAGGTTTATGTCCACTTCAGCGGCAGACACAAATGGATTCTCGAAAATGGCATCTAAAATTGCCGTAGCAGTTGCTTTAGGTCAGCTCTCTTTTTAAGAGCCCGAAGTCATTTATCGTCCTCCTCCTGATAATTTTTATTCCTTTTTTTTTTTAAGTTAGCTTGTGCGCTACGAGCCTTAGAGCCACTGGAATACGGCATGCCGACAGTGTAGCCCCTTGTTACCTCGAATACATAGCCCGTGGTTGGAAAAGAACACTTTCTCGTTATTCATTTCCTCATCTTTATATGGCTTTCAATACATTTCGCACAAAATACCCGAGGAAATCTGTCGCTGCAACGACTGACGTAGGCGAGCTGAGCTCGCGTTCATTGACAGTTCTGAGCAGGGAGAAGAGCTGTCCACAGCTGGGATTCCAGGTAATTGTGGCTGAAAGATGCCTTTGATCGATCGCTCTACGGAGATGAATTGTACAATCAGTGCAGTTGTTTATTTTTTACTCTTACTGCAACATACGTAGTAACTTAAATAAAATAGCCCGGCAGTTGTCTCATCTACTGTATTCGCTTTAATAGGAAGAGGCAAGATATTCCCGTAGAGAAAGTATGAATGGCCGAAAGAAAATTACTTCGATGTATTGAGTTAAGACGCGGAATGACCGAAGGATCTGGATTGGAAACCACAGTACTTTACTATTTAAGATACACAGTGTCAGCGTGGATTACTTTGCGTTACGTTCCTACAAACAATGCTGCCTATTAGAAAATGACTCTGAGCACTATGGGACTGAACAGCTATGGTCATCAGTCCCCTAGAACTTAGAACTACTTAAACCTAACTAACCTAAGGACAGCACACAACACCCAGTCATCACGAGGCAGAGAAAACCCCTGACCCCGCCGGGAATCGGACCCGGGAACCCGGGCGCGCTGCCTATTAGAAACTGTTTGATTTGCTGATAAAGAATGAATTTTATTATTCTAATGTCAGCTACGTCGTTTCGTTACAGGGAGTACACTCGTTTGTAGAGCTGAAGACTGTTATGCATGGAAAATACTTGATGGGTTCTTCATGCAACAGATGGCTATGATAATAATGACGACAGTGCTACTGACGATTATGATGATGACGTCCTCGTCATGATCTACTTTACACATATGCTTCAGTTCAGCAGTTGTCGTATCAGCATCTGTTTCTCCTCCGGCTGTCTATCGCAGTCTATATCCGCCAGTGCCTTTGGATTCACATCTTCCCCAGCACTACATGCTTTCCTAGAAAATTCAAAGTCTTCAGTGATGTTTGGTCGATAAACTCTAATACATGCTTCTTACTATTTCTGGCTCCATCGGAATTTATATCAAAATGAAATATTCAGAATTGTCATTCAACTTCTCACTTTTAGAATTCCAGTGTAGTACCATTGTGGCGCCTCAGTATGGAATTTATTTTACTAGCGGGTGGTTAGTCATGAGCGGTCAGTGTGCTCCTAAATGTTATGAGTGCTCTAACAGAAGTTGGCGACATTTAGACAGCGTTCTTGGATTTCAAGCCCTCGTGTGACTTTCACCTCATCAGTTCTGTCAGCGTTCATCCTTGTCATTATCACGTGATGGCTATCTCATCATTACCGTCACCATACGAATATGGAGTCTGGTTATAGATTATTGTTCGTGATGCGGTCCCGTTTAAACCTCGTCATAATCGTGTCACATTGATTCCCCAAAAAACTGGCAGTGTGTGTGGACAAAGTGTTCGCATTTCAGATATTACAAATACTTGACACGGTCGACTGAAGAGTGATCAATAAATTCAGTGTAAAGAAAGTTTCAGATATACTTATATTGTATTGATCGCATATAGGTACACTAGACCGCTAGTTTAGATAGGACTAAGTTGCCATCTCTTGATCTATAGTTTAGAGGTTATTAAATCATATTGTGCGATAAACCGCACCTTTGTTTCCGTAATCACTACTTGTTAAAACTAATACGTAGTCGCTAGTTATGCAGTATACCTACAAGCTATCAAAGTAATAAAAACTTCATATCTAAACCTTTCTTCAGATTTAATTCAGTCATCACTCTCCAGTTGATGATGTTAGGTATTTTTAATATTTTGTCCAGCCAAGTGATTGGAGAATACAATTTGTTGCTTAAACGACAAAAGAAGATTGCCAACAAGCGGCTACATATCTGAGGCTTTCTTTACATCGTTCGCATTTCGATAATGAGTTTTACATTGACGAGCGAAAGAAACTGGTACAATTGCCTAATATCGTGTAGGGGCCCCGCGAGCGCGCGCAAGTGCAGCAGCACGACGTGGCATAGACTCGACTAACGTCTGAAGTACTGCTGGAGTGAACTGGCACCATGAATCCTGCAGGGCTGTCCATAAATCAGTAAGAGTGCGAGGGAGTGGAAATCTCTTCTGAACAGCACGTTGCAACGCATCTCACATATGCTCAGTAATGTTCACGTCTGGGGAGTTTGGTGGCCAGCGGAAGTGTTTAAACTCCTGGAGTCACTGTGTAGCAATTCTGGAAGAGTCGTGTGTTGCATTGTTCTACTGGAATTGCCCAAGTCCGTCGGGATGCACAATGAACATGAATGGATGCAGGTGATCATACAGGATGCTTACGTACGTATCACCTCTCAGAGTCGTATGTAGACGTTTCAGGGGTCGCATATCATTCCAACTGCACACGCCCCACACCTTTACAAAGCCTCTGTCAGCTTGAACAGTCCCCTGCTGAAATGCAGGGTTCATGGATTCATGAGGTTATCTCCATAACCGTGCACGTTCATCCGCTCGATACAATTTGAAACGAGACTCGTCCGACCAGGCTACATGTTTCGAGTCATCAACAGCCCAGTGTCGGTGTTGATGGGCCCAGGCGAAGCGTAAAGCTTTGCGTCGTGCAGTCATCAAGGGCACACGAGTGGGCCTTCGGCTCCGTAAGCCCATATCGACGATGATGTTTCGTTGAATGGTGCGAACCACTTGTTGATGGCCCAGCAGTTAAATGTGCAGCAATCTGCGGAAGGGTTGCACTTCTGTCATTTTGCCGATTCTCTTCAGTCCCGTTCTTGCAGGATCGTTTTCCAGCCGTAACGATGTCAGAGATTTGATGTTTTACCGGATTCCGGATATTCTCGGTACTCTCGTCGAATGGTCGTACCGGGAAATGCTCACTTCATCGCTACCTCGGAGATGCTGTGTCCCATCGCTCGTGCGCCGACTATAAAACCACGTTCAAACTCACTTAAATCTTGATAACCTGGAAGTGTAGCAGCTGTAACCGATCTAACAATTGCGCCAGACACTTGTTGTCTTTTATAGGCGTCGCCGACCGCAACGCAGTATTCTGCCTGTTTACACATATCTGTATTTGAATACGCATGCCTATAACAGTTTCTTTGGCGCTTCAGTGCACATTTTTCTTATCCGAGAGACACAACTGTTCTTTTCGTTTAAGTCTGGTGAGATAACTAATAATCGGTACAGCATACCGTAACAGCATTCACGTAATGGTTTCCATTATTTACCTAGACCTGGCTTGGCGTTTCCCAGAATTCTCCATGTTACATTGCACCGCGTGAGATAGCGCAATGGTTAATAGGCCTGGTCATTGAGGTTCAGTTCGAAGCGTGACTCTGCACTGAGATTTCAAGCTGAACGCGTGTGTAGAGACACTCCAGACAGCGGTGAGATACCACCTCGACTGTCGCCAGCCATAAGGGCCGACAGCCAGGAGTGATGGTCTGCGATATTCTACTCCCCGTTTTGTTGCTCTTCATGGCATCTATCCTTGGCTTACATTTCCTCAAGATAATGCACGCCCTCACACGGCGAGAGTTTCTTCGTGATTACCAAACCCTGCCTTGGCCAGCAGTGTGCTAGATCTCTCCCATAGTGAGAACGCTTGGTACTTTGCGAACTGGACCCTCCAACCTCGGCATTTTGACGATCTAACACCTCAATTGGACAAAATCTGGCACGATATTCCTCAGGAGGACATCCAACAACACTATCAATCAACGCAAAGCTAAATAACTGCTTGCATAAGGGCCAGAAATGGACCAAAGCGTTATTGACTTGATAAATTTGCGACTCTCTTTCTCTTGAATAAATCTGAAATTGTAATCATCTGTTTCTCTGTACAAGTGCGTCAAGCGATTTCCACCTCATTTGGATAACACTTTGGTGGTGTATCTTTGTCTTTTGTCATAGAGTGTTTCTGACAAACTTGAGAAAATGTGGATATTTAAAACAAGTTCACTACGTGTAACATGACTACGCTGACAAATCGCAATGAGCGAGAAGGTGAGAGGGGCAACAATTCACTCACTTCAAGTGAAGCCGAGGGACGCACATGGTAAAATACTCGTATCCCAGACTGTATGGCTTCGTATTCCAAATGGCCGAGTGGATTCAATTTTGCTCAACAGCGAAGTCATTCCCGAACAACACTACTAATCAGTACATGGACTGTCGTAGCTTCGATGCATTCACTTTACTTCTGTAATGAGTCACTGTAAGAAGAAGGTAAAAATTAGCAGATATTTCTTAGTGTGCCCGTGGGAAATTTCTTGACCAAGTGAGACACTAAGATGAGTGCACAGTGAACTGACAAATTTTCTGAGTTGCCGTAATATAGCGAAATTAATTGACTGCAGATGAAAATTTCAAAGCACGGCAGTAATCTAACTTCACTTCCAGATTATCGCGATTGAAACGCTACTTGTGTTTAGTTAATCAGGCAGACTTTAACCTCCGACAGATGCGGGACACCAGAGCGCCAAATCACTTTATAGATGTCTCAGTAGTAGACTGAAATTCTGGCGATGTGCTGCCCTTCGAGATACCTATGGCAATAAAATATTTTATTTTAAGATTGTTGATGAGAATATATCGTTTTCAATTGCAGAATAAATATTCCGTGGAAGATACGAGATCTCAGTCACGATGCAGGCGAGCCATTTAAATGGTGCCAGCAGTAAACACGAACGCACAAAGGACAGGCTGCGTTCCGCTCCCCTTGCCTGACACAGGTGACCGCGGCCAACCGTAACGACTGCCTCCGAGCCAGTGACGTCACACACCGCGCCGGCCCGGAACTGCGCTGCGTGCGCGTGACCCACGGGACAGCAACCTGCTGCCTGCTGCCTGCCGGGGCGACTCTCTTCTTCACTCCGGCTTCCTCCGCCGAGGTCCGAAGCGAGAGTGCACACACTAGTCGCCGGGATGCTGCACAGTGCTACCGATCTAAACATCAACTTCTTCGGGTCCAGAACGAATGTTTCTCTTTGTAGCGGACCGTACACTGTTTTGAAATGTTCTGGAAGATAAAATGTCTTGGAAACAAGTTACAGCACCAGTTGAAGTTTTATTGTGCAGTACCAGTAACTTGTCAGTTACGACGATACGAACGGGAGGACAACACAACACCCAGTCTCCAGGCGGAGAAAATCTCCGACCCACCCGGTAATCGAACCCGGGCCCTTCGGTTAGTAATCTGCCGCGCTTACCCCGCTGCTACCGTGACCTACGACTGCTGAAGTTTGAGGCCCCAATCAAGTCGAATTAACAGATGACATCGCTCGTGTACACAGAAGAATAGCCCTGGGGAGAGAAATTCTGTAAAACTTCATCAAACGGACGGCAGTAAAGCCTACTTAGAAAATCCCCAAAACAGATTTCTAGCGTGTAATCTACGGATATTATTCAGTCCCACAGAAACAGGGAACGAAAAGCTGATAACAGCACTCGCTGACAAAGTGGTTCAAAAGGCTCTAAGCACTATGGGACTTAACATCTGAGATCTTCAGTCCCCTAGACTTAGAACTACTTAAACCTAGCTAACCTAAGGACATCACACACATTCACGCCCGAGGCAGGATTCGAACCTGCTACCGTAGCAGCAGCGCGATTCCGGACTGAAGAGCCTAGAACCGCTTGGTCACAGAGCCCGGTCTCGCTGACAGATGTAATTAATCACTTTCACCACTACCCATCCGCAGATGGAACGAAAAGAAATACTGTTGTTACCAGGGCATAAATGTACATCAGGCCTGCTTGACGAGGCAACTTCATTAAAATGTACTTATTTATATGGCGGCTGAATGAGAGTCAAATGAGTTTCAAATATGTCTTCCGTTAATATTTTGTCAGACTGGCTACGGGATCACATTACTGCAAAAATTCATTCTTAGTTAATAATCAGTATTTCCTAGACAGTACGTAAATCTGGCTCCCTGTGACGCCTTTGAATTAATTTATTAACTAGTGACCCTGGTAATGCTTCGCAATTGCTAAATACGGGTACGTGTGGGAATTGCGTACGAGTATACATCTAAATTCTTTGCCCCCTCTCTCAGCCCATCTTCTCATCCCACCTCTGTCTCTATACATCTCCTCCTCCTCTCCATCTCTCT
This sequence comes from Schistocerca piceifrons, assembly GCF_021461385.2. Taxonomy (NCBI): domain Eukaryota; kingdom Metazoa; phylum Arthropoda; class Insecta; order Orthoptera; family Acrididae; genus Schistocerca; species Schistocerca piceifrons. The sequence goes on from NC_060138.1 coordinate 708,224,456, forward strand.
GTGCATAACCTCCTGCCCGCTCTCTCTGTCCATCACTTTCTCCCCCTCTCCATCTGAACGTTCAGTAGGGTATCGTGTAAAAGTTTGAAGTAAATCCGTCAAGGTCTTTTCGAGATTTTTGATAACAACTTTTCCCCTTTATATGTCACATATATCTTTATGTACTAATATATTTAAAAAATATATTAACCTGTGTCCGTCCAAAAGTTCATTAATACATTGGAAGTAAATCGATCAGAAACTTTTCGAGATACGCGGTACCAACGCTTCCCACTTTATATATTACATATGTATTTACATATTAAATATACTACAAAAATGTGTAGCTGATCTGCATGGTTCCTTCCGAATGTTAGTACAGCGCAAAAATTTTACGTAAATCGGGCTGCAAATTTTCCATATCTGTGGTAACTACGCTTTCTCTATTTCAAAAATATACAGCCCATGTCCATCCGAACGTTCATTAGGGAGTCGCGTACAAATTTATAGTAAACTTTTCGAGATTTTCATTAGCAACGTTTCCCTTTTACATACTACATATGAATTCATATATTATAAATACATAACTACTATGAAAACAAGTGACAGCAGAACTGTCAAACTGAACGCAAAAATTTTCTTTTTCATACCAAAAATACCATTACCATCCACAATTACGTACACAACAACCAAGCCGTCCTCAAGTGATGTTCTTCACAATCCATTTTCATTTCTGACTTCTCCATCGGAATTTCCAAAAAATTTCTTTCATACAAACCTTGTCCTGACAATAACAAATGCAACAAAAAATCAGCCAAATCGATCAAGCAATTATCAAGTGATAATCTTCCAAATTCATTATAATTTCCAATTTTTCCATCTGATTTTCGAAAAATTTTCTCTCATACAAACTTGTCCTGACAATAGCGAACACAAAAAAAAAAAAAAAAAAAAAAAATCAACCATATCGATCAAGCTGTTCTCAAGTGTTAATTTTGCACACGTGATTTTAATGCCAGACTTCTCCGATGGATTTTTCGAATATTTTCTTTCATACATACCATATCATGACATTTACGAACTTAATAAAGAAAAAATGAACCAAATCTGTCAAGCCGTTTTTAACTGATATTTCACACATGCGGCACCTGATGTTAATTCCCGACTTTTCTGTTCGATTTTCCAAAAATTTTCTTTCATAAATACCTTGTCCTGTTAACAACGAACAAAACAAAACAAAAACCAACCAAATTGGTCGAGCTGTTCTCACATGATGATCTTTCATACATGCGGCAACTGATTTTTATTTGTATAAATTTGCCAAATGACCCATGAGGGTATTATCGGCGATATGATTAACAGACTGCCCGTTGTGGGTCGTTAGTAACGGTGTATGCAGCCAGCAGCCATCAACAAATGCGGACAAGGAATGACTCAGCGGGGCGGGGGGCCGGCCACCCCTGCATGCAGGGCGCCACGTGCCGGGGGCGCACTGGGCAGGAACCGCCTTCCGCGGACGCAAACATTTGCTGGATGCACTACGGTCAGCGTCCGGTGTCATTACGAAGCAGCACTTACTCAGTTATCGATTACTGAACGGGGAAGTCGCATATTGTTTTTCACTGACCCACTTCCCACAGTATGCTATAGTTAGTTACTGTCATGTGGCAAAGATCGTGTTTGAAGTAACAGCTACTATAAGAGAAAGCAGGGTGTAACTTATCGTCAATGTTGATTACTCTCAATGTTGGACAAGCAATTAGATTCCTTACCTACAAAGTGTTACCATGGGATCCCAAGTACATCATCGCATTTTTTTCTGTGATACGTCATATCAAGTCCCCGTCAACATCAATTTTTCATATTTGTTACAATTTAGTTTTTACTGTTGGCATATGTAAGCCCAAGAGCGTCAGCAGGGTAGCTAGCAACCCATCACCAACTGCGGAGCGTACAATAACAAAATAAATAAATTATATACATGAAGTAATGGATGAAGTGGAGTACCATTTCAGAACAGGATCAAACTTCAATGTGATCAAATGTCAAGGCAGTGTAAGACTGACAGGGGCAGCCAATGAATAAGAGACAGATAGAAAAAATAATAAGTGAGTTTGTTTATTATTTCAAAAGTAATAGGGCTCACATGTGACTAAAGTTGCTTCAAGTACGCCGCAGAAGTTTCGCTGGGGAGCCCTTCTACATTCTCCATACAGTCCTGGTCCCTCCCCATGGGATTTTCATGTTTTTGGAGCCTTGTAAAAAGCTTTCGTGGCCGTCGATTGGCTTCAGTCGATCTGCTTCGGGCGAAGAAGGAAACGCCTGAGTACAATCGTGGTTCCGTAGGCAACTGCAAACATTTTTCCATGAAGGCATTGACCATATTGTCTCACAGTGGTATAGATATACTAAGCTCACAAAAGTCTTGGATAGCGATGTGCACATATACATATGGCGGTAGTGTCGCATACAAAAGGTATAAAAGAGCAATTCATTGGCGGATTTGTCATTTGTTCTCAGGTGATTCATGTGAAAAGGTTTGCAACATGATTAAGTTCTAAGTCTATGTAAACACACTTTGAACGCGATGCGGTAAATGGAGCTAGACGTATGGGATATTCCATTTGGTAAATCGTTAGGGAATTCAATTCTCCGAGATCCACAGTGTCAAGAGTGTGCATTCAGACAACGGAGTGGCCGACGGCCTTCACTTAACGACTGACAGAAGCCGTGTTTGCATAGAATTGTTAATGCTAATAGACAAGCAACTCTGAGCGAAATAACAGCCGAAATCAATGTGTGACCTACGACGAACATATACGTTAGGACAATGTGGCGAAATTTGTTGTTAATTGGCTACGGCTGCAGACGACCGTCGCGAGTGCCTTTTCTAACAGCACGACATCGCCTGCAGCTTCTCTATTGGGCTCGTGGCCATATCGGTTGGACCCTAGACGACTGGACTGCTCAAGATTTCAGCTGGTAAGAGCTGATGGTATGATTTGAGAGTGGCGCGGACCACATGAAGCCATGCAACCAAGTTCTCGACAAGACACTGTGCAAGCTGGTAGTGGCTCCATAGCTGTATGGGCTGGATTTATACGGAATGGACTGCGTCTTCTGGTCCAACTGCACCGATCACTGACTGTAAATGGTTATGTTCGGCTTCTTGCAGACCATTTGTAGCCATTCATGGACTTCTTGCTCTCAAACAACGAAGGAAATTTTATGGATGACAATGCGCCATGTCATCGGGTCACAATTGTTGGCAGTTGTTTTGAAGAACATTGTGCACAGTTCGAGCGAATGATTTGGATACCCAAATCGCCCGAAATGAATCCCGTTGAACATTTATGGGATATAACCTAGAAGTCAGTTCGTGCACAAAATCCTGCACTGGCAACGCTTTCGCGATTATGGACGACTATAGAGGCTCAGTATTTCTGCAGGGGACTTTCAACGCCTTGTTGAGTGCATGCCAGATCCAGCTGCTGCACTTCGCCAGGCAAAAGGAGGTCCGACGCGATATTAGGAGGTATCCCAGCTCAGTGTTTATTAATAGTTGTGACGATTACTTTTGAAATAATAAAAAGTTTACTTACATTTTTAGATATGTTTCGTTTTCATTTGACTGCCTCTTATAATATAGACTTAGAACTATTAAATGGAACAGTCTTTTAACCACATAATTTAGACTGAGAATACACAGAAGAAAGCCGAACACGATGAACAGAACTAGAAATGAAAATAGTGATTTGATAAGATATCAAAACAGGGAAAGTCACAGTAAAATCAAAATAACGTAAGATATCTCAATAAGGGAAGTTAACAGAGGCAGGTAGACCCAGGCGTAGACCCTTCCTTTGGAAAAAATAAATTAAAAATAAAATAAAAATAAAAAGCAAGAACAGACGAGAAAGAAGTCTACGGAATCACAAAAAGATGAGACAGGTCAGTGAGAAATGTGTTAATCATTCCCTCTGAAGTTCACTTGGCACTGGAGGGGACAGTGTAGGTAATAATGTTAGAGTCGCACAAAGATTAGAATATATAAAACAGATTATTTAGGACTTTTGGGTCAACACAAATTCCTCGTTATTCAAGTCTATTCAGACCTGTTCCTGGCAGTTATAGGGTCCGTACGGATTACGGGACTGTTCCTGAGGAACAGTAGATACAGCACAACCAATTATTTAAAATCGAGTAACACCTGTCTCACAAACTACCGCTGTGACACGAATGTTCAACGGTGTTATGGAGGACGAGTTAGGGTAGCCTAAGTCAGGATAGAAGTCTTCATTAATTTGAAATTTATTAAGTTATGCAGCACTGTCGAAAGGTAACAACGTGACAAGACAAAGCTGACGCAAGTTACAGAAGCGTCATCCGAAACAGCCAGTTACGAAAGTGGGAAAATGAAGGAAGGGATTTATGTCCTGTGGACAACAAGATCATCAGAGATTTTGCAGTAACTAGGCTTGGACAAGGATGGCGAAGGTATTAGACCGCGCTCTATACAAAGGCACCACCCTATTAATGGACTTAATCGAGTTAGGAAGGCTACAGGAAATGTAAATCTGCACGGTCAGACGAGAATTTGAACTCAGCTTCTCACGAATTCGAGGTCAGTGTACACGATTTCGGCACCAGTGTTTAAACACTGCCCTGGTTGACTCGTTGTGGAGAAATTGTTCAAATGGCTCTGAGCACTATGGGACTAAACATCTGTGGTCATCAGTCCCCTAGAACTTAGAACTAATTAAACCTAACTAACCTAAGGACATCACACACATCCATGCCCGAGGCAGGATTCGAACCTGCGACCGTAGCAGTCGCGCGGTTCCGGACTGAGCGCCTAGAAACGCTAGACCACCGCGGCCGACCGTTGTGGAGATGTAAACACATAAGACAGCCAACAAACTCAGGCATCTTGCAGAGCAGATAGCATGCCAGTAAACATCGTTATTATTATTGAAAGCAGTTTCATCGGCATACCATTTTAATTTGTCGGTAAGTTATTCTTCCTTTTCTAGAACTGCCATTGACTCTTCCTTTTCTAGAACTGCCATTGACTCTTAATAACGTTTTTATTCAGAACAGCTGAACTTCATTATCGTACTATCTTGCCCAGATGGATGCGATCTAGAGAAAGCTGGTAGAGACTGCTCTCTTGTTTTGGTTTCACCTACTGAACACGTGGCTGACGTGTGTTGAACGTACGGATGGAGCAGCTGGGATGGGAGTGAGTGCTTACATTTAACATCTGGTCCTCATTTGTGATGATCGTAATTTATGCAGCATGTCTGTATACAAATGGTTTTACTAGCTTTGTATCTTTCAATACATGTGCATTTCGATACCGCTACAGATTAAACTTCTTTCAACTCTGTGAGACACATAAAGCTTAACTAAAAATACCCTGTAACCCGAGGCAAAAGGCATGTAATTATGATCTGCTGAGTGTTACAAGAGCCATCACACTGTGTTTACCATAGAGCCGGCCGGAGTGGCCGAGCGGTTCTAGGCGCTACAATCTGGAACTGCGCGACCGCTACGGTCGCAGGTTCGAATCCTGCCTCGGGCATGGATGTGTGTGATGTCCTTAGGTTTAAGTAGTTCTACGTTCTAGGGGACTGATGACCTCAGAAGTTAAGTCCCATAGTGCTCAGAGCCATTTGAACCATTTTTTGTTTGCCGTAAGCCAACACAAATTATAAATTTCAAACGTGAATGTACGGCAAGCTAAGCATGAAAACTAGCTTCTAATAACGTACTTACTAACGTAGAAACGTTTACTAAGAATAAGCAAACAGCGAACCTATGTCACCGTAAATGCTGTTGCATTATGGACTGAGAAGGGGCCGTTGTAAAGACACTAGGATCATTAGCGTACTAGTAACAATTATCTTCCCATCCGCCCATCAAGATTGAATTCACATGGTTTGCTTAAAATCGAGAATGTTTCCTTCAAAGGGACGCGGCCAAATTCCTTATCTATCATTCTACAATTAAGCTTATGTTGCGTCCCTAATGAGTTCGATTTAAATATAATGTTTGTCACGGTTGAAATCGATTACGTCTTAAATGTTTTTTTCAATATATTTCAGAACTGTCAATTAAATATTGAAATTATTTCGGCGATAGACCTAGTAGATAGTGTCGGAAGTTCCATGCGGCTTTTCGCGGATGATGCTGTAGCATACAGAGAAGTTGCAGCATTAGAAAATTGTAGCGAAATGCAGGAAGATCTGCAGCGGATAGGCACTTGGTGCGGGGAGTGGCAACTGACCCTTAACATAGACAAATGTAATGTATTGTGAATACATAGAAAGAAGGATCCTTTATTGTATGATTATATGATAGCGGAACAAACACTGGTAGCAGTTACTTCTGTAAAATATCTGGCAGTATGCGTACGGAACGATTTGAAGTGGAATGATCATATAAAATTAATTGTTGGTAAGGCGGGTACCAGGTTGACATTCATTGGGAGAGTCCTTAGAAAATGTAGTCCATCAACAAGGGAGGTGGCTTACAAAACACTCGTTCGACCTATACTTGAGTATTGCTCATCAATGTGGGATCCGTACTAGGTCGAGTTGACGGAGGAGATAGAGAAGATCCAAAGAAGAGCGGCGCGTTTCGTCACAGGGTTATTTGGTAAGCGTGATAGCGTTACGGAGACGTTTAGCAAACTCAAGTGGCAGACTCTGCAAAAAAGGCGCTCTGCATCGCGCTGTAGCTTGCTGTCCAGGTTTCGAGAGGGTGCGTTTCTGGATGAGGTATCGAATATATTACTCCCCCCTACTTATACCTCCCGAGGAGATCACGAATGTAAAATTAGAGAGATTCGAGCGCGCACGGAGGCTTTCCGGCAGTCGTTCTTCCCGCGAACCATACGCGACTGGAACAGGAAACGGAGGTAATGACAGTGGCACGAAAATGCCCTCCACCACACACCGTTGGGTGGCTTGCGGAGTATAAATGTAGATGTAGATGTAGATTCAGTGGACTTTCAATGTTCTGTAAGATATGCTGTGTTGAACTTCTAAAAAGCTATACTCGAATAAGCGTAAAAACAGATGGGATTTTGCAGTTTAAAAGTATGTTGTTAAACAACTAAAATCCTTTAGTGAATACTATAAATTTGGCATTCTTCAAAACAGTTGCTGGTCCGTTCCTTAATGATGCGTAAATCTCTTCTTCTTAAAAAAAAAAAGAATACATTAAAATCTCCAACCAAATAATAAAGTTTCTATTTATTTTGTTAATTCAGAAATATGGAAGATAATATATGCATTTTGACAAATTGGAGACAATAAACACTGCATGATTACTTTGCGTCTGAATGAAGTCAACGGTAGAGGTCCGCACTATGCACGATCTGAGCCCTACACGGAATGCATGGGACATATTGAGACATGTTGAGCAGATCAAAAGTAAGAACGCAGTAAATGACGAGCTACTTACTTAGAAATTATCAGGTAGTGTAGCAAGACAGTTTCATACTATTAGTGCACGTTTCGTCTGAACAGGGCTTTTACGCACGGGATTCCGCTAACGGCTCGTCGACCTCGAGCTACAGTGACGCGAAGGTAATCCTTGGCGAGCGCTATGACGCGGGCAGCTGTGGCTTTCCCTCAGGGGAGTCACTGCAGGGGTCAACATGGCTGGCTGCTTGGCTCCACTTAGCGTGTGGTCCAGAGAGCTTTCTCGCTGTCCTGCTGCTTGTAGCATTCCGACGCTGTTCCCCATGCCACGAGAATGGGCGTAATGCCACGGCATCGCTATTCCTGGGGCTGGGTGTGCCAGGGAAAAGATGCGGAAGTCGCTGACGGTGCACAAGCGTCACCTGAAGGTGCCAACGACTCTGTGGCGTGCAGTCGAAGACTTGGCAGCTCAGCGATTTGGCCGACTACAGTACTTGTGGCT